>NC_091950.1:358859721-360059721 GCF_031021105.1 Erythrolamprus reginae | reverse complement strand
CTTTGCCTCCCGGCGGCTCCCAGTCAGGCCAGTCGAAACCCGGACCGCCGGTTCGCCGAATTCAAACGCTGCGCCGATCCCGAATGTAGCAGTAAGTGGGAAAAGGGAGAACGGCATCCGCCGGGTCCCTGCGACTGCCGAGCCGCAGCGGGTCTGAATCCCAGGCTGGCTGGACCTGTGGCATCCCCAAGGCCACGTTGAGCAGCGCCGCGATGGGCTGCTTCCTTCCTCGCGGCCGCAGGAGAGGGGAGAGGAGGGGACTGCCTGCTTCTTTTCGTAGCACCGGAGTTTCTCTCCCAAGTTGGGGCGACAGGGGAGCCGGGGAGGGAGGCGTAGCAGCGGGCCATCCCTCGCCTTGCCTGCTTGGGAAGAGTGAGAGGCGCCTTTTGCTGAGCATTCCTGGCTTTTCCGGTGCTGCTTATTGGAGGCGATGGTCAATCGAGTCTTGTCTGGGCCGCTGTAAAACTTACGGCAGTTAGGGGTGGTTTTTTAAAAATAACTACAGAGCTTAAGGAGGATTTTTTTAATAATATCGCTTGAAATTAAAATCTGAGCAACGTTCTCTTGCATCACCTCTGTGTATTGTTATTACTTTTGAAAGACTGTTTGGATCCATGACAGGTTATCACCTGAGATAACTGCTGTGACAGGAAAAGATTTCTGTTACCCAAATGTTGAGGTTTGAGGTTTCCATAACCATTTATTCTATCTATCTATCTATCTATCTATCTATCTATCTATCTATCTATCTATCTATCTATCTATCTATCTATCTATCTACTCTATCTATCTCTATCTATCTATCTACTCTATCTATCTATCTATCTATCTATCTATCTATCTATCTATCTATCTATCTATCTCTCTCTCTCTCTCCAGAGAGGGGCGGCATGCAAGTCTAATAAATTATTATTAAATTATTATTTGTTTTTTTATGCCGCCCTTCTCCTTAGATTCAGGGCGGCTCGCAACATGTTAGCAATAGCACTTTTAACAAAGCCAGCATAAAATAGTATTTTTATGCCATTGCTATGGATGGTTCAATTTTCATTCAACAGAATATTCAATTAACAAAATATACAGTATGCTGTACTGGTACTATCCTGCAGAGAAAGAGCAATAGAGAAAACATTACATCTCCAAATGCTTTCCCCCCCCCAGAAACAAGTTTTCAGTTTTTTAAAAAATATGGAATGCACCATTATTATATGTGGAAGCAAGCAAGCTGTTGAGGGGAGGGAGACCACCATTAAGCAGGCCCTGCTCTAGAGGTCACTCTCTCTGGGTAGACCAAACCAGGATATCAACTCCATAGAAAGGTTATAACTCTTATGGAAAGTGGGTATAATATCAGAATATTTCAAGTCTGTGATGAATCTTCTCGTCATGCACTAAATTAGCGAAGGCATATGCTTGAACTGTTTCCAAACGCTGTCTTGGCCTCTTGATTTAAAGCATGTTTAATTCAGTTTTTTGCTCAGATAATGGTTTCTGTATATTTTCCTCAAGGATGTCTTGCTTACGCAACAGTATTTCTGCAGGCAGAATTTTTTTTTTCAGAAATAGGATCCTCAGCAGGGATTCTTTCCCAGAATTACAGAATATGCAGGCTTACTTTGAAGCAGGTAGTTTTGGAGATAGCCATGCCTTGAACTGTGTAAGGCTTATAACTAGCATCCTGGATTGCACCAGGATGCTGATTGGCAGCAAGCCAATTGTGTTAGTACTGTCTTGCACTAACCTCAGGGTATGAATGTGCAATTTTAACATTGGATAGGGGTGTAAACTTCTAATATAACCTGTTTGCTTTAATGCTCTCCCACCATTGCTTCAGTGTGTTATATGTATATTTAATAAATATGAATATTTGTGCCTTTTTTGCAAATAAACCTGCAATTTCTACAAGTGATTTTATGAGAAGCAATCTCATTTCTGTATTGCTTTTCTGTCTCTGGCACAAAATTACTAAAAGTAACAAGTACATAAAATATGTTCTTTGAAAATTAAAAAAAATAAGTGGGTGGTTCTTTAACTGCACAGCTGAATCTGTTGTCAGAGATTATTCATTTGATCTGATGTAAGTGGTGATGTATCTAATATTTCAAGTTCTTTTTAGTCTATATGGAATTTAATTGTGGATTAAGTTACAGCTGCAGCTCATTGACTTAACTGGAGATTTTGTCATAAATTTCAGCAAATTATTGACTGGGTTTCATTGTGCTAGGAAAACAGAACATAATTTCACTACATTACTGTAGTACCCTGGCTACATGGCATTTTTTTGTGAACAAGATGGATTATATGTCATGACATGTCGAGTTCTTTTACTGTCTCTTATTTTTGTCTCTTTCTTTCAACAGTGTTAATGTGCCGAGGAAAAGCAGTAAAGGATTTTAAAGGTCCAGATTGTCGTTTTGTAGGTTTTAAAGAAGGTGAATCGATATATGTTTATTATAAATTAATTGGAAGAACAAATGAGCTTTGGGCTGGAAGTGTAAGTTTTCTTTATGTTTTTACAAACATTGGAGAACCTGATACTTTAATTAATGTTTTAGTTAGAATTTTATATGCTTTCACCACCTTTCTTTTAAAATTATAATACCAAAGTTTCCTAAAATTGCCGAGAAATATTTGATGAATGGTGACTAATTCCAGGCTTCATTTTTTGTATTGTAAGAACCATTCCTTAATTTCTCTACTATGAATATTTCAAAATAATTAAGGTATAATACAAATTTTGAATTAGCTAAAGGAAAGGATTTAGAAATGGGTTTGGGGTTCAGAAGGGACAGCCCCTCCCCACTCCACCTAAAGTTTTCAGGTTGCAGACAGGAGGAGATTTGTACTTTCAGACTTTAAAAATTCTGTTAATATAGTTTTGCAATAAAGTAGAATTTGCTCCTCTGGTCATATTTCCTTCTTGGTCTACCTAGGAAAACTGACATCAATCCTGCAAATGTTGAAAATACAAACCTGAGAACTTGGGGGAGGTCTTTTCTGAGCCTCTCTCTTTGCCCATTATACAGCCCTGGGCTATGGCGTCTTGTACGTGACTGTTCCCTAAGCAGCATTCTTTTCCCTTATTCTCCTGTCTCCCAAGGTCATTCTCCCATATAGATAGTAACAATTAGATTGTAGTATCTCAGCTTGTTCTGAAATAACCACCATTTTAAATTTGGGATAAAATGGAAAATTCTTGATTAAAGGTATTTGAGGAAAAGACTGAAGAATATAAACACAGAGACAGATGTCTGATTTATGTCTTGATTTCTGGAATGAATATGATTATCCAGCCATAGTCTCTATGGCAGTGTTTCCCAACCTTGGCAACTTGAAGATATCTGGACTTCAACTCCCAGAATTCTCCAGCCAGCATTCACTGGCTGTGGAATTCTGGGAGTTGAAGTCCAAATATCTTCAAGTTGCCAAGGTTGGGAAACACTATGGCATTTCCTAAGTTAGATAGCTGGTTAACTGTTTCCTTTCCCTTCACTCATGCAGTTCAATGGTCTTAAGTCTGAATCTGTAAGGATAAAATTCCCTTTCAGGAAAATATCTCTAATCCCCCTGTGACCAAATATCAATTTATCTGAAAAAATATCTCATAGGAAAATGAAAATGCCATTGCCAGTTCATCCTATTTAAATAATTTTATTTCTGTGAGTTATTTAAAATAATAATTGTAATAATAACATGGTCCGGCATGGCAAATCATATTAATGAGAGAGAATTTGTAAATATCAATTTGCTGTGACATTCAAGAACATGTTATTAGCAAGTTTGTTTTTAACAATTCAAGTATCTGTACTTCATTTCAGTTGAAAAAGTTGATCAAATATTACTGAAATAATCTTGAGAATGTAAGTGTATTAGCTGTAATGATACGCCTCTTTTGCCCAACAATTTCTTAAAAGCATGATCATCATCCATATCAAATGTTAAAGGCTTTTAAAAGCTTATTCTGTGACTCGTAGACTACCTGAGACCCACCTGTGGCGTGCGTGCCACCTGTTAAGAATGACTGTGTTATTGGACACCATTCCCTGTTGTAAACTTAATATAGTAATAGCCTAAGAGACATTTAAAATAATACTAGTTAAGATAATTGCTATGGTATCTGAGGATTTTCCTTAGTACAAATAATTTTTAACTCGAATATGGTTGGTTTTGTTTGCTTCTGGATTAGCATGATAAGCTGTTATCTTAGGTTGGTGCTGAAATTTCTTTCAGAGATGCTACTTTAGTTCAAAGTAATTCATCTTATATTAAGTGCTTTTTTGCAAATGAGTGACAAGGAGAAATTAGTAGGCTATTTTTTCTTAAAATAAGTCACTTGTGAGTAGATCCTTTGAGGTGGCTATATTACATACTACTATCTCAAAAAAACATTTTCCTGTACAAAATAAGTCATGCTGTTCTGAATGCTATAAAATATACTATGATTATTATTATTTTTGTAACCTTTCACTGGACGAAATGGGACATCGTAAGGCAACAATTTTTGAACCAAAGTACTTCACATTAGCTAATTTACAGAATGTGTGCAAAATCCAGGCTCTGAGACTCCAGTGGAATTAAAATGTGGCAAATTTTGTAAAATATTTTATGACATAAAAATGATTATGTAGCATTTTATGACGTATGTCATAAAATATTTCCTGTGGCCAATTGCTGATTTGAGTCTTTCTATAATAAAAAACAGAAAAAGACAGCATTCAGGAAGCACACTCTAACTACATGTAGTATCTGTAGACAGCGTGTTTACTTTTAATGTGCTCTGCCAGCATCTAATTGCCAAGTTTATCTAATCTCGGTGGCAATTCTCCACTGTTAATATGGGCTTCCTGATAACAGTTGTAATAATCTAGGGCAGCATTTCCCAACTCTAGCCATTTTAAAACATGTGAACTTAAAATTCACAGAATTCCTGAGTCAGTATGCGGTCTAGGAAATTTTGGGAATTGAAGTTTACATGTCTTAAATGGCCAAATTTGAAAACACTGACATAGAGAATATAGTATGAATGCATTAGATCAGTGTTTCCCAATCTTGGCAACTTGAAGAGATCTGGACTTCAACTCCCAGAATTCCCCAGCCAGCATTCGCTGGCTGGGGAATTCTGGGAGTTGAAGTCCAGATCTCTTTAAGTTGCCAAGGTTGGGAAACACTGCATTAGATAACATAAGCCTTTTATAAATTTATTGAGGAAAAAAACCCTCTTCTGTAGCTTTCTAAGAAATGAATTTAGGATCACAGATAGGCTTTGACTGATTGCTTAGCAACCATTCAAAGTTATAATGGACCCCCAAAAGCGACTTAGACCCAGATTTGAAGTTCAACGTCTGTATCCTCCATTGTTACAGGGCAACATTTTGAGTGCTCAGCCCACATTTATGGTGTCTGCAGCACTCCACAATCACATGGCCACAATTTACTTCCAATTTCTGAAAGAACCTCGCCCATAGTGAACAATGGGCTCACTTATTGAGTGCATTCATTTACTACTGGAAAAAGGGGCATAGTCAAATGGTGACCCACTTTACAATTGTGACATCTTACTACCATAATTGTGGTTGTTAAAACAAGGATTCTAATGGTAGCTTTCATTTAATTTTGTTTTGAAATTCTAATTCAAATAATTTTTAAATCAGGAAATGTAATGAAATCACAGAAAAGGAATCTGAGTACCATAAATGGGTATCATGGTGTAGCATGGTCAATTTTAAATAATATTTAAACATTTTGTGGAAGATGTTGGTCTTAATTGCTGAACCTGTGGATTGATGCCTACTTTGTTAGAGCTTGTGCTTCTGCATGAGCTATTAGGCACAGCTGGGCTTAAACATGGATAGAAATAGAGTCCCTACGATGTTTTCTTCTTACACTCTATTTTGTTTTTGTAAATAGGTTGGAAATGAATTTGGATATTTTCCCAAGGATTTACTTGAAATAAATTATATTTACACTCATGATGAGCTAGAATTACCAACAGATGTAAGTTATTTACATTAAATGTGTGTGTTGTTTTTCCAGTTACATGCTGTAATAGAATTGAATGCAGACAGTAGATTCAGAATGCAGAGAAAAAAGATAGATTGGAAAAATAGGAAACTGTTCATCAAGCATTCATTTGGGTTTAGGCTAATCATTAACTAAGTGCAATTAGTTGTTTTCAAACATTATGGGAGAGGGCAAAGAAAATTCTACTAATTTGTCAAGCTTGCACAAAATGCAACCTTCTGATTCATCAGTCCTTTTTCTTTTTCCATTAGATATGTATGAAAATATATAAGATTCAGTAAAGCTTTATTTTCCTGCCTGACTAGCACCTAGAAAAGAAGGGTGTTGTCAGCCTCCTACTATATCCTATTATCAAACTTCGTGATTTGCATTTATGTTAAAATGCATAATTGCCTGCTTTACTATAATTCAGTGCAGTCCAGTTCTAATATTGTGAATATAGGATCGCAACTGTAATTTAAAGGTAGATAAGTTGTGATATAGTCCAATTCTCAGGTTCAGTGCAATCCGATACAATGCACAGTTATAAAACGCCAAGTAGAATTGATGGGCCTTACTAAATGTGAGAGAACTGCAGCCGGATCTTGTTTATGTTTTTAAAAAGTTTGACTGCTAGGGTGATTATTTAGACACTAGGAGCAATTCATGTAAATGTATATTTTTTTAAAGTAGTTAAAATTTAGGTTGTTTTTTTTTCCTTCCAGGAAACAGATTTTGTTTGCTTTGGGGAAGGCAAAGATGATTTTGACAATTATGATGTGAACGAACTTTTAAAACTATCAAACTACATGGAAATGAAAGAACCAGAGTCAGAAACAATAAAAAAAGAAGTGATTGATTGGACAGTTTCTGCTGATCCAGAGATTGATCGTGGTATTAAAGCAGATTTAAAAGGCAATGAGGACTATGGTGAAAACAGCACTTTCCTCCATAAAAAGAATGAGAATGTAGAAAGAGCTCTTGATTCCAAGGGCGAGACTCTTGGTGTAAGTCAGGAGGCAGAAATTTCTCAGGGAGACAAAAATGCACATCAGCCTTCAGAAGAAAAGCTGCAGGAAACATTAAAAGTGCCAAAACATGAAAGTGCCAAAAATCATAACAACTCTCAGGGTGAAACCGAACAATCAGATTATGTAGATAAAAATGATGCTGCTATTACACTTTTGGACCACGAAGTATCGGAAGGTTTGAAAACAACATTTGGCTCAACTGCAGATGCCTTCGTGTCTGATGATGAGACAACAAGCCTTGTTACATCACGGGATGATGACAACTTCAGGGAAGAACTGGACATTGATTCTTATGATGTAGAGAAGCAACAAGAACCAGAGGCACAGTCAGAAGAAATCCCTTTATTATCATTTGTAGAAGAAGAAATCACATTGTCAAAAGACCCAGAAGCCGAAAAGCTGTCATCGGATGATGTATTTGAATCAGAAGCAAACAATGATAGTGATGATGATGATGATGATGATGATGATAAAGAAGAAAATGAAGATGAAGATGATGGTAATAATGAGGATGATACTGAGGAAGCTGCTCCAGAACTGCAGCATGAAACAAAAGATGATTCTGCAAGTACAAGGGAGAATTTTCTTGCAGATGTCAATGAGGCCGAAAGAATAGTTGATAAAACTGATGGTGGTCAAACAGAAGAAAAAAAAGGAGAAGAAGAAGCTTTACTTGGAAAACAGCAAAATATTGAGCCTGTGTTAACCCATTCGGATACTTCAACTGAAGACAATCCTTCAATATCAGAACATGATTCTATTAAAGAACAGGTGCATGATGTAAATATCAGAGACATTACAGGAGAAACAGATACAACTCAGTACAACGCAGATGAGAATGTAAAAAATGAAGAGTTCACTTCTACACACAGTTTGGAAACATTTCCTCATGTGGAAGGCCAACAATCATCTATAAAAACAACAGAAGAAATATTAAGTCCACCTCTAGATATCAAAGTTGATCCAGAAGACCTTTCTCTAAATAACATAATGAAAGATAATGAAAGAGGGGAAGAAAAAAGTGAGGACAATAGCTTGAAAAAAGAGAGCAAAACAGATGAGAAAGATGATCAGCAAGTGAACACAGCACTAGACTTGTCAGAGGACCTAATGAATAAATCTCTAAGTGATTTGGATGATGGAAAAACAAAATATGACACAAAGGAACATAAAGAAGATTTTGAATTAATAAAGATTTTCAGTGGTAAAAAGCAGTCAAATGTCTCTGCAATGGGAAATATTTCCAGTGAAAAAAATTTGGAAGTGCCTATTGAACAGCCTCAACAAGGAACTGCAATGCAAGATTTAAATAGTGAAAAGAATGATGTTATCAATACCGAGAAAACATTTGAGAAAAAAACTGTTCTAGAAAAAACTAAAATTACCCAACATAGAAACCTTACTCAACGTAATGTTGATTACATTGAAACTGATTATTTAAATACAGAAAAATCACTTGCAGAAGAATTCTTGCCTATAGACTTAGAAGCTGAAGATGATGATTTCATAGAAGAAATAGAAGAGGAGTTACTACGAGATGAAAATGCTGAAAGTGCAAAATTATCCAAGCAGCAACTGATAGATGACCAGAGTTTCAAATTAGATATTGATATTCCAAGTCCTCAGCTGCAAATGCCAAATAGTGCTATTTTAAAAACTGCTAATCCTGTTGACGAAACAGGAGAAGCAGTGACACTTGATCAGGCTAAGGAAGAAGTTGTGGAAAAAGAAATTAACGAAGCCAGTGATGAGGCAATGCAGCTAAACTATAATTCCCAGCAGAGTAAAATGAAGGAAAATGAAGACAATGAGGAAAAGATGAAGTTGACAATATTGTCTGAAATTAAAACACCTCCACATGAAAAAAAACCTATACATGATGAAACAATGCCAAGCAATTTAAACACTTCTGAACAAGAAAACAGGGATTATGATTTCAGTCAAAGAAATGAAGACCTCCCTACAGATTTTTCAGAGAAAGCTTTTCCACAAACCTCAGAAAACCATAGATATGATCCTAGAGATATGAGGGAAAACCCAAATGAACATAGAGAGCCAGAATACAGTGAGTCTGTGACCCAGCTCCTTATCATGAAAGAATTTCTTGATGAAAAGCGTATTGCACGTTTACAAAAGTATGTTGGACAACAGCATCTTTTCAAAATAGAGCATTTGTTTCATGACATGGAATTAGAGTTAATGCTTGCTCAAAAACACAGTGATAATCAAGAGGACACTGAAAAAGCTTTGGATCAGATTCTTGAATCTTCAGAATCGAATATTCTGGACATTCTGAGCCAGGTTTTAGATTCTAGGGAGTTGGAAAATAAAGAGGAGCTTAAAGAAACATATTTGTTTGATGAAGAAGCTGCTTTAATGGATGATATTCAAGAACTAATGTATTCATTAAGGCAAAAATATTCTCCAATTAGTGAGAGTGTTCCACTTGCATCACTTCCAAAACCAAAGACAGACTTCCCCGATCCACTTAAAGGTAAGACTTAAGGTTGCACTTCCATACCACATAGTTGGAAATGAATTCCATTCCATTTATAGCATATTTTAATATATTTTGGATTGTGCTTTATGATTTGGTGAAAGAGCTGAAAAGGAAGCCAGATTCCCTTTTGATATAAATGAATTTGATAGTAATTTCAGAATAAATGTTAACTATTTCTAGATCTCTTGATTAGACTAAATATTTAATAATTTTTATTAATTTGACTTGTCTACTGCCCAATCCTGTAAGATTCAGGGTGCCCTGGAACCAGCTCCCCCCAGAGATTAGGATTGCCTTTCGGAAACTCCTTAAAACCCACCTCTGCCGTCAGGCGTGGGGGAATTGAAACATCTCCCCCTTGCCCATGTAGTTTTTGTGTACGATTCGATTGTGTGCTTCTTTTTTATATATTGGGGTTCTTTTGGATTTTTTTAACTTAAAACTGTAATTTAGATTGCGAAATATTAGATTTACTATGTTTTGTTTACCATTGTTGTGAGCTGCCCCGAGTCTACGGAGAGGGGCGGCATATAAATCCAATAAATCTAATCTAATCTAATCTTGCAACAATAAAAACTATACAATAAAATGTTAAGGATAAGTTTTAATAAAGTTATTCTGTTTCACATCTGATTAAATTACCCTGACAACGGGATTATAAATCAATTTGTTCCAGATTAAAAAAAACTGAAAATTAGCTCATTGTAAAAAAAAAAAAAAAAGTTTTATTTTGAAGGTCTGGTGCAAATGTCTTTATTTCAGTGCAAATCCTACTAAGATAAACAGATACTTTCCATTATTGTACTTTCGTTTTCATACCTGAAGGAAGGAGACATATTTTGCTCCTCAAATTAATATGTATTCAGTTATTCAGATGAAACAATTTTTAAACATGGAGTACCCATTTGTAAACATACCTCTGTAATTGTTTACAAGTTGGGTAATATCCCAATATAATCACCCTCATAGTTTAAATTAATGGAGCACATTAATCCCAATTATTTCAGTAGGACTACCAGGACTGCAGCTAACATAAAAGGTACCATTGTGCAGAATTTCACTAAACTCCCCATCTTTTTTTAAAAAAAAGATATGCAAAATGTATTAAATATTATACTTGCTTCCAGCCCTATGCATATGCAGTTGCCTTCTGGTCTTTCCTTAGTCTACGGAGAGGGGCGGCATACAAATCTAATAAATAAATAAACCTGGTGCAGTGCACATTTTGCATCTGGACTGCAATGGCCCTGAGGGGTCCTTTAAGCTTATGTAAGTTGGAGGATCTACTATATACTTATACATAGGGAATAACACTCCTAGCAATAAATTGTGCATTAGTCTTGAATTCAGTCTTATATTTTCCTAAAAAGGAATGTGCAAGCAAATGTCTACCAGCTGATATTTGTAGGGTTGACTATCATAATTGGAATCTGCTTTACTAAGACAATAATATGAGGCTACAAACCAGCCCCAATGATACTGTATATGTATCAATATAACTTCTATATTACTTTTAAATTATTAGTGTGTAACTGATCAAAATGTTGTACCAGTTCTGCTTGAGGATATTAAAAATAACAACATCAATAATAATGTGGATATAACCTGATTAAAAGATTGTGAATCCCAAGACATTATATTGTGACTGTTATTTATTTTATTTTGTTATCAAAGTTTCAAAATTAATATTTTAGCAATCTGGAATATAACCTTATTAGAAAGTATGTAAGAAATGCATTATAGCTGAATAAGGCTGTTGAGTGAGGCTCATGAAGGCTGGGTCAGAACAAAGGTTTGGTCAATGCCTGCTTAAAAGACTATCTAAGAATTTGCTGCCATTAGTTCTAAACTGAAAAAAGGAAGGAGAAACAGAAAATGTAAACAATAAAAAGAATCCACAATTTCTGCAGGAAAAAAGTGCTTTTAATATCTATGTGTGTATTCTGCTTAGGTTCAAATGCTAGGTTGGAGATGACTAAAATAAATTTACAAGCAAAATATATCAAAATAAACAGAATTCAAGCGGTAAATAAACTGTGAGAGCTTTTAACTAACATAAAAAATCTCTACTTTATAGCTAATGAAGAACGAACAGAATATGACAGACATACTGTGGAAATCGTGATGGGAGGCATAGATCTAAAGTCTGCAGGAGATACAGAACAGAAGTTTGAAAAAGACGAAATTGTTCCTGTGGATCAATCAAAAGAGGAAGAGAACATTTTGACAGAGACCAAAATGGTGGTTAATATAGAAAACAAGGATCTTCCTGAGGGTGACAGAAACTTGCCAAATGTGGAGGTTGCCTTTGGATCAGTTGATTCAGAAAAAGATTTCATTACAGGTAACTTTCAGGATAGTTTGTTTGTTTATACAAAAATAGAATATAAAAATAGCTGCAAGATTATAATTCAGGAAACAACTGTTTTTAAAGTTATATTCATTCCATGAGAGATCCCCTTCTGCACGTACATTTTTGAAGAGACAAATGCTTAGAGGGATAAAAGTTGCTATTATGAATCAGGTTATATCAAAGCTGTAGAGCTGTTTGTTTTCAGTTTAGCAGATCATGACAATCTAGTCAGTGTGGTTTATAAACTATGCGTTATGGCTGAGAATATGGTAGTATTATATTAATGAGTATTATATAGTCATATCATAATTAAATAACTTCGAGGTTTGACTACTGCAATGCTCTCTACATGGGGCTTCCTTTGAAAAGTGTTCAGAAATTTCATATCATGCAGAATGCGGCCGTGAGAGCTATCGTGGGGCTTCCAAGATCTGCCCACGTTTCACCAACAGTCCGCGGCCTGCACTGGTTGCCAATCAGTTTCCGGTCACAATTTAAAGTGCTGGTAATGACCTATAGAGCCCTACATGGCATCGGACCAGAATACCTCCGGGACCACCTTCTGCCACACGAATCCCAGCGGCCAATCAGGTCCCACAGAGTTGGCCTTCTCCGGGTCCTGTCTACTAAACAATGCCATTTGGCGGGACCCAGGAGAAGAGCCTTCTCTGTGGCAGCCCCGGGTCTCTGGAATCAACTCCCCCCTGGAGATTCAAATTGCCCCTACTCTTCCCGCCTTTGGCAAGATGTTGAAAACCTATCTATGTCGCCAGGCATGGAGGGAATAACTATCTTGTCCCCCCAGCACCACCTTTTTTCTGACTGTAATATATGAGAATGGTATGATTGTGTAGTAATGATCGTTTTTTAATATTTATGGGTTTTAAATTGCTTTTAACTTATATTGGATTTGTACTTTGTATATTGTATTGCTGTTGTTGTGAGCCGCCCCGAGTCTTCGGAGAGGGGCGGCATACAAATGTAATAAAACTTAAACTTAATAGCTAGGGACAAGTACAAACTCAGCAGTGGAATCAAAGCATTGTTTTCTCTAACTAGTGCTAGGTGCCCATTGTACTTGCCTCATGATAGTGGTACAAGAAACATTTATTTCCAAGTTAATTGACTGATTATGTGCCATCAACTTCCAGTCAATTCCTACCACCCATACAGTTAGATTTTCTTCCATGACAATGTCTCCCTGGCCTGGTTTCCCAGTGCTCCAATGATTAGCCTTGCTGCTGGTCATCTTCTCTTTCCTTCCAGCTTTCCCAGCATCAAAGCCTGTTCTGTAGCTTGTCTTTGTATAATGTGTCCAAAATAAGATGATTTAATGACTCACTCAAGTCTATTCAAAACAGTTCAGTGAGAAATGGGCAATCATTTTCTTTTGATCTTAGTAAATTGCAATTTCTAGAATTGCCCTTCATCCATTCTGATTAAACAGTAAAACTGAAATACTGTACACTGTTAAGGATGCAATAAATAAAAACTATGCAAACTTCAAAATACAAACACTGAAAATATAACTTCGAAAGAGATAACTTATTTTTTATTTTTTATGTGTCTGATGAACTAAAGTTATTTTATGAAAACATTTATAAACTAGAATGTTTTGGTTGGCTTAGAAACATAGAAACATAGAAGACTGACGGCAGAAAAAGACCTCATGGTCCATCTAGTCTGCCCTTATACTATTTCCTGTATTTTATCTTAGGATGGATATATGTTTATCCCAGGCATGTTTAAATTCAGTTACTGTAGATTTACCAACCACGTCTGCTGGAAGTTTGTTCCAAGGATCTACTACTCTTTCAGTGAAATAATATTTTCTCACGTTGCTTTTGATCTTTCCCCCAACTAACTTCAGATTGTATCCCCTTGTTCTTGTGTTCACTTTCCTATTAAAAACACTTCCCTCCTGAACCTTATTTAACCATTTAACATTTAAATGTTTCGATGATGTCCCCCCTTTTCCTTCTGTCCTCCATACTATACAGATTGAGTTCATTAAGTCTTTCCTGATACGTTTTATGCTTAAGACCTTCCACCATTCTTGTAGCCCGTATTTGGACCCGCTCAATTTTGTTAATATCTTTTTGTAGGTGATGTCTGCAGAACTGAACACAGTATTCCAAATGTGGTCTCACCAGCGCTCTATATAAGGGGATCACAATCTCCCTCTTCCTGCTTGTTATACCTCTAGCTATGCAGCCAAGCATCCTACTTGCTTTTCCTACTGCCCGACCACACTGCTCACCCATTTTGAGACTGTTAGAAATCACTACCCCTAAATCCTTCTCTTCTGAAGTTTTTGCTAACACAGAACTGCCAATACAATACTCAGATTGAGGATTCCTTTTCCCCAAGTGCATTATTTTAGGCTTCTATATACTAACATGATTACTATTATATTATAAGATGTGTTGAGATACCTCAAACTATAGTTTGATAAAAACTATTACATTAAAAGGTTCAAAATGTTTGTTTTAATCTAAGGTCAAATTAATGCTAAGGATGATGCAATGCAAGAAGATAGTAATCTATCAGAAGGAAATTCTGCTACTCCCTATGTTCGTTCTATTGTTGATGATGTAGTCCTGTCAGCCAAAGAAAATATGCAACCCATCACAAAAATTGTAAGTATTTTATCTTACTTGACATATAGTAGCTTTAAAAGCCACAATTTCCCATATGTTTTTATAGAATTTGTGTCCATGGTTAACACATCAAATTAA
This sequence comes from Erythrolamprus reginae, assembly GCF_031021105.1. Classification (NCBI taxonomy): domain Eukaryota; kingdom Metazoa; phylum Chordata; class Lepidosauria; order Squamata; family Dipsadidae; genus Erythrolamprus; species Erythrolamprus reginae. The sequence goes on along the minus strand of NC_091950.1, from coordinate 360,045,099 downwards.
AACCAGGGGACTCTTGAATTCTATTCCTACTTTAGGTACAAAGCCAGCTGGGTGATTTGGGGACCAGTCACTTTCTCTAAGCAGTATAAGGATGCAGTGGCAAATCATTTCTGAAAAACTTTGGCAAGAAAACTTAAGGAATTTGTCTTGTCTCCAAGAATCAAATAAGATTGAAAAAAAGGGGGGGGGGAATCTGGTCATTCTCTTCTATTTCCTTCCACTTTTTCTAGCATCAGAGCCTTTTCTAGAGTATTCCAAATTAAAATACACACAGTATTTGCAGCCTAATCTGTAGTCTGTACTGTTCATATATTATCAGTGACAGTCAATCTTCCTTTGAAAAAAATTATAAACACATAGGGAGAAAATGAAAACTATAGTGGGGTATTTTTTAGGTTCAAAACATAGTAGGAAAATAGCTATTTATGTAACACAATGATATTTTGAGCCGAGGTGGCGCAGCACGTAGAGTGCTGTACTGCAGGCAACTGAAGCTGACTGTAGATCTGAAGGTCAGCGGTTCAAATCTCATCACCGGCTCAAGGTTGACTCAGCCTTCCATCCTTCCAAGGTGGGTAAAATGAGGACCCGGATTGTGGGGGCAATAGCCTAGCTCTGTTAAAAAAGTGCTATTGCTAGTATGTTGTAAGCCGCCCTGAGTCTAAGGAGAAGGGCGGCATAAAAATTGAATAAATAAATAAATAATTTTTTCTTACAATTCAGTTTTGGAACTTGCTTTTATTCATTTTTGTATATACCACACTGGGTTTTTAAGCATATATCTGAGAACATCCATGTAGTTTTGCCTTATTACATTAGAGTCCATAGATCTGGGCTCAGAATACAGGTAGTCCTCAAGTTATGACCACAATTGAGTCCAAAGTTTATGTTTTTAAATGAAACATCTGTTCAGTGAGTTTGCCTAATTTTACGACTTTTCTTGCCACAGTTGTTAAGTGAAAAACTGCATTTGTTTAACTTAGTTAACATGGTTGCTAAGTGAATCTGGCTTCCCCATTGACTTTGCTTGCCAGGTCACTCATGACTCCAAAACACTGCAACCGTCATAAATATGAACCACTTGACAAGCATCCAAATTTTGATCATGTGACCATGGGCAGTGGTGTATTAACCATTAAACAGACTAAATACGTGCTTAGGGCACCGGGCCCAAAAGGGGCACAAAGATGAGCAAGTAAAAAAAGTTGAGAAAGGGAAAAAAACAGTATGTACAACAGTAAATATACCAAAAAAAAAAAGGAGGGGGGCACAAAGATTTGTCAGTGCTTAGGGCACCAGTGAGCCTTAATATTAGATTTGTGCCATTATAATATTGTTTTTATCGTTGTTGTGAGCCGCCCCGAGTCTTCGGAGAGGGGCGGCATACAAATCTAATAAATTATTATTATTATTATTAATCCGCCATTGACCATGGGGATACTGCAATGGTTGTAAGTATGAAAAAGGTCGTAATTCACTTTTGTCAGTGCCAGTGTAACTTTGAATAGTCACTAAATGGACTCTTGTAAATCGAGGACTACCCATCTCCTCCCACAAATGACTGTATGACAGTAACTTTGTTACTTGTATCCTTACAATTTATATTGACTGGATTGCTTATTCGTGCTCAGACTATCATTAAGTGTTGTACCTTATGATACTTAATGAAGTTATCTTTTCTTTATGTACACTGAAAGCATATGCACCAAGAAAAATTCCTTGTGTCCAAGCACACTTGGCCAAAAAAATCCTATTCTATGCTATCCTATATCCTATCCTATTAGATCCAATCCGCTCCGTATTGGAGTCCAGAGATTATCTGGAATCTAAGAATCTGCATTGTAAACTCCATTTCCTTATTTTCCTTGCTAGTAATAAGGAGAATTCGCGTTTTTCAGGAGCTCAGAAAAGTACCCATAATATACTATGGCTCCCTTTCTATGAAAGCACTCCTGTCATCGCGGTATTCCCCCCCAAAAAAATAATTAGATAAGATTATTTATGTATTTGTTTATTTATTAAATTTGTATGCCGCCCATTCCCAGGGGACTCAGGGCAGCTTACAACAATAGAAATAATAATATAGAATAGAATAGAATTTTATATGCCAAGTGTGATTGGACACACAAGGAATTTGTCTTGGTGCATATGCTCTCAGTGTACATAAAAGAAAAGACACATTTGTCAAGAATCGTGTGGTACAACATTCAATGGTTGTCATGGGGTCAAACAAGCAATCAACAATTAATAAAAATCTTAGGATACAAGCAACAAGTTACAGTCATAAGTGGGAGGAAATGGGTGATAGGAATGATGAGAAAAAACTAGTAGTAACAGTAGTGCAAACTTAGTAAATAGTTTAACAGTGTTGAGGAAATTATTGGTTTAGTAGCGTGATGGCGTTTGGGAAAAAACTGTTCTTGTGTCTATTTGTCTTGGTGTGCAGTGCTCTGTACCAACGTTTTGAGGGTAGGAGTTGAAACAGTTTATGTCCATGATGCGAGGGGTCAGTAAATATTTTCACCGCCCTCTTTTTGACTCATGCAGTATACAGGTCCTCAATGGAAGGCAGGTTGGCAGCAATTGTTTTTTCTGCAGTTCTGATTATCCTCTGAAGTCTGTGTCAGTCTTGTTGGGTTGCAGAACCAAACCAGAGAGTTATAGAGGTGCAGATGACAGACTCAATGATTCCTCTGTAAAACTGTATCAGCAGCTCCTTGGGCAGTTTGAGCTTCCTGAGTTGGCGCAGAAAGAACATTCTTTGTTGTGGTTTTTTTTATGATGTTTCTGATGTTAGGTGATCATTTTAGATCTTGAGATATGATACAAGTAGAACCTAGAAATTCTAGAAACCTAGAACCTCAAGGTTAGTTGTTCAACCTCCCGTCTGTATGCGGATTCATCATTTTCTCGAATGGGTCCGATCACTATTGTATCGACTAGATGGACCATGGGGTCTTTTTCTGCCGTCAGTCTTCTATGTTTCTATGTTTCTATGTCTGCAAACTTCAGTAGTTTAACAGATGGATCATTTGAGATGCAGTCATTGGTGTATAGAGAGAAGTGGTGAGAGTATACAGCTTTGGGGGGGGGGGGCCTGTGCTAATTGTACAAGTATCTGGTATGATTTTACCTAGCTTCACCTGCTGCTTCCTGCCTGTTAGGAACAATATAAACGCTTAGTAACAACAGTAACAGTAATATAAAACCATATAAAATCTCATTCATGGAGACCATTAGAATTGGAAGGGAGCTTGTAGGTCATCCAGTTCAACCCATCCCCCACTCAAGCAGAAGTCCCTTCACCATTTCAGACAATAGAATAGAATAGAATAGAATTCCTTATTGGCCAAGTGTGATTGGACACACAAGGAAGTTGTCTTTGGTGCATATACTCTTAGTGTACATAAAAGAAAATATAGATTTGTCAATAATCATGTGATACAACACTTAATGCTTGTCATCATAGTTCCCTCTAAGCTGAGCAGTGAGCAATCGCTCACTTAAAAATCATCATCAACTCAGAGTTTTCCAAACCTGCCCAGAAGCCGAGAGGGAAAGAGTGAGAGGGAAGGAGAGCGAGAGGAAGAGAGGAAGAAAGAGAAACAGATAGAAAAGAGAGGAAGGAAAAGAGAAAGAAAAAGAATGGGAGTAAGGAAGAAAGAAAATCAAAATCTAGTTTGAAACTAGCTCAACTATTTAAGTGGCATTTTGATATTGATAGTTGCCCTATTATGAGCTCACTGTTATAGACACACAGTACAGTATTTTATTTTGAAATTCTCTGAGGCAAAACAGGGTGGGTTTTTTATTTGTTTGTTTGTTTGTTTGTTTATTTATTTATTTATTTATTATTTCTGTGCTGCCCAGTCCCGAAGGGACTGCCGCTCAGACACTATACTTTTCCACCCACCCCAAAAAAAAATTAGAGGGAACACTGCTTGTCATAGGGATCAAATAAGCAATGAAGAAACAATCAATATTAATAAAAATCCTAGGATACAAGCAACAGGTTACAGTCGTACAGTCCTAAGTGGGAGGACATGGGTAATAGGGATGATGAGAAAAAAAATAGTAGAAATAGAAGTGCAGACTTAGTAAAAAGTTTGACAGTGTTTGACAAATGGCAGCCCCAAAATAGTAATCCTCCACCCACCTCCAACTCTTTAGCAAAAGCTAGTTTTCATTATAGAGAGCTTTAAGCGCTCTTGCCGCACCTTCCTTCCGGTCAGAAGCCGCTTCTGAGCTTCTCCGCTTCCGGAAACTACAACCGTGACTTGCAGGCACGGGACGATGACGTCGAGGGGTCATAGCGGGGTCACGGTGAGGTGACGTGTCCCTGTGGAAACAAGCCGGGAAAGCAAGGGGGTGGGGGCGGGGACGAATCCTTACACAAACGGGTGAAGAGGAGGAGAGCGAGGGCTCAATCGGTCGGTCGGTCGCAGGCCGGTTTCTCCATGGACTCCGTTGTCCCTTCCAGCAACAGCAGCGCCGCTCTGCCCCCGGGGCCGCTCTCCCGGGGCTATGCTTCCTTTAGGGACCGTCTTTTGTGGGTGAGGAAAAGAAGAAAGCGGGGAGGGAGCGGAGGGTCCCTGGAAAAGAGCGGAATCCATACGCTGGCCAAATATCCTCGGCTGCGGGCGGGGAAGGACGAGGGGGACGGATTTTGAGGGCGGCGGGGCCCGGTGGAAACAGCTGTTGTCACGGCAGTGGGTTGAAAAATTAAAAAAACCCGCTCTTTCGGCGAAGAAGGAAGCGAAAGCCGAATCGGGTCTGTTGGGAAAATAAGAGTGTTCTTGTCCTTCAAATAAATAGTACATTTTAAAAAACTACAAAAACAAATAATTAGGATTTTCTTTTTAAACTGCCCGAACATAATGCCGGATTTGTACTTTGATAAATTGTGCCACCAAGTCGCTTTCCAGTTCTAGCCACCACGTAGCCAGATGCCCTTCATACTTTAACGATCAGATTTGTGGCTCTAGGTGGCCCTGTGTATATTTGTATGTATGTATGCCATCCAACTCCTTAGGGACTCTGGGTGGCTTACAATCAAAAATAAAACATAAATAGGAAAAGTGCTAAGAGCAGAGGGGGGGGCGGGTTGGGGAGGGGGGAGGAAATGGTATATTCACTGGGTTTATTTTTCCTCAAATACTGAAGGGAATAAAAGTTGTTAGTTACAAGGATGGCAGGAAATTAAGTTATGTATGAGTTTGTTTCTGTGTTGAGAATTTGGTTCTAATTTCTCATGTTTGGGGAGCGGTGGAAACTTGATATAATTGGAGGTTGGCTTCTGATAGTGAAACTGTAAATGTGTAACCACCTGGACTGTAAAATGTTTGAAGTATACAGTGTAGGAAGATATCAGAGATTGCAACATTTTTAAGAGTACAGAGTCTGCGGAGAGGGGCGGCATACAAATCCAATAAATAATAATAATAATAATAATAATAATAATAATAATAATACCATCTAAAAAGATAAAATGCAAGCATGGGAAGCACTTCAGGAGAAAGTGCTTTAAATTAATTCCATCGGTGATGGAATTATATGTTAGATATAGTATTAACATTACTTGAACTTTGTTTGGCTGCAACAGTATCTTAAATTCCCATTTTAGTCTTAAAACATGGTAAATTAATTATCTGAGGTACTTTTTAGTAGCATGTTACAATGCATATTACAACAAGTCAGTTTTTTTCAAGATTATGGTTGGGGAAATGGGGCAAACATGATGACCTATGCCAGTGATGGTGAACCTTTTTTCCCTCGAGTGCCAAAAGAGCGTGGGTATGCACTATCGTGCATGCGCAAGTGCCCACATCCATAATTCAGTGCCTGGAAAGGGTGAAAATAGCTTATCTCACACCCTGGAGGTCCTCTGGAGCAGTGTTCCCCAACGTTGGCAACTTGAAGATATTTGGACTTCAACTCCCAGAATTCACCAGCCAGCGAATGGTGGCTGGGGAATTCTGGGAGTTGAAGTCCAGATATCTTCAAGTTGCCAAGATTGGGAAACACTGCTCTGGAGGCTTTAAACAGCCTGTTTCCCAACTTCTTGTGGGCCCAATAGGCTCATGTTTCACCCTTCAAAGGCTTCCCTGGAGATGGGGGAAGGTAAAAACGTCCTCCCCACCCCAGGCTCTCTGGAAGTTAAAAACACCCTCCCAGAGCCTCTATGTGAGCCAAAAATCAGCTGGCTAGCACACATATATATATATATATATATATTGGAACTGATCGAGGGCAACAGCTCGCATACCAGCAGATATGGCTCTGCGTGCCACATGTGGCACCCGTGCCATAGGTTTGCCATCACTGACCTATGCTAAAAAACCTATTTGCTAAACTGTGCACATTTTAAAAAGTTAATTATACACAAAGATGAAACAACACATTCAAAATCTATGAAGTGTTGGATTCTAAATGTGAATAATGAAGAATAATAAATTGGCCTTAACTTGTTACCATTAGCTTCTGGTCGGCTTGCCTGTAATTACAGCCTATACAGTTTATACATGGTATGTTTGTGTGTATGCTTTCTTTTAATAATGGGGTTTTTAGTGTTTTTTAAATTATTAGATTTGTTCTTACATTGTCTTTGTTATTGTTGTGAGATGCCCCGAGTCTACGGAGAGGGGCGGCATACAAATCTAATAAATAATAATAATAATAATAATAATAATAATAATAATAATAATTAGGATATTAAAAATAAATAATGCAAACTAGAATTGTTCGAAGCAAATTCAGAGTTGGAGAAAAATGCTTGAATTTTTGTTGAAACTTGTGACATTCATCAGAGCATCGTGAATACTGTACACTTGACTGGTTTTATGGCTTTGGGGAATAAGAACATAATGGAAAGTTATGGAATTAATCTGAGTGAACTTTCTTAAATGAAAATTTCAGAGTTGTATCCTGGTATTTCTATGTTTATTTACATTATTTTAAATGTAGGGACTTACCTTTTTTTTTAAGCTGGTTTCAACACTACCTGAAAACATGCAGCCTGGCCCCGATTTCCATGGATTTCCTTGGGAGCCCATTATTATCACTGCCTTTGCTGGAATTGCTACACTTGCTATTTTCTTCTGGAGAACCTGTCTATCTGTAAGTAAATTTTCAAAACTATCTGTTTATAAGTAAATTAAGATAAGGAAGCACATATATTAATACTTAGAGAAGATAATTTCAGCAGTGAATGATAAATCTCCGCATATCAGTTGATGCCTTGTTTTATCATTAGATGTAAAACATAACACATATTCAAAATGTTATGTTAATTTTTAAAAACCTAGTAAGTCATCTTTTTTTATTCATCTGAAATGTGTTGTTGACATTTGTCTGCCAGCTTTGGTGTTGTTACTTTTATGACTTAAGTTTAAAACAGTAATTAGAAAGGCATATTATTTCATTAATTTTGATAATTTGGGCATTGGCCTGAATTTTCAGGATAAACTGATTTGTGTGAGTGTATTATCTGTGGAAACTAATTGCAAGGAAGAGAACAATAACATTGAGATTTGTGAAACCCTAACAGTAATCTGTGGCTGTTTATAAATCATATTGATGTGAAAGAAGATATCAGAATGCATGCTGCTGCTGTTAAAGTGCTCATCTTGAAATTACAATGTAGATAGTGACAAAATGACTTGATAGGCAACTAAATGTCAATTTGCCAATCATTTAATCTTTATCTGTATTATATCTTTTGATAATTCTCTAATTAAGCTTTGAAAGTATGAGTGCATGTAAAAAATTGTTAACTAAATTGTTCCTATATAAGAATTGAGTAACCAAACCCATAGCTTGAAATTTTAAGTAGAATCAGCTTAGATGTGTTGTGTCACTTGATGTTTTCATTGGAAGCAGTTTATTTGTACTAGTTGTGTTAGAAGCAGTGTATTTGGTCAGCACTTAATTTTTATTGTTGAAATTATATTAATAAAATGGCTATTTTTATAACATTTTGTATTATTTTTATTCTTTGTAGGTTAAGAGTAGAATGTATCAAGGTAAAAACCTTTGCCCTTAAAAATTATACTGTGATTAATTGTGGGGAAGGGGGTATTTAAGTATGTGCTCTTATAAGTAATAGAATATGCTGTACTGTCATGTGTACCTAATGCTATTTAGGTAACATGAACTTCTGTTTCAGTGTTGTGGGTCAGTGACAGAGAAAGATTAGGATTTCAAAACATCTTAACTCTCTCAAATTTCTATTTCTCAAATAATACTATCCTGTTTATTTGTATTATATTGGCTTTCTGCACTGTATTCATGTCACTTGGGGAGAATTCTTTCTCTTCTGTAGAGGTTTTTGGACAGCTGAACTGAGAATAGGAAACTAAAAAACAATGTGATTTCAGCCTTTTGACTATTGACTATTATTTCCAAAATTCCATTTTTTTCTCTCTGCCTCAGTCTTTTCAAAGAAATTCCTAAATATCTCATCTTTGCTACCTCTATCTATAATTTTGGCCAGTGAGATGTACCTTCCTTTTGACTCTGAAAGAAAGCCATAACTGAAATGTTTATCAACTTGAAACATTACTGTATTATTCGTTTGTAGAGTTTTCCCCCTTTTCTCACCAGCACTTTTCATCTAAAAATGCTAAACAGATTTGTACATTTAAATTATATGCTCCATAGTGGGAAATTGCCTGTTATTTCCAGTGATGAAATTAGTGCTGTGGGAGAGGAGTACACAGGAAATTAATGGGTCAGCTTTTGTGGTATAATAGCAGATACCCTGGTTCTGCAACAAACTGTTTTACATTTGTCTTTTTTTTCTTAGTGACCGAAGCACAGCTAGCAGAAAAAATTAAGAATCTCCTGAAAGAAAAGACAGAAATATTAGAAAAGTTGTCAGAATATGATCAAAAGGTATATATGCATTCATATCTTTGAATTGTGACATTTGACAAATAAATGGAATAAGTATAAATTATTCCGTGTGCATTTATTTACTTTTGATTTAATGATGTAAAAATTATAATTTGTAATATTGAGCAGGTAAACTGTCCTAAAAACCTTAGAAGTTAAAAAAATAAAAAAATAGAGACTATCAAGTAACAAAGAAAAGTTGTGATTATAGACCATTATTATTACATTATTTCTCCTTTGTGATTAGATAAAGGAAAGAGTAAAAGAAGCTGTAGAGGAAGGCCAGAAAGAAAATACAAATCTTGCAGAGGAAATTGCAAAGCTTAAGGTATGTACGAATGATGATTTTTGTGTGCATGTGTTGCAGAACTGAAATTCTGTTCAGTTCGATTGATATGACATATATGTTACAGGACACAAATAAGCTTCTGGATAACAGAGTGAAAAATGTAAACAGCATGCTAGAAGAGGAGAAAAAGCACAGTTTGAAGAAACAGCAAGAAGTAAGTAACTTATTTGCCACAGAGAGTTTAAGCAGTCTTGGAATCCCTAAGGAAGAATAATGTCCCAACGCTTGTTGCTCCTACTTCGACTGAATTCTGAGATCTAATATACTGATATTTACTCAATTCATATGTATTATTGTTATTATACTGATTTTACAGTTTGCTTTTGTACTGTAGTATATTTTTTATATGCTTTGTAGAGGATAACATAATTTTCTAAATGTTTCTTTTTTGTTCTTTACAGATTATTGATTTGTTATAAGAATACAATATAAAGTACATTTTGCTAAATCATAATGTATATTGTGCTTGCATAGTGTATTTTAGTATACAAAGTGTTTGGTGGAATTTATGTAAATCATTATAATCAGACCTGGGCAAGAGGCGGCCCGCGGGCCACATTCGGCCTGCCCACTATCTGTGACCGGTTTCCTGGAGAAGGAAGCCATGGAGTGGAGAGGGGGGGAATGAACAGGACAAAAAGCACCCACCCACAAGGCTCTCTTATTAACCCGAATATTGATTAACTCTCCAAAAATATGTGCATAAAATCTTAACAAATTTGTTACTGCATTAACTGAAATTGACTTTATGTACAATGTACATGACACTTTTTAATTTATATTTGTATAGATAATGGAAGCACATAAATCTTTAGAGAAACTCCAAGAAGTCATTACTTTGCATTCTGTAGAGCTCTCTGAGGTAAAGTATCTGGACCTTCAATTTAAAGCAGCTTTTGTAACTATTAAAAACAATATCTATAAATTTAAGGTTTGGGCAGATAAAATTCTTGCATAATGGGTGCTTGGGAATATGGTTTTTTATTTAAAGATTTGTATCTCAGATGTGGTTTTATATTGACACAGGTTCAGATAGCTCTTAATGAAACTAAATTAAGTGAAGAAAAAGTGAAGTCTGAACTGCATCGAATGCAAGAAGAAAATATGAGACTGAAGAAGAGTAAGGAGCAAGTAAGTTGTGCTTACTCAGTTATTCCTAATAAATTACTTTTTGAATATACAGTGGTACCTCTACTTATGAACTTAATTCATTCTGTGACCAGGTTTTTAGATAGAAAAGTTTATGAGAAGAAGCAATTTTTCCTATAGGTATCAATGTAAAAGCAAATAATGTGTGCAATTGGGGAAACCACAGGGAGGGTGGAGGCCCTGTTTCCTCCCAGGATATTCCTAGAGACGCCCCATGGAGGCTTCTTCCTGCCTTTTTCAATTACAGTTTTGGAGGCTCGGGTTTGTAAAAGTGGGAAATGGTTCTTGAGAAGAGGCAAAAAAATCTTGAACCACCCAGTTCTTATCTAGAAAAGTTCATAAGTAGAGACGTTCTTAGGTAGAGGTACCACTATACTAGCCTACATGCTAGGTTTATTGAAGACTTGAATGTTACATATTTCATTGAGGACACAAGTAATATCATAAGACAATTAAGAAAAGGTGTGAATTGGATGGTAATTGAGAAGTATTGAGAAAACAAATTATGGATATAGGAGAATGCTGTACAGACATTTATGTCCAAATAACGAAAGAGTATTGCAGCTGGGGATAAGCCATTATCAAAAAATGCAGTTAAAGGAAGACATTGTTTTCTAATGCCAACTTGATTTCTTCAAAAATATACTTTAAGAATGCTTTTGCCATCAAACACCCAAAACGGCCATTATATCCATTATTTTCCCCTGCTTAGTTTATTCTGTGATATATTGTTTATATTCACAAATGTTAAACAATTGCACATGAGTGTGTGCATCCCCTCAAATACAAATGAAAGAAAAGCATTTCTTAAAATTAAAGAAAAAAGGGGGGAGGGGAAAAGAAAGAGAGTGAGGATACACAATAAAAAAGAAAAAACCCATAAATTTTATATAGTTTGAAGGATATCAAAAAATCAAAGAAAAACAATTATATCTCTTAATACATATAATGTGAAACAAATAAAGAAAGTAATGGAAATAATAAAGAAAGAAGAGGTTTGTTAGAAGAGAGGATGGAGGGAAAAGATGGGGGATTGGAAAAGATATGTCACCTACATGGCAGACATTTCAGCATTTCACATCTGTGATTTTCACTTTAAGCTATGTGAACATTTAGATGTCTGCAGTAGTTTATTGAGCACTTCATGGGAACCTTGAAGGATTGTCTTGAAAGATACATTTTGACAACATTTTAACTTATTTTTTTAGCTACTGCAAGAAGCAGAAGGATGGAGCGAAAGGCATGCTGAACTCACTGAACAGATAAAGTTATATCAGAAGTCTCAGAAAGACACTGAAGAAGCACTTGCCTATAAAGAAAATGAAACTGAGGTAAATTTGGTTCAACTATCCAGTAGTTTGTTCTATGATTGCATCATTATATTGCTGCATCAAATATTCTATTTGTTTTGGGATTTTTGCTGCTGCTTTAGGTTTTGACAAACTGCATTATGCAGCTGAAGCAACTTGATATAGATTCTGAGTCAGAAGATAAGAAACAGGAAGGAAATGACCTGGCCAATGGAGAGATCTCAGGTACCTAAAACTCAGAGAATAGGTTACCCACCAGTTATGAACAAATCTTATAGTGATTATAGTGATTTTTAGTTAAAGAGAAAAGCTTTTTCCTTCTCTCAAAACAATATAATTTCTGCCTTGCCTTGGGTTCCTTACACTAATTGGCTGATAGTCATAATTCCACTTTATATGATAATGTCTGTTGGAGTGAAGCAACAAACTTGGTTCAAAATAATGTTGTTTACAAATTGATTAACAACTATTTTTCTCTTTAACAAATATGGCTAGATTTGATGATTCTTGGATAGTAGCATGACTTGTTCTCAGAATTCCAGATTTGCCTACCATCCCCCAAAGAATAAGGACCCAAATAGAGAGTATCTTGTATTAGCAATAGCATTTAGATTATTTCATATATTTAATTATTATATAATATCATTTTTATCATACTGCATTATCCCGGTCATAAGAATCTGGGGGCCTATAAAGATAAAAGCAAAATGATAATAAAACCACTAATGAAAATAATGAATTGTTAGATAAATGCCCTTCTTACATTGTACTTTCCAATGTAATTAACAAGATAACTAGATGAATTTCTATTGTCATGCTCCTTTCTTATCTTAGTAGTTGTGTTTAATTTAATTTAACAAATAACATAACTAAATACAAATGAATTACTGGCTTAAAGTGAAACTTGTAAGATATTATCTGTGAGCTCCCTTTGAAAATATTATTTCCATGTTAAACAAAATGAATGTCTTTCTTTCCTTAGATTCCAGAAATGAAAAGATGAAGGCTCAGATTAAACAAATGATGGATGTTTCAAGGGTATATAAAACATTGATTTGCCTAATAAATATGACCCATGTTTATATTATAGCATAGTTCATCACTTGCTATTCATTAATCTCTTGCAGGTTAAAACAACATTATCTATCATTGAGGAAGAAAGAGATCACTTACGTTCCAAACTAAATGATGAAGTAGCAGCAAGACATGAATTAGAAGGTGTGTTCAGCAAATAAGATTGCTGAATTATTGTTTTAAATGAAGTATTATGCCTGCTTAATTTTGGAGACAAACAATGTCTATCAAGCTTTTAGATTAGATTTTACCTCTTACTAGTTCATAAGTTATAGCTGTCAGGTTAGATACCTGTTAGTCTTGACTTCATATCCAAAAACCCAGAAAAATGCAATTCTAACTGGAGAGCAGTTCTGAGTGAGCCTTGATTATTTGTTTTGGCTCCCTCATTTTGATTTCACAGAGGGAATTCAAAACATAGGCAGATTGTCTATCCTCTTTTTCAAATTCTCAGATTTTCAAATAGGCCCTGACTGCTATCCTGTAACTAGAATGTATTTTGTGCCTTTGGTTTAGTCTTTGACCCCTGACAACTGCCAAGACTAGTTTCTGCAGTTTTCTTGGCAAGATTTTTCAGAAGTGGCTTGCTATTGCCTCCTTCCTAAGACTGGGAGAAAGTAATTTGTCCAAGGTCACTCAGCTGGCTTTGTAGCAGGGGGGACATGATCGAAACATTTAAATATATTAAAGGGTTAAATAAGGTCCAGGAGGGAAGTGTTTTTAAAAGGAAAGTGAACACAAGAACAAGGGGACACAATCTGAAGTTAGTTGGGGGAAAGATCAAAAGCAACATGAGAAAATATTATTTTACTGAAAGAGTAGTAGATCCTTGGAACAAACTTCCAGCAGACGTGGTAGATAAATCCACAGTAACTGAATTTAAACATGCCTGGGATAAACATATATCCATTGTAAGATAAAATACAGAAAATAGTATAAGGGCAGACTAGATGGACCAGGAGGTCTTTTTCTGCCATCAGACTTCTATGTTTCTATGTACCTAAAGTGGGATTGGAACTCAAACTCTTTCTAGCCCTTATACCTTAATCACTATGCCAAATGGCTCTTCAAACAAGAACGTGGGCCTAATAAAAAGAAGGGCTGTGCATAAGCCAATTTTAATTTTGTGTGTGTGTACTTTTAGGATGAGCATATGTATATTCATTCTGTCAAATACAAGCATCTACTCTCTTCCTTATTTCCCTCATCCATACTTCATTTATGGGAACTGCCATCTTTTTTTGTTTTAATCTGCTCCTAAATGGCTTCATTCTCTGAGTATTGTTTTTGTGTTGCTACATCAGCCCATATAACAAAAGTGTTAAAAACATTGCTATAATAAATAATAAAGTAATACTATGTAATTTATTTTATCGTAGAGCAAATCAAGACGCTGGAGCATGATTCATGTTCCACACAGACAGTAAAATCTCAGCTGGAAAGTGAGTGTAAAATGCTCCAACAAAAAGTAGAGATTCTCAATGAACTTTATCAGCAGAAAGAGATGGCACTTCAAAAGTAAGTATTTTAAATCACCATAGGGACTATAATATAAATTGTGATTCTACCCTCAATCAATTCCTAGCCTCTACTACAGCAATTTTCAACTGATGGCATAAATGATTATGTTAAGGCACACCTGCTAGCACTCCTGGAAAAATGGAGGAAACAGCATGTGGCAATTGTTAAGAAAGCAAGTACATTCTCCAGTCCTCGTCATCATATTGAAATATTTATTTATTTATTCAATTTTTATGCCGCCCTTCTCCTTAGACTCAGGGCGGCTTACAACATGTTAGCAATAGCACTTTTTAACAGAGCCAGCATATTGCCCCCACAGTCCGGGTCCTCATTTTACCCACCTCGGAAGGATGGAAGACTGAGTCAACCTTGAGCCGGTGATGAGATTTGAACCGCTGACCTTCAGATCTACAGTCAGCTTCAGTGGCTTATCCATTGAAAAACTATTTATATTTGGTATCCTGCAAAATAAACTATTTCTAAATAAATTCAGTAGAATGCTTATATACTCATGTTTAAAAAGGATAGTTAGCAATATCAAGAGAAAAAGAAACCTAAAGAAGTGGTAAGAAGTAATTGCTAGGTGTGCCTTTAAGATGTTTCATTAGGGAAATAGTATCCAAAACTTGTTCATACTGTGATCTTTATTGCATTTAAACAGGGTTGGGTTGGGTTTTTTTAAAGGCTAGTGGGTTTCCTTAAGCACTGCCTTTATCATTCCTTCAGTGACAATCACAGCTCTGGAATTTTGGTAAAGAAGTTTCAGATTTCTAAAGTAAGATGAGGTCTTTTCTTAAGTGATGTGTTGCTGTTTTAAATGAACTTGTCTCTGCTGGTTTCTCATACTTGTGTCCTTTTGCTGGAAAGTAAAGTGCCAGCATACAATATTTGATAATGCCAAATGGAGAAGGGCATGCTTTTCCTCTTTCCTTAACAAGAGGCAGTGCTCTTGTATCTCTTTCTTTAAGATTATCATACTTCCTACCGCCTCTCCTTCTGGTTACTTGCTTTTTGGTATTGGCAATTGAATATAACTTGGTTGTATTTCATTATGCCACTTTTGATTTTGTCTTAGGAAATTGACACAAGAGGAGTATGAACGTCAAGAGAAAGAGCAAAAGCTTTCTGCTGCAGATGAAAAGGCAGGCCTGGCTATTGAAGAAGTGAAAATTTACAAGTAATTCTGATACGTAAATATGTTGACTTCTATTTTGAGAGAAAGCATTGTGATTAGAAATAACTTTTCATCTTCTTTGACAGGCAAAGAATTCAGGAAATGGAGGAAGAATTGCAAAAAACAGAGCGGTCTTATAAAAATCAGGTTGGGAGCTATTTCAAGACATTCTGAAAAAGAAACTTTAGATTATAATGTATTCTGCAAATTAAAATATTTTTTCTTTAATACTTTAAGATTGCTGCTCATGAGAAGAAGGCCCATGACAATTGGGTAAGAACATCATTTCAGCTTTGAACCCTATTACATTACATTTATTTACTCTAAATTCTTGATATTCTTAGTAGGCTATCCTTTGATTTCCAGCAATATTTGACTTACAGTTTTGGATTTATGTATTTCTATCTTTTTTATAGCTCATAGCACGTTCTGCAGAGAGAGCATTAGTTGAAGAAAAAAGGGAATCTGCCAGCTTGAGACAAAAGTAAGCATGTTTTATATTTTTAAGAGAGAACACTAAGGAAGAGTTACCTTTTTTTAAAAAAGGGGGGCTGGAATTTCACTAAGAATGTTCTTTTTTCTCATTAGAATCATAGAGGTAAATCAGAAAATAGGTTCCCTTCAGAGACCAATAATTGTCAAACCGACTGCAGGCCGGCCGGACCATCAGACTTTACCTCGCAGAGGTATAATTGTTTCCCATGTATTTAAACTTACCGAGAGTAAATATAGATACTTTGCCGCATTTCCTATATATTATTTCTACTTCATAAACAGGTCCATTAAGTCAAGATGGATCTTTTGGGCCCTCGCCTGTGAGTGGTGGAGCTCCTTCCCCACCACTGATGATGGAACCCTCTGGACGACCTTCTTCTGCCAATCCAAGAGATGGATCAAGAGGTGAACTTAGTAAGCAATCTTTTTTTAAAAATAATTATTCTACAGCAAGAAACTAATATTTATCTTCTAAACAGATATAATTTAATTTTAACTATTTGTATATTTACCTTTTTACCATTTGTAAGCAGTGCAGAATTGCCTTATCGCTGAGATGGGCAGGATTTAAATTTAATAAATAAATAAAAAGGTACTCGAGTTGACAACAGCACAGGGAGCCGTAAAGTATTGGATTTCAGAAAAACAAATTTTAATGCAATGGCGGAATATTTAGATAATGAATTAAAGGGGAGGGATAAAATGGCAGGAGCGAGCACCCAGTGGAATGTATTAAAAAAGGCCATCTTAAAAGCCACTGGACTGTATGTAAGACAAATAACTAAAGGTAAAAGGAAGAAGAAACCGCTATGGTTTAGCAATGATGTAAGGGCTATAGTCAATGAAAAAAAGGCTGCCTATAGGAGGTATAAAGAGTCTGGAAGTATAGCTGATAGGGAGGTGTATAAAATGAGACAGAAGGAGGCGAAACAGATAATACAGTATATGCTGCTAAAGCCTCAAAAGAGGAAGAAATTGCCAAATCTGTAAAGAAGGGGGATAAAACCTTCTTCAGATATATTAGTGATAAGAAGAAGAAAAACTGCGGCATCACGAAGCTTAGTACCGGGAATAATACATGCATTAATAGGAATAAGGAGATTGCTGACCATTTCAATAGCTACTTCTGTTCAGTTTTCTCAAAAGACACCTTACAAAATAATACTATAGAGGGATATAGCATTGCTTCCAGCTGTACGGATTCAGCTCCAGTGATCTTAGAAGCCGATGTCTTAGAAGAACTTGAACGATTAAAGATAAATAAGGCAATGGGTCCAGATGGCATCCACCCCAGAGTTCTTAAAGAACTCAGATCTGTCATTGCTACCCCCCTGACTGATTTGTTTAACCAATCCTTGTTAACAGGAGAAGTTCCTGAGGATTGGAGAATGGCCAGTGTTGTGCCTATCCACAAGAAGGGCAGTAGAGAAGAAGCTGGTAACTACAGGCCAGTTAGCTTGACATCAGTTGTAGTTAAAATGATGGAGACTCTACTCAAAAAGAGGATAAATCAGCACCTAAAAAACAATAACTTATTGGACCCAAATCAGCATGGCTTTACTGAAGGCAAATCATGTCAGACTAATCTCATTGATTTCTTTAACTATGTCACAAAGGTGTTGGATGAAGGTGGTGCCGTGGATATTGCCTACCTGGACTTCAGCAAAGCCTTTGATATGGTTCCACATAAAGAGCTGATAGATAAATTAGTGAAGATTGGACTTAATCCCTGGATAGTTCAATGGATTTGCAGCTGGCTGAAGCATAGACATCAGAGAGTTATTGTTAACGGCGAGTATTCTGAGCAGAGTCAGGTTACAAGCGGTGTGCCACAAGGGTCTGTTCTGGGTCCTATTCTTTTTAATATGTTTGTGAGTGACATAGGGGAAGGTTTGGTAGGGAAGGTTTGCCTATTTGCCGATGACTCTAAAGTGTGCAATAGGGTTGATATTCCTGGAGGCGTCTGTAATATGGTAAATGATTTAGCTTTACTAGATAAATGGTCAAAGCAATGGAAACTGCAGTTTAATGTTTCCAAATGTAAAATAATGCACTTGGGGAAAAGGAATCCTCAATCTGAGTATTGTATCGGCAGTTCTGTGTTAGCAAATACTTCAGAAGAAAAGGATTTAGGGGTAGTGATTTCTGACAGTCTCAAAATGGGTGAACAGTGCAGTCAGGCGGTAGGGAAAGCAAGTAGGATGCTTGGCTGCATAGCTAGAGGTATAACAAGCAGGAAGAGGGAGATTATGATCCCGCTATATAGAATGCTGGTGAGACCACATTTGGAATACTGCGTTCAGTTCTGGAGACCTCACCTACAAAAAGATATTGACAAAATTGAATGGGTCCAAAGACGGGCTACAAGAATGGTGGAAGGTCTCAAGCATAAAACGTATCAGGAAAGACTTAATGAACTCAATCTGTATAGTCTGGAGGACAGTATGAAAAGGGGGGACATGATCGAAACATTTAAATATATTAAAGGGTTAAATAAGGTCCAGGAGGGAAGTATTTTTAATAGGAAAGTGAACACAAGGACAAGGGGACACAATCTGAAGTTAGTTGGGGGAAAGATCAAAAGCAACATGAGAAAATATTATTTTACTGAAAGAGTAGTAGATCCTTGGAACAAACTTCCAGCAGACGTGGTAGATAAATCCACAGTAACTGAATTTAAACATGCCTGGGATAAACATATATCCATCCTAAGATAAAATACAGAAAATAGTATAAGGGCAGACTAGATGGACCATGGGGTCTTTTTCTGCCGTCAGACTTCTATGTTTCTATGAGCCCTCATTTTAAAACTGCAATTAGGACAGACAACTCAGTCATTAAGTGGAATGGTTACTAAGCAAAAAAGTACATGCCTGTTACTGTGTTTACAGTTTTAATTCAGCTTTCCTTTCAGCATTAGAAGGATATGACCCTAAACAGCTGGCTGAGCTCAATTGGCAGGGAAGGTTTCAGAAAGTCAACTCATGAGAAAATCTTATTTATAGCTCTTTCCCCCCACTCGGTCGCCCTTTGGATTGCTTATCCAGAAGAAAATTGATTGTATTTATTGGAGAGGGATTATAACAAAGTAAGCTGCACACAAAGGGGTAATTGAAATACTCATTGAAAAGAATGTCCTAGTGCCAGCTCTTTGCTTAGCACACAGGAGCCTTCTTGGAGGCAACAGAAAGCCTTTAGTGAGAGACTGAGTAGGATCTTATAAATCTCAGGCAGGATCTGCTAGTTAAGCTGCTGGTTGAGCTTGTTAACCTACCATTCCCACTTTTTAGGGAAGAGGCATGCTGCAGAGAAAAGACTGATTATAGCTTTTAAAAAAAACCAAGCATGATAATAATTTTCTTTTTGAACTCAAGGTAATGTGTATACTTTTCTGGTTTTTTTCATATAGCAATCTTTTAAGATGGTTTGGAAAAAATATGATTGGCATAAAATCAATGCATTTTCAGAATTCATGTTGAATTCAAACCTAAATCTTCTCTGGAAGATTATTTATTTGTTAAATTACACTAGGTTAAAAAAAAGATGTACAGTGATCCCTCGATTATCGCGGGGGTTACGTTCCAAGACCTCCCGCGATAATCGATTTTCCGCGGTATAGTGGTGCGGAAGTAAAAACACCATCTGCTCATGCGCGCCCTTTTTCCATGGCCGCGCATGCGCAGATGGTGGAGCCGGGGAGCGACGAAAGTGCGGAAGCCGACAAAGATTGCTTTGAATGTCGGCTGCCCCCGCCCCCCCCAGCACCCGCCCGCCCACCGTTCACCTGCCCGCCCGGCCGCTCGCTTGCCGCTCACCCGTTCACCCGCCTGTTCGGCCGCCCGGCCGGCCACCCGCCTGGCCGCTCGCTTGCCGTTCACCCACCCGGCCGCTCGCTCGCTCGCCCGTTCACCCGCCCGCCCGGCCGCTCGCCCGTTCACCCATCCGCTCGCCCGTTCACCCGGCCACTCGCCCGTTCACCCGGCTGCCCGCCCGGCCGGCCGCTTGCTTGCCGCTCGCCCGTTCACCCGGTCGGCCGCTCGCCCGTTCACCCGCCCGGCCGGCCGCTCGCTCGAGAGCAAGAGGGGGAGAGATAGAGAAAGAGAGAGAAGGAAAGAAAGAGATGAGAGAGGGAGGAAGAGAGTGTGAGAGAGGAAGAAGCAAGATAGAGAAAGAGAGAGAGAAAGAAAGATGAGAAAGGAAGGAAGAGAGTGAGAGAGAGGAAGAAAGAGAGAGAGAGAAGAGTGGAAGGAAGAGAGAGAAATGATAGAAAAAAGGGGAGAAAAAAAGAGAAATGAGAAAATGATTGAAGCAGAGAATGACAGGAAAGAAAGAGAAAGAGACAGAGAAGTGACTCTTGGTGATGACGTATGATGTCATCGGGTGGGAAAAACCGTGGTATAGCAAAAAAACCATGGAGTATTTTTTAATTAATATTTTTTGAAAAACCGTAGTATAGCGTTTCGCGAAAATCGAGACTGCAAAAATCAAGGGATCACTGTATCTCTTTTTATAAAGAAGATGTAAGATATAAAGAAACAGAGTGGCAGTCATGGTGTTTTCCAGCCTTTGTTATTCTTTTCAGCTCAATTAGCATGAACAATAGTCAGAATTGGGAGATTGTTGTCTAAAATATCTGGAGGTCACTATGTTGCACAGTCTTTAATTGGCAAGATAATAATCTCTCTACCAAATTCATTGTAATTCTTCAGATACTATGACTGATGGCCCTCCAGTCCAAAAAAGGCATCCTGATCTGTCAGGAAGAATTTCTGCTCCAGGTAAGAATAGCAAGGGATTCCATCTACATTTTGAAAGTGTAGCATCTTTTTTTAAGCAATATTATATATGTCTTTTTTTTTCTCCTTCCAGATCTTGGTCCTCCTATAACAACAATGGTCAACTGCGGGCCGAGAACATCGTCTCCTTCAACTGCAGTTCTTGATGGAATGGTAAGTGGGAAGGTTTCTATTTCTTTGGGTGAAATGACATACTGTACAGAATCTTTGTTTTATTACCTTATATATGCCATATCATGCCTTACGTATCAATTTCTATTTGTCCCTCACCCCATCTTTATATTGCTGGGGTGCAATATCTTACCAAAGCAAAATCTTACCAAAGAGCTTGAGGTCCCCCATGTTTCTGCTGCCCCACCTTCCTCTGGTGAAGCAACTGCAGTAAGTACCAAGAGGCTAGGAATGGTGCCTTTCTCCTGCATTTGATGGGAAGGATGTTAAAAGCATGGTGTGCTTCATGACTCAGCAACAGTCATTCTGGGTTGCAGTTCTTTTTCTTGGCTTCGCAATTTGTTAAAACTAAATGCATTGATGGGCAAGCTAAGGACAATCCAGTTGCTTCATAAATGATGGCGCTTGACACTTAAGACTTTTCTAACCCCTAAGGACTTCTGATCATTTTCTTTTGTGAAATGGTGTGGGATTTGGATTGGCCGGTATTATAAAAAGAATGCACTTAGAAGAGTGTGTTCCTTTATAACAGACATAGAAGAGTGTCTCGTTCGGATTTGGATTGCCATTTTGAGAATGCTTTTATAGAATAATACTTCTTTGATGCCTGACGATAAGAATATTCTTGGAAAAGAAAATTTCCATAAAACACTGTGAGCTCTAAATTTGGAAATTTGCAGTCTTTTCCACAACAATATTTCTTGAAGTACTTTTAATCTATAGTTCTGTAATTTCACGAATAATACCCTTGTAGGTAACTTATGCTACAATCTACTACAGGTTAACATTGGTCCTAAAGGCCCACCATCTTTCCCAGGAGCTCCCATGATGGCACCCCCAGCAGTTGGGCCTTTGCCACCTCCTATTCGGTTCGGACCACCACCCTGCCTGCCCTTTGGACCTCGGCCTCTTCCTTTCAATTTAGGTATGGGCTCTATTGCGATTTTTTCAGATTATTTAGCTTTATTGCTAAATAATAATAATAATAATTATTATTATTATTATTATTATTATTATTATTATTTAGATTTGTATGCCGCCCTTCTTCTTTCAAATACCTTTTAGTATAACACAGTTTGCTAAAAATGCACTTTAAAAAAATCCTTTTTTAGTATTCAATTTTTTTTTAATTTGTGTAGAATATGAAGTTGTGTTATATACGGAACATGCAAGGATTGGGTTGTAACAGTAACACTAATTTGAGTGCTATAGGCTTCTTTGATGGCATGTTCAGTCTTGTACTAAGTATAATTGATTTTCAGCAAAACAAATTTTAAAAAAGGAAAAATCTTGGAAGTGTCAAAAGGCTGTAAAGAGCAGATTCCTTATCCTTACAACCCAGAAATCTTTTATAACCCATTTTGAATATTTATGTGTAGGCATAAAGATTAGAAGCATGCGTTCCTAAAATAAAAGTGATGGCAAATGGTAACTTTATTTTGAACCACTCAGTTACTTTTTTTTTTCTCCTTTCAGTTCGTGCAGTTCCTGTACCAATGCCCAGAGATTACCCACCTGGTCCGTCATTTGGAATGCGAGATTTTCCTCCTGTTCCCCTGCCACCTCCTGAACAGAGAGGATATATCCGTGGGCCACCTCCTTTCCGGCCACCTCCCCCCAGAGATTACCCTCCAGGTCCACGACTACCTCCACAAGGTTTAAGGGATTATTCTCCTCCTGTTAGAGACTTGCCACCTGCAAGGCCCAATGACTACCAAGAAAGCTCTCCCTGTTCTCAATCTCCATCTAGCTCACAAGACTCAGCACATCTTCCTGAACAAAAACCATGACTTCAGATTTCCTGACTGATTTTGATTGCCTGTCATGTGCTGAGGATTTCAGTGGCTTCAGCAGGACTCTTCCTTCTAGATTTGGTTTCAGTATCGCTTTCTTTTTCTTTCCTTTTTTTTTTCTTTCTTTTTTTGGAAAAAATTATTTCTACAGTAATGTACATTTTGATAACCTTTAAGTTGGACCCGTTCATCCTCTTTGGGTGTACTTAGAATGTTTCTGTGATAAGCCTGAAGCCTGCTTTTACAGCTGTGACAAACTCGCAGCTCTCAAGGTGCAATATATAAGAAATACCTGTATAGTTAGTTTTTAAATAATGTAACCTATGTAAATGATGTTGTTAAATGGTTTAAAATTATAATTTGAACATTTCCTGTGGAAATAGCTTCAGAAAGAAAAGCTACCATTCATGTATAGCCTACAGTCACTGTAGACAAATGGTTTACATAAAGAAAGATTCTAACTCATACTTTTAAAACCATCTGGCGTAAAAGTGCCAGAAGAAAGCTACATGCTATATTGGAAGGACAAATTTACTAATAAAGCAAGATTCTTTTTTGCTATATACAAAATTATGTTTAATGGTTAAACAAGTAGAAAGTAATTATAAAGAGTAAGTATCCCAGAGTAAATGATGTTCCACTGTAGTAAGAAAGTATCAAGGATACAAATACATGAGAGAGCCCTCTGCTGCTTTAGGAAATACTAAATAAAATATACACAAAGTTTTTTAATTTCAGCATAACTTACAGTGAAGAGTAGCAATTAGTTTGTTGTTTGTTTGTCACATCTAAAGGCTCAGGTAGAATTATGTTATTATTTTTATATCGAATAACTGGGCAATTTATTTAAAATAATTATTGAATCGATGGATGCTGAAAATTGTTTTCTAAAGTAAGAATATTTTTTCATTATATAGCTCTTTAAAAATTCCTACCCTGTTGTAGAAGGGCACATACGTTTTCTAGGAGTAGAATCGTGCAGTTTTTTTGAGAGTAGGTGGGTAGGTTGAATGATAAAGTATGAAAGATAAGACAATCTTCATTTCACAGAACTTCTGAATTGAACCCTCTGTGTTTCTATGCTTATTTTGATTTATACAGACATATATGTATAATGATGCATATATTCTAGCTACTTATAATATTATTTCAAGGTTGTATCAATAGAAAAAATAACCTAACAATAATTTAAAAACTAATTGTAAGTCCACCTGCTCAGTGATAAAATCTACAATAGAGAAATTTTTGGGTGACAGTTCAATTCTGTTAAGAGCTATATTTTGTTGGGGGCTTGGAAAGGGAGTCCAAAGTATGTGTGCCTTTCTCTCAACCAGCGGCTGCAAGAAAAGTGATGGTTTACAGGAGTGTCAACTTTTAATCCTTATAGAATTACGGTGTGGGATTTTCAGCTGAAAAAAGACTAACCCCTGATTTGAAGATTAAGCAGAAGTTCAATAGACGTTATTTACCTTGAAGCAAGACTTTTGCTTTGTTTTTAATGAAATGGTAATTGAGTACATTATTATCAAATAAATGATAATCATGAAAGGGCCCTTCTAGAACAGAGTATCTCTGTTCCTTGAATAAAAATATTCTGCCCTGTAACTTAAGAACCTCCTAATTTAATAGACTTGATTATTTTGTGGTGTGGCATTATTTTGGGAAAACAGTACTACTATTACAAGCACTTTTAGATACTGGGAATAAATATGTGATGAAATAGCTTTGTAAATGTTCACATACACTGCCTTTGAGTCAGGAGTATCATCAGAAGAATGAAACACATCAGTTTTTTTCCTGATAGCATCGTCTTCCCCTCCTATTTTTAGATTTGGTTTCAGGAAGGCACAATAGAATGAGGTATTCTTGATTTGATATTAGAACATTAAGGGAATGTGGTCATATAAAGTTGGGGTGAGTTTATTTTACGAGAAACAAATGCTGGGTGTGTAATTGTGTAACTTTAACTCAGAAACCAATAGAAAAAGCTTCAGATGAGTGAGTTAACAGCACTGAAACCCTGCCAGAGAAGGCCATTGGCACATCTAATACAATATTTGAGAAACTCACAATCCCAAACTGAAGGTCATTGGCCTTCTGCTATCATGTTGCCCACCAATCAGGATATTGAGTATACTATTTGTGATTTAAGAAATAATACATGTCCATTAGTGTTCGTAGCCCTCATGAGCCTTCATGAGTTTATGCAGTTTCCTTTTAAAACCATTAAAATCACCCGTTATTTCCACAACTACAACCAGGAAATATCACAATTTACAGAGTGGAAAAAGTTTTATAGCATTTTTGAATTTCCTTTCATTTAGTTTCAATTGGTGTCTTTGAATCGAATGAATGTATGGACTTCCCTAGCCAATAATAGCTAAACATCTCAAAGTTGCTAAGGTTAAAAAATTCTGGGAGTTGATGTTGCTAAGGTTAAAAAATTCTGGGAGTTGATGTTCACTCATTTTAAAGTTGCCAGGGTTAAGAAACTATTGACTCTTTCTACCTCTTCCCTTTGTACCAAGTACATTCTGCAATCTTATTTTTGGATGCTTCGTTTTGTAAGAAAAGATTTATACAAAAATGTGGCTTCGCCATAGATTTTTTTAAAGGAAGGGCATAATCATATTTGCAAGTTTTAATTGCAATTTTATTTTACTTTTTTTCCCAATTCCCCTTTAATTCCAAGTATATTTTTTAAAAAAACAGCAGCTGCTAATAAAACAGCTATTTTCATCTGGCTATTTTTGCCTAGCTGTACATTGTAACTCCAGGATAATTTCTTGGTTCAGACTCTGTTATCTCAGATCTTGCAAATGCATAATTGCAAATGAAGATTATTAATTATTTTGTATTAACATACATAACTTCACTTATTATTTTGAAGCTCATTTGCCTGATTTGGAGATCTTTTAGCGCTTTTTAGAATCCATTTTTTGATTGCACTGTCCTGAATAGTTGATAGCATTAACAAATGTGGCCACTTCATTAATAAGCCTCAAATCCATCTATATACAATTTGAAGTTAAATACTTAATCTAATAGAGCCCCCAGACATGTCAAAATAAAAGCAATAAAATAAAGTACGGTAAAAGAAGAAAAAAATGGTAAAAAAAGAAGAAGAAAAAACAGGGCAGAAGATACTGTAAAATCTGGTAAGGAAATGTGATTGCCCACGGTGGCGCAGAGGTTAGAGTTCAGCTACTTCTGCTAACTGCCGGCTGCCAGCAATTTGGCAAAATCTCACCAAGCTCAAAGTTCACTCAGCTTTCCATCCTCTGAGTTGGATAAAATGAGGACCCTAATTGTTGGGGGCAATATGCTGAGACTGTTTAGAGAAGTCTGTAAAGGTCTGTAAAGCAGTATATAAGTTTAAATGCTATTGCAATATGGAACTCCAAAACTACAGAATTCTCTGCTCTACACACAATAGCCCAAATCAATCCAGAATTCATTTGCTGTTAGTAAAGCACACATTTTAACCGCTATGAGTGTCTTTTGGAATGAGCGGCATATAGCAATGGTTTGTTTTATCTGGGGTCTTTATTTAGCAGAAGGAGATTTATTGCAAATTCTGCTCGTCCAGAAAATGATTAATAATGAAAGATACTAAGAATTCATTTTACTTATCTCAAAAGATTAACACATGGCCCACAGATACAGTATTTCCAGACAGTCAGGGACAAATCCTTGGGTTTATGAAAATTGTCCTTCAGTGTGGGTGATGGCAGGATACCAAAGCACCTCAAGTACAATCTGATTAAAATGTTAATTGAAAATATGATTGAAAATAAAGTTTAGTATCCCTCAACTGCATTCCACATAGTGTTTTTCTGTATTCCATTTGCGATTCTCTTTATCTTTTTGTCTAGGAACAGCTGTAGTCTGTTCTTGTCCCAGCAACAATAATGTCTCTGACATAAAACTAGTTTCAAAACTCTCCAATTTCTTTTTCTTTGTCCATGTGAAATGAAAGTTGTCTAACAAGATCAAAATGTCAATTTTTTAATGGAAATCAATCTCTAGCCAGTGTATGAAAATTCTAAAATCCCTTTTGTCTGAAGCCTCCAACTATAGGCTGTATTAGGGATACATTTTGCTACTTGGAACAACTTTCATAAATAATTAGTTTTCCTCTTTCAAGCTTAGTGTGCAGTAATTGTTACCTGGTAACAAACACACAACACAGTTGGAATTAATCAACTGTCTTTTTAAAAAAAGGTTGCTGCTGAGCATTCAACAAAATTTGGGTGATATGAGCATTTCAATTACAGTGTTCCCTCGATTTTCGCGGGGGTTACGTTCCAAGACCTCCCGCGAAAGTCGATTTTCCGCGAAGTAGCGGTGCGGAAGTAAAAACACCATTTTTGGCTATGGACAGCCAAAAACTACCTCCACACACCCTTTTTCAAGGCAGCGCAAGGAGCCGGGCTTGAAATTAGGGCACGGAGCAACGAAAGTGCGGAGGCCGGCAAAGATTGCTTTGAATGTCGGCTGCCCCCAGCGCCTCCGGCCCCCTCGCCGCTACCGCCCGCCCGATCCACCCCTCTCACCGGCTTTCTTGGGACACGGGTCCTCCTGCAGCAGCGCTGGTGGCTACGGCTTCTCATCCTCCTCATTCGGCCGGTAGCCGCTCTGAGCGCTTTGAGAATGCCCGCCCCGCCCCTCTCACAGTCCCTTAGCTGAGAGCGCTTTCGTCCCAGCTATCAGCAAGGGGGCTGCAGGAGAGGTGGGGGCAGGCGTTCTCACAGAGGGAGAGAGAGGGGGAGAAAGAGAGAGAGAGCAAGAGGGGGGAGAGTGGAAGGTAGAGAGAGAGAAAAAAAATTATAGAAAAAGGGAGAAAAAAAGAGAAATGAGATAATGATTGAAGCAGAGAATGACATGAAAGAAAGAGAGAGAGAGAGAAGTGACTTGGTGATGACATATGACGTCATCGGGTGGGAAAAACCGTGGTATAGGGAAAAAAACCGCAGAGTATTTTTTAATTAATATTTTTTGAAAAACTGTGGTATAGCCGTTTCGCGAAGTTTGAACCCGTGAAAATCGAGGGATCACTGTACCTGTGTATTGCAGCATGAATCCTAATTCAGGGAAGGCCTCCTTGAGAACTATTCCCAGGAAAGTTAATAGGTTACTTGGGGGAAAGATTAGAAGTAACGTGAGGAAATATTATTATTAATATTAATATTATTAATATTATTATAATATATTAATTAACATTATTACAATATTAATATTATTAATATTATTTTGAAAGAGTAGTAGATGCTTGTTGAAAACTTCCAGCAGACATGGTTGGTAAATCCACAGTAACTGAATTTAAACATGCCTGGGATAAACATCCATCCTAAGATAAAATACAGTACAGGAAATAGTATACGGGCAGACTAGATGGACCATGGGGTCTTTTTCTGCCATCAATCTTCTATGTTTCTATGTTTCTATTCAGATTATTGGTAAGTATCGATCAGAATTTATCAAACAAGTGCTTTGATCTAAACTGATGACTTAGACCCGTGTTGGTGAACCTATGGCATGCGTGCTACAGATGGCACATGGAGCCATATGGAAGGGCACGTGAGACTTTTACATGTTTCAGCTCCAGTGCGCATGCGCATGTTGGCCAGATGATTTTTAGCTTTGGGAAAGAAAATTTCATCCTCTGGACACTTCATGGAAGCTTTTCTGGAGGCCAAAAAAAATATCCCCCAATGGACAAACCGGAAGTTCAGGAAATGCACTTCCGGTTTGCCCATTTGCCCAGGATTCTAATCTTATCTCATTTTTCTAGTAGTGGTTTTCCTTGTTGGCATCAACTGGCCCTTCCTACAATATTATATTCTTGCAGAGATGTTTCATTTGATATGGGGTGGATATATTCAATAATTGGTCTGGGCAAGGCTCTCTAATTTCAAATGAAGCCTTCAAAGGAAATCTACATGCTTTATTGATCCCCGGTCCTTTTTTGGCAGCCTTCATTCCTAGTTCCAGCAAGGTTTCTCTCCTTGATATTCCAGTACTGCTACCTCTTGCTGGTCTGTCCTAGATTAAATCCCTTTGGATCTACTAGTTCAGGACAGATTCAGTATTTGCAATGAATTGACAAAGTAAGTAAAATCACTCTAGTACTTGCCCCAATGGACTGCCATTCCCATGATCTCAGAAGAAGAAAGGACTTCTACTTCCAGACTCTCTTTTGATATATTATTCTTTCCTGCAAACTGCAAAGCTAAATTTGGTGATTTAGCTGAATGATGGTGAATTTGATGAGAAATTATTCAAAAGTGACACTGTTGAGTATCTCTATTGCTGTGAAATTTTCTCATTGGTTAGTAATTTTTGGTCTAATGAAAATAATGTATTTTGGGAAGCAATAAATTATTCTTTTTCCTGTCATCATGAGGAGAGAACTCTTGTCTTCTTGTTTATGCCAAACCTGACTTCTTTGGACTTAATCTCAGTGAAATCAATGATATAACATTGGTAACAGAGAGGGTTTTTTTTTTAGTACAGTGTTCCCTCAATTTTCGCAGGTCCAAACTTCGCAAATAACCTAAACCATGGTTTTTCAAAAGATATTAATTAAAAAATACTTCGCGGTTTTTTTTCTATACCACGGGTTTTCCTGGCCGATGATGTCATACGTCATTGCCAAACTAATAATTTTTGCAACTAAATAAAAATAATAATTTTTGCAACTAAATAAAAATAATAATATTTGCAACTAAATAAAAATAATTTTTGCAACTAAATAAAAATAATAATTTTTGCAACTAAATAAAAATAATAATTTTTGCAAATAAATAAAAATAATATTTTTTGCAAATAAATAAAAATAATATTTTTTGCAAATAAATAAAAATAATAATTTTTGCAAATAAATAAAAATAATAATTCTTGTTATTACATAATTATGTTTATAAATATCAGGATCACTAAGTGTCTTATTCAAT
Organism: Erythrolamprus reginae; assembly: GCF_031021105.1. Taxonomy (NCBI): domain Eukaryota; kingdom Metazoa; phylum Chordata; class Lepidosauria; order Squamata; family Dipsadidae; genus Erythrolamprus; species Erythrolamprus reginae. Next base: position 360,015,419 of record NC_091950.1, on the reverse strand, counting down.
GGTGAGTACCAGTAAAAATGGTGAGTAAATGGTTGTTAAGGGAATGGGAAATGGTAATTTATGGGTTTAAAGTGTTAAGGGAAGGCTTGTGATAGTCCATAGCCAAAAATGGCGTATTTACTTCCACATCTCTACTTCGTGGAAATTCAATTTTCGCGGGGGGTCTCGGAACGCATCCCCTGCAAAAATTGAGGGAACACTGTATTTCTGGTTTTGTAACTTCTTTTTTTGTTCTGCAGGGGGCACAAAAAAGGAGTTAGTTATTCACCCTCACCAGGATTTTGACATTCAGCTGCCTCCCTTCTCAGAGAATGTTTACTTAAAATTGGCCTTGATGGAGACAGAGGACTTCATGACGTTGAGAAGATTTCTGTTCTTCTCTCTAATCTGTGTATTGCACTTACATTTTTTTTTCTAGATCACAAAACTATCCCTTTTCCTTTCAAGAAAAAAGTGATAAATTTCCAATAAAGCAGTAGTGGGTTCTACAGCTACTATATTGCGGGGGCGCTCAAGCTTGCGTGCAATGCTTCTGCACATGTGCAGAAGCTTCCCGGGTAGGTGGGAGCCTCCTGCCGCCACCACTACTGGTTCACAGAACCAGTATGTATCTTAAAAGACTCTTAATATGTGGAATTTTCTTAATTCTTGAAGATGTAATATCATTGAGAGAAAAGTGGTTTTTGTAAATGTAGTCATTATTCTATCGCTAGCCTAAGACGTAACTATTCTATAGTCCCCATATCATCATGGTAAATTTGATATTGTATCAGTTCTCACAGAGAATTTAGTAATCACTTCATGTGAACATCATTTTCTTCTCTTAAAGCTGATCCTTTTAATCTGTAAGAGCATTGGGTTGCCGTGACATCAAATTTGTTCTTACTGCTTGACATTGGCTTTTGCAGATTAGATAATTTGTTATTATAGAAATGACTAGTACGTATTAGTATGTAAAAAAGGTCGAAGCTATAATGTTGCTATCTTATTCTACTGTGTTAAAAGGAGTTGGAAGTCAATGTTTTTCTTTTTTTTCCCTTTCCCCTACACTTTTTTCTGTTCTCTTTTTTTCTCCTGCATTTTTCCACTGTTTCAATTTTCTTTTGTATTTTAGATCTTGATAAAATTTAGTAACATTATTTTAAAAAACGTTTGTTCTTACTGCTTAAAAAGTGGAATGGAGTAAGATTCTCTAAGGCTTCTTTTCCATTTTGAATTTATTTGTTCTTTTCTATATTATGTCCACTGTCTAATTGAAGAATGTGAACGTGAAAAAGAATGTGACTGACTATACAGAAAGAAAAGTTATCTATATGGTCATTCACATTTTTTTCCTAAACCTTAGTTAACTTTGATGTTCTTTAGTGGCCTCTGAACAGATGTGTAAAGCAATTAAAATTTGTTTTCATTTTTTTGTTATAACTGTTATCCAGTTGTTTAAAAATAGAAAGCACAGTTTGTGCAGCTAAAAGTATTGTTTTAGCTATAAAATCAATTGTTACTTTATACTCACCAGTACTGTCTCAGAGTTGGCCTTGAGCCTTATTTTCTGATGTGTGGTCATTGCTGCAAATAGTTTTCTCCCCTGGCATCTACATTTAGCTTATACTTCTAATACGGTTAATTTCTCATTACTATTATTTAATGGCAATAGATATGAACCATTCTGAGAACAAATTGAGTTTTGGATGCCAACAGGTTGTCAATTTTCAGTTGTTTTTGACAGTCTGTCCTACGATTGCACATAGCATATCATGTCTTGATTTTTTAGAAGTACAGTAATACCCTCGTCTTACGAACTTAATTGGTTCCGGGACGAGGTTTGTAAGGTGAAAAGTTTGTAAGATGAAACAATGTTTCCCATAGGAATCAATGGAAAAACGATTGCGTGCAAACCCAAAACTCACCTCTTTTGCCAGCCGAAGCGCCCGTTTTGCGCTGCTGGGATTCCCCTGAGGCTCCCCTCCATGGGAAACCCCACCTCCGGACTTCCGTGTTTTTGTGATGCTGCAGGGGAGTCCCAGCATGGGAATCCTAGCAGCGCAAAAATGGGCACTTCGCTGGCAACAGAAGTGCGGAGGCAGGGCATCCCAGTGGCGGCGGCTTGGCTTTGTAAGGTAAAAATAGTTTGGAAGAAGAGGCAAAAAAATCTTAAACTCCAGGTTTGTATCTCGAAAAGTTTGTATGACGAGGTATCACTGTACTTTATTTTCATCTCTGGGTTACCTCCTTTTGAATCAAGTTGGAGAACAGCAGAGATTGTAAGCCCATTGTTTTTATAGCAGGACACTATAAAAGGCCAAATAGGCCATATTTTGAGAGTAGTGATCCAACATGCATCATTATGCAAATATATTTTCATTCCTTTTCCTCAGTCATGTCCCATGTTTGCTTATTTTCTTTGTAATGCTATTAAAACAATTGCCACTTAGCTGATTATAAAAAGTTCCTAAGAAGTTAGTAACAACAACACAGTCCCACATTTTGCATTTCCACTTCCAACAAGATGAAAATAAAAAAACAAACAGAAAAAGCCAGTACAGATTGCACAAAAAGTTCTCATCATAGAGGTTACAATGAGGAACATGTAGCCTGGGATAGCAGTCAGTCTTAGGCAAGTAGGATGCAACGTGAACATTGTTTGAATGGATATTAAAAACTGTAGCAAATGGCTACTTTAGAAAGATTAAAAATAGTCTATTTTACTAGAATGCCGCTCAATTCCATAGAACAGTGATGGCAAATTTATGGCACGTGTGTCACAGGTGGCATGCGGAGCCATATCTGCTGGTACATGAACTGTTGACCTAGCTCAGCACCAATGTCCATGTATGTGCTGGTCAGATGATTTTTGGCTCACACAGAGGATTTGGGAGGGCGTTTATAGCTTCCAGGGAGCCTCTGGGTGGATGGCCAAGGGTGTTTTTACCCTCCTCTGGTTCCAGGGAAGCCTTTGGAGCCTAGGGAGGGTGAAACACGAGCCTACTGGGCACACCAGAAGTTGGAAAACAGGCTGTTTCCAGCATCCAGAGAGCCTCCGGGGGGGGGGGGGGGGAGCTGTTTTTGTCCTCCACAGGCATTGGATTCCTAAGAGGTCAGTAAGAGGCGTGCATAAGTGCACTAGCGTGCCTCCCGTCCCGTGTCTTATTGGCTCTCCTATATCGTATCTACTATTCTTCTATTCTTCTTTTACTACTCTCATAATATTCTTCTATTCCCTTATTGATATATTCTATTCCTATATTTTCACTTCTATTCTTTCTCTAATATATTTTACTCAAGTATATCCTCTATAACCTTCATTGTGTATTATTGTGCATTGGAATGAATGAATAACTAAATAAAATGATAGCGTGCACCATAGTTCCCTCTAAGCTGAGCAGTGAGCAATCGCTCACTTAAAAATCATAATCAAATCAGAGTTTTCCAAACCTGCCCAGAAGCCGAGAGGGAAAGAGTGAGAGGGAAGGAGAGAGAGAGGAAGAGAGGAAGAGAGAGAAACAAATAGAAAAAAGAGAGGAAGGAAAAGAAAAAGAAAAAGAATGGGAGTAAGGAAGAGAAAAAGAAAATCAAAATCTAGTTTGAAACTAGCTCAACTATTTAAGTGGCATTTTGATATTGATAGAATTGGCCTGTTATGAGCTCACTGTTATAGACACACAGTACAGTATTTTATTTTGAAATTCTCTGAGGCAAAACAGGGTGGGTTTTTTATTTGTTTGTTTGTTTATTTATTTTATTATTTCTGTGCCGCCCAGTCCCAAAGGGACTGCCGCTCAGACACTATACTTTTCCGCCCACCCCCCCAAAAAATTAGAGGGGACACTGGCGTGCGCACACACTCTTTTGGCACCTGAGGAAAAAAAGGTTCGCCATCACTGACATAGGACTTGGTTGTACCATTCTCTCCTGAATTGACCATAGGACTTGGTCAATTCCCTTGGTTAATGAAGATGACCTAATACAAAGGTGCTCTTAATCTATTATTGTTTGGCTCAATCTTCCCCAAGAACAGGCTACACATTTCATAAAGCAAATGCAAAAAGTAGGTTGAAGGGACATTGTGGAAGCCTGAGATACAGAAACATGGTCTTGGAATGTTGGTATCTGTCCAGATTGCACTTTAGGATACGGAAGGAACTTGCTGATAGTTTGTTGACTGGGTGGTGGGGAATCAGAGCCGAAGAAGCTTCTTGGATAAGTGAAACGTCTTCAAAGAAAAAACAGAAAGCCCAGGTGTCTTTTGCAAAAAAAAAAAAAAGTACTTTTAGGACAATAGAAGAGGATGAGATAATGCCATCACGTCTTTGTTTTCATACAGCTAATCTTTCTCAAAATGAAATAAACGTTTCCAAATTCTTTCCTGAAATATTGATACTAAGTATCCACCATTCCTAACCTCTCCACCTATCGTAACTGCTTTTTTTCTATAGGGTCTGTATCAAACTTTTTAGTTATTTGCATTTCTTTCTGTATTGGAATCGTTTTGAATTTTTCCTAGCGATAGCTATTCCCTCCAAATGTGTTCTGTATCATGTACAAATGTGATGGGGATTCTCATCCTGTTCTCATCCAAGTATGATCTCATCTCAAACACAGTAAAGACCCCGAGACTGAACCTTGCAAATATCAGAATAATTGCATCTGCAAAATTTCCACATTGTATTAAGGAAGTGAGCTCATTTTTTTTTTAAATGAACTTGTAATCTTATCTGCTGATATTTTTTTCAAGGCAATTACATGTTATTCACTGTTTAAAATCGGACAATATAACTTTTCTGGGTAGAAATGGCAGATTAATTACCCTGCAGTTCTGTGACCTTCACATGTTCTCCAATATTTCTCAAATACATGATAATTTGGCCAAACTATCAGCAAGTTCCTACAGTACAATCTGGACAGATACCAACATTCCAGTACCATATTTCTGTATCTAAGGTTTACAGTATGTATTCCAGTATTCAACCTAGTTTTTGCACTCGCTTTATGAAATGTGTAGCCTGTTCTTGGGGAAGATTGAGCCAAAAGGGGGAAAAAAGTGACCTTCACATGTTCTCCAGTATTTCTCAAATACATGAAAAGTGAAATGTCTTCAAAGAAAAAACAGAAAGTTCAGGTGCCTCTTGAAAAAAAAAAAGCATATTTGGGACAACTACCGGTATGACTTGGGTGACTGCGAATCTCCATAGTCATCCTGTTCTATATTCTAGAGTGGAGCTTGTGAAGTTTGTAAATAATGGATTTAACTTATGGGGATGCAGATTTCTGGTGAATGTTTAAAAAAATTAAATAGAGCTATTTGATGGCAGAATCAGATACTAAAATGATGGGCTTCATTAGAGGAGCTCAAGTAGCAGCAGTATAACTCGTGGATGCCTTAATTTGGATTCTTGCATGGCATAGAGATATGAATTGGTAGTCTAAATCAGTGTTTCCCATCTCTCAGCAAATTTAAGATGTGTGGATATCTTAAAACTTTCCTATTTTGCTGCCAAGCATGCTGACTCAGGAATTCTGGAAATTGAAGTCTTTGCTTGTTAAACTTGCCAATGTTAGAAAATATTGGTTTGTAGAAAATGATATATTACTGTTAAGAATAATAAGTCTCCTATACTTCAGTACAGAATTAATTATAACCATGAAAGATATAACCTTAAGATGTATTTGTTAGATATTAATACCCAGATTATGCATATGCATAATTCATGACATTTGTATAAACCATTCATTGTTGTGTACATAATGCAGTATAAACTTAGAAACTTGAAGCAGTTCAACATTTTTTGCTTAGAGCAATTGAGGATGGGTTTATTCCTTTCACAGTGTTAGCCTATTCCCAATAGTAAAACTCTATAGCAGTTGAAATTATCTGGAACAAGTGTGCAGGTAGTTCTTGGATTATGACCATTCATTCAGCTACTGTTCAAAATTATGATAGAACTGAATGAATGAATAGTACTTACTATATGATGGATCTTTGGAGTTCTGGCCATTGCATTGCCATGGTCACATGATTGTGATCCAGGTTCCTGGCTCATGGTTATTATGTTATAGTGAGCTATGATAATTTCTGATGTTCTTTGCTGGCTTTCTACAAAAGCAATGGGAAAGCTGGAGGAAATTGGAAGTCAATGTCATGTCCTCCCTTAATGACAATAACCAGGAAAAGTTGGACTGCCATTGTTAAGCAAAGTAGTAAATGAGATGTTGCGCAACTATATGACTGAATCATTTAGCAATTATAATTCTGTGTCCAATTGCCGTTGTAAGCTGAAGACTAATTGTAATGAGTTAACTCATTTTATGACTGGTAATTCCCAATCTTGAGAAAAACAAGTTTAACAAAAATGGATGCAGCATGTGGTGGACGTGGAAGTGTCTTTTTGACATATATAATTAAACTCAGATGGTAATAAAACATTATAAATTTAATGAACTCGGGGGGAAAATACAAACAAAATACAGTAGAAGATGAAACGTTTTTTGATACTGGCATATCTTTATTGCTGTATTAGGTTAGGCAGATGAGGATTCCTCAACTGCTTTAATTAAGGGTTCTGATATAACTGTATAAATCAAGTTACAGAACTGAACTTAATAACTGGCCCATTTATCAAAAACTTGCAACACACTTTGGAACATCTGAGATAAAAAATATACATTCCAAAGAAACTGGGCTTGGATGCAGAGCATGGCTGCTGGTCCACTGCTGTGCAGCATTCATGGGCATTTGTGACCACAAGGTAAATGCATCCAATTCTTCCTTCCTCCTGAAAGACAAGTGCTACATATGCAGCTACTATGATTTTGTGGCAAGTGGTTCAGTTCACAAAAGTCACTCTTTGTGCAGTGTTTGATGAAGATGAAGATAAAGTGGCTTCTTGGTCAACAACTGAAGTTTCTTCCTCTTGAAATCAGTGGGTTTTTTGTACCTATAATGATAAAAATAGTATCAGAATTAATTTTAATGCTATTTAGGAACCTACTCCAGATGATACTTTTCTTACTTCAAAGAAGCTAGGTAAAACGAATACAACTCTTTAAAAAAAAAAGGTTACTTACATTTTTTAAAAAAGGAAATACAAAAAACAAGAAAAAAGGCACAAACAAAAACAAAAGACAACAATAGAAACATAGAAACATAGAAGTCTGACGGCAGAAAAAGACCTCATGGTCCATCTAGTCTGCCCTTATACTATTTTCTGTATTTTATCTTAGGATGGATATATGTTTATCCCAGGCATGTTTAAATTCAGTTACTGTGGATTTATCTACCACGTCTGCTGGAAGTTTGTTCCAAGGATCTACTACTCTTTCAGTAAAATAATATTTTCTCATGTTGCTTTTGATCTTTCCCCCAACTAACTTCAGATTGTGTCCCCTTGTTCTTGTGTTCACTTTCCTATTAAAAACACTTCCCTCCTGGACCTTATTTAACCCTTTAATATATTTAAATGTTTCGATCATGTCCCCCCTTTTCCTTCTGTCCTCCAGACTATACAGATTGAGTTCATTAAGTCTTTCCTGATACGTTTTATGCTTAAGACCTTCCACCATTCTTGTAGCCCGGCTTTGGACCCGTTCAATTTTGTCAATATCTTTTTGTAGGTGAGGTCTCCAGAACTGAACACAGTATTCCAAATGTGGTCAAGAAGAATCACACGTATGTCTGTTTCATTACAGTCTTCCCTAATTGGGATCATTCCATATAGTCTACAACAGTGATGGCGAACCCCCTCTTCCCTTGGGTGCCAAAAGAGCGTGCATGTGCACTATTAAACAACACACAAACAACTATACAATGTAACCCCTAGGTTTCTTTTACAGTAATTGGTATCGACCAATACAACTCTTAATCCTAATTTGTACCTCCACAATAATTGTTTCATTTAAATTTAGTGGCACTCGTTTGGTATAAAACTGTCTCAAAATTTGTTCTCTACTAGTTATTCAAATAATCATTCTTTCATTTTTCTGTCTACCGGTTTTCTTCTAAATTAAGCCAAAGCAAGTAAAATGGTTTCAGAGTCACAAACATAATCTAATATCTATTCTGAATATTATTATTATTATTTTTTTTGGGGGGGGGCACTTCAAATTTTTAAATGTGCACACTTTTATTTGGGTTCAAAGGTAAGATATTGCTCAGCTATCATAAAATAATGTGTAAATCAAGCATTATGGAAGCTTAGTATTTATCTTCATGTTCGGGAACTAAGTTAATGAAATACACTACTTTCCAAGTATAATCATTTGTATAATAGCAAATATGGATGCTTGCTTTATGCATAATTTTACTAACTTTTAGAGATATGCATGCAATTTTTATTTTTGGGAAGTCCATACCTCAACTAAAACTAAAATTTTGGCTGTATATGAAATAAAACAGAAATATTTTGTTCTGAATATGGATTGAAATATACTGCTCTGAGGGAAACACAACAGTATGTAAGGTATTTTCTTGGCAATGGAGTGGAGAGAAGATACTGAGAAGATAAGTGGCAGGGGGATGGACCTATGGACCACTGATGATCACAGAAGATAATGCATAATAATTTTGTCACATTTGCTCCATTAAAATCACCCCTAATTTGATTTGCTCTAAAAAGCCTGGGACCAGCAAACCATTGCAAGTTTTGTTTCTGACCAACAATGACTGATCTGAAAGAATTTAGCAGATGTTCTGAAATGCACTGTCTGTTGTGCTTCATGCACATATATACTTACAGTTCTATAACAATTGGTCCAGCTTTAATTTCATCCATCTCCATAAAGGCAAAGCACTTTGTGCTGGTGAACCTTTTCTTGGGTTTATAGTGTTTAAATTCAAAGAAAATAGCTGCACCTGAAAGGTAGGAGGGGAAAAAAATCTAAAACACTCTCCTTTCTAGCATAGTTAATATAATATTGTTGGAACTGTCTTGAGGAAACACGATCCTCATTGAAAATTCTGAACCTTTGCAAAGAATCACCCTAAGAACATGAAGCCACTGTCTTTTGATCTGCTCCCATCCCAAATCATAAATAACATCTTTAAAAAGTTTTGAGAAGTTTGGTTAAGGCACTATGGGGTAACCATATTTTTCTGGGGATAGCACAACTGTCTTCTCTAAATTATTTATCTAAATTATGCTTTGTCCTATTATTTATTTATTTATTGGATTTGTATGCCACCCCTCTCTGTAGACTCGGGGAGGCTAAAAACAGTAATAAAAAACAGCATGTAAATCCAATACTAAAACAACTAAAAAACCCTTATTGTAAAACCAAACATACATACATACAAACAAACAAACATAGAATGCATAAATTGTAAAGGCCTAGGGGGAAAGAATATCTCAGTTCCCCCATGCCTGACAGCAGAGGTGGGTTTTAAGGAGCTTGCAAAAGGCAAGGACGGTGGGGGCAACTCTGATATCTGGGGGGAGCTGGTTCCAGAGGACTGGGGCCGCCACAGAGAAGGCTCTTCCCCTGGGCCCCGCCAAACGACATTGTTTAGTTGACGGGACCCGGAAAAGGCCCACTCTATGGGACCTAACTGGTCGCTGGGATTCGTGCAGCTATTAATCATAATTTAACATGATTTTCAAATCTTCATGCAACAAACCTTTTGTTAATTTTTCAACATGTTTCTGAATTTCAATGGCCACATTAAAATGAATGTAAGTGTCCTCCTTCCTTGAAGCAACAGGTGTGTCTTGTACAGGTGTAAGATCGATCCCATTGAGATCTGTCCCAAGAATAAAATTTAAACATTAAACGGGAAAAACTGTTGTGACACTTGGCATACTGAACAAGGAGTACTTCCCAGGGTCATTACATTAATGATCTAAGTGTTACAAAGTCAAAGTGCTACAAAGATAGTTTCTTTTTGTAAACAGTTCAAAAAATATCTTTACACAAGATTCTTCACAGGAATGTCACTTCCAAAAACATGATAGTGATCGTGAGTAAACAATACCGTGGTGTAGTTATGGTAAAGTAACCTGCCTATTTGGCCTTCCCAATGCACATTCTCTGAGAAAGGTGACACATGCGTTCTAAAGTGATGAAATATTTGGTAGTTACAATAGAGACTTGATCATGCGTCCAGTCTAGAGGAACATTTCATGGACAGAAATGAAGTAGATTTGGGACAAACCCAACATTTAATCAAGGCTCCTTGAAAAAATAGCGGGTAGAAACCATTTAATATAAGTAGTCCTCAACTCTAATGTCAATTGGGACTAGGATTTCCCATTTGAAGTAATGTGGCCAAAAAGCAACTATCAAAGGTTTTTTTAAAAAAGTGATGCAAATCTTTTAAATACAGGTAATTTTTGACTTCTAACGGCAATTGGGACCTGAATTTACAACATTAAGCAATGGACACTAACTTAATGGAAATAGATTTGAGGACCAACTGTACCCTTTCACTATTCAGGAAAAGTTAATCTATTTTTTAAAAATCATCTTAAATTAGCTGCTATGTAAATGGAGGATTAAATTTCAAGAACTCTGTATGCTAAATCAAAGTGACCCATCATTAGAAAATTTAAAAACACACATGAGTTTTCACGTGTTAAGTCTTGTAGGGAGTCACGATAAGGCAGTTCTAGAAAGACAGCATGTTGAAGAGTTTCCATGGGGAAAAGAAATACTGTAAACTCTAAATGCCGATTAAATTCTGGAATATTTTGCCCATTCAATTCTAGCTAATATTGGATAAAAAGGACCAAAATTACATGCCAAATCAATTAAGAAAAATATACCTACCTTTCACACTGAGTGTGATATAGGGATCAATGCACTGCCCAGCATCTTTAAGACCAATTTTTTCTATTTTGATAGTTAGTAATGTCATCCCGGGTTCAGATGGTAATCTGGGTAATAAAGTACCTGAGGGAAAAATAGGTCAGAATAATAAAGTCATTCAGCATTTTTAATACTTTTGTTCTCTCATTATTAAGCTTGTCAACAAAAGGATATCTGATAATAACTTCATAAGATACAATCTCTGGCATAATTTATTCATATGATCGGACTATAAATTACAGCATCTTGGAAAAGTAGGATCCTTTTCATAGTTGAACAAAAAGAGTCAAGGAACCATTATCTAATAAATTCTCCCTCCAAATAATTTGACAGCTGAATTGAATGAGCAAACAAACACGGAAACATATCCATAATGACAAGACAAGTAGTTAACAGTTGGGAGAGAGCCAAGAGTAGACTTAAAGATTTTCTTTTCGAATATTAGACTAAACCCACTTGCTAAATACCAATTTGGGGAAAAGTCAAAGCCAAATGCAGAATTATTGTCCGAGTCAAAGTCTGCAGCGCCCCCCCAATCCAGAGATAGGCAATATAATTGCCTTCTGGATATTTTAGACTTGTAGTTTTTAAGCTATGATACATATATTTAGAGATGAGACATGGGTGAAGACATTGAAACTTAGAATGTTTCAAGGGTACTGTAAACAATAAACACAGCAAAATTCTGGTACCATACAACCTTCTTTATTGAAGGGGACATTTGATATATTTTAATAATTTTTTAGTAGCACCACTGCTGGAACCTAAGACATAAATGCCAAAACAAGTCTTCTAAATGATAAGTTCTACAACCCACTGGCTACAATGGATGGGGCACTGGGAACAAAAGTACAAAACATCAGAACATTGCTCACTCTTGATGTTCACAGTATGTCACATACATGAGTATAAATCTGAATCAACTATTACAGTGTATTAAAACAAACTTGCATTTCTGATAGCAAAAAACTTTCTACAATCTCCACACATGCCGACTGTTTTTTTTAAAAAAATAGATTTTCTCCATGTCAAAAGCAATTCAGAAATTTGTACAATTTGATCCTGTGCCTCTAGGATAGACATTCATCATCTACCATTTATTTGGGGTGCGGGTTGGGGGAGATCCAAATGGCAAATTTTAACATAAGAGTTTTCGTATTTACAATATTAAATAATAAAACAATCGCAATATGATTATCTTAATAAACAGCAACTATTAACATTAGAATATCATCATACCTTCATTGGTTCCTGGATTAGATGAAGGATGTAGCACATGGTTACACAATGGAGCCATGCAAGTAGAAGATAAGACAAGACCATGAATGATTAGGCAGCAAAATAATGCAATATGGGATCCGTGAAAAGAAACAGATTGTACAATGAAGTACACACAATGGAAGTTACAATGTCAGCAAAACAGTCTCCTAAATCTAGTACCATAATGTGTAATCTATCTCAAAATTCATTTTTAAATGGCATCATCTCAGCACCATGGTATTTCAACTTTTACAAAATTACATTTAACCACTTTAATCGACATACATAGGTCAGGGTTGTACCCAATTATTCTTATCTAGAGAATTGAATGATGCATGCAGGTTTATGGGAAAAGTCTACTTGTGTAATACAGTGTTCCCTCGTTTTCCGCGGGGGATGCGTTCTGAGACCACCCGCGAAAGTCGAATTTCCGCGAAGTAGAGATGCGGAAGTAAATACACTATTTTTGGCTATGAACAGTATCACAAGTCTTCCCTTAACACTTTAAGCCCCTAAATTACAATTTGCCATTCCCTTAGCAACCATTTAGATTATTACTCACCATGTTTATTTATTAAAGTTTATTTAAATTTTTTTTATTAAAGGTGGATGAAAGTTTGGCGATGACATATGACGTCATGGGGTGGGAAAAACTGTGGTATAGGGGGAAAACCACAAAGTCTTTTTTAATTAATATTTTTGAAAAACCGTGGTGTAGACTTTTTGCGAAGTTCGAACCCGCGAAAATCGAGGGAACACTGTAGATGGATATATCCCCAAAACAGTATTTCTTGGAACTTAAGCTTATGTTGGAAGTTTATATAATTTAGACATGGCAATGAACATACTGTAGAAAAGAGTGACAATCATATATTATTGTGCTAAATCTAATATTACATAAATGGATTTTCAACAGAACCAATATAAAGTTTATTAACTCTTCTCCTTTTAGCTTCATAAGATCTTAAAAGATCTTACCCAGGGGTCTCCAAACCTGGCAACTGGCAAGCCTAAGTCTCTAACTCAAAACGCTATCATTTTGAATTAGAGACTTTGGCCTGCCAGCAACTTTAAGACTTGTGGACTTCAACTCCCAGAATTCTTCAACTCCCAGCATAGCTGGCTGGAGAATTCTAGGAGCTAAAGTCCACAAGTCTTAAAGTTGCTAAATATGAAGATCTGATCTTACCAGTCCCCTAGAATACATTTGGTTAATACATGGGCCAGCAGCCTTAAACACTCAAAAAGCCACTTGGACTCCTTTCTCACAGAAAACAATACAATGGGAGCGGCAAAACCTGGGTGGGCGTGGCCAAATCAATGTCACTCACTGACACCAAGTCACATGACACCAACTCCCAGCCACACCTACCCAGATTTTGTGGGTTTTGGTGTTGGAAAACAGATGTCTTTTCCTCTCTTTCCCCCATCTCTCTTTCTCCCTCTCTATTTTCCCTCTCCCCATCTCTCTCTCCCTCTTCCTCCCTTCTTCTCCCTATCTACCCCTCCCTCTTTCTCTCGCCTTTCTTTCTCTCTCCCTCTCTCTCTTTCTCTCATCTCAGTCACTCATTCCTCACCTAGTAACTATCATCTCCATTCATAGTCATTAAAAACCATAGGAGTGTATTTTGTCCTTTACAGAGAGCATCATGGAGTTTGGGAGAAACTATTGCCATGTAAAATGCCAAATGAAGAATAAATAGCAAGGCGTGGATTGTTGTGTTACAGATTTTATAAATCCCTGTCAGTTTTTTGGTCTTATGCTTCTTCTTGTTGTGCAGCTCAGTAGATTAGATAAGACCATTCAAGGATTTTAGGGGGAATAGATTCTCTCTTTCTCTGCCTCCCTCCCTGCCTCCCTCTCCCACACTCCCCACACCCAGCGAATAACTGTAAGGAAATTTGGCCACGTTCTTTCTGTCTCTGGAAAGATACAAAAATAAACCTTCTGGTGCAAAAGAAACGACTGTCAGGCTGTTATAGCACAGCACCACAATGTTGCCCTGAGAGGAGCAGAATCTGTCTTTTGCGCACTGCCCAACTGCAGCAGGAAACAGCAGGCAGTTATTTCCAGCTTTGTTGGTGTTGGACGTGCGCCCGGCTCTCTGCCCCGAGAGGTAGAATTGCCAGGGGTGAGTGTGGTAGGAATGGGCTCCAGGAGGAGGGGACCTCCCCCATTTGCCCTACACAAAAGGAAAGCCAGCCGGGCTTCTCCTCTAGCATCGGTTCCAGAGACATTAACAAAAAAGCAGGCAAAGCCAGTTTGAGCATCCTTGCTTTTGAGGGCCTTCCCTGCACGCAGCCTATGCAATGGGAGGAGAAAATCCCAACTCTCAGGTTGCATCTACCTCCGGGAACCCCTGCAACTGTTCATGCACATGCTACAGATGGAAGAAAAAAACACAGCAAGGCGAGAGGTGAATGGAAGAGGATAAACTGTGACCATGGACCTTCCCCAACACACGTGTTTAGACTCTGCTTCACCTTTGGCGTCACACCTGGGCATAGGAAGCCCACTTATCCTTTCCCATGCCCTCTGCTCCTTTCCCCCTGCCCCCCCCCCCCCCCTATAATCCTACTTTGGGAAAGAGGAACGTGCTGGAAACGCATATTGGGGCAATGTGGAACAGCATCTCCTGACTCTCCAGCACTTGGCTTGCAACTTTCCACCCTCCTCCAGACCTGGCTTGCTGAGGATGGGGTGGCTCAGTCCTCTGCTGCCCCCACTCCCGAGTCATTGTTGCCCGACTTCCTCAAAGGCGTGCGGCATTTCAAAGGTGGCAGCTCATGTCTGGAGGTGGCAAACATTATCTAGCTGTGAAATCTGGGCCAGGCCTCGCCACCCTCTGACTCGCCAATGGGGACGCTTCTGCCAGGACAGCCTCTTCTCACCCAGCTGGGTTTTTGTGCTCTGTCCTAGGCTGGGGGAGGGGAGCTTCCTCGAGCTGCCCCCTTCTTTTTCTTGGCCCCGCTCACAATGGAAAAGGAAGACCATGCAAGATCTGCTCCCGCTATTCTCTCCTAGTCCTCTTTGCTTGCGCGACGAAGGCCGAATGCTGTTGTCATACAAAGGCAAGTACAGAGGCACTTTGCTCCTGCGCTAAGGCTCCAGCCATACCGTTGCCACAACAGGGAGCCACAGCAGAGGGCCCAAAGAGCCACATGCGGCTCTGGAGCCGCAAGCTGCCGCCCCCTGGGTTAGTACAAACAAATTGCAATGGGTATTGACTTCAGCTAGTGCTGTTTCACTGGCAGAAGGTTACTTCAAGATTGAACTATATTACTTAATAATAATTTAATAATGTATTAGATTTGTATGCCGCCCCTCTCCGAAAACTCCGAAGACTCATTTCGGACACTTCCAAAAAACCATTTACTAGCTGTCCAAAATTGGTCAATTTTAGTGCTTTCACCCCTTCCCAAAGCTTTTAAAATTAAATTTGAAAACTTCAGCTAGTGGGTAAGTTTGATGAACAGAAATACAATGCAGTTCCTGGCCACATCAGGCTTTTACTTCAAGCCTCAAGAGGCACCAATTTTATATTAGTAACTAATTGCAAATGACAGAGCTTTTATAAAATTGTTAAAACTGGGGCTACTTTTGAACCACAATTGTTGCATGGGGTATCTATCTATCTATCTATCTATCTATCTATCTATCTATCTATCTATCTATCTATCTATCTATCTATCTATCTATCTATCTATCTATCTATCTATCTATTTAACTAACTAACAAGATTTATATGCTGCCGAATGCCAATTGACTCTGGGCGGCTAACAAAAATAAATAAATAACATTTATTTATTTATTTATTTGGACACACACACACATCTATATACACTGCTCAAAAAAATAAAGGGAACACTTAAACAACACAATATAACTCCAAGTATATCAAACTTCTGTAAAATCCACTTACGAAGCAACACTGATTGACAATCAATTTCACATGCTGTTGTTCACATTCAACTTTGTATAGAACGAAGTATTCAATGATAATATTTCATTCATTCAGATCTAGGATGTGTTATTTGAGTGTTCCCTTTATTTTTTGAGCAGTATATATATATATCTATATATCTATATCTATATCTAATTTGTTTACATTTATAGGCAGTCCTGTCCTTTTCCTATGGACTCAGGGTGGCATACAAGATTAAAAACAATACAATTTTAAAAACCAAAACATAAGAAAGTATGAAGCCCCTCTCTTTTTAAAAAAAATCACTCATGCTTTTTTGCCCTATCCATGCCAGCATATAACCCTGATTAACTTTCGTGCAATCAATTTGGCACTTAAGACAAATTATCAGAAATTAGGATCCAATAAAGGAAAAAGTAGTTTAGACTGAGTGTAGGGTACTTTCACGACACCTGTCAGCACATCTCAGGGTAGCCATGCCTTTCCTGAGTTTAGACGTTAGCTATGCTTAAATCATTTTTTTCTGCTTAGTAAAGACCGATAATCCATAAACGTATTTATCCACTGGCTAATAATAAATAAATATGAAGCACCACTTTCCATTGGGATTATGCATTGATAAAACGGTAAACTTCAAAACCCAATCTGAATTTGACAACTGAAAAAATTAGTATAGATTTTCACAAAGCAAGGTTTCTTGATATTGGGCAGGCTTTTCTAAGGAAACTCCCCATTTCTGTTTTGCTCTCTGTCCTTCATCTCATCTCCAGATGATAAGGGACAACATTCTTTAGTTCAGCTAACAATAACGGGCATCTCGTAAAATCTTAGCACACAGGCATTCTAGCAGAGGCATGCTGAGCTGCTCTTTATTCAGAAAGAAGTTTAGCAAGCAAACTTCCAGGTGCAAATTCCTCCCACCCCTCAAACCGCCCCCCCCCCAAAAAAACTCTGCTGCATATCATAGGAGAAAAGGGGCCTGGAAAAGAAAAACCTATGAGGAACATCTGAAGGTGGCGAAGTAGATTAGAACTGCCCCCACCCTCCTCGCCTTTTGTAAACTTCTTAAAACCCACCACTGCCGTCAGGCATGGGGGAACTGAGATATTCTTTCCCCCTAGGCCTTTACAATTTACGCATGGTATGTCTGTCTGTATGTTTGGTTTTTATAATAAGGTTTTTTTTTAGTTATTTTAGTATTGGATTGGATTGTTACATGCTGTTTTTATCATTGTTGTTAGCCGCCCCGAGTCTACGGAGAGGGGCGGCATACAAATCCAATAAATAAAGTATGTTTAAGCTGGAAACAGAAAACTATATAGAGATTTGACAGCTATCTTCAAATATCTGCAGAAGATGGGGCGAAACTATTCCAGAACACAAAAACTAGAAGCAATGGATTTAAAGAACAAGAAATAGATTTTAATTGGACAAGAGAAAAAAAAATCTTAACAGTAGGAAGTAGTGATGGCTAGACGGCTGCAAGAGTGAATTCCTGCACTGGTCAGTGACTGGATTAGATTACCTTCAAGGTTCCTTCCCGTCCTTGCGTTTTCTATTTCTAACTATAAATCTAACATTCCTGCCCCTCCCCTGGTCCCCGCCAGATAACTGCATTTGATTCAGTTTGGCCTCTTACCTGGGACTCTGGCAGGAAATGCATCTGGAGATCCTGCTCCAGCTCCACCTTCCTCCTCATCTTCTTCAAATTCTAAGTCTTCCTCTTCACCAGGTGCTAATATTTTCCTTTTTAAAAAGGGAAACAACATACTATAACTTAAAACTGAGTTGGATAGGAACTGCCAGTATATAAGACTGGGAACACAGGTAGTCCTCAACTTACAACAGTTCATTTAGTGACCATTTGAATTTACAGCAGCCCATTACAAGTGACATACGAGACTTTTTCACACTTACAACCATTGCCGCATCCCCATAATCCTGTGATCAAAGTTCAGATGCTGGGCAATTGGTTCATATTTATGATGATTGCAGTCATGTGATCACATCATAAATATGATCATATCATATAAATCACATCACTGAAGCCATGTGATCTCCTTTTACGACCTTCTAACAAGCACAGTCAATGGGGCTGTAGAATTCACTTAACCGAATTACTAATTTAACATTTGCAATGATTTAACAATTGTAGCAAGAAAGGTTGTAAAAATGGGGCAAAATTCACTTAACATTTGACGACAAACATTTTGACCTCAATCATGATTGTAAGCCAAGGACTATCTATATTTATGGCCTCCATTCAAGTATCAGAAGCTTAGAATTGAATCCCAAAATTTCTACATTGGGCAGACCTGTATTTTGCATTTTTTATAGAACATGAAAACAAAAACTAACAAACATAATTAGTCAGAAAGATGGATAGGCAGAGAAAAAAGCTAACAGAGAGTAGGAGTGCAGAACACAAGCTATATATAGTATAAAAATGAAGTGATTTCTAACTTATTTTACAAAAGATATAAATAAAACTTGAAATACACCAATATACGTAGATCTATAGGATCCAGTAATTGGTAAAATCTATTGACCCTTTGAAATATAGAAATTTTGCAATTTCTGACATAGGTTCTTTCTAACATGCAATTTTTCCATACCTTGGTGGAACAGGCTGAACATCAAAGGGAAATTCTTTATTATAGGTAAGAATACTCTTTAAGACTGTAAGAAAAGACAGTAATAATTACCATCAAAATGTTACATAATTATATCAAAAATTATAGGCTTAATCCTTATAATCAGAATAAGAAAACAGTTAAGTCCTTATTATATTTTCCCTACATTATTAAGATCACTTAAATAAGCAAATGTTAAATATGAAACTTCTATACAAGCTGTACTGACACAGGGATTACAATGCAGTATTGCAGATTAATTCTGTCGACTGCCAGCAGTTCGATTCTGACCAGCTCAAGGTATCTTTAGAAGACAGAGTTGTCTGTCATGAAAGGGTAAATTAACTTAGGCAATATCTAGGACTGATATTGTGCAGGAACAAATTAAGAAATTAAGAGAATTATATGCTGATAATTAAACAACTAATAGTACTTCCTGTATCATATGACCTTACAAAAACCATCATATGATGGGTTCCCCAATTATAACTTAAAAAAAGCCAACTATGATCTCATAGACACCGATCTCTCATCTCTTGATTGGCAAATTCTATTCACTGGCTGCAATACTGCTCAAGACAATTATAACATTTTTTTGCTCGAAGTCAAAAGAGTCATTAACCTATACTTACCACTAATAACGCCCAAAATTAGGAAAAATAAATTACCCATAACAATAAGGAAGCTCCAATTAAAAAAAAACAATAGATGCAATTTACATAGACTTCTGTAAAGCTTTTGATTCAGTAGTACATGACAAACTACTTCTAGAACTAAATCTTATGGCATTTCTGTACCTCTGGATAATTGGACAGCTGCATTCTTGTCAAACAGGCAGCAAATGGTCAAAATAGGGAGTGGCCTGTACCGTTACCAGCGGTGTCCCCCAACGCAGCATTCTAGGATCAACTCTCTTTATGCTTTATATAAATGACCTTTGTGATCATATTAAAAGCAACTGCGTTCTCTTTGCCAATTATGTGAATCTCTTCAACACCACCAACAATACTGCTAACCTTCAAAAAGACCTTGATTATGTGTCAGAATGATCAAACAAATGGCAATTTCAAATCTCAACCAGCAAATACATATTGGCCAAAAAAAATAGAACATAAAATACAAACTGGATGGACACAACCTTGTAGATGACCCTCGTTCTGTCAAAAACCTTCGTGTATTCATCTCTAATTATCTAAGTGCCAGAGCCCACTATAACAACATTGGGGGGAAAAACCATTAGGAGTTATTAACCTAATACTGCATAGCTTCTTCTCTGGTAGAGCATACAAAACATTTGCTTCATCAGAACTTCCGGTTTGGAGGAGATCGCGGCGGGACGTTTCTGGCAGGGCTCTGCCAGGCGATCCCTTCTACCCCCTCCGAAGGTCGCATTTGCGATCGGATCGGGCCCGGATGGCCCGATCCATGAACAGGGGGCTCTCCTCTGCCCGAGGACCCATCGCCAGGACTCCGGAGGCAGCGGTTCGCCCCGCAGCTTCGGAGACGGGAGAACCGCTCCTCTCTGCTTAAGAGGACCGGCCAGCGCTTTCTCCCCTCACCCAGCGGGAAGAAAAAAAAATCTAAGAAGTGAAAGTACAAAATTTCTTGATTGAAAAAGAATATCAGACAAAGGACCTAAGGTAAAAAATCTCCATTGTGTTTCGTGTTCAAAAGAGAAGATCGTGAAAGTTTTAAGTAAAAGTCTTTTTTTCTTCAGGGCGAAAGTGAAAGTTTTTCCCTGTTTGAATTCATCCGCAAATAACAGCCGGATCTAATTTTTTTTTTACTTTTACTTTTCCATCTTGAACGTGAACTTTGGAACCTATAAAATAATTTCTTGACTTCATGGTTTAACAAAATAGCCTAAATTTGACATGACTATTTAGAAAATTTTAACTGCTAAAGGAAATTACTAGTGATGATTAGAATTGGTTTTTGATAGACTGTCAAAATCATAATGTTCTGGGTTTAAATTTTGAAGCGGAGGAACACAGCTTTGCTGCCTTTTTCTCTCTCTCTTGTTGCTCTTTTTCACAACATGAAATAATTTAATAACTATGAACTAAATGGAATCTAGAAGAGATTGAAATCACTTCTTTTTTGGATTACTTACTATTGGATTAACCTATTTGGATTACTTGCTGAGCCTTTTTGGATTATTTGCTGACTCCTTTTGGATTATTTGTTGAGAATTCTTTTGTTTAACATCTGCCCTGCTGCATAGAAATTAACTTGACTCCATCTTGGGATTTGTTTCTTTGTTCCTGCCTTGAACTTGGAAAATAAACTGACTTCATTCTGAATACAAGCAAGCTTCTGATTTGTCTTACTCTTTGAACCTTGAACTGAAACCAAATACAACTTCACCCTCTGAGACTTGGATCTTCATCTTTACTTTCTAGCAAAATTACAGGTTCCATAAGAAGAACTTAAGTATATAATATTGCTATTGTGTCTTTGCATAATTATTTCTTTTTCCTGACTTTCCTTTGACTTTTTTTTTAATTCCTTGTGCATTCTTATTATTAGAAGAAGTTTAGCTTGAACTATATGCATTGTTAATAACCCTTGGGTTCCTGCTCTATTTTAAATAGTTGAATTAAAATATTACCTCCCTTTTTCTTTTCTCCCTTTGAACAACTCTTTTCACTTTTCATTAATAACTTTAATAACTTTTATTTTTTTCCCTTTCTCCCCTTTCTTCCCTCCTCCCAAAGCTTCTCCTCCAATGCTTTTTCTTTTGTTTTCTATATATAGCTGATATTTCTTTTTTTCTTTTATTTTTTGTCTCCCTCTTATTTGCAAAGGTTAATACCTGTTCTCTCTTCTTGTGGCATTGAATAATAATATTTTTTTTTGAATTCTGTTATTAATTGAATTGGTATTGAATTGGTATAGTTATATTTTAAGGGAATTTCATTGAACAGATTTGGAATTACACTGCACAGATTTGGAATTTATAGCAATTTTTTTTCTTTTTCACTATATATAAATTGAAACCAATTTCAAATTTGAAATAGTGGATTCTAATTTGATAATGTCCCATACCTCAACCCTTGTTAAAACAGCAAAAAAACAAACTACACCAACTACCCTCTCTCCACAAGTGTCACCGCATTCTTCCCCTTCACACCAGGTGATAACCATGTCCACCAAAGATAAAGACAAAGACAAAACAATGCAGTCCAACTTTGCAACTATACATGAGACTTTAAATACTTTGAAGGACTTCATGGTTAAATCACAAGAAGACGCCACTCAACAAAGAGAGGCCATAAAGGAGGAGGCAACACAACAAAGAGAAGCCATAAAGGAGGAGGCAACACAACAAAGAGAAGCCATAAAAGCGGACTTGGCAGAATTCAAAGTGGAGATGGCCCAAATGAAAGCTGACATGGGTGAGATGAAAGACCAGATAAAGCAGATCCAACAAACACTCCAAGAAAGTGATGACCGAGTTAAAAAAGTTGAAGAGCAATCTGATAAAAATGAGAAAAGAATGGACTACCTTGAAGGGAGAGCTGATGAAAGATACAGAAGATATGATGAATCAATCATCCAGCTGGAGATGCAACGAGCTTCGTACGGACTTCGATTTCAGAATATAAAAGAGGAAAAAGATGAAGATTTAAAAATGACTATGGCGGAGATTATTGGAGGTATACTCCAAGAGGATCCTGCAGCTCTACTGAAAGAAATCGATGAAGTATACCGAATCTCGAATAGCTATATCCGTCGACACAACCTCCCAAGAGAGATACATATTAAGTTCACAAGAAAAGCGTTGCGAGATGAGATACTTCATTACTCAAGAAATTCCCAGCCTCAACGACATGGAGTAGACATAAAGATACTAAAACAAGTTCCAAGAAGTGTCAGAGAAAACAGAAGAGATTATCACTTTTTAACTAAAATCTTGATCAAAGAAAATATCACTTACCGTTGGCTTATTCCACAAGGACTTTCTCTGACATGGCGTTCTACAAGGTACAAACTGGAAAACGTAGAACAAGCCATGTACTTTCTTGAAAAGAGTGGCATCGTCCACTCCGATCACACAAGTAAGCAACAAGTGGTCCAACTACAACCAGCTCAACAGCAACCAGGGGAAAAATTACCAACCCAGCAAGAAGAAGATTTGGGAGCCACCGCTCAAGTAATAGAGCAGGACCAAGGTCCTAGAAGAGTTCAACCTCAGCGAGAAACCAAAAACCCCATTAAATGACAACAAATAAAGACTTAAAAATCTTTTCCGTAAATGTCAATGGACTTAACGAACCAAGAAAAAGGAAGCAAATTTTTTCTAAAATTAGAAATCAAAATGTTCAGATTGCAATATTACAAGAAGTTCATATTAAAAAAGATAACCAAAAATTACTGTTGAATCCCAAAATTGGAAAAATGTATGCTGCATTAGCAGACAAAAAAAAAGGAGGTGTAGTGATGTATGTTAAGAATTCTATAAATTCCAAACAAATATATAAGGATAAAGAGGGTAGGATACTGATTGTACAAGTTGATATTGAACCTAGACCTCTAGTGGTTGTTTCTATCTATGCTCCCAATGAAGACCAAATGACATTTTATAAAAATTTACACCAAATAATAATAGACTTAGCTATCGACAATGTATTGATAATAGGTGACTTCAATGCTATTACGAATAGACAATTAGACCATTCAGGAGGGGGAGGTAACAAAAAAAGGGAAAAAGGTAAAAAAACAAGAAGGAATTTGCTACCTAGTACTTTCCAAAAAATGAAAGCGGAATTATTACTAAGTGATATTTGGAGGGAAAGACACCCCCACAAAAGGCAATTTACCTTCTACTCCAACCCTCACAAAATTTGGACGAGAATTGACATGATATGGGCGCCAAAAATGGTGGCAGAACAAATAAGAGAGGTCGAGATAGATGTTAATACATGGGCTGATCACAACCCAATAGTGGTCTATATGACGATGAATAATAAACAGAACAACTGGCGGATGAATAGATATATATTAAATGATAAGAAATATAAGGATTGGATTGAGAAGGAATTAAAAATATTTTTTGAAATTAATAAAACATCAGACACTACTCCACAGAATTTATGGGACACAGTTAAAGCGTATATAAGAGGCTTAACAATATCTTATACAGCAAAACATAATAAGGAAAAGAAATTAGAGTACTTACAATTAACAAATGAACTAAAACAATTAGAATCCTTATCGCAGCAACACATTAAGAACAGAGATTTAAAGACAGAAATAAATGTAATTAAACATAAAATTAGAGTTATAGAACAAAACCAACTAACTGAAAAGATCAAAAGAGCAAAGCAACAATATTTTGAACACGCAAATAAACCCGGCAGATGGTTAGCGTATAAACTTAGAAAACAGAGCCAATCAAAATTAATCCAAAAATTAGAAGACAAAGATGGCATAATAAAATATGATACAGAAGGTAAGGCAGACATTGTGTATAATTTCTATAAAGAGCTATATGCTAAAGATCATGTCACTGAAGATGAAGTTTTTAACTATTTAAAAGCTTCAAATTTACCACAAATAACAGAAGACCAACAGGCCACCATGGATGGACCAATAACAATGGAGGAACTCCTAACAACAATTAAAAAACAGAAAAGTAATAAGGCCACAGGCCCAGATGCCATACCTGCAGAATGGTACAAGATAGAGAATGAAACAATAAGAAACCATATGTTAGAAACCTTTAATTTATGTAGACTTGAGGGAAAAATCCCCAAATCTTGGTCAGAATCACTGACAACCTTAATACACAAACAGGGTACAGAACCAGAAAAAATTAAAAACTATAGGCCTATATCATTATTAAATGTAGACTATAAGATATTTATTGCTATCTATGCAGAGAGACTCAAAAGAGTTATAAATGGAATAATACACCAAGACCAAAATGGGTTTCTTCCAGGGAGACAAATTAAAAATAATCTTAGAACTGTAATAAATATACTAGAGTACTATGAACAACACCCAGACAAGACGGCATCTTTAATGTTTCTAGATGCTCAAAAGGCCTTCGACAACGTTAATTGGATATTCATAAAAATGCTATTAAATAAAATGAGATTTGGCTCAAAATTTGTTAACCTAATAGATACTATTTATTCAAAACAAACAACGAACATAATACTGAACAACAATCAATTACCAACACTTGATATAAACAAGGGAGTTCGTCAAGGTTGTCCTATATCACCATTGTTATTTATCATGACTCTTGAAACCTTATTAATTAAAATAAGAGCGGACCCTAAAATAAAAGGTTTAACTGTAGGAGACGAAACCTATAAACTCCAGGCCTTTGCAGATGATCTAATGTTCATAATTGAAGAACCGACAACAACAGTTTCTACCTTACTGCAAACCATTGAACAATACGGAAACGTAGCAGGTTTAAAGATAAATAAAAGTAAAACACATTTCTTGACCAAAAATATGAATAAAACACAAGAAACCAAATTAGAAAGTATTTCTGGAATAAAGACTGTAAAAAAAGTAAAATATTTAGGAATAAATTTAACAGCGAAAACAATAACATTAAAAAATGATAACTATATAAAATTATTAGTAGAAATTAAAAAAGACTTAGCAATGTGGAATAATTTGAAAATATCTTTTCTAGGAAGAATTGCAACAATTAAGATGAATATTTTACCCAAGGTTTTATTTCTTTTTCAGGTAATACCAATAAACCCAGGCGGAATTTTTTTAAAAACTTTAACAAACCTAGTTAAAAAATTCATATGGCAAGGGAAAAAAGCAAGGATAAAAATAAATTGCTTAGAAGATATTAAAGAAAGAGGAAGATTTGGCTTTCCAAATTGGAAACTATACTATCAGGCTGCTGCATTAACATGGCTTAGAGAGTGGATAATCCTAGATAATAAAAGAACACTTAACCTAGAAGGACATGATTTAATGCTTGGATGGCATGCATTTTTATGGTATGATAAAGACAAAAACCATTCATATTTTAAAAGGCATACATTAAGGAAATACTTATTAGAAGTATGGAAAGACATAAAGAAAAATCATTTTTTAAATATCCCAGAATGGCTAGCTCCTTTAGAAGCAATAACGCATCCAAAGTCTATAAAAGACAAGAAAATAACTCATAGATATAAAGAATTATTAAATGATCAGATGAAGCTTAAATCTAGAATTGAACTACAAGAAGAAGGGATAATAATAGACTGGTGGCACTACGCCCAGATCCGATCTAGATATCAGAAGGATAAAACTCTTTACATTTTTAATAAAAGTAAGAATCCTTTAACTACCTTAATTACCACTAATTCAACAAAAATGATAGGGAAAATATATAAACTACTCATCGCTCATAAAAATATAGAGCTGACTTTAAAAGACACTATGATAAGATGGTGTAGAAATATCGGCAAGGAAATAGACATAGATACATGGGAAAAAGTGTGGATCAATAATTGGAAAATGACTAAATCAGTTTCATTAAAAGAAAATCAAATTAAAATGTTTTATAGATGGCATCTCCCACCAAATAGGATAGCAAAAATGTTTCCCAAAACATCCCCAGTATGCTGGAAATGTAAGAAGGATATAGGAACTTATTACCATCAATGGTGGACATGTGGTAAAGCTAAAACATATTGGAAGATGATTGAAAAAATATTAAAAGAAATAATAAAGCAAGATATAGATAACACCCCGGAATTCTACTTACTAGGTGTTACAAATCAGACCTACAAGAAAGAAATTTTTTATTTAATTATACACATATTAACCGCGGCTAGAATAATATATGCGCAAAATTGGAAAGGGGAGGAAATCCCCAAGGAAGAAGAGGTTATAGCCAAAATATTAGATTGCGCTGAAATGGACATGATGACAAGAAGACTAAACGATCAAGAAGATACTAAATTTTATGAAACATGGAACAATGTTTATAAATGGATAGATAAGAAAAAATAAGACATATAGATTGATTTTTAGTTATTTCTTTTGTATTTGTTTTTACCTAGGTGATAACAATATTAATACTAGTTCAAAAGTACTTTTTGATGATTATGATATAGTAGTGTATGCACAAATATAATGCAATATACTAAGATCTTTGATGTATAATAATTGATATTAGCTTAAATCTTTGGATTGATGGTTTGACATTATTTCATCATACTAATTAGCGTTATATTAAAGGTATCTTTCTGGCAACTATGTTATACTAATCCTATTTAACATCTACATTGAATTCAAGATTTGTAAAACTAACTCAAACTTATTAACTTTTTTTTTTCTACAATAATTAACATATTTTTAATTATGTATTCTTTTTCTATATTTGAATGTATACTTTCATAAGAAGCGGGGGAAATACACCCCCACTTTATGTTTATTGTTTGTATGTATTTGTTTGTTTTTTATGAAAATTAATACAAAAAATTATAAAAAAAAAACATTTGCTTCATCAATTTTCGAGTACAGCTCATCTGTCTGGAACCCATACCACATCTCAGACATCAACACCCTTGAAAATGTCCAAAGATATTTCACCAGAAGAGCCCTCCACTCCTCCACTCGAAACAGAATATCCTACGAAAACAGACTAACAATCCTGGGCCTAGAAAGACTAGAACTACAGCACCTAAAACACGATTTGAGTATTGTCCACAAGATCAGATGCTGCAACGTCCTACCGGTCAATGACTACTTCAGCTTCAACCGCAACAACACAAGAGCATGCAACAGATTCAAACTTAATACGAACCGCTCCAAACTTGACTGCAAAAAATATAATTTCAACAATCGAGTTATCGAAGCGTGGAACTCATTACCGGACTCAATTGTGTCAACCCCTAACCCCCAACATTTCTCCCTTAGACTCTCCACGATTGACCTCACCAGGTTCCTAAGAGGCCAGTAAGGGGCGTACATAAGTGCACTGGTGTGCCTTTCGTCCCCTGTCTAATTGTCTTTCCTTTCTCTCACTTATCATATATATTATCTTTCTTTCATATATCCTCTCCTCTAAGTTCACTTTTACCCTTATATATATTACTACATGTCTATTTTTCTTCCTATGCATTTGTGTATTGGACAAATGAATAAAATAAATAAATAAATAAATAATAAACCCACACTGTATATCAGACATTAATACAATTGAGAGATATTTCACAAGAAGAGCCCTCCACTCCTCTGCTCACAACCTTATGCCACCAGACTTGAAATTTTGGGCTCAGACAACTTAGAACCACACTGCCTTAGGTCTGACCTAAGTGTAGTACTGTACATAAAATTATCTACTGCAATGTCCTGCCTGTCAATGACTACTTCAGCTTCAACCACAACAATATACGAGCACACAATAGATACCGGTAAACCGCACCAAACTCGATTGCAGGAAATATGACTTCAGCATGGTCAATATCTGGTATACACTACCTGACTCTGTGGTTTCTTCACCAAACCCCCAAAACTTTAACCTTAAACTATCTACTGTTGACCTCACCGCATTCCTAAGAGGTCTGTAAAGGATGTGCCTACTGTCCTTGTCCTAATGTCCCCTTTTATTCATATCCATTTCATGTATTAATAAATATCTGTTATCTAATACATGCTTGACTAAATAAATACATAAATAAAATTATATCTGCCAATAAAGTTTAGCCAATGATTCCCTAAGCAATTTGTGGCAATCCTTTTGCCAATTAAGCCATTCTGATAGCAACGCCCCAACATCTTTTACTAAAAAACTCAATAATCACCACAGAAACTCAATAATCACCACAGAAACTCAATAATCACCACAGAAACTATATTCCAAACACTCCTTCCTAGACTACTGAGTAGTAACATGAACCTTTAAGACTTTACTTATTTATTCCAAACACTCCTTCCTAGACTACTGAGTAGTAACATGAACCTTTAAGACTTTACTTATTTAAAAAAGGTGCTATATAAATTGAGTTTCCTGAAGAATAATGTACCATAATCATTTGCAAGGAAAAGGCACTCTGTTGCATAAAAGTTATACAGTTTGGTGAAATCCATTTTTCTGGCGGGGGCATTTCTTTAGTACTTTTTTAATTAAAAAAAGGAAAATGCTTACTTGGTTCTAGTTTCTTCAGATCCTCCAGCTTAAATTCTTCCTGGGACTGGGTAGACTACAAAAAAAAAAAAAAAGAACCCACCAGCATTTAACAAGGATAAAAATGTGCAACCATAATTAATTAAAAATTCCATAATCTTATTGAGTATAAAACATCGCACTCACACATAGCACCTATTAATCTAATCAAGGTGACATCATGACCCTCAGCATGAACTCAGTTTTGCCGAGGGATAGGGAGAAGATAACTACAGTATTATAACTTCCAAGTTGCTTGAATGGAAAGATTAGAGAAACCAGTATAAACTAGCATTTTATATTGTTCCAAAGTCATTTTTAATCATTCATTTTTAAGATTCATATTATAAGTCGTTGCTTAATTTTTCTATTCTCTTGGACCAAGATGCTGTAATAAATCACACATAACAGAAAGCTGCCCCTAAGTCAGGTTTTTACCGAAAGTGTTCTTTAAGTTTTTAATATTTAAAGAAAACAGAAATCAAAGATGAAACCAGAATTATACCTGCAAAGCTGCACTTCTGACCTCCAAGCATGTTGCAATCTTAGCTAAAGTTTTCTGCAACACAGGAAAGACATATTAATTTGATGCTACCAGTTGTATTAATATTTTTATATGAAAAATAAACCAAAATGACTGTTAAGGATATATCCCAGAGGGAACAGCAACACAATAGGTAGAACAGAAAAAGGAAAACCTTGATATGGCTTCTAGGGCAGCAAACACACAATCAAAACTGTGTTCCCAGTCTCATGCACAAATATGTTCATTTTTTAATGTAGAACAGAATGCCATACAGTTAGCAGACTCCATAATGAAGATATACATGTTCATATATTACTGTGAATCTATATATATGAAAGTAGAAACTTTTATATATGTACAATAAGGACAAAGATACTATTTTCCTCTATCATATTCTCACCCACTTATCCTTTACAATAAAGCAAAGGTAATTGAGCTTTCAGCCTCCTTTCCTTTTCCAGTTTAGCAAGTATGCTGAAAAGATTGTATTTTTGCCTTAAAAAAAATATTGCTCCTTGAATTTGGCAACTATTCTTTGTTATGAACCAGAAACTTTTGGGATATATATTAAAAGGCACTTGAGAGTTGAAGAATGAAAGTATTCTGTACAGATTTTCTTGAAAGTTTTGTAGATAATTTTTTAAAATAAAAGCCTCTTCTGAATTGTGGCAAGATACCAAAAAGTATTATTCACAACTGTTTCTCAGGAACCGCACCCAACACAAATATTAAAAAAAATTAAAACACTACAGCTAGCCTTAGCTTCAGTAATGTTTTTCTAATGATCCTATCCCCAACCAGGCACTTACTTCACTGTTCACTAATGAAAATACCTTATTAAACACATTAAATTAATAAAGTGAATATACCCACTTTATATTTTTCTAAAAAAAAATAATCTTTAAAATTCCTTGATCACGAGATTTGTTAGTTACCACCAAACAAGCAAACACTTCAGATTTCATGCAGAATTTTATACCTTCAATGAAATTCTATCTTTTTAGAAACTTAAATCCATTTTAAGAACCTTATAAAATAAAAATACTTCCTCTATAACTGAATTTTTAGAAATTCACATGGCCAAAAAAAGGAAGAAAAAAAACCCCTAAGGGTTTAAGATGCCCAAAACATAATATGTCAAAATTTAGCATGGGAAAAGAAGGAAAGAGGAAGGAAGGAAGGAAGGAAGGAAGGAAAAGAAAGAAAGAAAGAAAGAAAGAAAGGAGTACTTAATTCATCCAAATGTCTGAAGTTTTGCTACTATAAAGAATAAAGAGAATTTCCTGGTCAGCCCAAGATATATATCAGAGATTACATCTCAACATTAACACATAAATGCATTCAACTACAGTAATACCTCGTCTTACGAACCTAATTGGTTCCCAGGGGAGGTTCGTAAGACGAAAAATTTGTAAGACGAAACATTGTTTCCCATAGGAAACAATGTAAAGTCAATTAATCCGTGCAATGAAAAAAAACAACGCAAAAAAACGCTGCCGTCTGGCTGTCACCTTTTGAAACAGCCGGGGGCTTCTCAGCGTCCTCCTGAACCCGAAGGCCGAACCCGAACTTCCGGGTTCGGCGTTTGGGAGGCTGCCGAGAAGCCCCCCGGCTGTTTCAAAAGGTGACAGCCGGGCGGCGGGGCTTCTCAGCAGCCTCCCGAACCCGGAAGTTCGGCAAAAGTTCGGGTTCGGGAGGCCGCCGAGAAGCCCCGCCACCCGGCTGTCGTCTTTTAAAACAGCCGGGGGCCTTCTCGGAGGCCTCCCGAACGCCGAACCCGGAAGTTCGGGTTTGGCGTTCGGGTTCAGGAGGACGCTGAGAAGCCCACTGGCTGTTTCAAAAGGTGACAGCCGGGCAGTGGGGCTTCTCGGCGGCTTCCCGAACCCGAACTTTTGCCGAACTTCCAGGTTCGGGGTTCGGGAGGCTGCCGAGAAGCCCCGCCGCCCGGCTGTCGTCTTTTAAAACAGCCGGGGCCCTTCTCGGAGGCCTCCCGAACGCCGAACCCGGAAGTTCGGGTTTGGCGTTCGGGTTCAGGAGGAGGCTGAGAAGCCCACTGGCTGTTTCAAAAGGTGACAGCCGGGCAGTGGGGCTTCTCGGCGGCGGCGGGTTCGTAAGAAGAAAAAAGTTCGTAAGAAGAGGCAAAAAATTTCTGAACCCCGGGTTCGTATCTTGGGTTGTTCGTAAGACGAGGGGTTCGTATCATGAGGTACCACTGTATTCTGTAAAACAATTCCCATCTTCCATAAAAATGAACAAATCCATGTCTTTGTAGGATTTACTTTGACAAGGTAGGGAAATACTCTTCCCATATCAAATCACATATTTTTTACACAAAGGATTTGTTACTTAATGGCAGAGATACAACAAAGCCTGAGAATAAGTAAAAGGCCCCTTCCATCCATGTTATCAGGAAGAGGAAGAGGAAAGAGGAGGGAAGGGGAAAGTCCACCTTCCAGCTGCAGCTTCCCATTCAAAAGTGTCCTCAAAGTCTCCAAATTCACAAGTTTAGATTTGGGTGGGGCCAGAGCTCATAGGTTGAAAACTAGGCCTAACAATATGAATAAAATCCCACCAGTAATATTTCATATTAATCAGAGCCATTTTATTAATGACAAAGCTCAACCACAATTGAAGAGGCAGCACTTAAGCTGTTTCTTTATTCCCCAACAGCCTGATGTAAGAGGAATAGCGTAGCAAGAAGTAGCAGTCTGTGCATAAAAGAAAGATGCTTCTGAGAAAAAAGCTGGGTTGTTGAATTCCTAATGGAAGAAACCTCTGGGGAAGAATTAATGTATTTCTGGTAACCTGTCCCCTGAAATATTTGGCTTTCAGCTTTCAGAACAAGAAACCTGATTGGTCTTCTTAAAAAAAAAATGCAATAATCCACCAAAAGTAATACATACTTTGTAAAGTTGATATAAAACAGGTATTTCAGAACACACTTGTCTGCATTATAATTTCTTTTTTCACATATTCACATTTCATTTAACTATACTAATGTATTACTTAATGTAGTGGAGGCATGTATAACTAGTATATAGGAAAAAGTAACCCAATGTTTAATAAGATAAAAATGTATACTCTATTATGATAACCCTCTTAGATAATTTATATTAGATATGAATGCAATAAAATAGGTATTTTTCCTTTGCAAACTATTTTATATATTTAAAAAACCGAAGTATTAAGTTCACTCTCTGAATTTGGTGTATACAAATAAGTGCTACACAAGCCCAGCCCTTGTAAACCACAGCCGACACAAGCAAATTATATAAATGACTGCAAGAAACAAATGAAACATTCCTTCTAAAAATAGATTCACCATGAAATCAGTATACACCATCATGTACCTTTTGATCTTCTGTGAATTCTGAATTGTTGGGTTGAGACACTGCCTCTTTCTGTAAATGTCTTGCTAAGCTGGTGAGAGATAAAGAAAACAAATAATTTAAGGGCTTTAAGGAGTCTCTAATTATAAAAGTACTCACTAGGAGTTATAAATTGAATAGTACATTAAACAAATTATAGGCAGAATGTATCTTCTAATCCCAAGAAGTCTATAAAATAAAGTATATAACCCAACTTTTCTATTTTCTACAAAACTTTTAATATTTAACGATCTAATAGTCCAGGGATGTCAAACTGCCAGTCCGCGGGCCAGATGCGTCACATGTTGACCAGCTCATGTTAGTGAAGAAGAGAAAAGTCCCAATACATCATGTGATGTTGCCATGACGACATGACACCTCTATTAATAGTCCTTTTTTATGCATGGAGAATGGGACAACTTCATTTATATTGACAATGAGGAACATTCTGCCCTGGCATCGTTGGCCCCCTTGCCCTTACCCCAAGGTAAAAGTAAATAAAGAAACTATTGCAGCCTATGACAATCCAATCAGACAGCAGCACATCTTCTATAAATTTAAATCCATCCCATATATTTAAAAAGGAAAATTTTCTGCATTACAATACAAATCATCGATCTGTATTTTAATGATCAAATCAAATTATGGATGATCAAATCAACCATAAAGCTTATTTTATCTACAAACTGCTTCCCCCAAATGTATGCAATTCTGATTTGTATGAATTATATATGTGACATTGCTGCAAAAGTGAATAAATAATACTGTACAACACATTTGTTACT
Source organism: Erythrolamprus reginae (assembly GCF_031021105.1). Classification (NCBI taxonomy): domain Eukaryota; kingdom Metazoa; phylum Chordata; class Lepidosauria; order Squamata; family Dipsadidae; genus Erythrolamprus; species Erythrolamprus reginae. The sequence goes on along the minus strand of NC_091950.1, from coordinate 359,981,986 downwards.
TGATTACAGTATTCTTTCATGTAACAGCCAATGCTGATCCTGGATGCTGATCCCACATTGCTTTATACAGCGATGTACGAAATACATCCGGGCAAGGAAATAAACATCTGTAAATTTGCATTATCCAAAAATTTCTCTCTCTTCCAAACTGGGAGTGATACAATTTTATTGAGATATCTGAAAAACTACTGGGTGACAGGAATATGAAACAAATAGTGACATGACTAGATGTGATCTTTCAAACCTAATTTTTAACATGTATAGACCGGGTTGTTTGAAATTCCTTCCGTGACCAGGTTCTTAAGTAGAAAAGTTTGTAAGAACTTTTCCCATAGGAATCAATGTAAAAGCAAATAGTGCGTGCGATTGGGGAAACCACAGGGAGGATGGAGTCCCTATTTCCTCCCAGGAGATTCCTAGAGAGGCCCCATGGAGGCTTCTCCCTGCCTTTTCCAGTTGCGGTTTCGGAGGCTCGGGTTTGTAAGTGGAAAATGGTTCTTGAGAAGAAGCAAAAAAATCCTGAACACCCGGTTCTTATCTAGAAAAATTCGTAAGTAGAGGCATTCTTAGCTATTTCCTGCATAAAAACTGATAGATCAATTGAAATTATTTTTTCCTTAGAAACCCATGTAAGAGCAGTATACTGTACATTATATACAGTGATACCTCGTCTTACAAACTTAATTGGTTCCGGGACGAGCTTCGTAAGGTGAAAAGTTCTTGGGACGAAACAATGTTTCCCATAGGAATCAAGGGAAAAGCGATTAATGCGTGCAAGCCCAAAACTCACCCCTTTTGCCAGCTGCTGCGATTTTGCTGAGGCTCCCCTCACTGGGAAACCCTACCTCCGGACTTCTGTTGCCAATGAAGCGCCCGTTTTTGCGCTGCTGGGATTCCCCTGCAGCATCGCAAAAACAGGGAAGTCCAGAGGTGGGGTTTCCCATGGAGGGGAGCCTCAGGGGAATCCCACCAGCGCAAAAATGGGCACTTCGCTGGCAACGGAAGGTCCGGAGGTGGGGTTTCCCAACTAGGGGAACCTTCACCTGGCAACAGAAGTCCGGAGGCGGGGCATCCCAGCAGCGGCGGTGGGTTCGTAAGGTGAAAATAGTTCGGAAGAAGAGGCAAAAAAATCTTAAACCCCAGGTTCCTATCTCGAAAAGTTCGTATGACGAGGGGTTCGTAAGACCACTGTACAGTGTTCCCTCGATTTTCGCGGGGGATGCATTCCAAGACCACCCGCGAAAGTCAAATTTCCGCGAAGTAGAGATGCGGAAGTAAATACACTAGTTTTGGCTATGAACAGTGTCACAAGCCTTCCCTTAACACTTTAAACCCCTAAATTACAATTTCCCATTCCCTTAGCAACCATTTAGATTATTACTCACCATGTTTATTTATTAAAGTTTATTTTTAAAAATATTTATTAAAGGCGGACAAAAGTTTGGCGATGACATATGACATCATCTGGCAGGAAAAACCATGGTATAGGGGAAAAACTGCAAAGTATTTTTTAATTAATATTTTTGAAAAACCGTGGTATAGGCTTTTCATGGAGTTCAAACCTGTGAAAATCGAGGGAACACTGTATATTTGTTTATGCTTCTCTCTTAATGCAAACAGTGAAGCAATACACCCCAATGATTTCAACAGAACTTGATTTTAAATAAAAATTTGACATAAACATCCTAAGGTCGTGATGGCAAACCTATGGCACGCATGCCACAAGTGACACACGGAGCCCTCTCTGCAGGCATGCGAGGCATTGACCAGCAAAGCTCCACTGTGGCAAGTGCCTCCCACTGGCCAGCTAATTTTCTGGGTCAGACAAGCTCATGCTTTCTCTTCACTTTCTGCGGTCCGCACCTTCCCAGATCTCCGGAGATTCCACCCCAGCACTGTTTAAGCACGGAAGTCTTTTCTCTGTTCCCAGCTCTGTTTGGGGATGGGAAGCCACCCCCACCCCCAGCTCTGTTTTGGAAAAGAGGTTTTTCCCCTCTCCCACTGCTATTTTGGGATGTGGGGCCAAAACAGGGGAGGCGTGCACGCATGTGCAGGGGATGAGCATTGCATGATGGGTGTGGGCACTCAAGCAAGTACAACAGTTTGCTTGCACACATTTTCGGCACCCGAGACAAAAAAGATTTGCCATCATTGTCCTAAGATAATCTAGAACTTTGTGCTTTTTTCCAAGAACTATACAAGGAAGGATTCAATCTATTCTGTGGGTTTTTAGCACACTTTCCCCTTTTCACCACTTTGTTTCCTTATTGCCATCTGTTTGACGCATCACTGAAGGAATCTCTATTTGCTGGCCTCCTGGAATAAGCTTCATGTCTCCAAGTTTTAAAGACTGGGGAAAAAACAAAGATTGATATCCATTAGCTCAATGTTTCCCAACCTTGGCAATTTAAAGATATCTGGACTTCAACTCCCAGAATTCCCCAGCCAGCATTTGCTGGCTGGGGAATTCTGGGAGTTGAAGTCCAGATATCTTCAAGTTGCCACGGTTGAGAAACACTGCATTAGCTAATCACAAAGAACTACTTTGCTGCAGTGGTTAAGATACCAGAGTAGAAACCAGATGATCATGAGGCACAAAATCAGCTGCATGACTTTGGGCTCATCACTCTCTCATCACTAGGAAGTAGGCAAAAGAAAGCTATCGCTGAAAAATCTTTCCCCAAAAACTACAACAACTAATCCAGATAGTCAACAGGAGTCAAGATTGATCTGACCTTATACACACACACATACACACCAGACAAATATTCACTTGTTTGTATGTTCAATGACTTTGATACCTTAACAGTAATGAGATGTCCAACAGTTACATCCCAAAGGTAATGATTTTCTACAAACAGGAAAACAGGACTGTCGAAACAGAACAGCAATAACAATAATCTTCTATAAAAGACAGCCATGAACCATTATTGAAATTTATCAACTTAATATTAATATATTATATATATTATATATAATATAATATATTAATATTATATATATTAATACATGCAGAACAATAATAAAGCATACAATATTTTGGCCAAACAACATTATTGCCTTACGTAAATAAAGACTTCTCTAATGACTGAAATTTGAAAAACTACTGATACAGTATTCAATGTTGACCACGGAGAATTCCTAAATTTTATCATAATATTCTTTCTAAACTTTATATTCAGCAAAAAGAGTAACTTAACTGGTAGGATTAATACTAAAGAAATAGGTCAAACAGACCATAACAATGATGACATACGTTACAATTATAACAAATAATTGTCTGCTGCCTACTGACTTCACTCTAGGTGGCTTACAATAAATGACAAATTAGAATTTGCTTTCAATGTACCAACAAGCTCAGAATATTAAAAGAGGGAAACTACTTGAGGAAATGATCTCTATTTAACACATATTAGTAAACAGTACTAAAAATAGAGATAACAATCTCATTCTTTGCTTTCAGATAAAATTAGAAACAAAAACACATGTCCCCCCCAAAATAGATTTTTAATAAGAAATACCTTTATCCTCAATGATAACATAGAAAATGCAAAAGGAATATAAAATCTTAAGTTTGAAGAAGTTGGCAAAGTATAGAAAAGGCAAACATAAGACTTATTTATACGAGGGGTTTTCATTCGCAGCTGGACTAAAGACTTGAAACCAATGAGGATGGATCCAGTGGCTTCTATTTTTCAATGGAAGTGTCCATCTCAATTTCTCTCTTAACATCAAGAACAGGCACTCTATTGTTTTTAGATGCAAGTGTTATGCCCACTATTAATTTTCAATGGGATCCATTTCTGAGTAGTTACAAAAAATATGCTATAAAGATATAAAATGCAATAATATGTAATGTAAAAGTGTCTTTAAAAGTTTTTAAAAAATAATCAGTAAGCCATGGCAGCAAGATACAGGCATCTTTTAGTTCTTAATAGCTGCATAATACATGGAAAAATAATAAATCCAAAAGAGTTCTTAACTGTTTGAATTTAGACATTTTCTCCATAAACTGTCATGAAAAAAACATTTAGGTATAGAAAACAAAGATTATTTTCACAAACTATTTTCAACTTTCTTAAACAGAAATCTCTCTCTAGCCTAATAAGAAAGGGTTTGAGTTGTATGTAGATTGACAATATTCAAATGTTGTAATATTTATAGAAAGTTGCAGTCATAATTTTAAGGGGAAAGTTAATACAAATACCTTAAATATACTGTATATATATATATATCAATCATAAGTCAATTATACAGAAAATTGGAAACAATTCAGAAAATGTGCTTAATGTCAGCCCTGGTGTTTCTGGCAGCTAGGGGCTACCATTCCGGCGGGGGAAGAAGAGCCGTGCAGCGGCACCATGCCAACCAAGCACCATACCACACGGACCAACGAAACTGCGGAAGGACACCAGACGGATGGGCAGGAGTTGCAGCCTCCTGTCAGCCAAGAAGCTGACAAAACTGTATTTTCACATGGTGATCGTCAGTTCATGCTAGAGTTATTCATGACGAAGATAAAACAATTGCAAACCAGGACTGTGTCCTTTGCTTTCTTTCTGTGAATTACCGCAACCTTACACTTAAAAAGTATGAGCATAATGCCGGTCTACAACACTTTATAACAAGGGTGTCTTGGAGTTGTCTACTTCTGCACCTGCCACATAAGCATGGAAAATGATACACGTACTTTAAAGCAGGGGTCGACAAAGTTGTTCAGAATCTAGGAGCCAGCCAAAAAATTTAGGAGCCAGAATTTTTTTAAAGCAAACTTGGTTTTTTGCCGAGTCTCCACCTGACATCGCTTTCACCCCCTCCCCCCCGGCGCAGGCCTGGCTCCGCCGAGCCGGCTCTGCTGTACTCCCGTCGGGATCCGAGGGGAGACCGTTAGTCAGAAACCGAAACAGAGAAGAAGGAAAGGGAGACCGGGCCGGGGACGCGGGTGAGGGGGGGAGGGGGGAGGAGGGGTTACTGGTCGGAAGTCACCGCGCACGCGGCCGGAGGAGGAATGAACAAAACCTCACGCCGGGAGGGGAGGGGCTTCCGCTTCTCTCCGAAGGCGGGTGAGCGGCCAAGATCGGAGCGTCTGTGTGCGGTGGGGGGGAGTGAAGGGGTTCGAGTAGGAGGCGGAATGGAGGCAAGGGGGGGAGGGAGAGACGCACGCAAGCGCAGGGGACGCTGGGAAAGCAGCTCGCTCCGAGGTTGATGGGCGGAGCTACGGAAGCCAAGATGTACCATTTCTGGGCGTAAACACAAGGCGGGAAAAATATACTGTATACATACAGTACAGCAGGCAACATTTTCTAGGCGCCAGACAACATTTTCTAGGCGCCACTGGCGACCAGGCGCCTGGGTTTGTCGATCCTTGCTTTAAAGAACAGGAAGATCCTACTGTTCTGATCTAGGCTTCCCGATAAATCATAAAACACAAATGTAGTCCTCAAAACCTCTTTTTATTTCAACAGCTGTGAATAGGTCCATAATAATACATCTTTTTTTAAAGTGGGAAATTGATGCTGAAAGATGGCAATTTGTACAAGGCCATACAATGAATCAAATTGCAAAACTACAACTTGGACCTAGCTTAAACTCCAAATCTTGCCCAGCTGATTGCACTATCCAGTATTTCTTGGAAATGGCTAGAATTACTACTTCAAGCTTATAATTTGACAAATTATTATCTTTCACAAATGTGTATGAATAGTTGTAGGGACTAAAAGTATGCTCACATTTAAGTTACTAATGGGGAACCACAGTTGAGAGTTCTAACATCAAAAACTAGGCTTTCTAAGGACACAATCTTTAATAATAATGAAAATTGTTACTTTTGATTTTTGGACCAGTCTCTTTTTCTCACTCAAGAAAATGTTGAGATGTAAGGAGGGAAAGAAAGAATTAAATGATACTGGCTCATTCATTACAAGTACAAGAATGACTGACAATTATGCATAATAATATATGGGCCGGGGTGGCGCAGCAGGTAGAGTGCTGTACTGCAGGCCACTGAAGCTGACTTGTAGATCTGAAGGTCAGCGGTTCAAATCTCATCACCGGCTCAAGGTTGACTCAGCCTTCCATCCTTCCAAGGTGGGTAAAATGAGGACCCGGATTATGGGGGCAATAGCCTAGCTCTGTTAAAAAAGTGCTATTGCTAACATGTTGTAAGCCGCCCTGAGTCTAAGGAGAAGGGCGGCATAAAAATCAAACAAACAAACAAACAAACAAATAATTTGAGTTTTGCAATAAAAACTTTTAATCATCTATCTTTGCCATGACATTTTTATATCAAATCTATACAGTAATACCTCATGATACGAACTTAATTGGTGCAAGGAGGAGGTTCGTAAGACGAAAGGTTCGTAAGATGAAACATTGTTTCCCATAGGAAACAATGTAAAGTCAATTAATCTGTGCAACCAAAAACCCCCCCGCAAAAAAACGGCTTTCGGCGACTGCTGGGAAGCTGCGCGGCTGTTTTAAAAGGTCGCAGCCGGCCTGGGGGGCTTCCCAGCACCCCCCGAACCTTCGGGGGGGTGCTGGGAAGCCCCCCAGGCCGGCTGCGACCTTTTAAAACAGCCGCGCGGCTTCCCAGCTGTCTCCTGAAGCCGAACGCCAAAGCCGAACTTCTGCGTTCGGCTTCGGGAGACAGCTGGGAAGCCGCGCGGCTGTTTTAAAAGGTGACAGGCGGGCTGGGGGGCTTCCCAGCAACCTCCCGAACCGAATCCGGGGTTCAGAAAATTTTTGCCTCTTCTTACGAACTTTTTTCGAGTTACGAACCGGCGTTTGGGAGGCTTCTGGGAAGCCCCGCCGCCCGGCTGTCACCTTTTAAAACAGCCGTGCGGCTTCCCAGCAGTCTCCGAACGCGGGTTCGTAACTCGAAAAAAGTTCGTAAGAAGAGGCAAAATTTTTCTGAACCCCGGGTTCGTATCACGAGTTGTTCGTAAGACGAGGGGTTCGTATCTTGAGGTACCACTGTATTAAATATGACATTAAATACATATATCACAGGAATATTATAGTGTTACTAATGTGGTAACTGGTACAGGTAGTGCTCAACCTACAACAGTTCATTTAGTGACTTTCAAAGTTACGATGGCACTGAAAAAAGTGACTTATCACCATTTCTCACTTACGACCATTGAGTCATCTCCATGGTAATGTGATCAAAATTTAGACACTTAACAAATGTTGCAAGAAAGGTTGTAAAATGGATCAAAATTCACATAACAAATGTCTCATTTAGCAACAGAAATTTTGGACTCCATTATAATCATATATTGAGAACTACCTATGTTATCTTATTTTTACATTGAAAACTACTTAGTTGCCATCTTTTTTCAGAAATAACATGTAAATTAAAATGTGATTTTTATAAAATAATAGTGTCACGCTTAGATAAGGCAATATAGTTTAAGAAAATGTAATGGGAACCATGCTTTAAATATAAATATCATAAGGTATCAGATGTGAGAATGACCAGCAGCTACAGGCAGTTTAAAGGGGATTGGATAAATTCAGAGATACAGCTTTCAATGCCTACTAGTTGATGTAGTTAGAGTACCATCAATTCCAGTTAGAGATCAGCAGTAGAAAAGACACATTAGCAACTGGCTGATTAGCCATATTATGACACTATATAATAGAAGCTTAGGCTTGATCCAGTAAAGCTCTTAGAAATGCATACAATTATAGATCAAGACTTCACAATGTTGCACATTCCAACTGAATGGGCAAAGGGAAATGCTATAAACATTTAAGCATTCAGTAACTTCCCTTCCAGCTTAATCTCTCTACAGTTTAATTATAGCAACAAATGAATTTTTTTGTTTCCAAATTGCTCGTTAATCCATAAAAGTTAAATATAAATGTCTAATCTTTTATTAGACACATGCAATATAATTTTACAATTTTGAGCCAACAGGGCTATAAGTGCACTCGCTACACTCTAGTCAGAAGTAGGTACATTGATGTTGTAGCATAACATATGTTAGTCTTGGAACAGCTTCAGCAAACAAAAAATAATATACAAGTGCTCCTTAACTGTCATTTAGGGAGAGACACTTTCGTGTTGGGAACAAAACAAATTTATACATTCTGAAAGGGAAAGAGTTAATGGATATCACCTATTCAATATGACATATAGTGCTCAGAAGCTAAAGAAATATTAATTTCCTCCCAAGAGCCAAGTTCTTTCTCTCAGCCAGATTCCTTCTCCAACCACGAAGCTTCTGCAACCATGGGAATTTTCAAAAGCAAGATTTGGCCACAGACAATATATTAATTGCTTCCTAACAAGCCATTAATGTTACAAAATATCTTCAAGTGGCAATTCAATAAAAATTAGCCAAATACTATGTGGAAACAGCGACCGATTAGGACCTACAGGGTTGGCCCTCTCAGGGTCCCGTCGCCTAGACAGTGTCGGCTGGCAGGGCCGCAGGAGAGAGCCTTCTCTGTGGTGGCTCTGGCTCTCTGGAACCAACTTCCCCCGGAAATCTGCACAATTCCCACCCTCTTGGCCTTTCGAAAGGCTGTGAAAATGTGGCTTTGCCGGCAGGCCTGGGACCAGTGAACCCTACCATCTAGTCATGGATGAATGTTTTATTATTAAGAGTTTTAAAATTGTTTTTATTTTTTTTTTTGGTATTGTACACCATCTAGAATCCAGAAGGAGTTGGGCAACTTCTAAATCGGAAAAATAAATAAACAAATAAAAAGGTTTATTATCATTTGTTAGAAAATGGTTCCCAACCTTTTTTTTTGCCCATGCCCCACCTAAGCATCTTTAAAATACTCACACACACACTGTGACATATAAGTCTTACTATGTGGAGGAAGCCTTAAAAGGCCAGTAAATTGGTTTAAACAAGGTTCCAATTGCCCCTATAAGAAATCAAATTGCCCGCTTGTGGGGTGTGGACCCCAGGTCTGGAACCAGGGTGCTAGAACTACCAATACCAAATTTTAAATCCTAGAAATAGAAACAAGGGACTCCACAGAATCTCTTTTTTCTCTCCGCTTGTACTAACACCACACATCTGGCAGTGCTAGAGACTACCCTGAAAAGAATCCCAAGGTTCAGATTAGTGATCTATTCTAGAGAAACAACAGGTGGCTTCCAAGGCCGAAAACTTCCGCCAGATATCCCAAAGCTGCCCAACCTTAATAAAAAACAACAACAAACCTTGAGAACCTGAGGAAGCTGCATTAGCAGAATCATTTTTTTTGGAGTTTATCTTTATTATTATTATTTTATTTTTTTAAAAAAACACATTTCAAAGCGGCAATAGATGCAGATTGCATTACGTTTCAGACGCACCGTTGCATTTCAAAGCAGCGAGAGCCTCAGCATCCTTCCCCCCCACCCCTGCATCGTGTGTTCAGGCGCAGACCTGGCTGGGGCAGGGCTGGAAGCGACCCTTCCCCAATTCTGGAGCCTCGACGCCGAGCCCTCTCGCTCCCTTCGCCCGCAGACCTTTTCCCGCGCCAGACAAAAGCCTTCCAAGCGCGACCGGAGGAACCCCATGAAGACTCCCCCTTTGCTGGGCTTCCTTGGAGGAGCCCTCCGCCCCACCCAGAGGCTTTGTAGCGCCTGCCTGCCCTCCAGGTCACCCCTCCGGGGCTCCGCCCAGACCCCGCCACCCGCACCCCAGCCCTCCGGGTGCCTGACCCCCAACTTCTCGCCCCACCCAAGGGGGCTCCCACTCCCGCCCTCGCCTGCAGCCAGCCCCGGCCCTTTGAAGCTGCCGCCGCCGCCCGCTCCCACTCACATCTGATACTCGTCGATCGCCTCCACCAGCTGCCCCCAGGAATCGAAGTCGGTCCCTTTCCTGAAGCTGGCGCCCCAGCGCTGCAGGAGGCTCCGAGTCGCTTCCGACATGGTCCCGGCTCGCTAAGGCTTCATCCTTCATCCGCGGGCCCGCCGGGGGGGGAAACAGCAAAAGGAGCGAAGGGGGCTCTCGCCGGGCAACGGTCGCTTCGCTCCAAGTCCAAGCAACACCGCTGCCACCGCTCACTCCCCGACCAAGCCCATTTTGCCTTCTCAGCCAAACCTGGGAGTGGCTTTCTTAGCGAGGCCCCTCCCCCTCCCCAGCATGGTCGGTTGTACCCAAAGCCGCCTTCCTTCTCCTTGCCCTGCGCAGCGGAATTTTGGGGAAAACGCTGGTTGGCTCCCGACTGCGCGTGCGCGCCTAGATCCAAGCTATTGTAAACTTGCCAAGGAAACCCCTCGGAGAAAGGCGCTTCTTGGTTACTAGTGAGCTTCTATGAGAATGAGAGTTCCTTTTTTTTTTTTAATTGGCCAAGCATTATTGGACACAAGAAATTTGTCTTCGGTGCATATGCTGTCAGTGTACACGGGAGCGCTGGCAAAGAGTGACAAGCCGCTACAGAGCGGGAAACTGCAGGACTTTGGAAATAGCAATCGCAATAGCATTTAAACTTATGTACCGCTTCATAGTCATAATGTTTTTACAGCTCTCTCTAAGCGGTTTACAGAGTCAGCATATGGTATGGTCTCCAACAATTTGGGTCCTCATTTTACCCACCCTGGAAGGATGGAAGGCTGAGTCAACCTTGAGCCGGTGGTGAGATTTGAACTGCTGAAGTCCCAAGCAAACATCACTGTCTTAAAAAATGTGGCTTTCAATATGTTGCGCCTAGAAGCCACTCTGGTTACACTGTCACAGAATGCGTGTGAGTTATATGACCCTCTTTCCTTATGATCCCGAAAGAGGGAATATATTCTTCACACGTATTGTTACTTTCTGCATTTACTTGAACTGTGAGGAAAAACTTAGGCAAATTTCAAGTTGTTGCATTGGGGTGAGGAGATCAAGTCTTTTATTATTATTATATTATAACATATTGTATTATTTATTATTATTATAATAATTATTATTATTATTGCTTGGAGTATATCTGCCTCGATTTATGTGTGAGAATAGTTAACATCTTTATAGCTTTTACAAAGTCCCTTGCCAGTAGCCTTTTGATGCGTTACTCCTGGTAAACCCAAGGGATGCTGTGAAACTTTTGAGGTTTTAGAGTGCAGCACTGCAGGCTGCTTCAGCTGCTAGCTGTAGTTCAGCAGTTCAAATCTCACCACCCACTCAAGGTTGACTCAGCCTTCCATCCTTCCCAGGTGGGTAAAATGAGGACCCAGATTGTTGAGGACAATATGCTGATTCTGTAAACTGCTTAGAGAGTGCTGTAAAAGCACTATGAAGTGGTATATAAGTCTAAATGCTATTGCTGCTCCAAGTCTTCGGAGAGGGGCGGCATACAAATCTAATAAATAATAATAATAATAATTATTATTATTATTATTATTATCATCATCATCATCATCATCATCATCTTCACAAGCCAGATACATCAGATGGTCAGATCACCAGATAGACATCCCTTTCTGAGCCATCACTGCATTTTCTTCTGGAATACTGTGTTCAGTTCTGGAGACCTCACCTACAAAAAATATTGATAAAATTGAACAGTCCAAAGATGGGCTACAAAAATGGTGGAAGGTCTTAAGCATAAAACTTATCAGGAAAGACTTAATGAACTCAATCTGTATAGTCTGGAGGACAGAAGGGAAAGGGGGGACATGATCGAAACATATATGTTAAGAGTTAAATAAGGTTCAGGAGAGAAGTGTTTTTAATAGGAAAGTGAACACAAGAACAAGGGGGCACAATCTGAGGTTAGTTGGGGAAAAGATCAGAAGTAACGTGAGAAAATATTATTTTACTGAAAGAGTAGTAGATGCTGGGGACAAACTTCCAGCAGATGTGGCTGGTAAATCCACAGTAACTGAATTTAAACGTGCCTGGGATAAACATATCCATCCTAAGATAAATACAGGAAAAAATATAAGGGCAGACTAGATGGACCATGAGGTCTTTTTCTGCCGTCAATCTTCTATGTTTCTCCTTCACGCCTCAAATTGAGCCAGCAAAAGGGGAGGCTGATTAGTCACCGTCCTTCTGTAACTAGAAATATGCAACAGGTGCAAAGAGGGCAGTCGCCCAATTTCCATCATTTTCCACCAGCTCTTTGTGTATTGATTTTCAGAGTCAACTACTGTAATCCCTGTCGCTCTGCTTTGTGGAGCAATTGGGATGCATAGAAAAAAAACTAGGCACTCAAGGGTGGGGGGGCATTTACGCCTTGGCGACCCGAGAGCCCGCCCGGCTCCATTTCGATGCTACCATGACATGCGAAGCGCTTCCGCCCGGATGGCGAGACTTTGCCAGGTCCGCGAAGGTCACGTGATTTTCGGCTATTGGCGCCTAGGGAATCGGGCGGGCTTCCTCGGTTTATTTTTCCCGGGGTCACCCTACAGAAGTTATCCTTTAACTCCTCTACCATTTTTGGATCTCTGGCATAGAGTAGAGAATCTTCCGAGGTGAGTGAGCGGCAGGGAAGGTTCTATTTGTTGTATCGTAGGCGCTTGTATTTTTGCCTCCTCTCTTCTATACTGCACCTGAACGCTGGCAGTGTCGAATCTTAGCGGCTTCCTGCTCCTTCCGATTGTTTCCACGGTCAAGCCTCGGACAAAACAGTTGGTCGGGGAATCAAATGCATTCAGTATAGTGACTACCTTTGATTCTTTTGTGAAATATTGCTCAGTTGAGAGTTAATTTCGAAACTAGTGGCTGTCGTTTCCCCCAACCTCCTTGCGTCCCTAAGCTTTATTTCGTCTATTCTTGCGTATATATTCCTGGGCCACTTTAAATCGTTTTTAAATACTTATTACTACTTCTTTCCCCCTTAAGTTTTCTCACCCTTATTTTACTATTATGATTCACGAAGCCTCCCGACCTCCAACCACAGCGCAATTTCTAGAACGGAATAGAATGAAAACGAATCATTTCCGCCTTTGTTGCAAGACTTTTTACCTTAAAACGATTTGTTGAACATCGTAGTGGTTTGAGTTCGGACTGCTTTGTTCTTCCTCCACTTGTTCGTTGCGTCCTTTTGCCTATTGTTTCCCAAGTCAGGACAAAGTTGGGGGGGGGGGGGCTCTGTAAAATAGATGCAGACACAAACCCTTTAGGAAATTAGAAGCAGGTTTGATGTAGCTATAAACAGAAACAGGCAATGCGAATACTTTCTATAGTAAGGAGTTTTATATAGTATTCATAACACGAAGGTTTATATAGTACGTATATAGAATACTTTCTATAGTAAGGAGTTTGGTATACAGAATAAAGAGTTTTATATGTATACAGTATAGCAGTGTTTCCCAGCCTTGGCAACTTGAATATAATTGGACTTCAACTCCCAGAATTCCCCAGCTAGCGAATGCTGGCTGGAGAATTCTGGGAGCTGAAGTCCAGGTAAGTTACCAATGTTGGGAAACACTGGTATATATAGTAAGGAGTAAGCTAGTTTTAAAATGGATTTAGTCTTAATTGACGAAATTAGAATAGAATAGAATTTCTTTTATTGGCCAAGTGTGATTGGACACACGAGAAATTTGTCTTTTGCGCATATGGTCTTAGTGTACATAAAAGAAAAGATACGGTGGTCAAGAATCATGAGGTACAAGGCTTAATGATCGTCCGGGTACAAATAAGCGTAGAATTTCAAGCTAAATAGCACGCAGGGAATATGAGAAAATAAAGAGGATTAATCTCGGGCAGGTTACTTGGGATTGTTTACACCGCAGTTGTACCTCAAGTGAAGAAAGAACAATGAGGCTCGGCACAGCTACGAGTGGGCGTGGCCTCTGGCCTGTTAACTCCGCGGGCCCTCCCGCACTATAATCAATGAGGTTATTTAGAGGTGCGCCAACAATCTTTGTGAGGAAAGAAGCCTGACTGAGGCTTCAGCAACCGAATGAAGTTGGTGTGTGTTTTTAAACGGCGGGTGAAAACCCCAAGAAGCCGTCTTGTATATATATACACACACACACACATATACACAAACGATGGAATATACACACACACACACACACACACGATGAAAGCTCAGGTTGACGTACTGCTTTCCTATTGTAAGCTAGTCTGTTGTGCTTCTGAGAGAGAGTTCAGCTGAGAATTGCTACAAACCGGCTCCGGTTGCTCGCTGTAGTTAAGCGTCCTTCAAACATAACAGATTCCAAGGCCTGTCAATGAGTGTGGGACTACTAATCACGAAGCACCAGGTTTCCAATATAGGCCAACCCAATTCGAACGAGCGTTTGGCGAAGTCATTACTGGTAACCGCAGAGAAAGCGAGAGAACTGGGAGGAAACGCCCCACCCCCCTTCTTTCTATGGAGTTTTACATTTTGGCTGTTACTGGGTTTAAGCTGCAACATGGGGAAACCTTTATTTATTATTATGACTGTGTGTAGTGGAGGCAGGCTAAACAACAAGAAAACCTTTTTTTCTGGCAATTATTCAAGTTTCTGTCTGGAACTAATAAGCAAGCAATGGCTGGTAGCCGCAGAGAAAGCGAGAGACCAAGAGTTTAATCGAGGTTATCCTCCCACACCGGGCTTGTTGGTTAGAAAAGCCCCGTCGTGTCTTCGGGAAATGGCTTTTATTAGACACGCGTTTGCCAGTCGAAAAGAAGGGCTGGGAGAGGCGAGTCTCTTCCCTTGCAGTGAAGCTGCCCCCGGGCTTGCTTTCCAGCGGAGTCCCCCGAAAGGCGGACTCGGGCCTGGCGCGCCTTCCTTTCATACTTCTGGGGATGCGGCTCCTCCTCCTCATGAAGTGATTTCCGTAGAGCTGTGCGGTAGTGGCTGCTGCTGCTGACAAGAAAGAATCCGCTGGAAATTGAGAAGGTAAATAGAGCAGCCCCACCCTAAGGAGAGAAGGCGGAGACCAGGCATGTTTTTTGGGGGAGAGGCTTGGATTAATGCTGGACGGGATGGGGGGAGGCTGTTCGCTTTGCTGTCTGCTAGGGAGGAAGCGCGATTCCTGTGTAACGCCGGAGGAGGCCCCTGTGTGTTACACTATACAATGCTCAAAAAAATTAAAGGGAACACTTAAACAACACAATATAACTCCAAGTAAATCAAACTTCTGTGAAATCAAACTGTCCATTTAGGAAGCAACACTGATTGACAGTCAATTTCACATGCTGTTGTGCAAATGGAACAGTTGTGCAAATGAAATATTTAATGAGAATCAGATCTTGGATGTGTTCCTTGAGTGCTCCCTTTATTTTTTTGAGCAATATATATGATGGGCAGAATTTCTGAGCACTGTGACAAGCTCCTTTTAAAGGTCCCTTTATTTTCTTAAAAGCAAAAGTTCAATACAGATAGTCCTCGACTTATATAACCGTTTGTTTAGCGACCATTCAAAGTTAGTGGCAATGAAAAAAGGAACCTAATGACAGTTGCAGCATCCCCATGGCCAGGTAATCAGGGGCGGATTGCTTCTACCACTGCTACAGGTGTGCTGCACACACAGCTTCGGTTGTGTTGTGTGCGCATCCAGCATGTTTTTGCTTCTGCGCGTGTGCAGGAAGCAAAAATGCGCTGAAATCTCGCAAGGGGATGTGCACGTGAGATTTTGGCTTTTTTTTTTTTGCTTTTATGCATGCGTGGAAGCAAAAAAATATTGATTGATTGATTGGATTTATATGCCGCCCCTCTCCAAAAGTTCGGGACGGTTTATAACATATAAAAGAAACAGAATGCAATAGATAAATCAAATTATTTACACTCAACAAACAATCTAAAATCCCCAGATATGTTAAAATCCGTCATACACATTCAGACATCCCCTCACAAGATTTTGCTCCTGCATGTGCATATGAAGCAAAAAATACAAAAAAATATGGCGGCACCCATAGAACTACCACCAGAGTGGTCGTGTGTAAATTGCGCAATCTCGTGGCCACTACCGGTGCGCATTCTGCTACCCCACCGGTAGCAACTCACTACTGCACATGGTCAATATTTGGATGCCGGGCAACTGGCAATGTCTTGGGGCCATGCAATTAGCTTTTGTTACCTTCTGACAGGCAAAGTGGTGGGGGAGCCAGTTTCGCTTAATAGCTTTGTTACTCACTTAACAACTGCAGCGATTCACTTAAACCTGTGGGCAGGAGGAAGGGCCCTTTTACAAGCAGCAGAACAGGAAATAAACCCTCAGAACAGTAAAATTAGGATTGACCACAAGTATGTATGGTTTTTTTATGATATTGTTTTTACTGCATTATTGATTTTATTGTACATTTTTATTTCTTTTTATTCTTGTTGTATTTATGATTATTGTTAGCCGCTCTTGAGTCTGTTTTGGAGGGAGCAGCATATAAATACAATAAACAAACAAACAAACAAATTTTGAATGAATGAATAAATAAATAAATAAATAATTTCCCCAAAATTCCGCCATCCCAAAAGATGGCAATGCCCACGGACCAGTTCCGATTGAACCAGATCCATGGCGCCATCCTCACATGACCAGTGGATCGCTAACAGTTTGGGCGATCTGGTCTGAACTGGGAGGAACCCACCGCTTCTTTCTACGGAGTTTTAGATTTTGGCTGTTATTATGTTTAAGCTGCAACATGGAAAATCTTGATTTATTATGACTGTGTGTAGTGGAGGCAGGATAAACAACAAGAAAACCCTTTTCCTGGCTCATTATTCAAGTTTCTGTCTGGAACTAATAAGCAAGCAATGGCAGAATTTTCTTATGTAATACTAGAGAAAGGAGGTGCTCTTATTTATTGTATTGCATTGGGAAAATACGGCTATATAGTACAGGTAATCCTTGACTTATAAGCATTCTTTTAACGACCATTCAAAATTACAATGCAGAGTCCAGAGTTATGTGTTCACCTTTTGTATTTTCAGATGAGCAAAGTCAGTGGGAAGCCAGATTCATTTAGTTAGTATTTTATTCACTTAACTGCAGTGATTCACTTACCGATGGGAAGAAAGGTAGTAAAATTGGGCAAAATTCACCTTTAACTGTCTTGCTTAGCATTAAAAATTTGGGTTTAATTGTAGTTGTAAGTCAAAGACTACTTGCACAGTATGTCTTACCCTGCATCCAAAGAATCCATTCCATTCTTTAAAAGTTTTCCAATGTGATACAATATAATATTAAGTCAAATCAGTCATTCTTGATGGACTTTTTCATCAGTAGAAGTCAAAAGGAGTATTGAATAGAAATTACACTCTCCTCTGACACGAGATTTTAATCATATTATTTCAAGATTATTAGATCTATTAGATGAAGATGAGTTAATTTAGGTGGATAACATTGGCCATTATGAAGTCCCAATAGCAGTTCCAAAAGCAATCCTCCAGTGAATTCTGAAAACAAACAGGACATGATACTATGCCAAAAACTTTTCTCCATTCTGTATTAGATGTTGCCAATTGTCAAGCACTCAGATTGTGATCACATGACCACAGGGGTGGTATCATGGTTGTAACTTCAAAGATGGGTCACAAGTTATTTTTCCAGAGGTTATTGTAATTTCGGTGCAAATGGAACTAATGTATGGGGCAGTCAAATAAGCAGGGACTAAAGTCTACTTAGACCAATATATTATGGCAATTAAAATAATAAGAATGTCTTATTTTAGATCTCTATGGTGTCTATACAAAATAGGGCAACATTGTTTTTTCTGCAACAGAATGATCGGAGTAGAGAAATTAGCAGTTGAGGGTTTGTTCTGGCAATTTGTGGTGTACTTTGCAGATAAAAGCAAATTCACTCAATCTGGAGTTCATTGCTGTTTGTTACTTCTTGTTCAATCTGCCTGACAGAGGGGGATTCCATTCATTTTATTCCTTCAAGAACCATGTGAGAGATGTTGAACCTAGACATTGATTGGTTCCAAATTCTATGGACCGTGCCTCTGAGTAGTTTTATGATAAATCTCTTGTGTCTCAGTTCAATGATTAGCTTGGCATGATTAGGAAGAAAATTGAAAATAGGTGGGCAAGTGTTGTATTGCCTCTGTACAAATCGATGGTGAGACCACATTTGGAGTACTGTGTACAATTCTGGTCACCACACCTCAAGAAGGATATAATGGAACTAATAATAGAATGCAAAAAAGGGCAACAAGAATGATCAAGGAAATGGAGCACCTCCCTTATGAAACCAGGTTGCAACGCCTTGGTCTCTTCAGCCTTGAAAGACGGTGTTTAAGAGGTGACTTGATCAAAGTGTATAAAATCATGCATGGGATAGAAAAGGTGGGTAGAGAAAAAATATTTTTTCTATCACACAATACTAGGATGAGGGGGCACTCCCTAAAGCTCATAGGTAAGAAAGTGAGGAGAAATAAAGGGAAATATTTCTTCACCCAGAGCAGAGGTAGGCAAAGTTGGCTCTTCTATGACTTATGGACTTCATTTCCCAGAATTCCTGAGTCAATCATGCTAGCTCAGGAATTCTGGGAGTTGAAGTCCACATGTCATAGAAGAGCCAACTTTATTAGTTTCTGGAATTTACTTCCAGAAGAGGTCGTGACAGCTGTCAGCCTGGATAGCTTCAAGGCAGGATTAGACAGATTCATGGATGCCAAGTGTATTGGTGGTTATTGAAACGGATGTCCAAGTGCTGCCTCTATGTTGGTTGAGGCAGGCAGGATTCCCTTGGGTACCATTTGTTGGGGGTCAAGGGAAAGGGAGGGTTTTGCCTTCTCTTTCTGCTCATGTACAATTGGTGGGCCACTGTGTGACATAGAATGCTGGACTCGATGGGCTTTGGCCCGATTCAGCATGGCTCTTGTTATGTTCTTATGTTCAATATTGTAGTACAGCATACTGGATCCTTATGTTCTCTTGGAACAGAAACTGATGATGTAACCATGACAACTGCTTCTGCAATTCTGAATTCTCTTTAGTTTTTGGATCTCAAGGATGCAGAGAGTATATCTGAAGAAGTGAGGGACAACCTCTCTTGACCTTTCCTGGCTGACTAAAATGTTCAGAAAGAACTGCTTCAAAGTTTACAGGGTAATTAATGCTTGAAGGTCTTTCCGCTTAAAAGAGGCAGTGATATGTCTGTCATTAATAAACCATTTCTTCAATCTGAGTTGAGTAACAGTCACCAATTTTCAAGGAAGGAAAGAACTTTTCTTTAAAAAAACAACAATTATTTTTTATTTAATTTTTTTCTGAAGTTTTAGTAAATGTAGTAAAAACTAAGACAAACTAAACTAGAAGAAAAAAGTTCAAAATCTGCAGGAAAAAAGATAAAAGAAAAAGGGCAATTTTCATCATACCAAGCATAATAAGCTAGTATGCTAGCTTTTCATTCTCTTTTAAAGTCACAAATAAAAGAATCCTCACACACACCAGCCTAACTTGTATACAATGCAGAAACCTTCATCATCTTCCTCAGTCCTAGTTCAGCAAAACGTCAATTAGGAGATAACAATGTAGTTTATCTCTGGTCAAATAGTACAACTTTGTATTCTTTCTTTTTGCTCTTCATAGTCCTGAAGAGCATTTTACGGCATTGCAGGATTTGATCTTTCACCACTTGGCTTTAAAGAAGCCAAGACTAATATTTTCTACAACTTTAAAAGCAGTCTTTTACCAGTCTACTTTGCAACTCCCATAAAAAACCATTTTCTAGGATTGCTTGTCACAGTTGTTCATGTCCAGTCCCTTTTCTTGATTTGTCTCTATATAAAATTAAAACTTTTAAACTTTTAATGTAAAGAAGATAAAAAGACTAACAAATGAATATAAAAAGAAGAAAAGGGAAAGAAAAGGGAAGAAATGCAAGAAAGAAAAAATATGTGGTTTCTAAGATTCTTCACATAGTGTTCTTATGAAAAGTTCCACCACTGCTGATAGTAGTGATGTCATCTGGTGTTTAGATTCATGGGAGAAGCAAAAAAAAATGTATAAAAAAAATAAACATGTCAAACAGAGTCATGTTAAAAAAAACTATACACACCACTGTACAACATAAGAACTTAATTGTTCTTCATGAAGGACATTTTCTCTCCTCCAGCACTTTGAACATATCTGCATACATTTCTGACAACACTAAAACTATTTTGAAACAGTTTGTTTTCACAATCAAAAGACATTTTACAATATTAAGGGATGCAAAGCCTCTGCACAAAACAGCTTAAAAACCATTATTTTATGAAGCTACTCCATAAGTTATTTATTTATTGGATTTCTATGCCACCCCTTCTACGAGGGTGGAAAAAGTAAAACGTTATTAATGATTGATACAGTTTTGGGTTCTACAGCCAAATAACTCTTGTTTGGAAACACACAGAAAGTAGACCTTAGTAGAAAACCATATTTAAATTGCATAAATAACACTAGTCAGTATTTTACAATGCTATATTTTAGAGTTGGTCATATTATAAATAGTTCTACTTTCTCTTCCATTAACTAAGTGAGCTTCAATTATCTTTGCAAACGGATTTCTTTTTAGCAGACTCTAAGGAAGAGGCAAGAACTGGCTGTTAATCATGTGAAAATAATGTGACCCATAGCAGAAATGCCTTATATCCAGATCATTCCCATTCATCATTGGCATACTGAATGAAAATTAGCACTTCCTGAAGAGGAGCAAATGCTTTCAATTTCTAGTCATCTTTAGGAACATCTACAATACTTCTCAAAATTCTATTGAGATTTGTAATTTTAACTTGTTTTTAAAAGTTCTTGGTTTTAACTGTTTTTTATGTTTATTGCTAATATTAATACTGAACAAGCTGTAACAATTATAATGCCACCTAAGAGTCCTGTACGTGAGAGAAGCAGTTATATAAATGGAATTAGTAACTATTATTCTTAAAACAAGTGATTTTCTTCCAAAATTCTTTTCTTTCATTTCTTTTTATTGGATTTATATTTTTAAGAATCTGAAACTTCACTGCTGTGTACCACATCTAATATAATATTTCACATAGGGCAATTCTTTATATGTTTATTCAAACATCTGGCTAGGTTTATTTTCTTCCTCTTAACAAATATTATATGCATATGTGTATGTTCTTCCATATAAAACTGTAATGTATTAAATAACTAGATTTTTAAGTGTTGTGTTTGTAATTATATATAAAATCAGTAACTTTTTCTCTTCTTTATTTTAGTCTTGCTGTATTCTAAACTTTTAGGAAGAGAATGACTCATTGGTTTCATCGAAACCCTTTAAAGGCTACAGCTCCTGTCTCGTTCAATTACTATGGAGTAGCCACAACTCCAGCTGCTACAAAAATCTGCAAGTAAGTGATTGTAAGAACATATGCAAATGTAAGTTAATACTGTGTTTCCCCGAAAATAAGACATTGTCTTATATTAATTTTTGCTCCAAAAGTTGTGCTACGTCTTATTTTCGGGGGGTGCCTTATGTTTCTCAAATAAGACAAATTCACAGGCAGAAAAGCTGACACCCCCAAAGAAAGTGTACTGTACGGGACACTGATTACGGTACGGTACCTGTCAGTATGGCACTCACACACACAAACGATGGCACTTATATACAGTATACTCCCGCTATTGCAGCTTCCGGCCACCAGAGGAACTACAGTCTATGCACTGTAGTGGAGACTGTAATGGTGGTGAGACAGCAGCAGACTGTGTCTGCTGTACTGGACGGTACAAAGCGATGGAAGGGGCCAGCAGGGGACGCCACATTATTACGGTACCGTTATGAACAGCTTTGAATGGTACTGTATGTTTTTCCACCGTAGCGTATGTAAACTTGACTACGCCTTATTTTCGGGGGGTGCCTTATATTAGCAAATTCTACAAAACTTCTGACATGCCTTACTTTCGGGGTACGTCTTATTTTCAGGGAAACGGTATGAAAAAACTGCACTTCTCAGAAGTAGCTTTTGATCTTTTTTTCTCTTTTAATATAGTGATTTAAGGTTATCAAGAGCACGACTCCTGGAACTTTTTACTGATTTAAGTTGCAATGCAGATATGATGAAAAATGCAACTGATTCCTATTTTTCACTCTTGAAAGGTAAAAAAAAAGTTCAATTATTTGGGAGGGTAAAGTTTCTCTGATTGTGCTGTTAAATTTTAGTGACCCAATTGCCAAAACCTGACAGTGGTGAAGTGAAACCTGCTACTGTGAAGTGTGAAAACACAAAAACCAGAGTGTAAAACTGGAGTTTAAATCTTTAAAAATGCTTCACAGATTTTTCTTTAAAAATAAGAACAACTCCTCACCCACTGGCAAAGAGGAAGAAAATAGAAAATCGCCAACCAAGCCCATGTCATTGACATTGCATTGCACAATGCCATGGCTATTTTATTTTCAGACATTCCCCAATATTAATTACAGTCTTGCTTTCCAAAAGGTTCCATTTCCTTTTGTAGAAATTTCACGACATCCTTGTGTAGAAATAGAGCACTGATACACCTTGTCAGTGATCCAAAGGCTGCTTTTGTGATTGATCAAAGATGCTTAATGTATGTTTGGTAACTAGTGAAAAAGCATCAGGCTATATTTATCACGGAGATGTTTACGTACGCAGAGAACTTATTCTTTTAATTTCCAAGTTAGACATTTTTCCTTGATTTCAAAAATGGAACTTGCCACCTATTTCTGATATTACTTTAATTCTCATAGTGACAATTCTCTAACTCCACTTCCAAGATACTTTGATGAGTATAGAACACAAAGATGAAAGTGTGCCTGATTTGCAGAAAACTGTAGAAGGACAAAAACAAGAAGGAATATTGCCTGGTATTTAGTTATTTGTCCAGAATTTTATAAAAATCAAAAATGTTTTCAGTAATCCTTTCAAAAAGCTTGTCTTCTTTCAAAAAGTTTTGAAAGAAGAGAAGAAATAACAGGCATTTTCCCATTTTCTTCTTTGTTTTTCCAAAGCAATGCAAGTAAAGGGAAACACACCATCATTCCTTCATACCCACACATGGCTTAAAAAACTACAGACTTGCCTTTTTCCTCAAGAGGCTTCTGTGGGGGTGGGCAAAATTCTCGGAATGCAGTTCTGCCAATCTTTTTCCTTAGTGGATGCCAGGCATAATTGATGGTCAAGTGTAGCTTCACCCTTATAAATATATTATGGAAGATAACGAGTGAAGCAGATCTTGGAGTTTTCAATGATAGGTTGCCTTATTGCCCTTGGGCTTGAATATATTTGAGAAATTACAATAGTCTGCTATAGTGATGCCAAACCTTTTCCCCCTTGGATGCTGAAAGAGTGTTTGTGCATGCTATTGTGTATGCGCGAATGCCCACACCCATAATTCAATGTCTGGGGAGGGCGAAAACAGCTTCCCCTGTTCCTGGAGGCCCTCTAGATGCCGGAAAAAGCCTGTTTCCCAACATCTGGTGGGCCCAGTAGGCTTGTGTTTTGCCCTCCCCAGGCTCCAAAAGTTTCCCTGGAGTCGGGGAGGGTAAAAACGTTCTCCCCCATCCACCCGGAGGCTCTCTGGAAGCCAAAAACGCCATCCCAGAGCCTCCATATGAGCCAAAAATCACTTGGAGCTGAGCTAGGGCAACAGTTCATGTGCCAGCAGATATGGCTCCACATGCCACTTGTGGCACCCAGGCCATAGGTTGACCATCACTGGTCTACTATACAGTAGTACCTCTAGATACGAGCTGCTCCACATGCGAGTATTCCAAGTTACGAGCCAAGACGCGAGCAAAATTTCTGTTCGACACCCGAGCTCAAATTTGGGATATGAGCCGAGCATCCACTAGGTGGTGCAATAATTCCATGTTTCCAGTTATCTCGGCGTGAAAAGCAAAATCTAAATGCATTCGTTCGAGATGCAAATTGATCGACATACGAGCTCGGCTCTGGCATGAATTAAACTCATACGTCGAGGTACCACTGTATTTCAATATTCTAAGTAAGCGCATGGTAGATAAAACAAATCAGTTAAATTGGAGGGATGAAATAGTAAAGTCTGGTTAGCATAGTCCATATGAGTGCAGTAATTAATATGTCACTCTCTCCCCAAACTCATTTTTCAAGCCAGCTACAGAACACGGTGCTTTTTTTTTAGCATTTTCAGTTCTTCATTTACATAGTTGATATTTATAACCTTATAAATGTGTTGTAAAAGACAGAGCTGAGCATGTTCATATGCCCTTACCTACTGTACTTTAGGCTGTGTTTTTTAACCACAGCAACTTTTAAGGAGTATGGACTTTAAACTCCCAGAATTCATAGTCAGCAGGGAGCTGAAGTCCATATTGTTGCTGAGGTTAAGAAATGCACCTTTGGGTGGCTAACAGCCTATTAAAATTCTTCATTAAAAAAACTAGCAGAAGGATAAAGGCTTACAATGTTTCCCAAGGAAAAGCCAATAAACACTTAACAATAATAATAGTTTACAGCCTGTCTAACCACCCAACGTCTATGGGGGAGCACATTGAAGTTTTCCAAAAGGCAAATGAAGTCTAGATAATTCAATATTAAATATGTATAGATTATCTTTTGGAAAATAAATTTGCAGTTAGTATTTATGGAGTATATGCTGTATGTTGTAATATACTGTATAACTGAATCTCTTCCTTGTAATTGGGGTTCACTATCTGTTCCCCGTATCTTTCAGAAGCCATTGGAAGGACTTTTGGAATGATACAGGATAATGTATGACCCCCTCACATGAGTAGAAGGGCTTTCCATGTGCATCAACTTCTTTTGACACAAGGGTGCATCATCCCCCCCCCCTTTTCCTCCCTATACTTAATGCATTGTCTTACTGGGTGTCAGGGTTCCAAATAATGACCAAAATTAAACCAGTCTGAGTCAAAGTACAGTGCTCAATAAAATAAAGGGAACACTTAAACAACACAATATAATTCCAAGTAAATCAAACTTCTGTCCACTTAGGAAGCAACACTGATTGACAATCAATTTCACATGTGCACATTCAACTTTGTACAGAACAAAGTATTCAATTAGAATATTTTATTCATTCAGATCTAGGATGTGTTATTTGAGTGTTCCCTTTATTTTTTTGAGCAGTATATTCTTCAAAATCACATTTTATTATTAGAGACATGTTGGGACATCTGGGTGAAACCTGAATCTGAAGTCTTCCAGGTTTCACCAACTGGTTGAAAGTTCAATTCATTGCCCCCACACCCACAAATCCATAGAAACATAGAAACATAGAAGTCTGACGGCAGAAAAAGACCTCATGGTCCATCTAGTCTGCCCTTATACTATTTTCTGTATTTTATCTTAGGATGGATATATGTTTATCCCAGGCATGTTTAAATTCAGTTACTGTGGACATCATGTTGTCCACTCTCCAAATACCATGCTGGCAGAGTCTACCCATCTCCTTCCATGCAGGTGCAGAGACAAAGGATGACCTTGGCTTTCTAGAAAGAATTTGTTATGGCTACATATTAACAACCTCATACACTACCACCACTCCCATTTCCCCACAGTAGAAAATGCGTTAATGGAATAGTATGAAGAGTGGCAGGCCAAAGATCCCAATAAATTGGCTTCAGCCTTATTCAGTCTTATTTCCTAGAATTCTTTATCTGTGTTGCTCTGAGGATGGAATGTTAATTACTTTGAATTTAACTAAAGAAATTGTTGAAATGACCTCCAAGTGTAGTATAAAACTGATCCCCAATCAGCCAAGTGAAAAGGAACCCTAAGGCTAATTTTGAATACCAGGCACTTTAAATATTTAAAAGTTTTATATTAACAGTCACATTATCAGTAAAAAAAATAAAGGAAAATATTAAAGAAGAATGCTTACTTAAAGTACGTTTTGATTTCTAGGGAATGTGCTTTTTTAATACTGGCATTATTTTAACAGGCTTTATAATTGCTCTGGATAACTCTTCACAGGATAGCAAACTGAGATACATGCAGAATTTTAAATGGACAGACACGTTGCAAGGACAAATACCAAGGTATACATATAGCATGATTTCCAAATTTTAAGATAGTTCTTCATATGAAGAATAACTTAATGGGTTACCAAGATGATGTTATGGGACTTTTTAAAAATGCTCTTACATTTCTTTCATACTTTGAAAGTGCCATCTTATGGGACCAATTGAAATTTAGTTTGCAATTATCTCCATGTGTGATTTTTGTTTTTCAATTCAATTCAACCTTTACTGTCAATATGTACAATGAGATTGGCTGAGCCTCCCTTCATGCACCCCCCGAACATAAGTACATATCAATAACTCACAGTGAAAAAAAGAAAATCCCTAACCCAATAAATCATGCTAACAACACACAATCCTCTATACATATATATATATGCTATATATCATGACTTTATCTTTCTTTTTTCATTGCCTAATGGCCTATATTGTATACACAAATACAACCAATTAATAAAATTATTGCCTGTATTACCCTCAAGATAGTGATACCTAAAAGTGAATATATGTTTTGTAATTCTAATGTAATTATTTGTTAACATATCTCCTTGGGATTTGTGTAATTACAAACAAGCTCTGGTATGACAGTATATGCTTAGATAAATTAATTTTAGTCAACATGAAATTTATTTTTTCAGTATTATATTGGATCAAGTAAAGTTTCCACTTCTATTAAAAAAAACCATTTGTAATTTAATGATAGCACCCAATTAAACATATTAAATGAATAGTGGTAACTTGATTGATTGCTACTTCCGTATTTTCATTCTGAAGAGAAGAACTGTAAAAACACTATATTTTGAGCATTTCTGACCAGACTATAACAAAACACGAATTGTTTCAGTCAGAACAATTCCACTTTTTAAGCTATTCAACTTCTATATAAACATTTCAATACTTTGGAGCTTTGCTCCCATGATTTAGGGTAAGAAAGAATAAAAAAGGATTAAGCAATTGAACTTAATTTAACATTCCTAAAATATATATTTATAAAAGATATTATAGCATTGTGCCTTATGTCTAAAAGGTAAGTGGAAGTATTACAATGTTTTGTACTTCAGAAGTGTTCTAAACTCTTCAAAAGACAGATTTTCCCCTTTTTCCCTTCCCTTAGTGCCCAGCAAGATGCTGTGTTTGAATTAGTTTCTATGGGATTTAATGTGGCTTTGTGGTACACTAAATATGCATCAAGATTAGCTGGGGAAGAAGGGTAAGTATTTTTACTTTAATTAAAGTAATGTCAGAATGTTAAAAAAACACCTTAAGCCCATTTGGAATTGGTGGGTTTGGTTTTGCTAAACTGTTCATAGGATTGCAGCCTAAATTGCTATTGAGAATAAAACCATTTCAAGCCTCAACTTATTGTGAAACTGCATTGGCCCAGCCCTATGCTTAGGAATGTAAACCAAGTTGAATTGCAATATCAGAATTTAAAATTTAGAGAGGAATAATTTTTGTTTAGTTGTTTTGGAATGTTCTCCTTATGTAATGGATGGATGACATCTTCTTTTCACTATATATCCAGAAAGGTGGTTCTCTAACAGTTGATTTATTTACAAAACTGATTGGTGTATTTTAGTAGTTCAGTCTACAAAAATTCATCCAAAATATGAAATCCAGAGAAAAAACTAATATAGTAATAGTAGCACTTGATATAACAATGTCAGAACATGATATGATTTCACAATCAGTGGGTATGAAGAGTGCATGCTTCTGTCTTAGTTGAGTTTGTGTGTGTATGAGAGAGAGAGAGAAGCTTTGATTTGACTAGCTGTAGGATCTTTATAGCCCAGACCAGGGGTAGGCAAAGTTGGCTCTTCTATGACATGTGGACTTCAACACCCAGAATTCCTCAACTAGCATGATTAGCTCAGGAATTCTGAGAGCTGAAGTCCACAAGTCATAGAAGAGCCAATTTTGCCTAGCCCTGGTCCAAACTATAAGTAGTCCTTGACTTTTGACCACAATTTAGCCCAATAATTCTGTTGCTTAGCGAAACAGTTAAAGTGAGTTTTGCTCTATGTGAAAACTTTTCTTGCCAGAATTGTTAAGTGAATCACTGCAGTTGTTAAGTTAGTGACATGGTTGTTAAATGAATCTGAGTTGCCTATAGACTTTGCTTGTCCCAAGGTGGCAAAGGGTGATCACATGACTCTGGGACACTGCAGCGGTCATAAATATGAACCAGTTGCCAAGCATCTGGATTTTGATCACAATGGGGATGCTGCAATGGTCCCAAATGTGAAAAATGGTCATAAATCACTTTTTTCCCCGTGCCGTTGTAACTTTGAACAGTCACTAAATCAATCGTTGTAAGTTGAGAACTACCTGTAGTTGCAGGAAAGTTGGCTGGTATCACTGTTGTAACTTTTAGATGCCAAATAAAACAAATGAATAAGTAATGAATATGCAGTAATTTAATTAATTTTATTGAAATATGAATGCCTTATTCAGTAACATTAGCCTGAGTGACATCTGTTTGAAGTTACTTCAGTTAAAGTACAAGAGTATTGTGATAATCATATTTTTATTCAGCAGTGTACATCATATTTCTGCATCCTAGGGTAGATAAACATGGATTAGATGGACCAAAGGGGCTGATATTTGTTCTCTGTATTACTTAATGTTTTCTGATATCTTAAAAATACACTGCTCAAAAAAAAAATAAAGGGATCACTTAAACAACACAATATAACTCCAAGTAAATCAAACTTCTGTGAAATCAAACTGTTCACTTAGGAAGCAACATTGATTGACAATCAATTTCACATGCTGTTGTGCACATTCAACAGAACAAAGTATTCAATGAGAATATTTCATTCATTCAGATCTAGGATTTATTTGTTTGTTTATTTATTTATTGATTGATTTGATTTGATTTGATTTGTATGCCGCCCCTCTCTGTAGACTCCGTAGATGTATTATTTGAGTGTTCCCTTTATTTTTTTTTGAACAGTATATATTATTTGCTGAGCAAATATGAAATAAGGAAACAACACTTTTAGAATTGGTAAAAGAACTTGGCTAGCATTATTAAGAAATTTGATGGATGAGGTTTAAAACTCCTGACGTGTTTCAATACTAATGAATTGCTACCTTTTAGCATAACAGAAGATGAAGCAAAAGATGTCCATCGCAGTATGAAAATAGCAGCTGGGATTTTCAAACATTTAAAGGTAAAACACTTTCTCTCCTGCGTCCCAAAAAAAGTCATTTTCTTTGACTTGAATGAAAGATTAAAATAGAAATTTTTAAAGCTGGCATAAAAGTCTGGGGGGAGGGGGAGGTAGCATTAATCAATAATGGATAGTAATATGAGTTAAGAACATAAGAAGAGCCATGCTGAATCAGGCCAAAGACCATCTTTGGCATTCTGTGCCACACAGTGGTTCACCAATTGTCCCTGGGGATCTTGAGCAGAAAGATAAGGCAAAACCCTCCCTTTCCCCCCAACAAATGGTACCCAAGGGAATCCTGCCTGCCTCAACCAACATAGAGGCGGCACATGGACATCCGTTTCAATAACCACCGATACACTTGGCATCTATGAATCCGTCTAATCCTGCCTTGAAGCTATCAAGGCTGACAGCTGTCATGACCTCTTCTGGAAGTGAATTCCATAAACCAACGGCCCTCTGAGTGAAGAAATATTTCCCTTTATTTGTCCTCACTTTCTTACCTATGAGCGTTAGGGAGTGCCACCTCATCCTAGTATTGTGTGTGTGAGAGAAGAATTTTTCTCTATCCACCTTTTCTATCCCATGCATGATTTTATACACTTCGATCAAGTCACTTTTTAAATGACATCTTTCAAGGCTGAAGAGACCAAGGCGTTGCAACCTGGTATCATAAGGGAGGTGCGCCATTTCCTTGATCCTACTTGTTGCCCTTTTTTGCACCTTTTCCAGTTCCATTATATCCTTCTTGAGGTGAGGTGACCAGAACTGTACACAGTACTCCAAGTGTTCCTTACCAGTACAGGCCACACTGTGCACTGATAAATGGCAATGCGCGTGTAGCTTCGGGTGACCAGTGTGCGGGCGCACACATCCCACCAAGATTTTGCTTCTGTGCATGCTCAGGAAGAAAAATCTTGTGAGAGGCACAAGAGAGATTTCAGGCACAAGAGAAATTTCAGCGAGTTTTTTGCTTCTGCGGAAGTAAAAATCACCAAAATTTCACACACACACAAGCTTCTTCTTGCAAGATTTTGCTTCCTGCTTATGCACAGAAGTGAAATCTCAGCAGGCTACGCACGCCTGCTCACCGATCACCTGGAGCTGTGCACGCACCAGTAGCAGCGGTAAGTAGGAACCCCAGCACGTTTAGCCAAAATTCATCCAAACATAAGTAATAAATGCTGGAATGCAAATCTGCCATAGGTATGTGTTATCATATTTGGTGGTTATGTCCGGAAGCAGAAAAAATTTGGTCTAGGATTCAAAACTGGTTGAAAAAAATGTTAAATTATCAATTGGAAATGAAACCAGAAATGTATCTTTTGGGAATAATTAGAGGACGGCATAGAAAGGAAGACAACTACTTGATAACACATATATTAACATCAGCAAGGTTGGTGTTTGCACGAACTTGGAAAAAGGAAAATACAGTGGTACCTCATGATACGAACCCCTCGTCATACGAACTTTTCAAGATACGAACCCAGGGTTCGGAATTTTTTTGCCTCTTCTTATGAACTTTTTTCACCTTACGAACCTGCCGCCGGCCGCTGGGATGCCCGACCTCCAGACTTGAGTTCCTCCCGTTTTTTCCCACCCTGTCCCGCCCCATTCTCCCCTCTGGATCTCCATGGGTTTCCTCCGTTTTTCTCCACTCTTTCCTGCCCCATTCTCCCCTCTGGATCTCCATGGGTTTCCTCCGTTTTTCTCCACTCTTTCCTGCCCCATTCTCCCCTCTGGATCTCCATGGGTTTCCTCCGTTTTTCTCCACTCTGTCCTGCCCCATTCTCCCCTCTGGATCTCCATGGGTTTCCTCCGTTTTTCTCCACTCTGTCCTGCCCCATTCTCCCCTCTGCATCTCCATGGGTTTCCTCCGTTTTTCTCCACTCTTTCCTGCCCCATTCTCCCCTCTGGATCTCCATGGGTTTCCTCCGTTTTTCTCCACTCTTTCCTGCCCCATTCTCCCCTCTGGATCTCCATGGGTTTCCTCCGTTTTTCTCCACTCTGTCCTGCCCCATTCTCCCCTCTGGATCTCCATGGGTTTCCTCCGTTTTTCTCCACTCTTTCCTGCCCCATTCTCCCCTCTGGATCTCCATGGGTTTCCTCCGTTTTTCTCCACTCTTTCCTGCCCCATTCTCCCCTCTGGATCTCCATGGGTTTCCTCCGTTTTTCTCCACTCTGTCCTGCCCCATTCTCCCCTCTGGATCTCCATGGGTTTCCTCCGTTTTTCTCCACTCTGTCCTGCCCCATTCTCCCCTCTGGATCTCCATGGGTTTCCCTCCCCCCACTCCGTTCGCCTCAGCTTCGTCTGCTGGCAGCTTTTTTTTTTTTAAGCCTTAATGTTTTGGATTTTCCTAATCGGCTTGCACGCATTATTGGCTTTTCCATTGATTCCTATGGGAAACATTGTTTCATCTTACGAACTTTTCACCTTACGAACCTCGTCCTGGAACCAATTAAGTTCGTAAGATGAGGTATTACTGTATACCAAATGAAGAAATGGTGATTAGGAAAATGCTAGATTGTGCTAAATTAAGCAAATTAACATATGAATTACAGAATAAACAAAATAAAGACTACTATACAGTTTGGGGAGAATTATATAGCTGGATAGAAAAGAAAAAAATTGAACTAACGTTTAAGAAAAATAATGAATCAATGGAAACAGAATTGTAAAGTATTAAGCAAATTCATTTTGTGTTTTTTATATATCTATCTATATAAAAGTGTGTCTGTATGTTTTGTTTTGTTTTGTTTATTACTAAATAAAAAATATTTTTTTAAAAAAGGAACCCCTGCCTGATGCAATGCCTGTGTGGCTTCTGAAACACTTTCTCCAAAACTTTTCAGAAGTATACGCAACTCATTACTCTTCTTAGTAGTAGCTCATTAGGGTTCACACGTTTAAAAAGGCTTATTTAATTCACAGGGTTATGAATAGTTTCAGAGGTTTGGGTAGAAGGTACACACTATCTTCTTAAAATTGTTCCACTTTGAAATTTACATGGGGATATGAACATGTTTCCCATTATTCCTTAGATAGAAAGTTTTTTAAAATGTTCCTTTATTAGTGTTCTAATGAAGGAGATCTTTAAATATTAGATGCAATTCTTAAATCATTGATAGATATCTGGTAGAATGGTTGCAGTTTTCATATGGGTATGCTTTGTAGTCATTAAGTTCTCATAAATGTTTAGATGTTTCATTGATTAATTAAATACAACCATTGTTTTCAATACTAAAATGCTTTTTCTCCCCCATTTAGGAAAGCCATATCCCTAAATTGATCACTCCTGTAGAAAAGGGAAGGGATTTAGAAGGTCGACTAATAGATTCCTATATTATCCAATGTCAAGCTGAAGCACAAGAAGGTATTTACACAATATTACAGACTTTGCATCTGAGAAATATTGGGGGCTTCCTTTCTGGGCATTTTAAAACAACTTCTGCTGGAGAACTGAATGGTAGAACATAGTCTGACATAATGTATTTCATTGCCCTTTAATTCCTTTCAGACGCTGCATCCATGGAATTATGAATAAAAAGTACAATATAATAAATTATTTAATGATAGGCACATTATGAATTTCAGAGGGGTAAAAAATCCCAAAATACAAGTCTACCCACATATCATCACAATATAATACTTGTCTGGCCACAAGTGGCAAAAGTATCTCTGATGACATTAAAAATCTACAGGGTCTCTAGCAGTGAAGAGGTATTAGAAATTATACTCCAATTTTTAGAATGCCAGTAGAACTTTGGCTTAGTAAGTAATAGACAATCATGTATTTGCTTTGATAGAGATTAACCTGTCCATAGATATTTTACTGAGTATCTACCAGTTTTCCAAATAAGTACAAGCAGAATCCCATATAGAAAACAGAAAAAGTTACTTATTTAGGATGGATGTAAAAGTGTCATAGAAAATGGCAAGCCTTATACTACTTATGATATAGGTAAAAATTTCAGTTTTTTAATTAGTGTTCACCAAAGTATTAAAAAGAAATCTGGAATAGCACTGGACAGGAATAAGGGTTTCAATGGCCTCTTCCATTTCCTTATTCCATAGGTCAGTGACGTCACACATAACCCTTAATTCTAATGCCTGGATATTTATTTATTTATTTATTCATTCATTCATTCATTTATTTATTTGATTTGTAGGCCGCCCGTCTCCGTAGACTGTGACCATTTAAGAACATCAGTCATCTCAATGAAATCATCACCTGTTCAACAAATATGCTTTAACACCAAGTTTCATCAGATGGGAATCTATATTATGAGGTTACTGTAATAACAGTAACCAAATATCCAGGCCACTTCCCCTATTAATGTACCAGAGCAAACTGAAGTCCTGCTTTACGTGCTGGCATTTGTGACAATCTGAGTCAGTCCCAGGTCTACCATCAAGAATCGTAAATTCCCATGAATTAGAACATTTCTA
Organism: Erythrolamprus reginae; assembly: GCF_031021105.1. Classification (NCBI taxonomy): domain Eukaryota; kingdom Metazoa; phylum Chordata; class Lepidosauria; order Squamata; family Dipsadidae; genus Erythrolamprus; species Erythrolamprus reginae. Next base: position 359,948,562 of record NC_091950.1, on the reverse strand, counting down.
TTCCCGTCCTTCTGACTCTAACCCACACATACATACAATGAACATGGAAATGAAATTGATTACAATTTCACACAAAAAACAATGTGCTTACGCAACAATTCCATTCTCCAAATATTAGAACATAAATTCAAAGACAGAAACTCACTTCTCACATAGGCTAGTGTCTCAGCTCAATTCTCATAACATTAGAAGTAAGGGGGGGGAAAGAAATATACTGCTTTCTAAGTAGTTTTATGTGTTTAACAAATTGTCCACCTTTAAGCAATTAGAGAAATAAATGGGATGCAAGGAGATGTTCACAGTACTTCTTATTTTTGTCTTAGTGACAATTGCCCGGGCTATTGAGCTGAAACATAATCCTGGTCTAATAGCAGCCCTGGCCTATGAAACAGCCAATTTCTACCAAAAAGCAGGTATGTTGTTATTACTTACTGGTACTTAAAAGTTGGTGAATATTTGATACCAATTTTAAGGCATAGACTCTTACCTGTGGACAGAACACCAAAAAAGTACCATGGATGAAAAATGAAATCTCTGGCCAAATAAAGTTGCGTGAGCATTATTTACTTTCATTTTTATGATGACTGAAGGCAAGAAGTCAGCTTACATCTTTCACTTTTATGGCTTGGAATATATCTCAGGTTCATGCACAGATACTGTATATTGTTACAGACAATGTTTTGGTTTTAAGCACGGCTCTAAAATACAAGATGAATCGACAACATCAGAAAGTATTGTGGGCCCAACTGGCAAAAGAAAACTCAGCACTGTATTGGTTGGAGATATGCGGAAGAGGCCTTCATCCTGCAGTGGATAGGCAATGGCTAAAATGATGATGATGATGATTGCAATTAATGAATAAGTTACTATTTTAAAAATAATGTTACCTTTTCCTAGATCAAACTTTATCTAGTTTGGATCCAGCATATGCATTGAAATGGAGAAAATACCTTCAGTTGAAGTCATGCTTCTATATGGCTTATGTGAGTATTTGGGGTTTTAAAAATAATTTTCAAAGAGTTATGAAATTGTTAAAAAAAAAATAGCAATCTTTGTTATTCAAGCAATATTTTTGTGACATGAACTTTTAGAGGTAATGTAATTTATAAATCAAAGGCAACTCAACTCATAATGATTCCTAAACAATAAAATCAAAAACAATAAAACACCAGGGGATCAATATACTTAGAATTTTTAATACAGATCCCCCCTAAACCAGAGCTTGGGGGGAAAGTGAAGCTTTCAGAACTCCTTTAAAAGACAGCAGGATCCAAAGTACTCTTATCACCAGGAAGCTGCTATTCCAAAACCCAGGTCTTGGGACAGAGAAGACATGCATCCTGAGACCTATCAAATGATATGTTTTAAAGGTGGAGCCTGGAGTTTTCACCTCTGTTTGATCTCATTGGGCCAACAGCAGAAGAGATGTGGTTTTTAATTTACACACACAAGCTTTTGCTGGTTCAGGGGGACTAAGAGTGAAAGAGTATGTAGTAGACCTTTGTTTTAATGGACTTCAAGATAGCGGACTTTAGATTTAATTGACCAAATCTGTATATCTGAGTTTTATCTGAATTTCAAGCAAGCATATTTTTCTCCAAATAGTGAACCAAACCAACTGTTTGGCAAATTGATGTTTGCTGATTTATTTCAAAAAGTATTCCTATTACCTGTAAAGTATATTTTCTCATGTACAGTATTTTCTGTTTGCAAAATCCCATTTGCGGATTAATGGTAAAGTCATTAATGGTGACTTTAAAATGGTAAATTTAAACCATTTGAAGTAATGGACATTTTATTGTCTCATGAGTCTGTTCAGCAAGGGAACAGTGTACAGTATTATCTCAAATAAGGAAACAAAATATGGCAGAATATAAATATCCATTTTCATGCTTTCCCCCCTTTTTGCTATGTACCGGGATAGCTGAGAACATAAAGCAAGAAGTTTTCTTTTTTAATGGATTGTACTTAACTGCCATATATCAAAGTCTCTGCTACTGTAAATGTGTTGGTGAACATGTGCAGCTAGAACAGCCTGCCTTTATTTTGCAGAGTACCCTGGCAGTAAGAGGTATAGAAATAGCTAATTGCTCTCTCTTAGCTCTGTGCCTTCCAAATCTTGAAGTTCATTCTTCTGCCATCACTGGTGAAGCAACTAAGGAATTAGGCTAATTCCAGAGCATGCCAAGCATATTAAAGAAAGTCTTGCTTTCCCCAGGCTTTTTGCTACCATGGTCAGACCCTCTTGGCCAGTGATAAATGTGGAGAATCTATTAGGTCTCTACAAGAAGCAGAAAAATGTAAGTGCTTTTTCATAGTTTATAAATATTTTTCCCTCAGCATTTCTAAAAATTTAAACCAGCAAATACTCAAGAAATTGAATTTGAATAATCAAAGCATAATTTTAATTCTTCAAAGGTTGTAAGGATTACTGTGATAGATTTTCTTGTGACAGTCTAATCTGCAGAGATGATCACGTCCTGCTTCTTTAAAAATATATTAGAATATATGTTCATAATAATTGTCATTTTTTTAAATAATCAGATTTGGAATGAAAAACATAACAATAAACATAAAGCAATCCTCTTTCCCCAAAACTTGTTCTTTTTCCATGTAATTGTGGCTGCCACCCAACATCTCTAAGTAGTTAATATCCTTGTATCTATCTTAACAGTTTATTGATTGAATAAAGCATCTTGACTGAATACAATAGATTATAAAGTGAAGTACTGCACTTTATTAAAAATTGTACAAAAGAGTAATAAGAACACAGACTGACTCTTTGTTTTCTTGTAAAGTTTATGCCAAGGCAGAAAAACTATGCAAAGAATATGGTGAAACCAAAGGGCCAGGGACTACAGCGAAGCCATCTGGACATCTCTTCTTTACGAAATTAGGAACTGTAGTGAAAAAAACCTTAGAAAAATCTCAGCGAGAAAATGGATTCATGTAAGTATATTTGTAATACCATTTTCAAACAAATACAGCTTAGTGTCTGGTCTTTCTAAGATATATTTAATAAACTGATTAGACCACCCAACTTTATCACGTCTCAGGATAGCATATAATATAAAAGCAAATATCCAGGAAAAAACTGTCAAACTCTAACAGATCAATTACTTTGGAAAATGACATTTACTGTAGTCCAAATCTCTTGGGGAAAGAGCCAAGTTTTAAGGCCTCATTTAAATAAGGTCAAAGTGGAGCCATTCTAGAACAGGGGTGTCAAATGTGGGGCGTCATGTTGTCATGTGAAATATCACAACTTTTTCACCCTTCATTAAACCAGGGGTGGGCATGGCCAGTGTGTGACGCATCTGGCCCACAAGTTTGACACTCCTATTCTAGAAAATAGATGTTGGGAGAAAGCGGGCCTACTTCCTCAGTCCCATCAGATGACACTGCTGACAAGTGGGACTGGAGAATGCCAAGTCTGTCTGATTGAATGGTATGGGCAGACAGTATAGAAAACCAATGGTCTTTCATATAATAAAGTTCTGTGCCATGAAGGGCTTTATAGGTAATAACTACCACTTGGATTGTACACAGAAGCCTACTGGTAACTACTGCAGTTCATGAAACAACTATATTACGTGGGCATACAATGAAATGCCCTTAACTGCCCACGCCACTGCATTCTGGATTAACTACAGCTTCCAAGTGGTCCCCAAGGCAACCTCCTTGCAAAGTGGAATGGCAGCTTCATGGCTTTTCTCAAACCAGCTGTTTTTTGCAATAGAATTACCACATTGCCTGCATAAAGCAGTACAGATATATATATATATATAAAGTATGTACAGTAATACCTTGTCTTACGAACCTAATTGGTTCCCGGGGGAGGTTCGTAAGATGAAAAGTTCGTAAGACGAAATATTGTTTCCCACAGGAAACAATGTAAAGTCAATTAATCCGTGCAACAACAAAAAACCCCCCGCAAAAAAACACCACCGCCCGGCTGTCATCTTTTGAAATAGCCAGGGGGCTTCCCAGCAGCCTCCCGAACGCCAAACACCAAACCTGAACTTCCGGGTTTGGCATTCGGGAGGCCTGCGAGAAGCCCCCCGGCTGTTTTAAAAGGTGACAGCCGAGCGGCAGGGCTTCTCGGCGGCCTCCCGAACCCGGAAGTTCGGCAAAAGTTCAGGTTCAGGAGGCCGTTGAGAAGCCCCGCAGCCCGGCTGTCGTCTTTTAAACGGGGGGTTTCTCGGAGGCCTCCCGAATGCCGAACCCGGAAGTTCGGGTTTGGTGTTCGGGTTCAGGAGGCTGCTGGGAAGCCCCCCGGCTTTTTTTGAAGACGACAACCGGGCTCCGGGTCTTCTCAGCGGCCTCCCGAACCCGAACATTTGCCAAACTTCCGGGTTTGGCATTCGGGAGGCCGCTGGGAAGCCCCGCCGCCCAGCTGTCACCTTTTAAAACAGCCGGGGGGCTTCTCGGCGGCCTCCCGAACGCCGAACCCAGAAGTTCGGGTTTGGCGTTCGGGTTCAGGAGGCTGCTGGGAAGCCCCCCAACTGTTTCAAAAAGCGACAGCCGGGCGGTGGGGCTTTTTGGCGGCGGCGGCAGCGGGTTCGTAAGAAGAAAAAAGTTCATAAGAAGAGGCAAATATTTTCTGAACCCTGGGTTCGTATTTCGGGTTGTTCATAAGATGAGGGGTTTGTATCATGAGGTACCACTGTACCTGTTTTATCTCCTAAAAGTGAGTCCAGTAATGGGGTGTTTGCATGCTGCCCCGAGTCTACGGAGAGGGGCGGCATACAAATCCAATAAATTATTATTATTATTATTATTATTATTATTATTATTATTATTATTATTATATAAAGAACATATTTATCCCATTATTGAACTGCCTTAGCAAATTATTCTAGAAGGGCTGTCAGGGAAAACCTGAGGCCTAATCGTGAAAGCCAATTGGGCAGCCCTGAGCTGGTCACATTCTCAGCCTTAGGAAGGAGGCAAATGGCAGACCACTTCTGAAAATGCCAACAGGAAAACTGTATGGATTTGTGGGGGGAGTCACCAGGAGTCAACCCTGACTCAGAGACAATTTTCCCTCCCTCCCTCCCTCCACAAATATTCCTTAAGGGAATGCTGTTTTAACATGCAGCTTCTTCACTGAAATGTGTGCATGTGTGTGTAAGTGTATAATGTCTATGTGTTTGTGTGTGGGAGGGGAGACTTGCAATGTTAATCAGTTCCAAAAATGAGACAGTTCTTCCTTGAACAGAATAATTCTTTAATTCTACAATTAACATTATTTAAATCATAATATATAATGGGAGGAGTTTATTTTCCTCTAACATTGACTGGCCACCATGAAGTAATTTGAAGAATCAATTTTCCATTCAGCCAAAACTCTTCTTTGTCTTTCTGTCTTTCTGTTTTGACTTGTTGGTACATGTGGTTATAAAAATAATCTTCAGTGTATTTCGCATGTATCATATTTGTGAAAGTGGAGTGCAGATTGTGAATTGCATGCAGTAAAATGATGCAAGGTATGTGTAGCATTAATTTGCTCCTAAACTATACAGAATTATGTGGAAAAGAACTGCTAATATTCAAATTGGTTTTCTTTTAGTTACTTCCAGAAAATTCCTCCAGAGGCTCCCCAACTTGAGCTGAAAGCAAACTATGGTCTAGTTGAGCCAATTGCTTTTGAATTTCCGGCTGTGCATGCTCAGTGGTCCCCAGAATCCCTTGCTGCATTTGATCTCACCAAAAGGCCAAAGGAGGACAATGTAAGAACACAAACAGGTTGCTTTTTTCACCAGTGTTATCTGTAATGTTCAGTTTTTATATTGGTTCTTTCTTACTCAAGATAAGAGAAATGCTGGGGATAGAGGGGTAGGTGACAAAGTCTTGTGAAGGATGGGGTGTGTTATCCTTTCTCAAAGACTATAGCTTAAACTTTACTGCCATTTTTTAAAAAAAGTATTTTACTTTATTCTACCCACAGGTGGGCTGCTAAGGTGGAACAGTGACATGTGCTCGTTTTTCGGTGGCTCTGAGTACTAGCAGAGTCCAGCGCAATTCTGATACTGCACCTGGGCAGGTTGCAAAATCACGTGCAGACACACCCCTGCGTGTCCGCACGCGATTTTGCTACCTGCCCAGGTGCAGTAACAGAATTGTGCTGGACTCCGCTAACACTCAAAGCCACAGGGGAGAGCACACGTCACTGTTCCACCTTAGCAGCCCACTTCTGATTGTACCTCCAAAGCACTATCATGTTTTCTACTTTTCTTTAATTGATAGGCTAAACCAAAGGCAGAGGAAGAAGTGAAACCTGTGAAAGAACCAGATATAAAGCCTCAAAAAGACACAGGGTGCCAGATCTCATAAGATCCTCAACAGCAAAGAACCACTCCTTGCAAACTGCGTTCTGTGAAAACTGAAGGATTATTATTGCCTGTCCTGTGTGCTAGTTCTTCTGGCTGCCTTTACTGTAACAAAATATATTATCTTTCAATTTGGTGTGTATATGTGAGTGTATGTGCACACACAAACACATACATACATACATACACATGAATATACACACATCTTTTCATTGGCTGGGTTAAATGGCTTTCTTTCAGAAGAAGAAATTGAAGAAGAGATTAAAGCTAGATTAGAAAAAGATTGGGACCATAGTGGAAATTAGCATTTAGATGAGCAGGCATTAGATTCTGGAACAAATAATGGTGAATGCAAGGGATGAGATTGAGGCTCGTCTCAGGGTTTGTAAGGTCTGCACAACAGTGAAGCAGACAGGACAATAATGTATTAGTTTGTTTTAAAGACAAATATTCAAGCCTCCAATTATTCAGAAAAATATTACAAGAGGAAAATGTAGTTAAACAGAGGAAAGTTCTAGACAGTATAAATTAAATTTCTGCAGGTATATAGATTGCTGCCATCTTTGCACTTCAATTTTTACAAATGAAATCTTAAGTGATTTCAAATTATGGTTGATTCTATGAGATCACTTTGTGAAATCACTTTTAAGTCAAATCAATAAGGGTGCTTCCTTAAATAAAGGAGGCTTTCCACAGTCAATATTTATTAAACATTTATAAATTTTGACACAAAGAAATGTGAAAAGAAATTGAATAAAAAAATATTCAAGCATGCTAAAGATGGAGAAACTGCTGCACAAAAATGGGTTTTATTGATGTAATTGGAAAGCTAGATACCAGAAGATTCAAAGGGGTATTACCAAGATCAAGTCTTATTTGGCAGTAAAAGCTGAAATGTAAAACCATGCTTTTTATCTTTACTTATTGATTTCCACCTCTGTTCAAATGTGAGAGATTTGTACTGTAATACTTCAGTAATATTATTTCATGGTATACAAAACTACAAACAGGATTGTTTTGAATATATTCTTTGTGCAGTTATGATACTATATATCTCTCTTATATACATATGTATGTAATTAGAAAGTTGCAGTATGCAGTTTGTTGCCAACAGTTGCGTATTTTCTGCCAGCAGAAAATGTTTTCTGATATTAAAAAATCAATAACAGATAAATTATAGATAACAAATGTTTAAATAATTTTCACATGAAATTTGATAAAATTTCATTTCAAAATGGTGAACTGCAGTTCATATGTGCTTGGTATAATTAACATCAAATCTGTTAATTTATATATTGGATTTGTTTATAGTAAGTTTCTCTAAACTACTCTAGATTAGTTTCTCTAAACTACTTTGACTTGTATTTTGAAGACAGTGGGAATATTTAATGTGGCTTAGGGATATTATCTAGCACCGTGGCACGCAGAGCTGTCTCTCTGGGCATGTCAGTCGTCAGCCGTTGCTCTTCTGGGTTCTGGTACACATGCATGTTAGCCAGCTGGTCTTCGTGCGCACCAGAGTGCCGGAAACCAGCGTGCTCAAAGACCAGCTGGCCAGTGTGCATGCATGCGCCGGAAACCCAAAGACAAACTGGCCAGCATGTGAATGCACATGAGGACAAACGGGCCAGCGCTCATGCATGTGCTGAAAACCAGAAAAGCAGCTGGCGATGGCATGCGTGCCCATAGAGAGGGTTCTGCGTGCCACTTTTGTCACATGTGTCATAGGTTCATCAACACAGTCCTATTGCAATCCTGTATTTTGACTGTCGCCAAAAACCCAAGTCAGTATTTTCCTACTTGCTTGAAGTAAACAAGATAAATCCATCAAAAGAAAATATTTGAATTATAAACATAAATTTGTTCTGTACATATTTTACTAGATATTTAAAGATCTTGATATCTAAGCACTTCTAAATAGTGATCAAATATAACTGAGTTATGCAATTACAATGTGGAACTATAGTCTTGATAAACTTTCTGGTTAGTAATACATTGTATTACAGTTATTGTATATTTTGAGAGTTTTTGTTCAGTTCCACATATTTACACAGCCATGTTTTGTTTCTTTTAACGGACAAAAGATTACAGTAGTTAATTATCTGTTTCACTATATCTTTAACAAGGTTGTCGGCCATTAAAAAAGTGTTACAAACTATAAACACTTTTGAGGGCGGTAAATTGATCTAATCTGCCGCCCTCAGATCTTTCATATATTTATTTTTCCATGGAAGGAAAAACTTTTTATTGCATCTTTAAGATTATTGGTTAGTGATATCAGAATCGCTACATTTTAAAAGGAGTGAACCTGATCAATAATTAGGATGGAAACACTGGGAACCTTACATAAAATTGGAAGTTGAAGTAATGTATATTTTTAAAAGGCTTCATAGTACATCTATAATTAGAATGTAATATTTGTGATGGTTCAGCTATTTTAAATTATTTTGGCTGTGTGTACATATATACACGCATGGGCACAGAAATCCAGACATAGACACACACAATTCTGTCTTTTTCTGAAAACACTCCAGCTATATTATGTTTAGAACAGCAGTGGGTTCCACTTACCTTTGCTACCGGTTGGGAGCACGCTTACACACTTTGTGTGCCTGCAACAATTCTGTGCATGCGCAAAGAATTTGTGATGTCCAGGCGGGTGAGTTCTTGAACTGGTGCGAACCCAACATTGGTTTAGAATACAAATACGTTAATTTTAATACTTAGCCATTGTAAAATGCGGACAAATGCGTTTTTCAAGATAAAATGTTTACTATTATTTTGAATCCTATATAATATAGAAAATATGATTTTTAACTATATAATATTTTACACTCTTAAGGTATATGTATGTGTATATAAAGGTTTACTTTCAACCAATGTACTTTTCTCATTAAAAAATAATCAAATTATTCAATATCAACATGTTCCATGTTTAATTTTTTGAAATTGTTTCTTTATATGTTTGCAGAATTTTTAGACCTACTAGAGTTGGGTTTGGTATCTATAGAAGATGAAAATTAGACATGTTTTTTGCATCTTGAGCTCTTACTTTTACACTTTCCTGATTAACAAATATATGAACTAAGCCTAACACCTTAAAATAGTTTTATAAAAGCTGTTAAGCCTGATAACACTTCATAAATAATAAAATGACTGGCATGTTAACTTTTCCCCAGGAAATTGTCAAGAAACAAATTGTTGTCGTTCTAAATATCATTAGACTTAATTAGTGATTTAGTAGGGAGCTGCTTTTGAGTCAGTTTTTGACTCGTGACTGTTGGGACAAGACACTGGTTTTCTTGGCAAAATTTCAGAAGTACCATTACCATCTTCCTAGGGCTGAGAAAGAATGACTGGACCACGGTCATCCAACTGCTTTGTGCATAATTGCACATTTATACAGTATTTATATACTGCTCCATAGGGCTTTTCAGCCCTCTCTGAACAGTTTAGAGTCAGCATGTTGCCCTCAACAATCTGGATTCTCATTTTACTGACCTTGGAAGGATGGAATGATGATTGAACTCCTAGCTATAGGCAGAGTTAACCTGCAATACTGCATTCTAACCACTGCTCTAACCAGGGCTCCTAAAGTGGGATTATCACTCACAGACTCCTGCTTTCTAAAATGATACATTAATCTCTATAGTAAATTGGCTCTGAAATGAACACAGTTCTTCGTACAGTTCAAAATCTTATTGGATTCAAGGAAACTGCTCTAGGTGGAGGTCATAGAAGATGCAACTTTTCAATTACCTATTTTTTTCCTCTTGCATTTCTCTCTCATGTTAATGTGACATTTACCAGTGAAAATTGTATACAAAATATTATCACAACTCGATGTTTAATCACTTATAAGAGAACACACCTTTGTGAGACTTTAGAGCAGTGATGGCAAACCTTTTTTTCCTCGGGTGCCGAAAAACCATGATCGTGTGCTATCACGCATGCGTGAATGCCCACACCCATAATTCAATGCTTGGGGAGGGCAAAAACAGCTTCCCAGGCCCCCTGGAGGCCCTCTGGAGGCTGGAAATGACCAGTTTCCCAACTTCTAGTGGGGCCAATAGGGTCATGTTTTGCCCTTCCCACGCTCCAAAGGCTTCCCTGGAGCCGAGCGAGGGTAAAAACATTCTCCCCCATCCTCCCAGAGGCTCTCTGGAAACCAAAAACGCCCTTACAGAACCTCTCTGTGAGCCAAAAATCAGCTAGCCGGCACACAAGCACGTTGGAGCTGAGATAGGACAATGGCTCATGTGCCAGCAGGTATGGCTCCATGTGCCACCTGTGGCACCTGTACCATAGGTTCACCATCACTACTTTAGAGGTAAAGCAAGGAGTTTATTTGAGTGGAAATGCCTATAAAATCTGCTTTTATATCTTGGCCAACCAGAATTGGGAGGCATATAAATTTAAATAAAGTAATACCATCATCAGTGCCAGAATTCCATTGCACAAGAACAAGCAGCTCCATACCATCCTTTGATGTTATTTCCATAGGGCATCTTGAGTCCTTCAGTTTTCAATATTTATCCTATGTTGATGGTGAGTATGGCACATTTGGCCAGTCCAAATTCCATCGCAATATCTTGGCTGTTGAGCAGTAGTTCAGTTTCAGATCATGCTTTTCCACACGGCTTTAGATTGTCCATGTAAAGGAAGTGGGATAGCAAAGCTTCTGATGTTCTGAAAGCTGTAAAGACCTGGTTTTTCCGACAGGCCTGGGGCTGGGGCTGTTGATCAAATGAGGTATCATCTAGATCCGTCCACAAAAGATATGCATGGTTTTAAGGGGTTTTAAATTATTTTTTAAATTATTCTTTTTAGATGTTATTCTCTTTGCCGTAAGCCACCCAGAGTCCACAGGGAGGTAGGCAGCATGTAAGTTAAATTAATAATAAATAATAAATAAATGTTTCTAAATACAGTAACTATTCCATATTATAAATCAACATTCTGCTAGCCTCTGTTCTGTCATTTCTGATTCAGGATAGTTTTCTCTCCAGAATCGATACATTCTTTTCACATAAGCTCTCCTCATTGGAGTTGGTTTGTAATGTTAAATCTTTTTTTTTCATTTTCAATCTACATATATTTGCAGCAAGGAAGCGATTTATGGTTGTTCGTTATTACTATTGAAGGGCAGAGGGAGAAAGAATTAAATGGGGGGCTCTTGAGAAATGAAACAAAACTAATATATACAGTACTTTTTTTGTAAGTTCTCCAGAGGGCAGTGTTGCACTGTGAGATTTATTTATTAAACCCAATGTTTTGGGGTACCTTAAAGACAAGCTGTTATCATTATTACTTTTTACGGCTGCACCTCATGCCATCTTATACAACCAGATGGTGGGTGTGACTTACAAATAGATTTGGCATACAAATCTAAATAATAATAATAATAATAATAATAATAATAATCATCATCATCATCATCATCATCATCATTACTGACATTATTACAGTATAAGCTTTCATGAATCAGAATCAAAGTATGGAGAGAAGAAGAAACTTATGATGTTACCAAGAGACTGAGTACAGGTAGTTGAAGAATGGCCAGAATTCAAGGCTTTCTGATTTCATGACACAGGTCTGGAAATAAACACAAAGAGATTGGTTTAAAAAAACTTCAAAAAGTCTATCGTAGTTTGCAGCTGGATCCAAAATGTTTACGTTTGCAGTGGGGAACCCCTTCAGTATTTGCCCTCTATTGGAAATATCAAAAAAGGAAATATATACACCTACGCCTTGTTCTCAATTTGCGCACAGCAAATAGAAACATGTGATCAAAGTCCTGCTACTATTTATAATAGAATAGGATGAGATGGGATGGAATAGAATAGAATTCTTTATTGGCCAAGTGTGATTGGACACACAAGGAATTTATCTTGGTGCATATGGTCTCAGTGTACATAAAAGAAAATATAGATTTGTCAAGAATCATGTGGTATAACAATGATTGTCATAGGGGTCAAATAAGCAATGAAGATACAATATTAATAAAAATCTTAGGATACAAGCAACAAGTTACAGCCATACAGTCCTAAGTGGGAGGAAAAGGGTGATAGGAATGATGAGAAAAAACAAGTAGAAATAGAAGTGCAGACTTAGTAAAAAGTTTGACAGTGTTGAGGGAATTATTTGTTTAGTGGAGTGATAGCGTTTGGGAACAAACTATTTCTGTGTGTCGTTGTCTTGGCGTGCATTGCTCTGTAGTGACTTTTGAGAGTAGGAGTTGAAACAGTTTATGTCCAGGATGTGAGGGGTCAGTAAATATTTAAAGTGTAAAAGCATGGGAGGGCATACTGATTTTTTCACACTCACCACCATCCTTGCTTTCTCTTATATTGTTCCCTCACTCACCTTAAGATGCAGCAAGCTATGTCATGACATCTTAAAAGACACGGCAATGCTATAAAGCAGCCCATAGATGGCATAACATCTGCAGTCCCAGGTAATGTTGTTTTTCAACAGAGGTGCAGTATTTGTTAGTGGCTGATTAGATCTGCTGGAAAAGAATTGTACTTTTGGAACTTCTAAACCACAAAAGCATTTGACTTTAAAGTGGGGGGGGGAAGAGAGATTGTGGACTATAGAAAAGAAGATGCGGAAGATAGCACCCCAAACTAAGAATGTATTGATTGTAATCATATGTGTAGCCATTTTCTAAAGTCTCATTTTGCATTCCTTGAGCTTTCTGGCAATCTCTGTAAATATTTAGATTTGGTAATTAAATTACAGGAAAGGAGAAAGTTCAGCCCACATTTCAAACTTGGCCAACCCTTGTTGACAAAGGGATAGCCTGCTGCATTATACCATTTTATTCCCAGCTGACCTCCTTTGAAATACTCTTCTTTCCAAGATTTCTCTGCCTGGACCCCCGGTGATGTGTTATAAATCTTCTGTCTCAGCATTATTTTAATCCGATATTATTTCCATGATGGACAATTCCCAAAAAACTCTACAGGTGAGTTCTTGTTCTGTTCTGTCAAATCTCAATTGCTTTGAAGTTGATACAAGAGGAAATGCTTTTGTGTTTTTCAAAGACTTTACACACTTCATTGCAACAATGACTTGAAAGATAATGTGAGAGAATAAATCTGTTGTTTGGGGAAAGCTGTTATTCTACAACAAAACGCATATAATTTGTGTTGATGTGCAATCTTTCTTTTTAATGGGTTTGAAAATTCACTGCTGATAGTTAAGTATTGTTTTGAAAGAAGTTGAATATAAGCTGAAAGTTGGATTTAGAAATGAAGAATGAAGCCTGCTTCATTTTCTCGTTTCCTTTGGGCTTCAGTCATAAGGAAAGTAGACAGGAATCATGATGGATAGCAACAAAGTATGCACATATTAATCATAAGGACATTGTTTGGCTTATGAATATCCTAATAATCCTTTGGCATAAGCTTTTTCAACATTGTAACCATGTGCAAATAACAGAACCTACTCCTGATTTTTTTGTGTGAAAAATGAGACAGTGATGGAAGTTTTGTATGTGTGTGTTGATTTAACAGCCCATCTGGAGTGAAAACTAAAAGTATAGATAGCCAACCCTCACTATTTTCAAGCACTAATGTATATAGTATCATAACAAATCAATACCACAATAGTAAATCTGATTTTTTTATTCACATTAAAATGTGCAATTTCATCTTATAACGTTCATAACAATTGATACTACTGTACCAAAGGTCCCAATTTATTTCAAAAGACTAACATCAGAAGATTGACCAAATGAAGTGTCCTGTACTCTAACACATTAAAGCAGTCTCAAGTACACATAAAATATATCTTCACGAACAATGCACATAAGAACACCCTAAAAAATGGGGGGAAACAGAATGTTGTTGCCAATTTCTTTCTTATTTCCCACCTAATTGATTAATGTGTTTCCTTTTCTTGTTGCTCAAAACAATACTTACAAAATTTAGATCAGACTTTCCTCACTTACTTATTTTGTTTTTAAAGAATTTTTTTTATTTTTCTCCACAAATTCCATTTATATATCAATACATTGAAATATACATATACATACATTTTAAATCAATATCCTGTTTTGCAGCAACTTCCTGCTCCTTTTCCTCAGTCTGTTTTTCCCACTTCCCACCTCTACCTTCTTCTCCTCTTGCTTGTGAGGTTTTAGTTTAATTTTAGAAGCCTTCAAATAAAATCTTCAAAGTTGAAAAGTTTATTCTTATTCTGTGAAATCCTTGGTGTTCGCTGAGCTTGAATGCTTTTTTCTTTCATTTTGGCAGACATTTGATTACATAACTAGGAGATAATATAACATCGCTTAGATTATCTATGGTTGACCTATCCAGATTCCTAAGAGGTCAGTAAGGGGCGAGTACAAGTGCAGTAGGGTGCCTTCCGTTCCCTGTCCTATTGCTCACCTATATCTCCTATACCTTTCTTCTATTCCTATATCTCTTCTTCTATTCTTTCATTGATATGTTCTATTACTATATCTTCTTTTCTATTCTTTCTTAGATATATTTTACTATGAGTATCTCCTCTATACCCTTCATCATGTATTTTACTATGTGTATATATATATATATAAATATATCCACTAAATCCCTCACTGTGTATTGGACAAAATAAATAAATAAAAATAAATGTTACCTAGTTTGATAATGGGACATCGGCAGGGAAACCAAGATCAGAGAGCCCCAAGGACCCGACAGTTCAACCCTGAGCTACAAATATTATGTTTTTATTCTATTTTTAGAAGATGAAATGAAAATCAAAGTTGTCATCTTCCTAAAATTGTTTTGGTTGAGTTTATTTTCCTTTTGATGAACAGGAGGAAGTGAATGATGGAAGGGAACTGGGAGATAATACTCTAAAGGAAAATAAATCTGGAAAGATTATTTATTTTGCAAATGGTGAAACAATGGAAGACTGCAGTTCAGAAGAAGATGATCTTGAGGAGGACAATCAGAAGCCATTAATTGACACTGTGAGTTTATGATGGCTATTATCATCATCATCAATTTGCATGACTGCTTCAGGGGTGGGCTGCTGCCTGGGCAGGGGCAGGGGGGACACAGTGGGGAAGCGAAAATGGAGGGTATCCTGCATAAGCCATGCCGACAGTGTGGTAGTAAAAATTTTGGTAGCCCTTCACTGGACTGCTGGTACATTAGGGCAACCAATAGATCCTCCTCTTTTTTACCACTGAAAATCAACATGAACACAATTGCTGATCATGTCAGCAGCAATCACCTGGAAAATACTGTATTTTTTAGAATATAAGACGTAGTGAGAGTTTTTTATCCATTTTTGGCAAATGTATTGGTGAGATATGCCACCTGTAAAACATTTTACAGAGGTTTTCTTTGTATGATGTGATTAGAGTTGATTTTTTATTCCTGTGCCATGATTCTTGCCATTTCTCCAAATTAATGTTATACCCAAAATTTTGCTGCCAGATGACCATAATTTCTTTAACTTGTTCTTCTATTTTGTATTCTAATGGATATCGATAGATTTTTTTGATCGATTTATCCTCTGATTCCAGCAATATTTTTTCTAATATTGTCAGTTCCATCTCAGAACCTTGTTCTTTCTTGTCTTTTAAATAGCGTGACTTGATCTGGAGATATGCCCACCATTCCAAATTGATCCATTTTGCAGCCATTCCTTCCTAGATTTTATATCCCCTTCTTCGTTTAAGATTTCTGTATAAGTAACTACTTTCCCTAAGTTTAGAAATTTTGGGCGTACAACTGCTTCTAGTGGTGGAAACTAGACACGGATTCCCCTATATATTCTTTTTTTTATTTTTGTCCATACTGCTAAGATAGCTCATCTCACATGATGTCTTACTGTTGAGTTTTTTGTTTGTCATCCCATAAAAAAGAATGCCACCCTACTTGTATGTTGTGCCCTTCCAATGTTAATACTCGTTTATTTTTCAAATTTATCCAACCTCTTGCTCTTTGATTGTTATACATCTTGCTGTTAATATTCTTCCCAAATATTTATTTTTTTGTTATTTGAAGATTCATTTCCCCCATCTATTATTTTTTCTCTATTGTGGACATATTTTTGACTAACATTTTTATTTTCTCTCTGTTTATTTTTAATCCTGCTACCGCCCCATACTCTCCCAGTACTTCCATGAGACACTGGTTGGATTGTAGTGGTTCCTCTAGTAAAAATACAAGATCATCCACAAAATCTTGTAATTTATAGATTTCTTTTTTTTATTTCCAATTCTTTAATTTGGTTATTTTTTCCTTATCATTCTTGTTAGGACTTCTAAAGTTAGTATAAAGAACAATGGCAAAAGCAGGCATCTCTGTCTTGTTTCCTTCTGTATTTTGAAATTTTGCATTACCTTCCTGTTTATTATAACTCTTGCTTCCTGGTCTGTATATATTACCTTAAATACATTTATAAAATTGTTACTAAATTCCATGTAATTTAACTGTTACAATATAAAATCCCAATTGATGTTGTCAAAGGCTTTTTGAGCATCTAAGAATATCAATGCAACTTGCTTTTCATTGTGCGTTTCATAATATTTTAACGTGTTTAATATCGTTCTTATATTATTTCTTATTTGTCTCTTAGGCAAACAGCCATTTTGATCAATATGTAAAAAATTATTTAAATATCTTTTTAATCTTTCAGCCATGATTAACATAAATATTTTATAGTCCAAATTTAGCAAGGAAATTATTCTGCAGTTTTGTATTAATGTATAGCCTGTATTTTCTTTTGGGTACTAGAGTTTATTTGCTACTATCCAGGATCCTGGTGTCTTTGCTTCTTTTAATACTGCATTATATACTTCCAGTAGTATTTCTCCTAAGTGATCTTTTAATTCTTTGTATAGTTCAGTTGTAACCGATCAGGTCCTGGTGCCTTGTTGTTTTTCTATCTTTTTATTGCTTCTATTAACTCTGTCATTCTAATATCTTCATTTAGCATAATTTTTATTTCTTCTGGAACTTTGGGGGGATCCACTTTCCTAAAACATTAATGTATTTTCTCTTCTCTGTTGCAATCATCTTATATATACTGTATATATATTATTGTAAAGGTCATAAATAATATTTTTATTTTCATCAATTTGGTGACATATATTTCCCTTCTCATTTTGTAGTTTGCTGATCAATCTTCTTTCTTTTTTCTTTTTCAATTTATATGCTAACCATTTACTGATAGCCATTCTATTTTATGGGTATTGTTTATTCATGAAAAAGGACAAAAAAGGAAGATAAGATAGAGAAATAATTTTGGTAGGGGTGGGTGGGAAGAGAATTGCCTTATTACTATTACATTTTGTTTGGGATTTCTTTTCCAGGAAAGTGATGCTTTCCTTTATATAATGTAAGAACAAAACTTCAGCAAAAGTGACCACTTGATTGTAATTTTGGTACAGCAATAACTTCCTCTTTCTCTTTTTGCAACTGAACTGAAGTCTATGATCTTGCACTGAAATGCATCCTCGTGGTATGATTGCTTTGTGGCAGCTGCAGATGAGTCTCTGTATTGTTACCAACACACCTCTGGCTTTATTTATAGGCCAATCTCTCTTGGGGTCATTATCTACGAAGCTGGGCACTTCAAATGATAGCCACAGCAATTTTTGGTAAGTATATTTGGGGGTGGGGCTGTTTAAGTATAAGTAAGTGATAAGGTAAGAATGTTTAGTACATCATCATCAATTCCTCTATATGGTCTTACACCTAATAAATTAATAATTGATTGTGCCCCAGCCACAGAATTTATTTTCTTCGCCCAACAATCAGAAAATAAATTGCATATGATAAGGAAAAAATTGTGGACTAATACTGGCCAGTGGCCACTATCTACTAATAGATACTCTGATTGTACTTATACTCCCAAAATACACTTGCATATATGCACACCCACAAAATTCTGTGACTTGTTCAAATTATTATTTTTTTCAACATCCTCACAGCTTGTGATTTTCTTGGTGGGAAAGTTGCCACCTTCCTTGGACTCAATGAAGCTAAATACCAGTATGCAGTGGATGAATATTACAGGACACAAAACAAGGTAAATATAACAAATGCAATGCAAAGGCCTCAAGCAAGTGGCTTGTTTTCGGCCTCCAGGGCCTCCTGCAGCACCCTGACTACCAAAAATGGCTGAAACATTTGCGGATATTTGTAAAAGAAAAAAAAACAAGGAAGCAAATTTCTCTAGACATCATATTCTTGCTTGGTTTGAGGACCATCTCTGTTTAAAATGAAGTTAGGGGTAGATTTTGTTTTTTAAACATTGTCTCAGAGCTCTTACTATATTAATGAAGTAGAAATGTTAAATCAGAGGCTGGAGGCTTGGGAAGGTTAACAGCTCTTTATTTGCAATCAGGAACAGTTGAAGTGACTAGCTCGCTGGTAGAAAGTGACTTTCAAACAAGCGGCAAAACCCGCACCTTATATACATTGTTACTAGCACAGGGATTGGTGACAATGTTTCAAGACTTCGCGCTGGAGCTTCCTATTGGCTGAGCCCGGAGGCTCCTCATTGGTCGCGCCCAGGCTTCCCATTGGTTGGGCTAGCAGGCTGCTTATTGGGCGCCCTGCTCCAATCAGCTATCACCTTTATTATACAGCTTGCAAATATAACACCATTTTAAAGTACAAACATAACAAGAAATATCCTCAGTTGGAGGAACAAGAGGTTTTGCCTTAAATTGCTAATATAGAGGTGTTTCATTTTAAAAAATAGATTATTTGCTAGAATTCTTGTTATTCTATCTTCTGTATAATAAATCTCAGAGCAGTTGTATTCTTGTTCTTGGATTAACTGTTTCCCGTCCAGATTTCAAGGAAAAAAGCCTGATATCAATAAAACTTTGTGCATATAAGCTTCTTGTTATCCTTAAATTAATCATCAATAATTGAATTCAAAGATGAGCTTAAATCCTAGGATTGTAAAACAGTCACTGCATTTTTTAAAAAGCTTCATGCAGTATTTATAGTCATCCCACCACCCCGAATAGTAACCATAGGCATCAATATGCTCATAGATATTTTCCATTATAACTGGGAAGCCCCTTACTCCAACTGAATTTTTATTTGTTTTTTATAATTATTTGGAAATACCAGATATGTCCTTGGCCCTAAAAAAGATTGGAAAGGAGGCAGCAAGTAAAAAAGAATGGCTTATCTTTAAAAATGCATTCAAACATTTATTCCTTTAAGAAATCATTACTAATCAGGTATTTTGCAAATTAATGCATAATTATGATTCATGGTCCAGGATGTTGATCCTTGTAAATTACTGCACCTATGTAACAACTTATCACAACTTTTGCTTTAATAACTTTTAGAGAATTTAGAGCAAAGTTACTGGTCAGCTTGTAATGTGGACAAACCTGTTTGCTCTGTAAAGTTGGCATTTTGTTGGAGGCTGAGCTATTTAAAATCTGATCGTGTGATAGAGTAGCTAGAAGCAAATGCAATTAGCTTATTAGACCATGAAATTAGACCATGAAAATTAGAGCTGAGGTGGCGCAGTGGGTAGAGTGCAGTACTGCAGGCCACTAAAGCTGACTGCTAAATCTGCAGATCGGTGGTTCAAATCTCATCACCGGCTCAAGGTTGCCTTAGCCTTCCATCCTTCCGAGGTGGGTCAAATGAGGACCTGGATTGTGGGGGCAATATGCTGGCTCTGTTAAAAAGTGCTATTGCTAACATGTTGTAAGCCGTCCTGAGTATAAGGAGAAGGGTGGCATAAAAAAATCAAATGAATGGATGAATAAATAAATAAATTTATGAAGAGTAAAACAAAACCTGGGTGACGTAAAGGTTTTTTAAAAAAAATAGTGAGGGTGGGTCCTTTGAATACAGAAACTTTCATTATGTTAACAGTCAAACTCAGAAGTATTTGTACAGTCGGGCAATAATAATGTCCTTATTCCACAGATCATAGATAAGGAGAGAAACCTTCCTACTGTATCAAGTGCGATAACATGACATTGATTGTGCTATTTTTTTGTTAAAAATCAGAGTAATATATTAATCCTAGTATTCTAATAAAAGATTGTTATACACACACCCACACACCACAAGATCAACCTGCTTTTAGAGTGGCCATGGTCTATGTTCCAAAAATGTAGTAGATGAGATCGGGGGGGAGGGGGAAATCATACAATTAAGATGACTTTTGAAAAACATACCTTTGATGGAGAACCTTTGCACAGACACACCAAAAAAATTGGGCTGTTTCTATAATGCTCATACAGTGTTATTAATCCAACTTTACTTGCTTTTGATTCATGCATGGATAACTAGATCAATCCATAACCTAATTAATATGGAAAGGATTTGAATTTAGTGGAACTATGCACTCACAAAAGTATCAGCACCGAGATTTTTCTCTGCTGCTTTGAAATGAAATCTTATTTATTTATCTATCTATCTATCTATCTATCTATCTATCTATCTATCTATCTATCTATCTATCTATCTATCTATCTATCTATCTATCTATCTAGTCCAATACACTATGAAGGTTTTAGTGGGTATATATCTATATACACATAGTGAAATACATGATGAAGGTTATAGAGCAGATACTCATAGTAAAATATATTTAAGAAATAATAGAAAAGAAGATATAGTAATAGAACATATCAATGAAAGAATAGAAGAAGAGATATAGGAATAGAAGAAAGGTATAGGAGAGCAATAGGACAGGGGATGGAAGGCACTCTAGTGCACTTGTACTCGCCCCTCACTGACCTCTTAGGAATCTGGATAGGTCAACCGTAGATAATCTAAGGGTAAAGTGTTGGGGGTTTGGGGATGACACTATGGAGTCCGGTAATGGGTTCCACGCTTTGACCACTCGGTTACTGAAGTCGGATTTTTTACAATCAAGTTTGGAGCGGTTAATATTAAGTTTAAATCTGTTGTGTGTTCTTGTGTTGTTGTAGTTGAAGCTAAAGTAGTCGCTGACAGGCAGGATGTTGCAGCATATGATCTTGTGGGCAATACTTAGATCTTGTTTAAGGCGTCTTAGTTCTAGGCTTTCTAGGCCCAGGATTGAAAGTCTAGTCTCATAGGGTATTCTGTTTCGAGTGGAGGAGTAAAGGGCTCTTCTGGTGAAGTATCTTTGGACATTTTCAAGGGTCTTAATGTCTGAGATGCGATATGGGTTCCAAACAGATGAGCTATATTCAAGGATGGGTCTGGCAAAAGTTTTTTTTGTAAGATCTTTTGTAAGATCTTGGTCCTAATGCTTTCTTTGAGCGCATAGTCCACCTCATTTCACTAAGTTCAAGTCCTTTCCACATTAATTGCACTCTGGATTGAGCTAGTTATCTGTGCATGAATCGAAAGCATGTAAACTGTTAAAGAACTTTCATTTTAAATCAGCAGGCTCTAATATAACATGTAACACAAAATCTACAACAGCATCCTAATTTTTAAAAAAATCTGAAAAGAAAAATAATGGGAAACCTGTAGTTATCAATCATTCTTCCCTTTCTTCAATAAGAGTTTCAAAAATATATTTTGTTTTTACAATGCATAATTTATTATCTGGGCTGTTTCAGAAAATTGAATGTGATGAAGATGGTGAGGAGATGCCAAAAATGAAGGAGACAACCACATCAAATGAAAAGTACCATCTAGAGATGAAGAAGCTAAGATACGGGTCTATTTATTGTAATGATACCCCATTCCTTCACCAGAAGGACACTGTTGCAAATATAAATGAACTTGACAAATGTGGGTTGCAAAATTGAAAATAAATCAAAATTATGGTATATAAAATGTGCATGGTTTTGGGCTGGATCAAAATGTCTAATCCTCAGGTATGTGTATTGAGAGGTTAAATCAGTCCTATTGGTGGATTGTTTGGTCTTTATGGATTAAATGGACTGTTTTAGACCATGTTATATATCAACATTACTGCTGTTATTATAGTATTTCTGGATTCTACTTGATTAAATTTTGGTTTTGGTTGTACCACTCAGAGTCATGTCATGGACTGAGTAGAAATATTAAATTGTTTAAATAAAAAATAAAAAAACCAATCTTTTAAAAGAAACCAAGAAGAAATACCACAAGAGACTCTATTGAATGCAGCTGCGAGAGCAATTATGGGCTTCTCTAAGTATGCCCATATTACTCCAACACTCCGCAGTCTGCATTGGTTGCCGATCAGTTTCCGGTCACAATTCAAAGTGTTGGTTATGACCTATAAGGCCCTTCATGGCACCGGGCCAGAATACCTTCGGGACCGCCTTCTGCCGCACGAATCCCAGTGACCGGTTCGGTCTCACAGAGTTGGCCTTCTTCGGGTCCCGTCGACTAAACAATGTCATCTGGCGGGACCCAGGGGGAAGAGCCTTCTCTGTGGCGGCTCCGACCCTCTGGAACCAGCTCCCCCCTGAGATTAGGATTGCCCCCACCCTCCTTGCCTTTTGCAAACTCCTTAAAACCCACCTCTGCCATCAGGCATGGGGGAACTGAAACATCTCCCCCTTGCCCATGTTGTTTTGGTGTTGGATTGATTGTGTGCTTGTTTTTTAATATTCTGGGGTTGTTTTTATGAATTTTCTAGCTTAAAATTGTAATTGGATTGGTGGGTATTGGATTTGTTACTATGTACTGTTTTGTCATTGTTGTGAGCCAACCCGAGTCTGCGGAGAGGGGCGGCCTATAAATCCAATAAATCTAATCTATTCTAATCTAATCTGTTGTATAAGCGAACACTAAATAACAGTATCAAACAGTGAAACACCTTAACTTTAATGGCCTGTTTATGAATTGAACTGCATTTGCAATTCTGCATAATTACATCATAAATTCAATCATTACATCTTCATCATGATTAATATAAATTTTTTTTGCGGCATCTCTAGGCAAAGGTAACTTATACACTGAAAAAAATAAAAAAGTACTTGTGACTGTTTTCAGGATGTTAGGTGAATCATGCAGCCATAAATCCAAAACCATTCTCACAAAACTTTGCTGCCAGACACTTGCAAAAACCTCACAAGTTGCTGACACATGACCATGGAACACTACTAGCTGTAAGTCTGAACTAGTTGCCATGAAACCGAAATGCAGTCATGTGACCTTGGTGTGTGTGAGAGAGAGACTGAGTGTGTGCATGCGCGCGTGACATTTTATGATGGCCAGAAATATCTTATAGAGCAGTGATTTCTAATGCGCCCTGGCAGCTTCCCAATTGGCATATTAATCCAATTAATAAAATGAATGAATGAATGAATGAATGAATGAATGAATGAATGAATGAATGAGCAAAATCAATGAGGAAACTGGCGGGAAGTTGGAAGTCACTCGCACTCCACTGCTGTACCCAATTCGCTGATGGCAAAGTCCAATGCGAGAGTGATGATTGGCTGCTTCAGAACAGGGCCTGAGATTTGAAATCTCTTAATGGCAGCAAGCAGCAAAGGAAGGTGAGAGAGTCTCATATTCATGCTGGTGAGGTAGGGTTGGCTGGCCAGTATTGGTGATTGATAGGTAAGCCCCTTTCTGGAGGGAGGAGGCTCTCAATGACACACTAAGATGGGGAGGGGATGCAGTTTTCTTTGCAATCCACAGCTCCCTCCCCCAGTTTTGTTCTTTTTATAGCTAAAGATTGTTGTGGTTGGCTCTGGCCCAGCTCCTGCCCCAAGGAATGTGGAGGTGGATGCAGGGGAAACATCAACATGTCATAGGCCTGTTTTATTGCCGATAGAGTCAGGTAGTGCAGTTTCCTCGGACGAAGAAGAAGGTGGGGGGGGGTGACTTGGAAGAGGGGGGCTTGGTACACAGCCCAGGAAGCCAATCTCCATTATCTTCGGTCGATTCGGATGAGGAAGTGTTAGACCCACGCAGGTGCAGAATTATGCATAGAAGAGACCAATTGAGGAAATATTACAGGAGATGAGAGAGGCCACCTGTGTTTGGGTGGGGCTCCAGTAATTAGAGCTGCTGATATAAATAGCAGCGTGCTGGCTTGGCCGTTGTGGAAGATTATTTGATTGTTGTTTCTTCAGGACCGTGCCTTGCTGTTTCCAGACTTTGTTGATTTTTCACGACTTTGAAACCAAAGCAGAGCAGAGTATGGGAGTCTCACTTCGTGGAAGAAGTACTTAAGGACTGATTAAGGGGATTGTACAGACTACCAGGTTGTTTTGGGACAAGTGCTCTTTGCAATACAAAAAGGGTGCTTTGTTTCTTTTGAACTTTTGTGATAAAGAACATTGTTTTTGAACTTTCAAGTGTGTGTGTGTGTGTGTGTGTGTCTGAAATTTGTACCCTTGAATTTTCGGAGACTCTTACCATAGAGCCCAGCAGAACCAAGATTAGGGCAGCTGTTTTCAATCTGGTGACCTCTAGATCTGTTGGACTTTAATTTTTACTATACCCAGCTAAAACAATTGTGCTATATTGGAATTACAGGCCTTAATTGCCCAGTGTATCAATAAGACAACCAAAATGTAAATAAGAAAAGCATTCAAATAAACAGCATTACTGAATATTTGTGTTGAAAAAATTACTTTAACACTGTGCATCAATTTTAATGCATCAATTTTAATGCAATGATTATTTCTTTCACCTCAAGATGGCACTATACAACAAGGTCTAGCGAGTGCACAATAATGATAAAAAGCAGTCAGGTAGAATAGAAGGGCAAATTTCTAAAACATAGCTTGGGTAATACCTTTGTTAGGATAATCTGAATATCTGGTAGAGTAAGCAGCATTTTTTAAATGTGGCAATTTTAAAATCTTTGAGCTTTAACTCCCAGAATTCCCTACCAATATGCTTTTTTGGGATTCAATGCACTTTGGCTTTCTCCTCTCTAATTCTTCTAGTATTCCAGGAGTAACTGTATACTTATTTTAGTTTTGTGGAGGACTAACGTATCCTGGGCTTAGAAGGTTTAGAACTAAGACGCCTTAAACAAGATCTAAGTATTGCCCACAAGATCATATGCTGCAACGTCCTGCCTGTCGGCAACTACTTCAGCTTCAACCACAACAACACAAGAGCACACAACAAATTTAAACTTAATATTAACTGCTCCAAACTTGACTGTAAAAAATATGACTTCAGTAACCGAGTTGTCGAAGCATGGAACTCATTACTGGACTCCATAGTGTCATCCCCAAACCCCCAATACTTTACCCTTAGATTATCTACGGTTGACCTATCCAGATTCCTAAGAGGTCAGTAAGGGGCGAGTACAAGTGCACTAGAGTGCCTTCCATCCCCTGTTCTATTGCTGTCCTATATGTCCTATACCTTTCTTCTATTCCTATATCTCTTCTTCTATTCTTTCATTGATATGTTCTATTCCTATATCTTCTTTTCTATTATTTCTTAGATATATTTTACTATGAGTATCTCCTCTATAATCTTCATCATGTATTTTACTATGTGTATATAGATATATATCCACTAAAACCCTCATTGTGTATTGGACAAAATAAATAAATAAATAAAAAGTATTCTTTTGGTTATTCCTATAAGTTTCACTCTGTAATGGGAATCCTTAATGTCTAGGAACAAATGGACTTCGGTTATTGTTCTAATTCTGTGAGTGTCACCACACTTAGCCTAACAAAGAGTTATGAAGAACTTTTTGCTTGATCCTAAAACAGCATGCTATTGAAAGAAAGGTATATTCTGCTATTTTTATAACAAACTGTTAGTTCTCACTAATGCCACTATCACTGATTCTAAGATTTTCCCGGATGGCATACAGTTCAACCTGAAAATGGCTTATATCTTCTTTTTTTATCCTGTGTTAAAAGCACAGAGCATGTTTCATCTCAATACTTTTGGTCCTGTGCTAGCTACACTAGTCCCCTTCCCTACAAAATGAAGACTGAAGTTATCCAAACTTCAGAAACCGTAGCTCTGACATTCAGTAAGTCAGGGAAAGATACCACATTGACACATTGTTATCAGCAATATCTTTCAATAAAAGTATTGTGGCTGGTCCGATTCCTGCTCAGCTGATCATGGAACAACTGAGAAATGGATCGATTGGCATCCTAGACCAGTGTTCTTGGCACCAAGTCTGAGAGTGGAGAACCTGAGGAGTTAGAGACTGAAAGCCAACCAGAGACTGTGGCAGCCCCATAGGTGTTGTTGAGTGACTCAGGAGATGACAATGAACCACTTATGGACACAAGGGTATGCAGAACTATGACCAGACAGGATTATTTGAGAAGGAAGAGTTTTGGGTGTGAATAGCTCTATAGAATACTTGGCCACACCTTGTGACTTTATAAGGGAAGGTCTTGCAAGAAATCAGTGCGAAGGACAATGTTCCAACAATGACAAGGCGTGCTCTCCATGCTATAGAGATAGGTTTGCTTCCAGACAGCTGTAAATAGCCACAGACTGCTCATCCAGGACTTCTGCCAAAATGTTGTGAGTTATCGAATAATTAATAGACTCTTCAAAGACTTTTAATAAGCTCTTGGACTCCAGCCTGAAAAGGTCAATAGCCATGGACTGCTGCCCAGTTCCTATTTGATGATATGAACAATTTTTACCAATATACAGTATATTTCCATCTTATATCTTTCCGGCTGGTGTATGTGTAAACTCATTTTCTAGGGTTTCCTGGCTTAGACAGCACAAAAAGATCATTCAAGATGGTTTCATCCTCTGGGGAAGATCTCCTTTAACTTAGAAAATAATAGCAATTATTCTGTATAAGAAAGGAACTGGTTTATCTGACACCAAAAGAAACTAGAGTAGATCTAGACTAGTGTCCAGCAGCAGGCGGGGTGGTGATGGTGGATGAAGATATAAAGTAAAGTAGTGGGTTCCCCCCACCTCCTGGAGTGGAGTATAACTGTCAAAACTGTTTTAGTAAGCATGTGGAAGCAAATGATACAAACCACTAACTTTTAGTAAACATGTTGCCAAAATTGGAGAGGTCTATGGGGCAAAAAAAAAGATAAAAGAAAAGAAAAAAACCCTGCACTAATACGACTTTAGTAACCAAATAGTTGATGCATGGAGCTCACTACCAGTATCATCACCCAACCCCCAAAACTTTACCCTTAAACTATCTACTGTTGACCTCTCCCAATTCCTAAGAGGTCAGTAAGGGGCATGCATAAGTGCACCAGTGTGCCTTCCGTCCCCTATCCTAATGTTTCTTTTTTACTAGTATCATGTATACAAATATTATTACCTATATCTTTGTATACCACCAGTATGTACTTGACAAAACAAATAAATAAAATAAATAAAAACTAACGCTAAACATGTGCCTCCCTGTAAATCCTAAGAAATGCATTGGGATTTTATTTCTGAAAATGTAACAAAAGGAAGACAATTAACTGAACTGGTTATATTCTCATTTCAGCAAAATCATTTTTCTAATGGTTATGTACAGAATAACGCTTAGACTTAAGGGTTTAATGAATAAATTAGACTAATCATGTGAAAATGTAAATGACTAAACTGTTGTCTCTGATTATTCAGGCAGCAAATATGTTTTAAATACACATTCTTAAATACTTTCCAAAGAGCAAGCACTATTTTTATGAGTCCTTTCTCTTTACATGTATCAGAAAGCATCCCTGCTAAGTTGAATAGGAGAAGCCAATGGGTTTTACAGATTCTAAGATAGATAGACATCAGGCTACCTTAGTCAAAAGACAGCTTCATGGGCATAAAGGGGTTGGGACCAGGTGTGGTCCCAACCCCTTATAACCTTTATATCCCAACAGATCACTTGTGAATCTAGTCTTGTCTTTAACATGTTCTAGTCTGGTATCTTGTAAATGTGCTATACATCAGTAATGATCTTCACTAGTCATGTTATTGTCAGCCCTTCAAGGTAATCCAGACACCAAGTACCCACCATGAGTATTCACACTATATTTACTGTAAGTTTACAATGAGAGAATTTTGAAAGTCTGTAATATCTCTTTCCTCCCTTAGTTTTGTTTTCCTAAAAATTAGGACCCCTTCTGAGATGCTTTTTCCACCCCAATTGGAGTCCAAAGGAGGAACTTTGATCTAAGCTGGGGCTCCTCAGTCTGTCTTCCAAAGTCATTCCATTACAGATATCAACATGCAAGCTTGAGTGTTAGTTTGCAGACTGCAAGTTTCACTCCACAAAAATACAAAAGCCATACAAGCAATTATTAGGAAAGGTGATCATATTTAGAATACAGCATCACGCTCAGGACATTTTAAAATAAATACAAGGTGCAGAAAAAAGCACTATGAGAAGGCAAATGATCAACTGTACCACGAGGGAAGTTAATGAAATTTGGAGCTGAATTATACATAATAAGAAGCTTGCTAGCTGTGTAAAATTATACCTGGCACTCAGTAAGAAGTGACAAAAAATAGTTCCCTGCAAAATACTAGAATGAGGGTAAACTTGATAAGCTATCATATAACCTTAACCAAACAATTAATGGTACACTTCTTTTAATGATTAAGATTTTTCCCCCCAGGAAAACAAAAGACAAAGCAAAAGAAATAAAAAGAAATATAAAAAGTGCAAGAAAAGGAAAACAGAAACTAAAGCTAAGAAATACATAAATGACTTCCAACCTTCTTTTCAACAGATAATTAAATCTTGTTCCTCCTCCCTCTTAAATGTAAAAGAACAGTACACTTTATTTGCAGTGGTCATCATTTTTCCTTGAGCAGGCAGTTTCAGGAAGAATGCACATGGAACAGTGATGGAGGAAGGTGCCCCCCCCCCTTTCAATCTAGACAGCCAGATAAAATGAGGTGAATAGTGAATATTTAAGACAGGGAATAGTATTTCTTTACAGTACACAATTTGTGGAGCTTGCTCTCCCACTCTATAGCAATGACCAAAAACCTGGATAATTTTAAAAGGAGATCAATATTAATAGGGGATAAGACTGGTTACTGATCACTAGCTAGCAAGCATTGCGGTTATTACTTCATTATCAGAGATTGCAAGGTCAGCATGAGTGAGAAAGCTGTGGTCAATGTCTTCTGCTAGTAGCCTTCCTTTCACCACCTGGTTGCTATGCTGGAAACACAACACTGTCAAAAATAGCCCTTGGGCTGATCTAGCACTTCTTTCCTTACATTTTTTCCTCTATGCACACACCCTGGGGAGTCAAAGTGGTGAAAATCAATTCAAATAGACCAAAATATATTTTAGAAGTTTATAAAGTGCGTAATAATCAAATCTTAATAGCATATTTCATGGTTGGAGACAGGACGATAGTTATTTAAAATAGCCGGTTCCAGGAAAGGCTTCTTGAGGAGGGGCAAATATTTCAAGAAACTCACTTTCCCCTACTGTATTTGCCATATTCATTGCTGAAGTGTTATTTGCACAAACGTACTCCCAAAACTCCTTCTGCTGCTTCACTGATTGTGCTGATTACATGTTAAAATTCTATGGTGTTATTTCTCATAGGGTTTTGCAGTAATTCTGGTGATTCTGTTAGAAATTAATTACTTAATTTGTGTTCTAGATTTTTGAACTACAGTACAGTGATCCCTCGATTTTCGCGATCTCGATCTTCGCAAAACGCTACACCACGATTTTTCAGAAAATATTAATTAAAAAATACTCCACGGTTTTTTTGCTATACCACGGTTTTTTCCACCCGATGACGTCATACGTCATCACCAAGAGTCACTTCTCTGTCTCTTTCTCTTTCTTTCCTGTCATTCTCTGCTTCAATCATTTTCTCATTTCTCTTTTTTTCTCCCCTTTTTTCTATCATTTCTCTCTCTCTTTCTTCCTCTCTCACACTCTCTTCCTCCCTCTCTCATCTCTTTCTTTCCTTCTCTCTCTTTCCTTCTCTCTCCCCCCCCTCCACTTGCCCACGAGAAGAAAAAAAGCAACCTCTGCCGGGCAGCTCCCCTTGTGCCCCCGCTTTGTGCCTGCCTCTTTTGGGGATTTTTTTTTCTTTTCTTTTTTCGCCTTTGGTCTCCCATTAAGCCTGCCGCTTGGTCGCCGCCGAGGAGAAGCGCGGGGAGGGCGAGAGAGGGAGATCGTGGCATGCGAGGTCCCTGCAGAGCAGAGGGGGTGGCTGAGGCGGCAGAGGCGTAGTGGCGGTGGCAGCAGGCGAGCTTGGAGCCTTGCTTTGCGTCCTTCGCTGCAATACAAACGAAGGGGTCAGACGCAGCCTCGGCGAGCCAAAGGTTTCCGCGGCTCTGACCCAGAGCAGGAAGGGCTGGTGGGGGCGGCGAATCCACCTCCCCAGCCACCGGCTCCACCATCTGTGCATGCGCAGCCATTGAAAAAAGGGCGCGCATGCGCAGATGGTGTTTTTACTTCCGCACCACTATATCGCGAAAAATCGATTATCGCGAGAGGTCTTGGAACGTAACCCTCGCGATACTCGAGGGATCACTGTATATCAAAACCAAAGTATGAGATCTTAAGGAAATATAAATTTATCCATAGTTTACTTTACCTTTAAATGACTAAATAAGGCTTTTTCTCTCAAACATGGTTTTTCTCCCCAGTTACTTGTTATCATATGAAGTCTTAACTCAAATTCTGCACTCTAGGTTTACTTACAATACATATGGCAAACCAGATGTTCTACCATGGTCTACCAAATGTTAGACTACAATTCCTTCCACACTTGAACACAGGCCATTTCAATTGGTGGAAGAAAAGTCTTAACTACAAATAGTGACCTACAAATTCCTTGCTCCTGGACAACACAAATCTTTGCATCCATTTATTTATTTATTTATTGGATTTGTATGCAGCCCCTCTCCGCAGACTTGGGGCAGATAACAACAGCAATAAAACAGTATATAACAAAATCCAATACTAAAAACAGTTAAAAACCCATTATATAAAAACAAATCATACATACAGACATACCATGCATAAAATTGTAAAGGCCTAGGGGGAAGTGTATCTCAGTTCCCCCATGCCTGGCGGCAGAGGCGGGTTTTAAGCAGCTTTTGAAAGGCAAGGAGGGTGGGGGCAATTCTAATCTCTGAGGGGAGTTGGTTCCAGAGGGCCGGGGCCGCCACAGAGAAGGCTCTTCCTCTGGGTCCCGCCAAGCGACATTGTTTGGTTGACGGGACCCGGAGAAGACACACTCTGTGGGATCTAACTGGTCGCTGGGATTCGTCCATACTATTGGCTTAGAAAAATAAGCTGCTATTAAAAAATGGGGGCAAATAATTTTCAAGGCTGTGTATGCTTTGGTTAGGAGGAGACTGTTCTGACCTTGTGTGGAAAGACAATACTGTTACTCATTTCAATATTTTTTTTCAGACTTTCAGGCAAACCTGAAAAAATGCTACTGCATTAAGGAATCCACTAAAGTAGAATTACTGCCTACTACATGAGGTACATCTGGAAAAAAAAAGTTTACCTAGAAAAGTCATATGATAAGGTAGTTAGATACTGTAACATAACTTGGTAAATATATTTTTCCTTTTTGTAGCAGAAGGATACACAACTCGCTTTCTCCACAGATATGGTTGGATTGCAAATGTCATCATCCTTAGTAACTAATGAGAACTGGAATTAATTACTGTAACATCTGGAGAACAATATACTGTGTGTTGGATTGCCCAGATTGTTATAATCTATCATATAATATATTCTCAGAATTAACCACTGTGTTTGCTACAGCCACTGAAGCATTTAACATATATGATCTGTGATTGCCATTCTGAACCACAAATTACCATAAATTTAGTCTAGCATAGTTTAGTGTAACAAAACCAGTGGATTGTCTTTGGTTCAGAGTGTCATAAAAACCCAGAAAACTGAGACCATTGAGTTAAATCAATTGGTTAAATTCCAATTCAATCAATTATGAGAACTGTTTTTTTTAAATAACGCAGCCTTACCTTGGAATACTAATATCAAATGACCTAAGTGCCAAAGTCCACTGCAACAACATCGCCAAAAAAGCTTCAAGATTTGTTAACCTAATCCTACATAGCTTCTGCTCCGGCAATCTCACACTATTTACCAGAGCTTACAAAACTTTGGCCAGATCCATCCTAGAATACAGCTCATCTGCTTTGAACCTATACGGCTTCTTTGACATTAACACCCTCGAAAATGTCCAAAGATACTTCACCAGAAGAGCCCTTCACTCCACCACTTGAAACAGAATACCCTACGAAACTAGACTAACAATCCTGGGTCTAGAAAGTTTAGAACTATGACGCCTTAAACATGACCTAAGTGTTGCCCACAAGATCATATGCTGCAGCGTCCTCCCTGTCAACGACTACTTCAGCTTCAACCACAACAACAGAAGGGCACACAACAGATTCAAACTTAATATTATCCCCTCCAAACTTGACTGTAAAAAAATACGACTTTAGTAATCGAGTTGTCGAAGCATGGAACTCATTACCTGACTCTGTAGTGTCATCTCCCAACTCCCAAAATTTTACCCTTAGACTATCCACGGTTGACCTCTCCAGATTCCTAAGAGGTCACTAAGGGGCGTGCATAAGTGTACCGGCGTGCCTTCCATCCCGTCCTATTGTCTCTCTTATTTTTCTACTACCTACATGCATATGTATATGAACTCTATTATTCCCAAGGATTATTTATCTCATATTATTCCTATATCTTTTCTTCTATTCTTCCATTGATATATTTTACTATGATTATATCCTCTGTAACCTTCATTATGCATTGGACAAAATAAATAAATAAATAAATGAATGAAGGAAGGAAGGAAGGAAGGAAGGAAGGAAGGAAGGAAGAATCTATCTTTATAACATTCAATCTACAAGTCCTTTTCCTTGATTCCCTTTTAGAAAGCAGGAATTCCCCTATTCCATAATTTTAATCAGTGCACATTCGTATGGAAGATGATCTTTCATCTTTTATTTATGATGGTTACATTGTCCTGAGGTCATATGATGGGCATTTGCAACTTTTCAACAAGCAGTCAATGGAGAAGCCAGATTTACTTAGCATTCTTAAGTAATTTAGCAATTTCAATGTCAATGTTAACAACAGTAGTGAGTCGTAAAATGGGCAAACCTCACTTAACAAATGCTTCACTTAGCAACATAAAGCTCAATTGCGGTCGTAAGTTGAGAACTACCTGTACAGTCCATTTCTAAATGCCAAAGAAAGGATTATCTGGCCCTCTGGAATCAACTCCCCCCAGAGATTCGTACTGCCCCTACCCTCTTTGCCTTCCGCATGAGTCTTAATTTATGCCGCCAGGCTTGGGGCTATTAGATTCTTGCCCCCTGGCCGATGAATGCGGTGAGAGAAAGTTGATTGAATGGGATTGCTTTTTATGGCTTGAGTTTTTAGTTTTTATATTTAATTTATTGGATCTAGAATGTTATACATTGTTTTATTATAGGTTGTAAGCTGCCCCGAGTTCTTGGGAGAGGGGTGGCATAAGGGTCTTATCTATCTATCTATCTATCTATCTATCTATCTATCTATCTATCTATCTATCTATCTATCTATCTATCTATCTATCTATCTATCTATCTACCTACCTACCTACCTACCTACCTACCTACCTCAATCTGGGATGCAATCATCAGACAATCACAGAGTAGAGTAGAGTAGAGTAGAGTAGAGTAGGGTAGGGTAGAAAACTTTATTGGCCAAGTGTGATTGGACACACAAGGAATTTGTCTTTGGTGCATATGCTCCCAGTGTACCTAAAAGAAAACATAAATGGCAGCAAAGAGTAAAAAGTTTCCTGTATTTCTTTGCTACGGTCCGGCAACTTTCCAGATTTCTGTAGCCCTACCTAAACTTGCATACGATGCTTTTCCTTATCGCCCATCAGCGCCTGGTAATTCTTAACCACTGGCCTCCTCCCCGTTCAGCCTCCCTCCCGCGCAACTACAGCATCAACAGCGCACGCTATCGCCACCCAGCGGAAGCCGACTGAAAGCGAAGCCCTTCCCACAAACATAAAACAGCATTCTAAGGAGGTGCCATTATCCCTGGAAGTGAGAGGGGGGGAGAAAAAGAAAGAAAATTAAGCGGCGGGGAAAACAAAAACCGCCTTCTTCGGTCAATGGCGGTAAAACACGGAAAAAAGACAATTCTATAATTTTTGGGTGTGATCGGTTTTGTTTTTAAAGAGTCCTAGAAAGAGCGGCGGGATACAGGCGAGTCCGTGTCCCCTTCTCGCTCTCCAGTTGGGCTAGTCGCTCAGTTTTGGAACGTTGATCCTTTACCCCGGAACGAGTCCCGAACCAGAGGCGCAAAGAACTGTTTCGGAGGGCTTTATTTACTCTGTAGGCGGTGGGCAGACTTGTAGCTGTGGACGCGGCTTGCTTTGGGCACCTATTTTCCGTCTCCAGGACATCGCCACCTTAGATCCTTCCTTAGAGCATAGCCCAGATACGGTGCTTATTTACGGTGCCTGGAAAGCAGCTTCATCCCAGGAGTAGTTTTGCACCACCACGCTATTTGCCCAAGCCACAACCTTATGTCTATGTCAGTGTACACCCTCCCCCCTTGCTAATAATCGTCTTTTTAAAAATAATAAATATTTGCTTTGGCTTAGATGCTAGTGAGCAAGCAAGGGACACACTTCTGGCTTTAGTTTTTATGATTGCGAAGAAGTGCAGCTTTCGACAGGCATCGAATTGTAATCTCTAGCAGTCAAGGTAAGTGATGGCAGGGTTCTTAAAAAGTGCCCTTTTAACACTACTTTTGAATAGTAAAATGCTCGCAAGTATTAGAAAGGGGGTTGATCTCTAAACACGTTGCATGTGCGAGTCTTTGAATATTGAGGTTTTCCTTGGTGTCTGAATGTGGGATCTCTTTTTCACTATCTTAGATATATTTTACTATGAGTATATCCTCTATAACCTTCATTATGTATTTTACTATGTGTATACCCACTAAAACCCTCATTGTGTATTGGACAAAATCAATCAATAAAATAAAATAAATCGTGCATCGACTCACTTTCTAAATAGTTGCTGGGATATGATTAATAAGTTGTCTTGCCTGTCTCTTTGTCTTGTGAGCTTACCGGCTGGATTTACACAGGAATTTATTGAAGGAATTACATTTTGTTGTTGTTTGCATAACAGGCTGAATCAAAAGCTCTGCTATGCAAGCAGCATAACCCCACGTTGTGAATTAGTGTCCATAGTTTGCTTTTTTATATATATGTGTATATAAACACAAATGATTTGTTTAATAAATCTAGTTAAATCACAGTTTGCAATTATCCTCTTAATCCAGGATAATCCACAAATGATTTGTTTAATAAATCTAGTTAAATCACAGTTTGCAAATATCCTCTTAATCCAGGATATTAGTTAGTGGTGCCAGTGAAACAGACATTATTAGAAAAATCAGGCCACTTTTATATTGGTCCACAGAAAATGGAGGAAAATAGGTAGATCAAAACGAGGTTCAATTATAATTATAATTATAAATTTAATCTATTAATAACATCCCTATCCCTATCATCCTGTATAGAATTTTGTGAAGCTCTTGTTTAAAGTGTAGAAGCTGTGCAATCAAACAAGGAATGAAGACTGCACTCCCTTGGTAGTGGTTTGTTAATATCCTTTTAGATGTGAATAGAGGAAAAGGATTGATTGACTTTCCTATATTGTGAAAATGCATCCATGCTGCAATTGCTAAAATAATTTACCCACTTTTGTGGATTCTGCATATTTTGGATTATGTAATGTCTATAAGAACATGCATGTTAAAGATGAAAAGCAGTATAGTTCAACCACTGGAATTCTGGATTAGATAAGGCTGTCTGGAGGAAATTGACATCTTGTTTTTTTTCTATGGTTTCTTGATTTTCTGGCTTTTTTCCCTGGTTATGTAGAGACGTAATATATTTTAGTCTTAGTTTGTTTTTTTTTTTTAAAAGTGGAATATACCAGTACATTTTTTTCTTTTAATGAACAATAGAGGCATGATATATTGAACATGAATTCCCATGTCAGATGCGCTTACCTTGTCAACTACCAGAACACCACTGGAAATAATTGTTGAATGCATGGGGGATATATATATATAAAGTCCTGCTCAAAAATGGTTGCAGTCAGCAATTTGATTATGAAATCACTATGTGAAAAAGAGAGCCAGTTTGGTTTAGTACTTATGGCACCAGGCTAGAAACTCAGAGAGAATGAGTTCTGGTCACGCCTTAGGTACAAAGCCAGCTGGGTAACCTTGGGCCAGTCCCTCTCTTTTGGCCCTGGGAAGTAGGCAATGGTAGACTATTTATAATAAACCCTGCCAAGAAAACTTCAGAGGCTTGTCCAGCCAATGACCTGGCATCAAGACTGACTCTAAGAGCAGAAGAGAGGAAGAATGCTGGAGGGAAACAGTTCTACTAAAATAATATACACAGATAGCTCTTGAATTACGAGCCCAATAGATCCCTTAATTTCTGTTGCCAGTTAAGTGAATTTGGCCCCATTTTAGAACCTTTCTTGCCACAGTTCCTAAGTGAATCACTGCAGTTGTAAAATTGGTAATGTGGTTGTTAAGTGAATCCCCATTGACTTTGCTTGTCAGAAGCTCACAAAAGGTGATCCAATGACCCTGGGACCTTGCAATTATTATTATTGTTATTATTTATTAGATTTGTATGCCGCCCCTCTCCGCAGACTCGGGGCGGCTCACAGCAGTGATAAAACAGTATACAATGGCAAATCTAATATTAAGTCTAAAATAACAATTTTACATTAAAAACCTAAAATAACTCTTATATAAAAACATACACACAAACATTCCGTACATAAAACTACATAGGCAAGGGGAGATGTCTCAGTTCCCCCATGCCTGACGGCAGAGGTGGATTTTAAGAAGTTTACGAAAGGCAAGGAGGGTGGGGGCAGTCCTGATCTCTGAGGGGAGCTGGTTCCAGGGAGTCGGGGCTGCCACAGAGAAGGCTCTTCCCCTAGGTCCCACCAAACGACATTGCTTAGTCGACGGGACTCGGAGAAGGCCAACTCTGTGTCGTAAATACTAATCTGTTGCCAAGCATCTGAACTTTGATCACATGACCAATGGGTTGCTGCAATGAGGTGACGTGAAGAAACATCATAAGTCACATTTTTCAGTGCTGTTGTAACTGAATGATCACTGAATAAACTGTTGTAAGTGGAGGACCTCCTGCACTTTTAACACAAAGTCTTTCCACTGCATTGAAAGCAACTATAGACCCTTGTGCTGCCTTCCACAAAATAACTGAGCTGGCTCAGATCCCTTAAACCCCAATTTCTTACATATTTTAATAGTTGCATCTTTGTGGACCTTGTGATTTAGTGTATTTCTCTTTTTGCAGGAACTCTTGTCTTCTCTCACTTTACTGCTTCTGGGCTTCACATTCCACTGAATTCCAGTTCTACTTCAAAATTACTGCTGAGATGGATGTCCGCACACACACACACACAAACATTGGTGCTTGTTTCCTACTAAATAGTTTTAAAAATGTAGTCTTTGCAGTTTTGGAATGAGGTATTCACGAAGCAGACTGCTGTCTTCCCCATAACTTGTTCCTGCTTGCTTTCTAATGTGTTGTATTGGCTTGAGGCATGCCTGTGCATAATGAGTGCTTCTTCATCCAAAAGTGTTCTTAAAATATAGGTTTTCACATTGGCACAAATTCATATCTGAATACTGTTTTGCCCCTAGAGCATTTATGGCTCCAAAGTTATCCCCCTCCCTCCGCTTCAAGCACTACATTAAAATGTCTGTGATTTACTACTGATAGCCTTCTGGAGTATCTGTTCTCAGAGTGACTAGCAAAATGCAAAGAAAGCTGTTTCAGATCAGTTGGCTCTTTTTAAAAGAAAGCTATTAAAAGGGGAACCTTAAGCAGAACTTCTTTGTATAGTTTTGATGACAGTACAGTAATCATTTTTCCTGAAGCTGAATTGCCTGCAGAAGAGCTTATTTCTCTCCCCTCCTTCTGGGTACTCCCAAATCTCCTTGAGATCAGATTTGACTCAGGAAGCTGGGTGAAATCCATCTCATGTTGGATACTACCCGTAGTCTTTTGGTTCAGATGACAAGTTCACTATTTTTTTGTATTGTCTCTCAGATATACAGTGGTATCTCTATACTGGTCTTTCCTCGTCTCCCACCATAGTCACAATGAAGCCAAGCGCTGTACTGTATATACTTTTGTCATCTTAGCTTTTGGGAGACTTAGATTGGTCTCATTATCTCCGTCTCTGTCCTCCTTTCTTTTCATCCTGGTTAAATATTTTTCCATGGTGTCTCTTAAGGGTTTGTTATATGCACTTCATATCTCCTACTCTGTGCTGTGTGTTATTGTTCGGTGCAAAAGCCCCCTACTCCCTATGGCAAAAAACTCATAGTCCCCGGAGTCACGCGCCCCCCCCCGACCCCCCTTCTCCTCTATTTGAGAAACACTGCCCTAGGGGGATGTTGTTGTTGCTCTTCTTATTCCAAGGAAATGAATATACTTTACCCTCCTTTTTTATTGTGACCTTTATGAAGATCTCTGAAAATATATCAGATTATTCTTTTACCACATTTTTCTCAATGCAACTAGTCCTCACTTAGCAAACACAACCTTATTTATTTATTTATTTATTTATTTACTTACTTACTTACTTACTTATTTATTAGATTTGTATACCGCCCCTCTCCATTCTTACTTCCTCTAGCATGAGGAAGGATTTTGCACAACATTCTGATCCGCCCTATCCAATTGATATCTAGCAATCAGTTAGTGGTTATTAACTAGAAAATTTCATGACCAAAGCAGGCTTATCACTACAGTACGTATTTACAAAAGAGATGAATACTGAAAGTGATATACAAATAGCTTTAAGAAAAAAAGGTTAGGAACAATAAGATTAATAAGATCAAGCATAGGAATTATAGAAACAAATATTTATAAGGATAAGTTCAATGGCATTTAGTTTTCTAAGAAAATGCCATATCCCGTCAATTGCCAATACTCATCATCAGGATGAAAAGTCTCTCCCGGGTGCATCGTGCATACATTGTGTCATCACCAAAAAATCTGTTTAAAAGATCATCTTCCATACAAATGTGACCTGATTTTAAATCATGGAAAAGGGGTACCCCTGCTTTCTCAGAAATGTTAAGTGGCAGTCAAGGAAAAGGACTTTTGAGAGGTTGTATTCAATATTTCAGTGGAAAAGACAGGCTTTAATTTTTTTTCTGTGCCACTCACCTATCAAATGAGATACACATGCTAATCTAAATTTAAAAGTGAATTTGAGAAATTGCAATAATGTTAAAGGCAGAACACTCAGAATATGTTCTGTTTGAAAAAAAATCATTAGAGCACTTTTCTTTCTGCAATGCTCTTGGATTCTTCTATGCTCAATTGAAGCAAATCAAGTTCCCTACAGATCAGATGACACTGTGATTGGACGCTTGCCATTTTTAAAAGTTCCCACCGTCCCCCATTGCAATCTTGGATTTTCCCTCAAATAGAAAAAAAAAAATTCAATTCAGGCTTCTGCAAATGTGGTAATGTTTCACTGCTTTATGGGAAGTCTGTGTGACCGGAGGGCATATATAACAAGTTATATATGAACTTGTCCTGCCTTCTAGCCCCATGGGTTCCTGCTTTGATAGACTAATTAACAGTGTAAATGCAGAAATGCAGCCATGCCAAGATAGGGAAAATATATGACTCCATGGCACTAACATATTTATCTATTTTTTAATGAGAGTCAATACAGTTTATGTTTTAGGAGAATGATGATTTTTTTTTAAATTGACTACTGGTAACTGAGTACTATTGGTGAAATCCAATTTTTTTTTAACTGTCGTTTATGTGGGCGTTGCAGGAGAAGGATACTGCAAAATCTCCATTCCCACCCCACTCCCACGTCGCTACAGAGCACTGCACACCAAGACAATTAGACACACAAACGTTTTTTCTTGAACGCCATCACTCTAGTAAACAAATAATTCCCCCAAGACTGTCAAACTATTTACTAAGTCTGCACTTCTATTTCTACTAGTTTTTTCTCATCATTCCTATCACCCTTTTCCTCCCACTTAGGACTGTATGACTGTAACTTGTTGCTTGTATCCTAAGATTTTTATTAATCTTGATTGTTTCTTCATTGCTTATTGGACCCCTATGACAAGCATTAAGTGTTGTACCACATGATTCTTGACAAATCTATATTTTCTTTTATGTGCACTGAGAGCATCTGCACCAAGACAAATTCCTTGTGTGTCCAATCACACTTGGCCAATAAATAATTCTATTCTATTCCATTCCATTCCATTCCATTCTATTCTCCCAGCCAGAGTTGGTATTTGCTGGTTCTCCGGATTACTCAAAATTTCCACTACTGGTTCTCCAGAACCTGTCAGAACCTGCTGGATTTCACCCCTGCTGAATACAAATTTTCCTCAGCATGGTCTGGAAAGATAAATTGAGACAGGCTGTTGTTTTACAACACATTTGTATGCTTGCAAATCTACAGAACTTGCAGAAAATGCTAATGTTGGAATCAGAGACTTGGGTGATAGCAACATAGATTGCTGGGAAGCAGCAGTAGCAGGAGTTGACCGACACATGGATTAGGTGCTTACATTGGGTTATGGATCAAGTGAAAGGTCTCCGGTTAACTAAGACATTTCATGGCACTTTTATCTTTTGCTGTTTATTACTTTACTGCAAGTTTGCTCATCAGACTAAATGCATTTGATTGCACCTCGTCCAGTTTAAAAGAAACATTTAAAGATTTTTGAATTTAAGATGCCAACAAAGGGACAGACATAAAAACAACAACAGTAAAAGACAAAAGGCCTGTGCAATATTTAAACATGGCTGGGATTTAAACATGCCTGGGATAAACTTATATCCATCCTAAGATAAAATACAGGAAATAGTATGATGGACCATGACTTTTTTTCCTGCCGTCAATCTTCTATGTTTCTATGTTTCTAATATTTTTAAGGTTCCCCATTTGAACAACCTTTAGTTACTAACTCCAGCTGAATTCAATTCTGTAGATTTTACTGTCCAATAAATTTCCCTCTGTGCGGCATATATGTTTGTATATCTGCCAGAAGCCATGCTCCCCAAAAGAGAAGGGCCGGGTCAGAAAAATGTCCTAGTGCAAGGCAGAGCACTATGGGCTTGGGAAAGCTCAGATGGTTGTTTTAGAGGCTGTACGTAGCCACTTCAGCCCCTAGTAACTAGGAATGGCCTTTGGAGTAGCTGGACAAGGCTTCCAAAAAATGTATCTGCTTTAACGCTTCCAAAGATTACCTTCCCTCTCACAATTCACAACGTTAAATATTTAGTTAGAAGGGGCAACGTTATTTCTACATGCACTTTTTTTTTTCATAGGGTTTATTTATTTATTTATTTATTCATTCATTCATTCAATTTTTTTTAACGCCACCCTTCTCCTTAGACTCAGGGCGGCTTACAACATGTTAGCAATAGCACTTTTTAACAGAGCCATCATATTGCCCCCACAATCCGGGTCCTCATTTTACCCCATCTCGGAAGGATGGAAGGCTGAGTCAACCTTGAGCCGGTGATGAGATTTGAACCGCTGACTTGCAGATCTAGCAGTCAGCTTTAGTGGCCTGCAGTACTGCACTCTACCCACTGCGCCACCTTGGCTGTTAGGGGGAAGGATTGTTCTTGTTATTTCTTCTTCTTTTTTGTAATTAATAATGTTTTCTGATGATCCTTGTGATGGGATGCTTGTATCTCTTGGGAGCTGTTTAAAATTATTTAATTGTTTAATTCATGTTTAAAATTACCTTTTAAACATGAATTTCCTGTACGCAGATTTGATTGTTTACAACAGCTGTCACTGTCAGTACAATTGAAACATTTTTAACACTGGTCGGAAACAGGTGGACCCATTCTGAAAGTTTTAAGCTATGGCAACAGAAATTGTAAAAGATACCATCACATTTTGTTGAGAATGTGGTTTTGATATAAGCTTAGTTCGGATTATATTTCTTTTTTCACCAGAAGAAATACAAGCTTTGTACAAACTTATTGGTGTATAAATAATGATAATTTAAATTGAATTTATTTCTGGGCAGACATGTAAGATTTTAAAATGGTTATTTGGAAATGTTTTATTAATTTTACTTTGTTATTGAAATGACCTGCAGTTACAGGCAATAAAAACGACACTGAAAATAAATAACTGTCCTAAGTTTTATATTATGTGACTGAAGCAATTTCAATTAGGGTCTTAAATATTTCTCTCTGCATTAAATTTTGTCTGCAGTTAGTCTATCTCTGGATAGCGTAATGCTGGCTATATATTCATCTGAGTAAATGGAAGTTTATTCAGACTTTTCTCTTTTAAGTGAAATCCCTTAAGCATTACACAAGCTAAAACAAATTCCACCATTTGGTTTTCATTAGCTCTGTAACTGAAACGAAAACATATTTAATCCTGGAGCATTTTGAAGTTAATACGCAACTTTGCTGGGGAGGTATTTAACAGTGATATCAGTTGCAAGCCAGTTACATGCCAGTGCTTCAAAACTGTCACTAAGCAAGATGTTAAATTACCTTTAATGTGCACAAGATTACAATGCATGGTAGGAGCATAAAGAGATTTCAGTGAGGTGAGAGATAGGTTTGATCCGTGAAGCAAACGCTTTAAAAAGTGCTATCAATGAAATGCAAGCTGATTTGTTAAACTACCTATCTCCAACGTGGTGGCCTTTGGAAATTTTTGAATCAGCTTATAGAAGTTCGTACTAGCCTAGCTAATGAAAACAATTTTTTGCCTTGTATTTTGATTTTTATTTATTTTATTTATTTATTACTTAGATTTGTATGCCGCCCCTCTCCGAAGACTCGGGGCGGCTCACAACATGTAAAAACAAATCATAAGCAATCAGACAAATTTAAAATATTTAAATATTTAAAAAACCCCATATGCTAACAGTCACACACACAGACATACCATGCATAAATTAAACGTGCCCAGGGGGAGATGTTTCAGTTCCCCCATGCCTGACGGCAAAGGTGGGTTTTAAGGAGTTTACGGAAGGCAGGAAGAGTAGGGGCAGTTCTAATCTCCGGGGGGAGTTGGTTCCAGAGGGCCGGGGCCGCCACAGAGAAGGCTCTTCCCCTGGGGCCCGCCAACCGACATTGTTTAGTTGACGGGACCCGGAGAAGGCCCACTCTGTGGGACCTAATCGGTCGCTGGGATTCGTGCG
This sequence comes from Erythrolamprus reginae, assembly GCF_031021105.1. Lineage (NCBI taxonomy): Eukaryota > Metazoa > Chordata > Lepidosauria > Squamata > Dipsadidae > Erythrolamprus > Erythrolamprus reginae. The sequence goes on along the minus strand of NC_091950.1, from coordinate 359,905,093 downwards.
GCAGGAGGCGGTCTCGGAGATATTCTGGTCCGATGCCATGAAGGGCTTTAAAGGTCATAACCAACACTTTGAATTGTGACCGGAAATTGATCGGCAACCAATGCAGACTGCGGAGTGATGGTGAAACATGGGCATACCTAGGTAGGCCCATGACTGCTCTCGCAGCTGCATTTTGCACGATCTGAAGTGATCAATTTTGATCAATTCACCCGTCTGATCTGTTTATCTTTTGTGAAAGGCTTTTGAAAACAAAAAATTTACGTTCAAAAGGCGTCATTGCTTCACTAATTAGATTTATGTCCCATCTTCTTCTTAGATTGTTAGACAATTTTCTTCTATCAGTTTGTCTTTATGAACAGGCCATTTTTCCAATTGAAAGTCATCTTGTCAGTGCAACAAGCATGCTTTCAAAATACCAGCATTCTTACCAGCCACGATTGCTCAAGTGAAGGAAAGGTCAAAACACTCCCTTCCTCCAAAACTCTGGTTTCTGTTGCGAATTATTATTTGCAGTCATTTTTCAATCAATCTAATGCATACAAGGTAATGAAAAGAGCTTATTTAGTAAAAACTCTTCAGAAAATGCTTCCTCTAATGAAACCCCTGATGTAGTCATGGGACATGGCGACTGTCAAATCACCACAGCTTGGGAAAAGAGGAACTTAGAGGCAATGTACTAATTATGGTATAATGTGCTAATTATACTGGAAATTAGGGGCACCCCATGCAGAAGTAACTTTCTGGAACAACAACCCAAGCTAATTCAGAACATTGTAATGAGGCGAATAATAAGTTTAAGTTAAATCTGTTCATTAAAGCAATTTTAAAAAAGATGCTTATTTATTTTAAAATGAGGGTGACCACCTTTGCAGAGATACCTTGTGTGAGAAATTCTAGGAAGAATGGTTGTCAAAAATCAGAAGAACTCTGGTAGTACCTTTTCTAACAAGAAATGTTATTAAAAAGCATAAGTTATCATGATCTGAGTATGTCTTCATCAGATGTATCTGTTCTTGGAAAAGGCGCTACCATATCCATGATTTCTTCTATAAGAAAGGGAGTTTAGATCCAGGAGAATTTACAAAAACAATACATGCATATATCTGTATTTTTCACAAATAATGGAGACATAAATTTTCCAAGGAGTTTAAAACTCTGCTGCCTGTTGGAGAGTGTCTCTTAGATTCCATTATTTGTAATGTAATGAATTAAACATATCGATAAACCTGTGACAGTTCAGGCTTAGAAATATTCATTTGCATAAAAACCTCTTGAAACATATGAGATGAATCAGAAATGAGATGAAATATTCTCAATATGAGAATAGAAAAAAGTGCAAGATCAAAACTGGGAACTGACAGTTTATTGCTTCCCATATGTTTGAATTATAGGTTTCCAAATCCCTTACTGTTGGCATGCTGATTATAGTTTACGGCTGTTTTAAGGGACTATGTGGCTTTCTGCTGATCTAGAGAAATGAGGTTTTGATATGAGAGCATGGGATTTTAGTTTGGGACAAAGGATTAAAAACAAAAATAGGAAAAGTAAAGAAAGAGTGTAAATAAGGTAAAATGGACAAGTCATATGAAATAAGCTGTATCCTGGGCTTTGCTAGGAAGTCATTGTTAACCACTGAACTGATAACTATGTTGTATGGAATATCCTTCTGGGTTCAGTTCCAAATAGGGAAAAAGACACTGAAAGACACTGAAAGCATGGGACTACAGTGGTACCTCTACCTACAAATGCCTCTACGTTTTCTAGATAAGAACCGGGTGTTCAAGATTTTTTTGCCTCTTCCCAAGAACCATTTTCCACTTACAAACTGAGCCTCTGAAACTGTAACCAGAAAAGGCAGGGAGAAGCCTCCGTGGGGCCTCTCTAGGAATCTCCTGGGAGGAAACAGGGCCGGAAAAGGTGGGGTGAAGTCTCCATGGGGCCTCTCTAGGAATTTCCTAGGAGGAAACAGGACCTCCACCCTCCCTGTGGTTTTCCCAATCACACATATTATTTGCTTTTACATTGATTCCTATGGGAAAAATTGCTTCTTCTTACAAACTTTTCTACTTAAGAACCTGGTCACGGGACGAATTAAGTTCATAAGTAGAGGTACCACTGTACTTGGAAAGATAGTTTAATGGAGGACAGCAGGACCACATGGTCTGAGGTCCTAGGAAAAGAGGGATCACCTGCCTCAAGGACGTTGAACGAGAGAAGGGAAGAGATGCTGAGAGTTCCTTATTTTATGCCCTCTCTTGGGCCCCACCCCTGGGTGGGGAGGCACCAGCTCCTGTGCAAGAAATGCATTCAATTTGGCTGTCAGGCTCCCATGGGGCCATGCAGGGACAACTCTGTAGGCTGCGTTTTTGAGTTCAGTTTGGCTGAGCCTTGCTGGGTGATGATGTAATAAAAGGGCTTTGGGCAATTCCAAATACGGCTCTGTCTGAAGGAGGTAGATCTTTGTTATGTAGAATAGACTGGTCCAGGATATTAACATTGACAAAAGTGGGGACTACTAAGAGTGAGTCTTTTCTGTCTAAAAGCATGTTTCCAGGGAAATTCTATATAATAGTCTGCCTTTTTAATATTTCCTAGGATATTTCATTTTTGTAGGAGACGGGTAGGTGCTAACTTCCTACAATACTATACTTAACTTCTGAGAAAGATTTGTTTTTACCAAACGTATGCTTGTACAGAATATATAAAGTATATACTCATTATGGAAAAATATTGGGAGGGTGGCCAAATCTATTATAGATATAGTTTCTGAATAATTAATTACCCGATACACTTGCTAAATTGAATTATCTATCTTTTTGGCTTTACTGCTGAGAAGGAAAAAAATCTTCACCTGTTTAGCTTTATGATGCATTACAAGCTATTATATAAGCTGATGATATTGGAGCTTAAACACTTCACGCAAGTTGTAAAAGCCAAAGCTAAAGTGTTTTATATTTATGTTGTGTTATAATTTCAATTGCATTTCAATTATATCTTTATACTAGTGGCACATAAGTTATTTTGTGTTTAATAAAATGGAATTAGGGCAGTTTTTGCTAGACCTGTTTATCTTTCCAGTATATTTGAATTTTATGTTCCAGTTTTGACACTAACTGGTAGGCTAATTAATCTGTTCTGTATATTCTTTCATTATTTTCATGCATGCTTGAACCATTTTTTAAAATTTCCTCTATCTTACTCCTGTTTCCTTTATAATTATAATGTGCTTCATAAAGTTTAGGAATGTGAAAACTCTTAAAATATAAATTTCAAAAGGTACTCTTTAGGCAATAAATCAGAACTGGCAGCTTTCAAAAATGTATTGTTAATTTGAATCATTTAATTTCCCCCCCTTAAATCAAATTAAAGATTTCCAAGCCTAAAATAATCCAGTTTCCCTGTGAATGCAAGTTTGCCAAATAAAACTAGAAAAATTCCAACTGTGCTTTCAAAGGTCAGGGTAGGTGTAGGTAAAATTCCTAAGCCTTAGAGGCTGTGGAGAGATCTTCAACCTTACAAGGCCCCCAGGATTTGCTTCTAGGGCATTTTTTCCTTTAAGATTTGAGAGGGGCTGTGGAGGAAAGCTATTAAATTTTCTCTTACTCCCACATACTTTTCTTATTCTTCTCGCCTTCTTAGCAATTTTGAAATTGGATGCAGTTGCACAGGGCTGTCAGTCAGATGCAAATGGAAACATGGTTGTTAGAAGTAATATTAGTAGTTCTCACTCCCCTCCACTCTCTTTTTTCATAGGTTTCTTAAAACCTATTTGTTTCTGCAGCACTTCACTGCAATAAGGAAAAAAAAACCCTTCAGATTTTGCTGTACCTTCTGTTGCCTCTTGTTTCATCAGTTTGCCGTTTTGTGATAATAGTAGTGGTAAGTGGTCAAATCTGAGTGGTCATATCTACTGTATCAGATTTTATGGGATGGCAGCAGACATAATTGGAAATAGGCAGTCCCACTTTATAACCAGCAGACTTAACACCTTCTTAATAAAAGTTTACTTTTTCATCACATAAGCAAAGCTGACAAAGGACCTCTCTGTTCCATTTCTGCCTCCTGATATTCAGAGTTAGCTCAGTGGGTGAGGCTGGGTACCGTAGTAATCTTTGACTGAACGCAATTACGTACTATTTTGCCACATTGGCAAACCTATGCAGTGAAAGTTTGAATTTTATAAGGAAAACAGTATTTTCATATTCAGCTGCTTGAGTTGGTTAATATGAAGAGTGAAAACTAAGTTTGATCTTTCTAAATGCATCTGGTTAGATGATGATGATGGTGATGAATATTATTATTATTATTATTATTATTATTATTATTATTATTATTATTATTATTAATAATTAAATTTGTATGCCACCCTTCTCCAAAAACTCAGGGTGGCTCACAGAATAAATATAGAAACAAAGCGTACAAAACAAATCTAATACAGTACATTAAAAAATTACAGCTAAAAACCCTATATATTACTCAATCAGACAATCCAATCACACCATGCATCACATTTATTGGTCAGAGGGGCAATTGCCCCAGGCCTGGCAACATAGGTGAGTCTTAAGACCCTTGCAGAAGGCAAGGAGGGTGGGGGCAGTACGAATCTCTGGGGAGAACTGATTCCAGAGGGCCGGGGCCCCCACAGAGAAGGCTCTTCCCCTAGGCCCCACCAAATGACATTGTCTGGTTGATGGGATCTGGAGAAGGCCAACTCTGTGGGACCTAACCAGCCGCTGGGATTTATGCTGCAGAAGGCAGCCCCGTAGATGGCGGCTTGATCTTTCTTTATGGAATACAAAAATAGCTGACTCCACTCCACAGGTAAGACTTAAACAAAGGTTTATAAAATTATAATAATTTGGCATATGTTGCATGATAAGCAAAGTAAGCCATGTGTTTATGCGCTCACACATGCCTGGTTTTCTGCTCTTCCTTTTTTAATCTCTGTTCAGCAGCATTTAAATTAAAATTGATGAAGTGTAAGGAATTGACTGTAAGCAGATTCTGGTATCTCAAGGCTCCCAGCAATTTTAGAATAAAACATAATCTTTATGTTTAGTGATACTTTTGTAATATGGATTGGTAATACCTCCCATTATTATCTATTACCATTGGATATGAATTGGCTTTTTATTTATTTATTTATTTATTAGATTTGTATGCCACCCCTCTCCGTAGACTCAGGGCGGCTCACAACAGCAATAGAACAATTCATAACAAATCTAATAATTTAAAAACATTTAAAAACCCCATTATTAAGCAGACATACATACAAACATACCATACATAAATTGTATAGGCCCGGGGGAAATATCTCACTTCCCCCATGCCTGGCGGCAAAGGTGGGTTTTAAGGAGTTTATGGAAGGCAAGGAGGGTGGGGGCAGTTCTAATCTCCGGGGGGAGCTGGTTCCAGAGAGTCGGTGCCACCACAGAGAAGGCTCTTCCCCTGGGACCCGCCAACCAACATTGTTTAGTCGACGGGACCCGGAGAAGGCCAACTCTGTGGGACCTAATCGGTCGCTGGGATTCATGCGGCAGATTTATTAAGTTATGTTATTGTTATTAAGAAAGAATAATAACAAAATAACAAAGTTGGAAGAGACCTTGGAAATCTTCTAGTCCAACCCCCTGCTCAAGCAGGAGATCCTATATCGGTGATGATGAACCTTTTTTGGTTCGTATGCCAAAAGAGGTGATGGTGTTGGGGGGTGCGTGCATGCCCCACACCCATAATTCCATGTAGCCCCCACACACATGCGCATGTGCCTCTCCTCCTGGCACGCAATGGCATGCGTGTTTTTTGCCTTCTCCCGGCTTCAGAGCCTTTCTAGAAACCTGGGGAGGGTGAAAATGGCCTTCCCCATTCCCCCGGAGTCCCTCTGGAGGCAGAAAATGGTCCATTTGCCAAGTTCCAGTTGAACAGGAAGGCCCATTTTTTTCTCTCCCCAAGCTCCAGAGCCTTTCTAGGAGTTTAGGGAGGACAAAAATGGCCTTCCCCACCTCTTCCGGAGGCTGAAAACAGGCTGTTTCCTGATCCCCAGTGGGCCCAGAATGCCTGAAAACCAGCATGGGTGCTGGATCTGAGTTCGCGTGCCCACTGATATGGCTCCGCGTGCCACTTGGAGCATTTGTGCCATAGGTTCGCCATCACAGTCCTATACCATTCCAGAAAAATGGTGGTCCAATATCTTCTTCAAAACTTCCAGTAATGGAGCACCTACAACTTCTGGACGCAAGCTGTTCCACTGATAAATTGTTCTCGCTGTCAGGAAATTTCTCCTCAGTTCCAGATTGGATCTCTCCTTGATAAATTTCCATCTGTTACTTCTTGTCCAGATACTTTGAAGGATAATCAGAAAAGCTACATTGTGCAAAATTTCAGACCATAATGGCTGATAAAACCATTCAGATTTTAGAATAGGTTTCTTCCTGGAAAGTTGATATGTGAACTGTAAGAACTTCTCCAAAAGTTACTACTAAATTATGTTAAGATGGACAGCATTTTTATATGCTGCAAATATATACAATCTGCAAATATTTGCATATTTGAATGCTCTCCTGTTAAAACATATGAATATAAAAATAGTTTCATGTAGCAATTTTGTTTGATGGTAGCTAAAAACTATACAAGGAAACAAATATGAAGTGGGTGAGACTAATATCCTAGAAAAAGAATATAGCACATACTTTTAAAGATTTGACTGACATGATAGGTATGATACATCAACATGTGGTCACAGCCAGGAAAATAAAATCCATTTAACTAATGTGGATTGAAAACTAAGACATAATTTTATTTAATAATGCATTTAATTATTTTTCCCATATCATTTTTGAAAAATGTGTATAAATGTATTTTATTGCTGCTAATAATTTGTCCACAGCATTTTAATATTGTTTGTGGTTCTCCCACTTAAAATGTCTTTTTGTTAAAAGCTTAGGCAATTACTAAGTGTGTATTCAGCAGTTTTAGCCTGACAGTAATTAAGTGGGTTGGCTGAAACTTGTTTTTCAAAGGATTGATGTCACTGCTTAGCTTTCTAAAATGCTTTAAAAAGTTCTTTTGATACTCAAGCCAATACAATTTTTAGCACTCTATGTGCACCAGTGGTGGGTTCTTACCAGTGCGATCCAGAGCCCCACATCAGTAGGAATCAACTGATGATGCAATTTTCAGCGATATTTCCCTCCCCCCTGTCTTCGTGTGGGAAGAAGCCCTCCCGCCTGCTCTCATCTTAATGACGACCTTTATTTTTCGTCCAAAGCAGGGCCGCAAAGCTCCTCAGCGGTGTTTCGGCTTGTAATGTGGTCTTGAGCATGTGGGGAACTGAAGTCACGCAGTGTGGTGCATGCGCTTGCATGAATGTGCACTGTGTAGCAAAATTCAACTGGAACCTGTCCCTGATGTATACACACATTGTATAATACTCTGCTTTGCAATATTGAGTGTTCTGCCGGGCTCTCTGGCATGAGCCTCCCGAAAATTCAAGGGTACAAATTTAAGACACACACACATTTGAAAATTCAAAACAATGTTCTTTATCACAAAATTCAAAAGAAACAAAGCACCCTTTTTGTATTGCAAAGAGCACTCGTCCCAAAACAACCTTGTAGGCTGTACAATTCCCTTAATCAGTCCTTAAGTACTTAGCTAGCAGCTGTGAAGAAACATCACAGCCCTCCTTCTTCCAACGAAGTGAGACACACACACTTTGCTCTGCTTTGGTTTCAAAGGCGTGAAAAATCAACAAAGTCCGGAAAACAGCAAAGCGCGGTCCTGAAGAACTGCAATCAGATAATCTTCCACAACGGCCAAACCAACACGCTGCTATTTGTATCAGCAGCTTTAATTACTAGAGCCCCACCGAAACACAGGTGGCCTCTCTTATCTCCTGTAATATGTCCTCAATTGGTCTCTTCTATGCATAATTCTGCGCCTGCGTGGGTCCAAGACTTCCGCATCCGAATTGACCGAAGATAATGGAGATTGGCTTCCTGGGCTGTGTGCCTGGCCCCCCTCTTCCAAGTCACTCCCACCTTCTTCTTCGTCCAAGGAAACTGCACTACCTGACTCTGTCGGCAATAAAACAGGCCTATGACATGTTGTCGTTTCCCCTGCATCCAGCTCCACATTCCTTGGGGCAGGAGCTGGGCCAGAGCCAACCACAACAGAAAGTAGGGATCCAGTTACCTAATTTCTCGTTAACTCTGCTTCTGGCTCTTTTTGAGTCTCCCAATTAGTCTTCCTTTTCCTTCTCCCCATCTATTTGTATTGTAGGGAGAAGATGCTTATTTTGAATTATGGCGTCTAAACTATCACTGTGGATTACCAAAAAATACTCATGCACAAAGGCTTCTGCACATGCGCGGAAGATAATTTCTGAGAAGTGACGTGCGGGCGCAAAATGTACACTTCCATCGCAATGCGAACTGACCCAGCAGGGAAATGAAGTAGAACCCTGGTTTGTTGGGAAGGATAATTCTCCCTTTGAAAGCCACAGCAGAAGAGAGAAGGAAGAAAATACTCCATATTTCTTTACTGAAAAGTAAAAGTTCAGCATGAAATATATTACATGCTGTTTTAGCAATATTAGAATGTTTTTATAACCTACATAAATAATTGACTTTTTATTAATTTAATATTTGTAAGGAAAACAGCTAAGCCAGCCAGTTTAAATCCAATACATTCAAGCATGATGATTTTAAGAGTAGAATAAGTCGAACGTAATGTATTCCGTGTTCCTAAAATAATAGAGTAACTTGAGATAAGCAAATCTTGCTAAAATAAGTTTTTCCAAATCACTGTTCCATTTAAGAACCTCAAAGGTTTTTCCAGGTTTCACATTGTTTGAAAAATGCTTACTTGACTGATAAATTAGCATTGCCTCCACAAAAGAAGCCCCCACTTCAAAATAATGCAGCATTATGGGGATAAAGGAGAGTCAGTGTATTTTGATATTTAGAAATTTCAATAATGGGGAAAAAATGCTATTATCAGAAATTTGCAGCCTTGTCTGGCAGTTTGCCTCTTCAACCAAAGGAGAAAACGTTGACAGGCAGATGCCTTTATGCGATTCTGACTGGTAATAATCATAATTTGACATGGTCGTCTTATGGGTTTTACAGCAATTTCTCATTTCCATGCAATTGTTACACAGAATCCTGTCATAAACTTGATTTAATTTAGGTCCATCTTGATTCTGATTGCAAGTATTTAAAAATAACTGTTATTGTCCCTGTTGGTTATTTTTTTACAGCATAGGATTTAGAACTTCTAGTATTGTAGCAAAAGAAAAATCTCTTTTTGACCCTCATGATTGCTTTACCCTGGCATGTGAGCAAAGCATCCCCTAAATCCAGTTTGCTCCTTGAAGGCGTGAGAATTTCTCTACTGCATGAGGTCTGTGCAAATCATCTGCACTACAAAGGAATGCATCTCAGCCCATTTTAGTAATCTGGGAATCGCAAATATTTAGAAACAGCATGCAACAATGGCAAAAAGGAGAAGCAATTTAAAGTTTGCTGGGTTCTTACCCTAAATTGTATTTGGCCTGAAGTTTGGGAAGGGAAAAAGATCAATTCTTTAAATTGAGAGAATAGCGGAATAGCAACTATTGCACATTTCAGAAAAAGGGGGAAAGAATTTCTTGCTTTGTTTTAAAATTTAAATGGATTTTCTTAATCCTGTTTAACTAAGGCGAGAAAGTCTTTGTTCCTTTTAGGCATTGTGCTATTTAATTTTAATGTTACTGTATATGTCTTAAGAAATAATACAACTGGATTTTAAACAATAAATCTTGACCAAATAGAATTGTATTGTCCGGTCTTTCCAGTTGCACAAATAAAAACTGAACTCAAAGTTGGGATGGGACACATTTTGATAAATCAGTCTTTGATATATGCTATTAAAATGTCTTTCCAAAAGATAATATGTGCTTGCCAATAATAGCAATGGGGAGGGGTTTTCTCAGAGTTTCTTGTAAATAACTAAATTCTTTGCTATCTTGTATGCTGGTGAGTGTTATCTTTCAACTTTGTTTTGGCGTAGAGTCAAAAAGAAATCCAGTGTACTTCTGATTTCAGTAATTTGTTACCTGATAATGTCTGTGCATATTCGTTGTCCACTTAATCTTTTTTGGTGTTGTTGTTAGGCAATAAAGAGAAAGAACGAAGGTGATACAGTATTCATTGTGCAATATTCTGTGTATTGTGAGTTGCAGTATGCAGTAATCCGTTTCTGGAAAAGTCTAGGTTCAAAATTAGGCATTCTGGGTTCATTGCTATGGGGAATATATGTCAGACTTTTGTGTTGTTTGTTCATGGGGAAATATACAAAAATGCCTTATAGGATTCAACTTTGAGATCAGACTGGATAATATCCACTGCTCAAAAAACCAAAAGGAACACTCAAATAACACATCCTAGATCTGAATGAATGAAATATTCTCATTGAATACTTTGTTCTGTACAAAGTTGAATATGCACAACAGCATGTGAAATTGATTGTCAATCACTGTTGCTTCCTAAGTGGACAGTTTGATTTCACAGGAGTTTGATTTACTTGGAGTTATATTGTGTTGTTTAAGTGTTCTCTTTATTTTTTTTGAGCGGTATATTTAGTAAGTATGTATTGCACTGGAGAGAAAATTTATGGATCTTGCTAAAGGAATTTGTAATGCTCATTGACACCCTTTGTACTTTATAATAAAAATCTGTTGCTCTCCAGATTTACTTGGTATTTGCTTATGCTGGACTAGAAATTGGGAAATTAGGAGTTCTAGGTCTCTTTAGGCATAAAAGCCTGGTCTAGACTTTGGGTCAGTCATTCTTTCTCAGCCCAACAGATCTAACAGAATAACAAATACTGATAGTTTTTATTATAGTTGCTTGCGCAGTCAGCCAGATGTTTAGACTGAATTAGACATTTTTATCCACCTATTGAGTTGTTCCCAGGTTGGGAATTTTATCAATGTTTTCCTGACCATTTCAAAACAGATATATTGCATGTAGGAGTATGGACTGATAAATGAAGCTGATTGCTACACTTACTTCATTATTTGTATTTCATTCAGGAATCTTGGCCAGACTAGTTTTAATTCTGGCAGTTCCATAACCGTCAGCATGAACCTTCCAATCGTTTACTCCCCCCAGAAAAAGGGGAGGTCAGATTTATAAGGAAAAAATAAAGTAGAACATAGTCCCTCCCACTACTCTTTTTACAACTGAAGTTGAAAAGGAACCTGGAGAAGAACTACAAAATGGCATTTCTCTTCTCAGCTGAATAACTTCTTTGTCTTTATATATGGGCCGTTTCCTGTCTTTGGATCTATAATCAAATTTAGTTTGTTCTTTAATAAACTATATTTAAGTCTGTTTGCTGATTAAATGGCACCCACTCCTGTTCTGTCGGGCTCTCTGGTAGACTCCTCCCAAAAATTCACAGTACAAATCAGACACACACACGTTTGAAAATTCAAAACAATGTTCTTTATAATGAAAATTCACTTAAACTAAGCCCTTTTTGGTATACCAAAGAGCACTGTCTCCAAACAAACTGGTAATTTGTACAAGTCCCTTATCAGTTCTGTGATACTTAGCTTGCAGCTGTGAGGCAATTCACAGTCCTTCTTTCACAAAGTGAAACACACTTTGCCCTGGTTTAGTTTCAAAGCGGGGAAAAATCAGCACACAAAAGTTCAAAGTCAGTAAAGCAGTCACGAAACACAACGATCAGATAATCCTCCACAATGGCCAAACCTACAGGCTGCTCTTTATAGCAGCCTCACCATTACCGCAGCCCCACCCAACCACAGGTGGCCTCATTTTCTTTGATAATAATCTCTCAGTTGTTGTTGCCTATGCATCGCTCTCCGCATGCGTGGCTGTATCATTAACTCTTGTTCTGAATCCAAGGAGGAGCTAGATAATTGATCTCCTTCTGAGCTGTCTGCCACACTCTCCTCCTCCCTGTCACTCATGTCTTCTTGGTCAGAGGAGCCTTCATCAGCAGATTCCACCGGGGGCAAAACAGGCCTGCAGCATGTAGATGTCTCCCCCACATCCACAGTCCTTGAGGCAGGAGCTGGGCCAGAGCTAACCACAACAACCCCTAAAGCTTATTCCCATTACCCATAGTAGATCATCTTATTTGTTCTGGAGGTTGAACGAATCTGTCAAGAAGATAGGTTTGTGGTAAAGGGCCTTAGAAAAGACAATAGAATAGCAAAACTCCTTACATGAGAAGGTCAAGTAAAGCTTTCTCTTTCTCAATTTAAATCCCAAAATGATAGTTATTCTTTGTCAGCAGCAGAGCATATGAATGAGGAATATTGATGAATATCTGCTTTTGAGGTCACTGATACTGAAGCAGAGGATAAAAATAATAATAATGTGTCGACCCTTGTATAAATCAGACCAATCAATAAATAAAATTTGGAGTAGTTCTTTTCCCATCTGTTTCATTAATGACAGTTTCATATTTTAAGGAAGCTCTAGTGACCTCTAAAAAGTAAGTCAGTGAACCTGTCAATAATAAATTCACTATTGAGCTGCAGTCTTTAATCCAGAAATGATGTGTTAAACCTCTTTCCCCAAGTGAATACAGTACATTTTCTAAATACATTTATCTATAGTAAGGATGCTATGCAGTATATTTAAACAAGGTTTAATAGATTTTCTACTCTAAATATTATTTATGAACTGAGCGCTCAACCAGTTCTGTCGCTTGATTTAAATCAGAATTTATAATGATAATTTTTGATTCTCGGTATTGAATTCATAACCGTGAATTTACAAATACCATGTCTGAAATGTTACTGCACTATCACATTTTTAGGAATTTCTGCAAATATTCATGTGTTAACAGGCATTATTTTATGGCTTGGTATATTTTAATATCTTTATGGTGTTACAAATATTAGGGACTTAGAGCAAAGTAAAAAGAGAACATGAGGTGAACCCCGTGTTCTTTAATTATATATTGTGGAGTATAACTTCAATGAGCTCTAACCATATCCTGGTTAGTTGATGATGTTATAACTGTATATCTGAAATTCTTAGAATAGAAAAAGTTGATTGGGAATATAGAGCCGGGTAGTTTGCATTTTATGTGATAAACTGGATGGATGTACACATCATGCTAAACTATGGTTTGGGTTACTCATTTTTTGTTTAATAAGAACAATTGGTTCCTGTAGAATTTAGCAAAAATGTATCCGTTGTTTGCATTAATCTGATATGCAATGTAGATGTTAAAAATAGGGAAGCTCATTTGCCTTTCTATAGATAACAGACAATTTTTGCTTCAGGTCCATACTAACCTAGATACTTGGTTCTCCATAAGTTTTGAATTCCCATATGTTGTTATTACAGCCAATATTATATGGCTAATGATAATGAATGATGGAAGTTATCATCCAAAAAAGTCTGGAGAGCTAAGTATGGAAAACATTTAAAGGACTGCAAAAAAAGTCCCCACACACCTAGACCAGATATCTGAATTCCACTAATGTAATTCTCACATTGTTTAGTTTGAATAAGACTTGTGAGAGATGTAGTCTCAGTACTTCAGTAGTAGCTATAAACGGGCTAAGGTTATCTCAGAATTCAATCTGTTTGTAATATCTAGTTAAAAACTAATTGAGAAAGTGAATCTGCAAATGTCAATAAGCTTAAATGCATACTTTTTGAGAAGTCACTGAAATATGACTGATACTTAATAAATCTTTTTAAAATGTTAATTTGAGGAGAAATAGTCACACTTGTAGGCATTGAAGACTTGGCTATTTTCCCAGGTATTTGAGTGAGGGTGGAGATGAGTTGCGCTAGCGTCAGGCAGGAAAGACCAGGTCCATAGCTGAAGGTTCAGTTAAGCTGATTTATTGCTGAAAGCCTATGCACTGGAATCTTCTTAGCCAATGGTGAGCATCTGATTAGAGTTAGATAAGGATCAACAGCCTTCAAGGGGCATTAGACTTATTTTGCTTGTGACTACATAGGGATTCTAACCTGATCCTTATTGTCACTCTGCACCCAGATTCTGCCATTCTCCTGTGCGCTCCTAAGGAGAGTCCAGGCATGGGTTAACTTCATCAGTTGTCATGGGGACTGAGTTGATTGATTGATTAATTAATTAAACACACCCTCTCTCTCTCTCTCTCTGTTCCACCGGCTGTGATGATTCAGTTTTTCTAACTAAATCGGGGTAAGAGGAATGTAATATTTTAACTCAGCTACCATTTTTACAAAAAAAGGAAAGCGACAGAAGTTCTCCTGCTTGGACTCTTCTTGAATGCAAAAGATCACTTGCTTGCTGCAGGCTGGTAAGCCGGCGAGAACCACCACCGCCAAACAGCTGATGCAGCCGGAGTCCCTGCCTCAAGTCTATAGTTGAAGCGGAGCAGCTATAGGCAGAGGCAAGTCTACTCCATTTTTTTGCTAGACGATTGAGCGGTTGTTTTGAAGGCTCTGTGCTCCAGCTGGAGCAGATAAGCAGTGAAGAGTGCTGGGGAGGCTTGTTTTCGCCTCCGTAACTGGCTATGCTTTGTGAGGGTGGGTTGGTTGCTTTTCAATCTTGTAAGATGCCCAGAGCTGCTTGATGAGAGTAGTTGTATAAATTATATAAATAAACATGTTACTTTAAAAAATTAATGAAAGTTTATTGCGAAAACATTTTCATGCTTGCTGGGCAATAATTAAAATTGGCAACTTTCACATATACAGGGGAAAATCAAAGTATCTCAGAGAAATTTAACACATGCTTCTTAAAGTGTTGGAAGTTGAGTTCTGGCCTTTGATTTATCTCTAGCAATTGAAATTCCCAGTCTTGCTTCTCTTTGCCAAGAGACAGCTAGCAAAGATTTCCTCTGCATTGGAAGAGCTGTATTTGGTCAGTTCAAAACTAAATGAATAAAAGTCACACTTTGACTTGTGTTGTCTGATTATGTGCATGTATGCATATGTGTGTATGCACTTGTGTTTGCAATTTCAGAAAAAGAATGGTAGTTGGGGTTTCTTCTAGAATAGTTTCTTCTGAAGAATACTAGTTGGAAATAGATATTTCTATCAATAACGTTTATATTTCAAGATAACAAACTCAAGCTGAAATTCCAACAGACTTTCCAGAGCATTTTTTGATTCCTTCACATTTCTGGAAATGGACCATCTTAATTAGCTCACCAACATATTAAAGGGGATCTGCTGCTATCACTTGCTGACCTCTTACAAAGCAATTAAATATCACTCAGTAGAACTTTCAACTTTATAGTAGAAGGGGAAGTTAACAATGTGAATTGGGGAATCCCTTTGAAGGAATGTTCATGTTAAAGAAGAAATAATGTAACTTTTGAATGCTATGGGTGTTAACACTGTGTGTGGATAGTTGTCAGATGTATCAGATATATTTCTTTCCATGAGCTAGAATATGTTGAATTCTATTGGGTATGTCAGTTGCCATCTCAGCACTGCACATAGTTTGCTAGGATGGGTGGTGTTTGCAAATTGCTTCTCAATGCTTCCCACAGCTCAACGAAATCTAGTACTAGATAAACCGCTAATTAGATCATTTCTCACCAAGCTCGAGGTCAGAAATAGAAAAAGATGCATATTGCTTCTTGATTATTTTGAGAGCAGAATTCTTGGACTTTCCATAACTATCTCAAACCTGCATGTCTGTCTTTCTGTCTTGGTTATCCTGATTAGAAAAAGACTAGTTTTGAAAGTTTAT
The DNA here is from genome assembly GCF_031021105.1 of Erythrolamprus reginae. Lineage (NCBI taxonomy): Eukaryota > Metazoa > Chordata > Lepidosauria > Squamata > Dipsadidae > Erythrolamprus > Erythrolamprus reginae. The sequence continues at coordinate 359,889,367 of NC_091950.1, read as the reverse complement.
TTCCTTCATTTTTTCATTTTTCTTCTTCCCCTCTGTTTCATTTTTGGTACATGTGTTCAGTTTCAGGCTGTATGTCACAGCAGAAGGACTGTTTTATTACTGATATCAATAAAGTGATGAAAGGCTTTTTTTGTCCAAAGAATCAGCATGAAAAGCTTTGAGTATTTATAAGCCTCACTATAGAGAGATATCTCAGTCATGGGCTGCAGCCTTATATGGAGATCCGATTGACCTGCAAGTCTTGGAATTGCAATATACAAGATGCTAAACTGAAATAGACTTTTCCATGTTGTGATGGAGGGAAGGAGGGAAGAGTAGAATTGGAATTACAATTAGAGTAGATAATATTTACTGCCTTTATTTTCTACTTCTATCCCGATTTGTTGGAATTAATTAAAGTTTTTGGTCCGACCCAGCTGTATAACTCAGACTTATGCATTGTATAAATTTGAAGCTGACAATATGTCTGTCTTCTGATATGTCCAAAATGTGCTTTTATTTTAAAAACAACTGGACTTTGATTCTTCTGTAAGACATTTTGCTTTTCACCCAAGCAACATTTCCAAGATCTCCTAATAGTTTTGGATTACAGATCCCATAATCCCCATCAGCTTCCTCAGATAGTTGGTACTAGAGAGAATTGTCTCAAAACAATCAGGAAGGTACCAGATTCCCCACTCTCTGTCTTTAACTGGTTCAAAGTATTAATTTAAGTGGCTGTGAATTTTAATAAAGCTGAAAGAATGAAAGTTGAAAGGCACCTATTGTCAAGTTTGAAAAACACTGGTTTATATTCTGTTATTCCCTTCAAAAAAATACAGCTATAAGTAATAGCTTAACCTGACACTTCCCCCCTTATATATTGAGTAAAGCCATGTTACAATCAAAACCAGCCTTCCCAAAGTTTCATGGAGATCAAATCTTCACCCCCAGCTGTTACCATTGAGTCTTTGCCCCTTGGAGTTAAATAGGAAAGCAAGTCTCCTATAGGCAAGGAAGCCGTGGAAATTCCTGCCCCCAGAAAGCTCAGATTCAAGGCAATTTGCATCTGTGTGTCATTCCAGCTTGTGTCCGCAGTATTGCAGGGCAGCCCAACTTGCCTTTTTCCTGTTGTTTCTGCTGATTGGAGCTGTTAACCAATCGCATTTGCTCAACGGAAGCGGTGAATGGAGATTCACTTCAAGGCAAAGCTTTAAAATTCATCAAGAAGGTGTTTGCGGAGATTTGTTTGCAGGCTTTCCAGAAAGGAAGAGCTTAATCTTTCATTTCTGTTCATTTGAAAGCAAGGATTTCAGAATTAGGTGAGTTGTTGTAAGTTTACGGCTGGATGTTGTGGGTTTTTTTTCCTTTTATTTTTGTTTTGGCATGGATTAGTTATATATGGAGTTGTTGGCTGAAACTGCAGTTGCAGACGAAGACTTTATATGCCTGGATGGGTTGTAAAACTTGATTAAGTTTGGTATGATAGGAATAGCTAAATCCCAATTTAAGGATTGTCTTTTCTGATCAATGGGAAACAAGCTATTTATACAATTATTGCAAAATGGGATTCTTCTTAATTTGGAACATGTTTAAGAAAGCAGACTGTACTTGTAAATATACCGAGGTGACAGATGCTTGATAATTAAGTGTATTCAATGAAGTCTATTCTGTACTATAAATTTCTCTGTGCTGGCTCTCTCTAACATTGGTGTAACATATTGGAAGTATGCTGCTAGTTTTTTATTTCAAAATGTGCTGTTGGGGGCAGGTATACCAAGGTATTACAAATAAAATAATTTCAAAACTGTAGATTATGATTATTTTTAATAAGTGTACTGTGAATTATAAGTCAAGTACCTGTTAAGGTTATTGTGTATCAGAAACAACTTTCAGCTATGCAGTAGTTGTTAGAACTTTTCGTTCTATCTTCAAGCTAGTCTATGCAATTCTTGCATTATAATTTTTCACACATGTGGAGTAGTCTGTATGAATTCATTATGTATAGTGTATTCTCTATAGAAACCTTGAGTGCTGTGTTAGTTTAAATATTGACATTCCCTGGTTACATAATTTTTTACAAACCTCAATATCTTTTTCAACACAAGTACTTTCTTTTGCAGTTTGGGCAAACTGTATTTCATGCTAAGCTTCTGGTAAGCACAATATCTTTTCCCTTTAGAATGTTTCTCCTGAAAGTAATTAAAACTAATTGCAAAGCAGGTTAGTTAAGTGTATAATATGATTATAAATGCCAAATATGTTTGCACTGATGAAAACTCAACGTTGGAAACACATAATTAATATAAAGATTGAACTGATATTGTAAAAGGACATTTCTGGTGAAAGAATTTTTTTTGAAACACTGGTGAGGATAAACAATGTACAAGTTATAGCCAAAATATATTATATAAATATTTTTTTTCTTTAATTAAACTTAGCCTGTATCTCAGGCTAGCAGTATTTTTGGTTATTTAGCTCCCTTTTTTCTTCAATTAGACAAAAAATGTGTTAATAGGTATGATACTTTTCGGAAAGAGAGAAGTTAAGTGGAATTTTGTGTCTGTGTAACAGTTCTGTACTGCTTTTCATTTAGGTCAGAATTGTTGTACAAAAAGGAAATGAGATTATCTATTGTAACAGCAAAAACTGAAATTCAAGTGTAAAAGCCTGTATGTTGTGATGACTCTTTATGCAGAAAATCTTGGGAGGTGGTGGTATGGAGATTGTTGTAAGGTGTGTGGAATTTTTGGAGGGGGGCACTCCTTCTTGCCAACTATGTTGAAATGCAGTATCATTTTGCATCGTGAAAACCATTTGCCTTGACTTGATCAAGCAAAGCTGTTTTTTATTAGGGACATGTCATCTACACTGCACCGTCATGTTTTTTTCTTTAGCTTAAGCATCATCAGGATACTATTGTGCTTTTAATTTCACCCCTCCAATTTTACTCCTATTTCCATGAGTGAGTGTATTCCATTGTTGGAAAATTGGAAAATGCGCATTTAAAATATTAGGTTTTGGTCTATGCCGAATAATACTAGCAAATCATTTTTTGCTGATAGATTTATAAAGTTCCATTAAGTGAATGACTCAATAACCCTGACTCAAAATCTGCGCCCAGTAAACCAAGTGCAAAAGAGCAATAATTGATTCAGATGTAAGATTGAGGTAAAATTAATACAACTGACACTCAAAACCAATACTGAGTGTAAAGCCACCTTCAAAGGAGAAAACAGCCCTTAAATTGAGCTCAATTCCAGCTACCTGGACCAGAATATCTCCGGGACCACCTTCTGCCGCACGAATCCCACGGAGTTGGCCTTCTCCGGGTCCTGTCGACTAAACAATGTCATTTGGCGGGACCCAGGGGAAGAGCCTTCTCTGTGGCGGCCCCGACCCTCTGGAACCAGCTCCCCCCGGAGATTAGAACTGCCCCCACCCTCCTTGCCTTTCGTAAAGTTCTTAAGACCCATCTCTGCCGTCAGGCATGGGGGAACTGAGACATCTCCCCCGGGCCTATACAGTTTATACATGGTATGTTTGTGTGTATGTTTGCTTTTAATAATGGGTTTTTAGTGTTTTTTAAATTATTAGATTTGTTCTTACATTGTCTTTGTTATTGTTGTGAGCCGCCTCGAGTCTACAGAGAGGGACGGCATCATAGTTCCCTCTAAGCTGAGCAGTGAGCAATCGCTCACTTAAAAATCATAATCAACTCAGAGTTTTCCAAACCTGCCCAGAAGCCGAGAGGGAAAGAGTGAGAGGGAAGGAGAGAGAGAGAGAGAGAGAGGAAGAGAGAGAAACAGATAGAAGAAAGAGAGGAAGGAAAAGAGAAAGAAAAAGAATGGGAGTAAGGAAGAGAGAAAGAAAATCAAAATCTAGTTTGAAACTAGCTCAACTATTTAAGTGGCATTTTGATATTGATAGAGTTGCCCTATTATGAGCTCACTGTTATAGACACACAGTACAGTATTTTATTTGGAAATTCTCTGAGACAAAACAGGGTGGGGTTTTTGTTTGTTTGTTTGTTTGTTTATTTATTTATTTATTATTTCTGTGCCGCCCAGTCCCAAAGAGACTGCCGCTCAGACACTATACTTTTCCGCCCACCCCCCAAAAAAATTAGAGGGAACACTGGACGGCATACCAATCTAATAAATAATAATAAAATAATAATAATACCTACATGGATTCAGCAATGCAATTTTGGGGAAGAGTACGGAAGGATTTTGCTACTCCTGCCCTTGTGGGTAGTAACTTGCCAAAGCATTGGTATTGGTCCCTGATCCTGATATTAACCAGTTCCACCTGTGCCTCCAAGCTCAGCAAAGTGCTTCCATCCACTATACCTTTGAGTAATCCAATGCTTGAGACCTGGAAACACACTTTTTCTGTAATAGCACTTGACTTTAGGTTCCCCAAGAGATTTGAACAGTCCCTGATCTTTTGTGTTTGAATGGCCCTGAAGACCTGGTTCTTTGCCCAGGCCTTTGGCATGAGTACTTGAAGCCTTCTTTAGATTGCATTGGTTGGTTTTTAATTTAATTTAATTTTAATTTATTAGATTTGTATGCCGCCGCTCTCCAAGGACTCGGAGCAGCTCACAACAGAACAGTTTTCTTTGTTCCCATCCAGGTTTATCATTTTTGTGGGGACATCTTATTTACTTACTTACTTTCTTTCTTACTTTCTTTCTTACTTACTTACTTACTTACTTACTTACTTACTTACTTACTTACTTTCTTACTTTCTTTCTTACTTACTTACTTACTTACTTACTTACTTACTTACTTACTTACTTTCTTACTTTCTTTCTTACTTTCTTTCTTTCTTACTTACTTACTTACTTACTTACTTACTTACTTACTTACTTACTTACTTACCTACCTACCTACTTACTTACTTACTTACATTTGTGAATTACATTTCTCCTCACCTACTCAGGGCAGCAAACAAAAATAAAATAGATACAAAGTTAAAAACCCCATAATAAAATCATTCATCCATCACTCATTCATTAATAGGCTGGAACTAGATGTTGGTATTCAACGCCCTTCCCAGGCCTGCCAGCAAATCTGTGTTTTAGGGCCTTTCGGAAAGCCAAGAGAGTGGGGGAAGTGAGAATCTCCAGGGAAAGTTGATTACAGAGTGCCAGAGCCACCACAGAGAAGGCTCTCCCCCACGGCCCCACCAGCCAGCATTGTTTGGCTGACGGGACTTGGAAGAGACCAACCCTGTGGGGATCTGATCAGTCATTGGGATCTTAAAAATCCCAGGGTCAAATTTAATACATTTATTACATTTATATGCCTGGGATATACATACACATCCATGTTAATAAAAATGTGAATGCCATATTGTTGTGATTTAAAAAAAGCCAAACAAAAGCAGTCAAATATGTGGGGAAATCAAGTAGCATTAAATTGGCCCATGCCACTTTTGGTGCTCATCAACTTTAAGTTATTTATTTATTTAATTAATTATTTAGATTTGTATGCCGCCCCTCTTCAACTCCCACTATACTGACTACATGGCATTGGACCAGATTACCTCCGGAACTGCCTGCTACCGCACGAATCCCAGCGACCGATAAGGTCCCACAGAGTTGGCCTTCTCCAGGTCCCGTCGAATAAACAATGTCATTTGGCAGGCCCCAGGGGAAGAGCCTTCCCGGTGGCGGCCCCGGCCCTCTGGAACCAACTCCCCCTGGAAATTAGAACTGCCCCCACCCTCCCTGTCTTTCATAAACTACTCAAGACTCACTTATGCCACCAGGCATGGGGGAGTTAAGATATTCCTTCCCCCTAGGCCATTACAAGTTATACATGGTATGTTTGTGTGTATGTTTGGTTTTATAATAAGGGTTTTTAGTTGTTTTATTAATTGGATTGTTACATGCTGTTTTTATCATTGTTGTTAGCCGCCCCGAGTCTACGGAGAGGGGCGGCATACAAATCCAATAAATGAATGAATGAATGAATGAATGAATAAATAAATAGATAAATAGATAAATAAATAAATAATTCTGGTTGTTGACTTCTACACAAGCTAAAGTTGGTAAGGTTCAGAAAGTCACACTGCTATGGGGTGAGTATTGCAATTTGGATTTTGCAGCAGAAAAAACACTGGTGTGCCCAAAATTGTACAATAGAACACCTTATAAGGCAACTGGTCTGGGGAGAAGCAATTCTAAACTCTTTCAAGTCTTAAGTCATATTGCATTTTAAAGGAAAGTGCATCAGATGTGGTCAGAAACAAGTGGGTAGCATGTGTAGCTATCTCCAAGGAACAATTGTAACCGATGAATTTGCCCAAATATCCTAAACTAGAGGTCTCTCTGGCTGGCTGAGGAATTCTGGGAGTTGAAGTCAACACCTCATAAAATTGCCAAGGTTGGAGACCTCTGCCCTAAGCTACATAAATTAAATGAGAACAACTAACTATGCATTTGTTTTTGTACAGAATAATCTCTAAGGCCTGGTCCAAATTGATACTATGCATGAAGAAATAAAGAGGCTTTATCAATTTGAATTTAAAATTTATGTCACCCTAAAGATAGCTATCTGCACAATACTAAAGCTGATGCCATACTAAGTGACACCCTATAAAATGTTAAGAGTCCCCTTGTTGTTTTAATTTCATATTATTGGCCTTCATCCAGCCCATTCATGACTGCAAACACTAATTCAGCACCTGCATAGATATATCATTTGAATCTGATGATGAAATTGACTTAAGCATTGTCAAAATATTGACTAATGTGTCCTACTTGATTTCAGTGAGGCTAAAACATAATTGAGTTTAGATCAAACTGATTGATAACCTTGAATGTTCACTTGAAGATGAATTAAAATGTAGTTAAACAGCTGTGAATTTATTAAACTTCATTCCTCCCTTGCTGCAGTAAAGGTACATATCTATCCCTTTAGAAAGTGATGTCCAGGTGTTCTATTCAAGAGAAAGCAATTTTGTGTTAAAGCAATTCAGTGGTTTCAGATTGGATCCTAAAGCTGGCTGGAGGCACATTCAGTTCCAAGTGAAGAAGTTGATCACATTTGTATATTCTTAACAACTAAAGCAAGTCCACACCTTTTCAAGTCTACCTTTTCTCCATGAGTAGAAACGTTTTGTAGGTTTCAGCTCTGCACAATTTCAGGAACAGTGACCAGAAAGAGGGTTAAAATAGTTCAATTTTCAACAAGGCGAACTTTAACACCACTAATTAGAGTAAACTTCCTAAATTGTTAGTGCACAAATTTTCTTGATGCATTTTAAGGTAGACTCAAACTTAGGGGAGCAATCTTAGATGACCCGGTGCTTCTTTTATGAAAAAGGGGCATAGTTTAATAAGAAGAAATAGCTAGAGGCCTATAAACAAAATAAGCTAGTGCCAGGAAAGTCAGAAAAACTCCCACATATTATGAATAGCAAAGAGTTTAGGGAATTCCAAAAATGTCTAGTTAAGAGCCAGAAGCTAAGATCAATGACATTATGCATTTTAGAACTCTGTAACTGCCCAAGGAATAGTGGCTTGAGAGGTAAATAAATATTGCTGATAAAAAGATCAGGCACCACCTGTTATGACTATTTTAATTTCTTTCTTTCACGCTACAATTTTATAGCAGAGGAAAACTAACTTTTGCAACTTGCCTTTCTCTTTGTTGGATTGGATTTCCATTGTTGTGGCTGAAAAGCAGGATGCTTTCTTAGCAGAATGCTGTTGAGTGACATTAATGAAATGAAACAGGTTGTTGCATTTTGCTCAGTTTAATTTTCTGGCAATCTTTTTTGTGAAGTGAAATAAAGCAGGCGAAGCATTACCTTCTCCTGACTGACAGTGGGAGAGTGCAAGGATGGATGATCCTTTCTGCCCAGAGACCGAGTCATAAGTGAAGCCACACCCCATTGTCTCTCTCCTTGATCCCAGTTTTTAACTCAGTCTTGCTCTAGAGCAGTGATGGTGAATCTTTTTTGAAGTTGAGAACCAGTGGCAGGAAGTTCAAAATGAGCTACCTCCAGTCCTTCTTGGCGATTTCCTGCTTTCCATCAATCTCACTGAAGCATATCTCCATGTGCCGATTCTGGTGGCAATCGTCGGTTCTTGAGATTCCAGTATGGGAACGAACATTAGCAGTACAGGGCTCTACCCTTCAGCCTGGCTTCCGCTCTCAGGTGTTTCACCAAAGTACTGGAGCCACTGGCAACCCACCTCAGAACCATCCCAGTGAGGCTCCAGTGCTACCTGGACACAGACTGAGGTCAGCAACGTCAATTGGCTGGAGCACAAGGCAGTGCACCTGGTGTTGCACCACTTCCAGGACATCATCCAGGGTCATCATGTCCTGATTTTAACCAACAACGTGGCCACCAAGGTCCACGTAAATTGTAAATCCTGATAGTCGATGGTCTTCTGGCTGCTTGGATAGTCTGAATGACCCTGAGGGAATACTTGTCCTCAGTTGACCATCTGGCACTTGAGAGGAAGCTCTTGGGGGAGAACAAGTATTCCTCCGGGGTCATTCAGACTATCCAGGCAGCCAGAAGACTATTGACTACCAGGATTTACAATTGCGACTTGGAGGGCTTTCGCCAATTGGTGTTCACAGAAGTCTGTTGATCCTTCTGCAGCCTCAAGTCCTAGACTTCCTCAAGGATGGTCTGGTTAGGGGACTGTCACACAACACTATCCGCAGGCAGGCGATTCCCTTTCTCATCATCCAGCGATCAGGCGCTTCATTAGGAAAGCAGCTACCTTACACCTGCCTGTGTTCCATTGGTTTCCCACTTGGGATCTACCTATGGTACTGCAGGTGCTCACATCAGAACTGTTTGAGCCACTAAGGACAACTGCTCTCCATTTTATGACATTGAAAGTCATCTTTTTGGCAGCCATCACCTTGGCCAGGCAAGTTTCAGTTAGTTAGTTAGTTAGCCCTGTCGTTTAGAGACAACCTCTGCATTTTCCATGCAGATAGAGTGGTCCTCAAACTGGATCCCTCCTTCACCCTGAAAGTCAACTCCTGATTCCATCAGACCTAGGAGATTGTCCTGCCTAACTTTTGTCCAGGGCCTTCCCATGCTCCGGAGAGACAATGGCGTATACTGGATTTATGGAGGGCTCTCTGAATTTATATCAAAAGGACGGCGAAAGATAGAAAGACAGAATCTCTCTTTGTCTCCTTTCAACCATCATCAAGCTCCCAGGTGACTCTGTCCAGGTGACCCTGTCCATGGTTAGTAAATGTTGAGATCTTGTATAGCCCAAGCCCACCAATCTAAGGCCATGCCACTGCCTTGGATAATGGCTCACTCTACTAGGAATGTAGCCACAACAGCAGCCTGGACAGCACAAGCTTCCACTGACGAAATCTGCAGGGTGGCAATGTGGGATTCCCCATCGCCATTTATTCAGCACTGTAAGTTAGACACCCTTGCATCAGCCAACACATCCTTCGGGAGGAGGGTCTTACAGAAAGTGCGTTCCTCGGGGGGACTCCTTAGGGTAATAGGCTTCGGTAAATCCCATTCTTAAACTCTCCCTCTGTAGTCAGAAGAAAAGGTGTTGGTCTTACCTGATTACGCTCCTTCTATGACTGACAGCGGGAGAGTCCAAACCTTCCCTTGCAGCTGTTGGGATCCGAGTCCAGGGGTGACTAATGGCACGAGAAGACTTTTAATTACAGCTACGCTGTAACATTATGCTGTAGAAATTATTACAGGTAGACATGATTGCATGTTTTCTTAAACTTACAGGATATTTCTGTGCTTAAAACAAGAGTTTTCAATATTGCAAAACAACAGCAGTATTTTATGAAAATTGGAGAGAGAGGGAGAGAGAAAAGAGAGAGAGAGTGAATGAATGCTTGTAGTCACTATCTTGGTAAATATGTTATTCCTATATCAGATGATTTAATATGGATGCCTTGTTTCAGCCAGTGGAAACACTTAGCAGAGAACTGGTGGGCTCCTTCTCTTTGTCCACAGCCCTGTTGAAGGTACACAACTCACCATTTCTTGCCTTCAGCTATAATTTGGATCGGCGCTTTAAGATAGGGGTTGGATTTGATGGTCTCAGTGGCTCCTCTCAACTCTATAATTCTGTGGTTTTGCAACTTATCAATATGAATATCAATATTATCAATATTCCCTTAAGGGTGTTGTGGTTGGCTCTGGCCCAGCTCCTGCCCCAAAGAATGTGGAGGTGGATGTGGGGGAACCATCCACATGCCACAGGCCTGTTTTGCTCTCGATAGAATCTCCCGACGAAGGCTCCTCCGACGAAGGAAGCGTGAGTGGCAGGGAAGAGGGGAGTTTGGCAGACAGCCCAGGAGGAGATCAATCATCTTTATTATCCCTGGATTCTGAACAAGAACTTATCACAGACCCATGCATGCGTAGAGTGATGCATAGGAGAGAACAACTGAAGGATTATTACAGGAGATAAGTGAGGCCACCTGTGGTTGGGTGGGGCTGCTGTAATTAGTGCTACAGATAAAAAGAACAGCATGCTGGTTTAGCCTTGTGGAAGTTTATCTGATTCATAGTTTCGTCAAGATCGTGGTTTTGCTGTTTCCCTGTTCCAAGACTGTGTGTGGACTTTCTGGACTTTGGAATTGGACTCAATTTCCCAGTTACTGGGTGAGAAATTGGATTGCATTTAACCTGTGCCTTGTGTGTACCAGAAAATCCCTTTGACATTTAAAAAGGGAGTATTTTCTGCTTTTCTGTTGATAAAGACTTTTGGTTTTCCTTCTATCGTGTGGCGTGTGTCTTTTTGGACTAATTACCCTGTAATTACGGGCGGTTGGGACACGCTGGCAGAACAAAGGTTAATATATAAAAAAGTCTGTGAGGGTACGTTTCTTAAAAGGAAGCCTTATTTATGAAATGTACCTCCCCTTAACATCTTTTTTATTAGCTGTTCTGGAGCTTGCTCAGTCCATCAGAAACATGTGGTAAAAGTTTTTAAAAGAAATTTTTCGTTCATAAAATCATCACTTTCACAATATGCTTAGTTGTATTTTTGGGCCTGCTTGTTCAGTAAAATATTCTGTGTTGATATTGTGGTGGAGGTGTGAGGGAAATAGAGAATGTTCCTACTTTTGAGGTTGCGACTAATTGCTGTTTGGTATTAAGTTTACAAACTGGGTGCAAGGTACAGTAAACCATTAGTGTGTTTAACACTCATTTCCCCCCATTAGCTTTAGGCCCTGAAGACTCCAAACTACACCAGCTTTGTGAAGCTGCATTGATGTTTCTAGGGCAGCTTTCCATTGTATAAAACACCTTGTGCTCAGTATTTATGATTAGTCAATTCAGTAGCTGTATGTGCTCAATACCAGCACTTCTCAAACTCTTCATCAGCAAAAAGCTAGTGCTGAAAAGCTCTTGAAAGACCCTTGTTTAGGTAGTGGAGTTTCACTTCCAGAGCCTGGTCCCTTTTGATTCCAGCTTTGCTCTGTCAAACAGCAATGCTCTCTCCAGCTCCAGAGTGCAGCTGAACAAAATGACCACATCCATCTCACCTCTAAATTCTGGAGCCTAAGGCCCAGCTATTCCTAGCAACGAAACCCAGCTCATCCCATTATTCCCCTTTTCTTTTATTCCTCAATACTTCAGCAAGCGAGTTATTCGAATAGAGTAGTGTAGAGCAGAGCAGAACAGAATAGAATAGAATAGAATACTTTATTGGCCAAGTGTGATTGGACGCACAAGGAATTTGTCTTGGTGCATATGCTCTCAGTGTACATAAAACAAAAAGATACATTTGTTAATAATCATGTGGTACAACACTTAATGATTGTTATAGGGGTCTAATAAGCAATGAAGAAACAATCAATATTAATAAAAATCTTAGGATACAAGCAACAAGTTACAGTCATACAGTCCTAAGTGGGAGGAAATGGGTGATAGGAATGATGAGAAAAAACTAGTAGAAATAGAAGTACAGACTTATTTATTTATTTATTTATTTATTTATTTGTCCAATACACAATGAGGATTTTAGTGGGTATATATATATATATACACATAGTAAAATACATGATGAAGGTTATAGAGGAGATACTCATAGTAAAATATATCTAAGAAATAATAGAAAAGAAGGTATAGTAATATAACATATCAATGAAAGAATAGAAGAAGAGATATACGAATAGAAGAAAGGTATAGGACATATAGGAGAGCAATAGGACAGGGGATGGAAGGCACTCTAGTGCACTTGTACTCGCCCCTTACTGACCTCTTAGGAATCTGGATAGGTCAACCGTAGATAACCGTAGATAACTTTAGATAATCTAAGGGTAAAAGGTTTGACAGTGTTGAGGGAATTTTTATGTTAACATTCTGCCTTTTTAAAAATTCTGTTTTTTCCCCCTTCCCAAAACTTTACAGGCCACCAGGATTTTAAGATATGGCTGCAAGCAGCGGAAGCAACGAGTTTGTCGTTCTGAGCAATGGCAGCATTCCATTTGGAGCAGCAAACCCAGATCTTCTTGCGACCAAGGATGGCACTGTCCTACTCTACAATCTCCCACCATCAGAAGAAACAGTGAGAAAAAAAGTGACTGCGAATGGGTGCTTTCACGTGAATGGCACACTCAAAGCACCTTTCCTAGCAGCGGACGAGCAAAGGACACCACAGGTGTTGCTGCAGTGTTGCCACCCTTGCCCGTATCATCAGGCACTAAGTAGCCAAAGCAGCCAGCAAGAAGGTCTTTCAGTGGCTGGTAATGCAGCACCACCTCCATTGCCTTCCGGCTCCCCAGACCTACCCACTGAATATTCAGCAACTGCTTGCCAGAATCATACACCTTTGTATCAGACTGCTTGTTGCCTTCAGTCCTTGCCCTCCTTCTGCCTACATCATCAGTGGCCTGAACATTTTCAGCACCAGCCTGTGCAACAGCATATAGCCAACATGCAGTAAGTAGATATTTCATTTCCTCTAGCATCTAATACAATGTTTCCCAACCTTGGCCATTTGAAGATATTTGGACTTCAACTCCCAGAATTCCCCAGCCAGTGTTCGCTGGGGGTTGAAGTCCAAATATCTTCAAGTGGCCAAGGTTGGGAAACACTGATCTAATGCAATCCTTATATACAGGTTGTTCTGTCGAGCTCTCTGGTAGAATCCTCCGAAAATTGCACAGATACAATTTCAGACACACACACGTTTGAAAATTCAAAACAATGTTCTTTAGAATGAAAATTCACTTAAACCAAGCCCTCTTTTGGTATAGCAAAGAGCACTTGTCTCCAAACAAACTGATAATTTGTACAAGTCCCTTATCAGTTCTGTGATACTTAGCTTGCAGCTGTGAGGCAATTCACAGTCCTTCTTCTTTCACAAAGTGAAACACACTTTGCTCTGGTTTAGTTTCAAAGCAGGGGAAAATCAGCACACAAAAAGTCGAAGTCAGTAAAGCAGTCATGAAACACAAAGATCAGATAATCCTCCACAATGGCCAAACCCACAGGCTGCTCTTTATAGCAGCCTCACTAATTACCACAGCCCCACCCAACCACAGGTGGCCTCATTTTCTTTGATAATAATCTCTCAGTTGCCTATGCATCGCTCTCCGCATGCATGGCTGTATCATTAACTCTTGTTCTGAATCCAAGGAGGAGCTAGATAATTGATCTCCTTCTGAGCTGTCTGCCACACTCTCCTCCTCCCTGTCACTCATGTCTTCTTGGTCAGAAGAGCCTTCATCAGCTGATTCCACCGGGGGCAAAACAGGTCTGCAGCATGTGGCTATCTCCCCCACATCCGCAGTCCTTGGGGCAGGAGCTGGGCCAGAGCTAACCACAACACAGGTCGTTCTCAACTTGCAACAGTTCATTTAGGGATAATTCGCAGTGACCAACAGCACTGAAAAAACTGACTTATGACCAGAGGTGGGCTGCTAAGGTGGAACGGGGACCTGTGCTCACCCCTTGGCTCTGAGTGCTAGAGGAGTTGTTGGTATGTCTCGGTATAGCTAGGCTATGAGACCTTTGACATACACTGAGCAGAGAATTTTAACAGAGTGTGGATGTGTGATAAAGCCAAAGAAATAAAGACACAGACTTAGTTATGCTTCACAAGTACTATTTACATATATACAAAACAGAAACAATCCATAACAAGCACTAAGCCATACAATATAATAAGCACTAAGCAAACACATTCCCCCCTCAAGGCAAAGCAAAAAATGAATGAGCGTTAAAGCATCATTGAGTGAAGGAGTACTGGCGCCCTCTTATGGCGAACCAGCCCAAAATATTTAAAGTGATAGTATAAGAGACTATAATAGGTAGTTTACAATGGCAAACCCTAACCACCATGTACCTTGTACTAACAGGAGTCCAGCGCAATTATACTACTGCACCTGGGCAGGTAGCTAAAATCACACGTGAACGCTAAAGTGGCTAGCACTCAGAATCACGGGGGCGAGCACACGTCACCGTTCCACCTTAGCAGCCCACCTCTGCTTATGACCATTTTTCACACTTATGACCGTTTTAGCATCATGTGATTTGCAGTTGGATGCTTCACAAATGACCCATATTGAAGACGGTTGCAATGTCCCAGGATTATGTGATCCCCTTTTGCGACTACCTGAACAAGCAAAGTCCATGGGGAAGCTGGATCCACTTAGCAACCCTGTGACTAATTTATCAATTGCGGTGATTCACTTAACACAAGTGGCAAAATGGGGCAAAACTCAGTTAACAAATTTCTCACTTAGCCACCAACATAAATTCTGGGCTTAATTGTGGTCATAAGTCAAGGAGTACCTGTAGTATGTGTATCGTTACATGTGCAGATTTTACAACACACAACACACAAGACACTATGACACCAACATTCCCATCATTGATGTTGCTGGCTAAGGCTTGGTGGAAGCTGTGTTCAGTAACATCAATAAATGCTCAGAGGTTCTACTTCTGCTATATAGCCAGGCATAGTGAACACAATTTTTCTTAGTCCGTGTTTTTACATCGTATATGCTTCATGTACTACATATAAATGCATAATAAGAGCCAGGATGGCGCAGTGGTCAGAGTGCAGCACTGCAGGTTACTTCAGCTAACTGCTAGTTGTAGCTCAGCAGTTCAAATCTCACCACCGGCTCAAGGTTGACTCAGTCTTCCATCCTTCCGAGGTGGGTAAAATGAGATTGTTTGGGGCAATATGCTGATTCTGTAAACTACTTAGAGCTGTAAAAGCACTATGAAGCGGTATATAAGTCTAAATGCTATTGCTATAATTAAAGTCATAGGCTAAGAGATGGATATTTGAAGATATCTTACAAAAATTGAGGCATCTCTCAAAGCCCTACCCTTAGTAGGATATTGACAGGGTGTCTATCCTGCATGTTTATGTTGATGCAGAACCTATTTTTAAGCCTATCTTTATGTTACCAAACCTAATGCAGTAACAATACTGAAAACAGTGTAATGTATTTTTGTGGTTACACTGATAAGGAAGTATTGTCCTAAGCATTTAGAAGAACTTGTTTTGATAAAGAAGGATCTACACGTCTGTTTCATCTCTGGACTGTGTAGCTCTGTCCTGTAAAACCAATGTCATTTTTAGAGTGGCCACAATTGATTGTGGCCACTCCAAAAATGGCACCCACGTGAGCTCTGAAGCTCCAGAAATCTTCCAAAGGTAAGTGCACAATGGATGGTGGAAAGTGGAGTGAGTAGGGTGAGATGGAAGAGAAAGTAGGCCAAAGATCTCCAGGAACCTGAAGGACAGGGTTATGTATGTGGGAGAGATAGTTGGGGCCACTGAAGTATCAATCATAAGAGCAAATGATCACAATAGTGCTGCAGCAGCCATAACTTCAAATTTTGGTCATGTAGCTTTTTTGGGGGGGATGGGGGGTCCTATTGTAACTTCAAACAGTCACTAAGTGACCAATCCTAAATCAAGGCCTACCTGTAGCTAAATAAAGAACATAAAATTAGCAGCAGATACACAATACACAAGAGAAGGATAGTAACAACTGGAAGGATTTGCCTTGTGATCTGTGTTTTTTCAGCTTCTCCATAAATTATGTGGAGCTAAGGATGGTTAATGCGGTGGCTAATTTTTCTGGCAACACCGAATTGTTTAGGATAATTAAAATGATGCAAGTCATCTCCCTACACTGGAAATAGAAGAATGGGCAATAAAATGGCAAACACAGTTTAGTGTAAATGACCTGCGTATACAGTACTGTCTATTTTCACAACTATGCAAATAGAATCTAAGCTAGCAATGTCTGGGGTAATGATGAATGTGGGAGGGAAAAGAATTGCAAAGTTGTGGCTGCTACATAAGAAAGGAGTTTCACATTGACTATCGGAAAGGGAATAAAACACAATAAAAATTAGGAATCTTGATTAGTCATTTATTCCAACCTGCAGAACGGATTCAGTGCAGAAAACAGCAGCCGAAATTATCAAAGGGCGGATGGGTTGCAGTATGTTACTTATTAACTTAGGAGAAATCAATGAGTGAGGAGCACAATAGTTGTCAAAATTGTTGTGAAAAATATCTCTGTGTTTGTGTGTGTTTCTGTATTCAAAAATGAAATGGATACATAAGACTATCGTGCTTCTCTGTCTTACACACATCATGCACACCCACACAAACGCTATTGAATACTTTTTTGTCAGATTTTGCAGGGGGGTATAATGAGGATATAGTGCATGATAAACAGTATGTAATTTTTTTAAATGAATACACTGTGAAAATTTCATTAAACTATACTTTTAAACAATTGTTAGAAAGACACATACTACACCATTCAGAACATTTTATATGTGATCATTTTGTTTGACATTTTCTACAGTTTGTACATAATTTTTTAGAATGTCCATTTCATCGTATGGAAAGCTGTTAAAAACAGTGTGTAAAACAGACATTGTTGGAAGTCTTACAGCACACAGATTTTGACAGAGTAATATTAAATGCAGGTGTTTTCCATTCTAGTGTGACCTGTTAATTATATTTAATGTATAAATGAATCCATCTTTCATAACTGTGTGTGTCCATATTGTTAAATTTACATGAAAAGCTGAACAAGGAAAAAACAGTACTATGGAAGATGAAGGAACTCTTCCCAACTAAAAACTTAGCTTTGGCATGTAACCAGATCAACATAACAGGTTACTGCAAGGTTCACAAGCCTGCAGAGTATAAAATGACTTCACATTAAAAGAATGAAATGTTGATACTTGGCGTTATAAATTGGTTTTTAAAAAGCAAAGCAACATTTTGCCTTTAGTTTCAAAAGTTTGCAATGTTTAGGTTTGAATTATGGAAATTAGGTTGAATTTGAAATAAAAATATATACACTTCAAATCAGTTTCACATTTTGCAGGAATGTGGTTTGTTTGTTTATTTAGATTTGTATGCCGCCCCTCTCCGCAGACTCGGGGCGGCTCACAACAAAGTGAAAAAACAGTTTACAACAAATCTAAATTTCTACTAAAAACATTTTAAAAAACCCCATTTTCTAAACGCATATATACACACATACCATTCATAAATTGTATATGCCCGGGGGAGATGTCTCAGTTCCCCCATGCCTGACGACACAGGTGGGTCTTAAGGAGCTTACGAAAGGCAAGGAGAGTAGGGGCAGTTCTAATCTCTGGGGGGAGTTGGTTCCAGAGGGCCGGGGCCGCCACAGAGAAGGCTCTTCCCCTGGGGCCCGCCAACCGACATTGTTTAATTGACGGGACCCGGAGAAGGCCCACTCTGTGGGACCTAATCGGTCGCTGGGATTCGTGCGGCAGCAGGCGGTCTCGGAGATATTCTGGTCCAGTGCCATGAAGGGCTTTAAAGGTCATAACCAAGACTTTGAATACATTTGGTCAAATACGTTTAGTTAATTGTAATCGGAATTGTGAGTAAAATAAATCTTAGGTACTATTTTTTTTGCCTTTTTCAAAAACTTCACTTTAAAAATATAACTACACCCTTCAAAGGATACTAAAGCAGAAATACGGAATGTGTGGAATATGTAGGATTCTAACTGCCATCAGCCCAACTAGTATGAACAGTGGGCAAGAAAAATTGGGATACAGTAATATCTAAGAGACAACGAATTTCTTTTTAAAAAGTAAATGTGAGCTGTACAGTTAACCTAGACATAACAGGTTGTGTTATGATTTCTCAGTAGAAAACTATGCATAAGTTTATATTGAGGTTTTTTTCTTGGTGTGTTTTGGAAAATTACTAATTATTATTTGTTGTTTAGAATTTTTACTGTGTAATATGGCTAATGAAAACAAGAGGTCTTTGATTATTGACTGTAAAAAATATGACTTCAGTAACCGAGTTGTCGAAGCGTGGAACTCATTACCAGACTCCATAGTGTCATAGTGATTATTTTCCCAGGCATTTGGGTAGATGAGTTGTGCTATTAGTGATTGTTAGTTCACCAACACTCCGCAGTCTGCATTGGTTGTCGATCAGTTTCCGGTCACAATTCAAAGTGACCCTCCATGGCATTGGACCAGAATATCTCCGGGACCGCCTTCTGCTGCACAAATCCCAGCGACCAGTTAGGTCCCACAGAGTTGGCCTTCTCCGGGTCCCGTCGATTAAACAATGTCGTCTGGCGAGACCCAGGGGAAGAGCCTTCTCTGTGGTGGCTCCGACCCTCTGGAACCGGCTCCCCCCCTGAGATCAGGATTGCCCCCACTCTCCTTGCCTTTCGTAAGCTCCTTAAGACCCACCTCTGTCGTCAGGCATGGGGGAATTGAGACATCTTCCCCAGGCCTATAAAATTTATGTATGGTATGTTGTGTGTATTTTTTTTTTAAATTATGGGGTTTTAGCTGTTTGAAATATTAGATTTGCATTTTACATTGTTCTTTGTTATTGCTGTGAGCCGCCCCGAATCTACGGAGAGGGGCGGCATACAAATTAAATAAATAAATAAAATAAAGTAAAATAAAAACTATTGATCCTTGGTGCCAGTGGGTTGTTTGGTGGGTTTGTTTGTTTTAAACTTGTAAGTCCTCAGCTACCTGAGTGAAATGGGCATCAACCATATTTTTCAGAATATAAGATGTGCCTTTCTCCCCCCAAAAGAGAGTGAAAATCTGGTTGTGTCTTATGCTTCAAATGTAACCTGCCCAGCCTCTCAAACGGAGATTTCAGAGGCTGAAAAAAGGCTTTTGAAACAGAGCTTCAGGAAAAAATTTGGTGGTTTTAATGACATAAATTAATGTGCTCTTTTTTCCAAACCTGCTATCAAGAAAATATTAGACAATAGAAATAAAGGGGTTTTTGGCCTTCCTGACTGGCAACTTTATTATAATGCGGCAGCTATGACGTGGCTGAATCATTCACACCCATAATTCAATGCCGGGGGAGGGTGAAAATTGCCTCCCCTGCCCGCCCCAGACCCTCTATAGGGCAAAAACAGCCCACTTCCCAACTTCTGGTGGGCCCGCTAGGCCTGTTTTTCACCCTACCCAGGCTCCAAAGACTTCCTTGGAGCATGGGGAGGGCAAAAATGCCCCGAAGGCCAAAAATGCCCCCCCAGAGCCTTCGTGCAAGCTGAAAATCAGCTGGCTGGTGCGCATATGGTGTGCTGAAGCAGAGCTAGGGCAATGGCTTGCGTGCCGGAAGATAGGGCTCCACGTGCCACCTGTGGCACCTGTGCCATAGGTTCCCCATCACTGGATTAGGATGTAGAAGATCGCTGCATCTTCTTGATTAATATTTGTGATTTATCTTTTTCTCTCAAAGACTGTCACCCGACAAGGCTATGTGTGATAGTAAGTGAATTTCTTCAAGGCTACAAGGGAGATGAGCTGAAACAAATGATGGGCAAGGCCATTAACTCTGGATTCTTTTTTTAAACTTTAATCTCTCTTGCTTTCCTTCTAAAATCAACTTTACCATCAATAGGATGTAGGGAAGGAATGGCTTGTTCTTACTACACATAGAACTCTTGGCAAAGCTTTTTCCCTCCCTTTCCTTTTTAAATTTGAAAATGTTGTTAATTTTTTTAAAAATATATTTTTTTAAAAAAAAAGCAGAGCAAAGAAGTTTGAAAAGGGGAACAACAACAAAAATTAGGGAATGCGATTTTTGAAACATGGACAACTTATAGCCTAAAGTTTTTGCTGTGAAATTGCAGACATTTTGCTAATTTATTGGTTAGTAAACCACTCCTGGATCAATTCAGAACTGACTTGTGTTTATGAATGTTTCCACTGGGAATGTGAGGGAGTCTAGTCAGGGTTTCATTATAATAACTCTATAATCAGTAGTGTTTAACTGTTGGACAGAAAATAAACTTAAATTAAAAACTCTGTGTGTTTATGCAGTAGGATCCCATTTTGCATTATGAGTTATACGTAGCACTTTCTTAAGTAAATTCCATTTGGAATATATGCTATATATATACTGCTCAAAAAAATAAAGGGAGCACTTAAACAACACAATGTAACTCCAAGTAAATCAAACTTCTGTGAAATCAAACTGTCCACTTAGGAAGCAACAGTGATTGACAATCAATTTCACATGTTGTCAGCACATTCAGCTTTGTAGAGAACAAAGTATTCAATGAGAATATTTCATTCATTCAGATCTAGGATGTGTTCTTTGAGTGTTCCCTTAATTTTTTTGAGCAGTGTACAGTGTTCCCTTGATTTTCGCGGGGGATGCGTTCCAAGACTGCCCGGGACAGTCGAATTTCCGCGAAGTAGAGATGCGGAAGTAAATACACTATTTTTGGCTATGAACAGTATCACAAGCCTTCCCTTAACACTTTAAATCCCCAAATTACAATTTCCCATTCCCTTAGCGACCATTTAGATTATTACTCACCATGTTTATTTATTAAAGTTTATAAAAAAATATTTATTAAAGGCAGATGAAAGTTTGGTGATGACATATGACGTCATCGGGCGGGGAAAAAACGTGGTATAGGGAAAAAACCCGCGAAGTATTTTTTAATTAATATTTTTTTAAAAACGTGGTATAGACTTTTCACAAAGTTCGAACCCGCGAAAATCGAGGGAACACTGTACTTGGATATTATACACCAGGTAGAATTGTGTTCCAAGTCAGATAACCAGTTTTTGACAACATTGTAGTATTAAGACATTGTGGTATTCCCTGCAGAAACATCTGTCAGGCCTATTGGACCTCTTTCCTATACTCTTGAAACAGTTTTACTTAATGCTGCCTTGATTTTTATATACATAGAAATTCAGAACCGTGGGGAAAATTAAATAGTACCGTTCTCCCTGAGCTTGAGAAGATTCTTGAAAACTATATCTAGCCTGAAATTGTTTCATCTTTCCTACTATAGCAAGCAACTGAAAGGATAAAGTATATCTATGGAACACTCTACCAACCTTCTCTAACTCTGTAGATTTTTAAGAAGAAGCTGGACAGTCATCCATTGAAAATAGTTTAATTGGTTTTCCTGCTATTGGGGAGGACTATGATAGATACATATGCTTGCTTCCAGCTTCATAGATCTGTGATTCTATGTTTCTATAAATGGAAGATATGTTCTCAGTATCTTACTTGATGCTACTATAAAAAGGAGTGAATAGCTTATAAATAGGGCTGTAAATCAGTGTTTGAACTCCTGATAGGATAGCAGAGAAATGAAAATAAAACAGGTGTCTTTTTAGCTAATATATTTTTTTTGTTTAAAAGGTCAAAATCAAATCTTTCTAATAATTCTGTATTTCATTTATTTTAGCTTAGTCCTTCTATTTTTTTTAAATTCTGGTTAAATTATTCTCCATAGGGCTGGGAGAAAGAAGCCAGGAATGGGTATTGGTCTGTTCTTCTGCCTGGAGACTGGGCATGTGATCTTTTTTGGATGCGTCTCCCCCTGCCTGGCGACTCCCCGGTTTCAGCTCAGTCTTCAGCCAGAATAGATGTGATCTTTGTGTTGACTTCAATTTCAATTCTTAAACTCAATCGTGAGATAAAAAAAGGTTTATTGCTGGTTGCATTCTGGTCAGCGGACCAGTTAGCTGTCTTTCTGGCTTCATTGACTAAAGGTCCCAGCCGACCAGCTAGCGCTCAGGGCAGTTCATCTAGCCCTTGAAAGTTTCCAGGGGACTGTGTCTGGTCATTATGTTCTAATATTGACAGACAACGTGACAACCAAGGTACACATCAATTGCCAGGGGGACCAATGCCCATTTTCCCCAAGAAAAGGAAAACTGGTATTTTTTTACGGATGTAAATTCAATCTATTCATTTAATTTATTTCTACTAAAGACATTGGATAGAATTAAAGAGAATTTTCGTCTTCTATGGAAGAAAAGAAGATGTCTAAACAAGCTAAAGATATTTTAGTAACTAGGTGTGTCAGCAATGAGTCAAACCTATTACTGGGTTTATAAAAAACTCGCTTTTCGATACTGCTTTCTGATGAAGTGCATTTTTTATGCTTGGCAATAACCTTTATTGTCAGTATAGGTCAGGTTTGGAGAGAAACAATAACAAAAACAGGAAAAGAAGAGAGGAAAGCATATAATTTTATGAGCAATATTACACAAACTTTGCTTTCCAAATGACCAATGTGGGATTTTAAACTATATTTGAACAAAGAAGAATAGCATTTACTGTGATTTATTGACCTAGACCAAAAGAATAACACACTTATAATTAGCACTGTAAACTCTGTTTTTTAAAGTAAAATTCTAATGGACAGTGGATGTCAGTTACATTTTGCATAGTTATTATTTGTGGTGCATTAAATTTCTTCTCAAATGGACCATATGTAGCCCAGAACTTGAGACTCATTTTAAATGTCATGTCTTAAATCTTCATATGCCAAAGGAGAACAAATCACAGAGCAGACCTGTTTGAATAACTGGGATTCCTTTTAGTTCTTGCCTTGACAAGTTAAAGTTGGAAGTCACAGTGTGTTCTTGCTAAGAAGCCAGGGGTCCTGATTTAGTCATCAACAAAGCAAACTGTTGAAATCCCATAGTTTGTTTAATAACCCTGTCTGAGAGGGTTATTAGGTGGACAACCTTGGACTGATGGATCAGCAATGCACCACTGTGCCCTTGTTGTTCTAAGCTAGAAATCTAGATCTGGTTTAGCTGAGGTCAGATGTGTGTGGTTGGGTAATGCTTGATTGATCTATGTATGTGCCTGTTTATAATTATAATTATAATTATTTATTAAATTTGTATGCCGCCCCTCTCCAAAGACTCGGGGCGGCTAACAACAATAAAAAAGACAATGTAAACAAATCTAATATTAAAATAATCTTAAAAATCCCAATTTAAAGAACCACTCATACATACAAGCATATCATGTATAAATTCTATAAGCCTAGGGGGAAGTGAAATTTCAATTCCCCCATGCCTGACGACACAGGTGGGTTTTAAGGAGCTTGCGAAAGGCAAGGAGGGTGGGGGCAACTCTGATATCTGGGTGGAGCTGGTTCCAGAAGGTCGGGGCCGCCACAGAGAAGGCTCTTCTCCTGGGTCCTGCCAAACAACATTGCTTAGTCGACGGGACCCGGAGAAGGCCGACTCTGTGGGATCTAACCGGTCGCTGGGATTCGTGCGGTAGAAGGCGGTCCCGGAGATATTCTGGTCCGATGCTGCCGATAATCTTAGATATTATGCTGCAGATTGATAATGTTTGGCATATTTTCACCAACAGTTCTTTCCATTTTTAAAGATAATCATTTTAGTCTATGCCTTAAACATTCAGTTCACCTTTAGCTATCAAAAATGTCATTTCATCCATCTATATGTAGAATAAATGACACTAAATTTTTAATGTGCCTATGGAGGTTTGGAGGAGTTTGATAATATCTACCATGTGGTTTTGCTCAGTCACTCCAAAATCCTCTTGAATATGTTCTAAACCCTTGGAGAGATGTGGGGAAGAAGCACAAAAGAAGTTGCATATGAAATATTTATAAGTACAATAGAGAAGTTGGACTATTCTCAAATTGTGATTCATGATAATTCTAAGATTTTTATTGCCTCTTAATATTTGAGAACATTTTCTTTAGTCTAACCACCAAATTATATCATCCCATAAATAACCTGGAAAAGAGGGCAAAATGTATGTAAAAGCTTGTTCAATAACAACAAAAAGCTTAGAACAAATTAGATTTGGATGAAAACAGTTGGACAAAAAAGGCAATGAGGTGCTTTTTTCCAACTCTGTTCCCCACTTCCCCCAGCTCCAGCTATTTCTGTCATCCCTCACTAGACACAATAGTTTAATCTTGCAAATATAAATTTATGACTGATAAATGAGTCTTCTCTATTCTCATTATAGTATAGTAGTTGTGCTGGTTGAGGTTCCACACCAAAAAAAGACAGACACGCGTGAGAGTATTGCAAGATCAGTGATTAAAATGGTTCACCGTCCCAAGTTCATGAAATGGCGTTGCTTTCTTACTCTTGTTGATGGATAGATGGTTTAATAGAGAACCAGGTTGTGAACATATAACTTAGCTACTGCTAACCAATAGCAGTCATGTATTTCACAAAAATTAAAATGTTTAGCAGTGCATAATATGAGCCTGATTAGACCTTCGTGCATAATATTGGAAAGCTGCTTGGGCTTCCCTTACATATACTGTAGAAACATAGAAACATAGAAGTCTGACAGCAGAAAAAGACCTCATGGTCCATCTAGTCTGCCCTTATACTATTTTCTGTATTTTATCTTAGGATGGATATATGTTTATCCCAGGCATGTTTAAATTCAGTTACTGTGGATTTATCTACCACGTTTGCTGGAAGTTTGTTCCAAGGATCTACTACTCTTTCAGTAAAATAATATTTTCTCATGTTTCTTTTGATCTTTCCAACTAACTTCAGATTGTGTCCCCTTGTTCTTGTGTTCACTTTCCTATTAAAAACACTTCCCTCCTGAACCTTATTTAACCCTTTAAATGTTTATTTAAATGTTTCAATCATGTCCCCCCTTTTCCTTCTGTCCTCCAGACTATATAGATTGAGTTCATTAAGTCTTTCCTGATACGTTTTATGCTTAAGACCTTCCACCATTCTTGTCGCCCGTCTTTGGACCCGTTCAATTTTGTCAATATCTTTTTGTAGGTGAGGTCTCCAGAACTGAACACGGTATTCCAAATATTATATACCTTTAACTTAAACTGATGAGGGATTCCAGAAGGGATTCCACTATTTCATGTGTATCTTTCATTTCAGTCTCCTTGAGCTTTCATCAATGTTCTCTTTCCACTTTTGAATCTCCTTCAGTGGCAATTGCATGCAGGTAAAAACTTAATAAACATTTAATATTGTGTACATTCTTCTTTGTAGCTCTTGACTCTACATGTTTCTCTTGGGCTACCACAGCTTTGCTTGCTCATGACTCCTAATATAGGATAGCCACTTGATTTTTCAAGGTAACCACCTTGAATATTTACCAAGTTCAGTATGCAAGCTATACTTCATGGATGTGGGTGGTTAGTTGATAAATCATGTACTTATGAAAGAGATCTTCTCATAGGAAACATTTAACTATCACTGTCTAAAACCAATTTCAAGCACTCCCTTATGGCAATTTGGGACAAAAGCATAACATTTATTGCCAGTACAGTGGAACCCCGACATAAGAGCTGCTCTACTTAAGAGCAACTCGAGATAAGAGCTGGGAGGGGAGAGATATTTTTGTTCTACTTACAAGCCCAAATTCGAGATACAAGCGCCAAGGAGCTGTCTCCTGAAGCCAAACGCTAACTTCCGCGTTCGGCTTCAGGAGACAGCTGCGAAGCGGCACGCGTGTTTTAAGAGGTTGCAGCCGGCCTGGGGGGCTCGGGGGGGGGGGCTTGCAGCTTTCTTTCTTGCTCTTTTTCTTTCTCTCTTTTACCTTCCCTTCTATTTCTTCTTTTCTTTCTCCTTCCCACCTTCTTCCCTCCCTCCCTCCCTTCACTCATTCCTCTCTTACTCTCCCCTTTCATAAGTTTCCTTGCTTCCTTCCTCTGTTCCTGTCCCTTCCCCCTTTCTTTCTTTCTTTCTTTCTTTCTTTCTTTCTTTCTTGCTCTTTTTCTTTCTCTCTTTTACCTTCCCTTCCTCTATTTCTTCTTTTCTTTCTCCTTCCCACCTTCTTCCCTCCCTCCCTTCACTCATTCCTCTCTTACTCTCCCCTTTCATAAGTTTCCTTGCTTCCTTCCTCTGTTCCTGTCCCTTCCCCCTTTCTTTCTTTCTTTCTTTCTTTCTTTCTTTCTTTCTTTCTTTCTTGCTCTTTTTCTTTCTCTCTTTTACCTTCCATTCCTCTATTTCTTCTTTTCTTTCTCCTTCCCACCTTCTTCCCTCCCTCCCTCCCTTCACTCATTCCTCTCTTACTCTCCCCTTTCATAAGTTTCCTTGCTTCCTTCCTCTGTTCCTGTCCCTTCCCTCTTTCCTTCCTTCCTTCCCACCCTCCGTCCATTCATTCACCCATTCCTCTCTTGATCGCTTAAAGCCGGTCCCTGGTGCAAAAAGGGTTGGGGACCTCTGTCCTACAGGATTGGGTGGCAGAGAAGTTGAACATATATATGTAAATTTAAAAGTTTAAGAAAGTTTACAAGTTCAGTGAAAGAAACTTCATTATTCATTTATATGTACATGTACATTTCTTCATTAAAAACATGTCTTTCTGCATAATTTAGACTAACTTTGTGAGTTTTTTGAGGGCTGGAACCAATTAAAATTATTTACATTAATTCCTATGGGGAAAAGTCGTTCGAGATAAGAGCTGCTCGACTTAAGAGCCCAGGTCCGGAACGAATTAAACTCGTATCTCGAGGTACCACTGTATAAGAGTCTTATAATTTTGCTCAGGCTTGGTTGATTGAAGCCAAATGCCACTTTTCTATTAGTAAACATTTCAAGGTATCTTGTAATATTTGTCAGTTGTCTTAGTGTTATCAGCTCCTAGGTATATCTTGTTTTTTATTTGTATTGGTTTTTATACTATTTGTGAACCACTCAAAGTCACATGGAGTTGGACTGTGGACAATTTGGTGCATACCACCTGCATAAGTGGGAGGGAGGATCAAACTGTCAGCAGTTTTTCATCTGCTTTAAAATCACCTGGAAGAATTAAGGTTGCAGTAGATTGTGAAATCAGGAGTTCCAGATTAAGACAGTAGGAGTACGGGTGAAGCAAGAATCCCATAAATGAGGAAATAGCCAGTTCTTCCAAGATTTATCCAGCTCTGAAGTCACAAAACAAAAACTGTGCCAGAGATAAACTGGAATAAAATTGTTTTGGCTGCCCAAAGAAGATACTGGGAGTACATGGCATCATAGTGCCATTTTGCCATAAAGGTTCATGTTGAAGGTCTGTATGTGATAACAAACAAAATGGAAACTGTACTCTTTCCCCCTACATGTTTTGGATAGGAGTAGGGTCAAACAAGAGAACCGCAACCTAGAGATACCCCAATGTTCCATCCTCTCTCAGCTGATGACCTTAACCTACAATCTCTTTAACAATGGACACCCCCCAGCTCTGCTGCTTCCCTAAAAGGTCCTTTATGCTTAACAATAGAACTCACTCCATATACCTTCGCAAAGAGCTACCTGGCTTCCCCAAACTGGCCAGCAAATCAGATCCATAGAATGTTTTGACTTGTAACTTCTATAAAACCTCTTGGCTTTCCTGAATATACTTTTTTATTAACTCTTTTGAAAGATTAAAAATTAATAGAAACTAATGTAAAATGAGGAGGAAATAAGAAGAAAAAAGAAAAAGAAATAAGTAAAATAATAAAAGAAAAAAGGGACCAAGTAGATATTGTTCACATCAGCTATATTATATACAGTATTTTAACTTCTCCCTAAAGTTAGGTCATAATACTCTTTGTATTCTGCCTAATTAGGAAAGCCATAAATCATGTTATTTTTTTCATTGGTACACAAAAATTTTTGCACCAGCTGCTGTGGCCTAGAAATGGAGCTCCTGCTTCACCATCTGGAGATTGTGAATTCGATCCTAGGTAGAGGCAGATGTAGTCTTCTGCTTGGGCAGGGGGTTAGACTAGATGACCTGTAAATTTGTTTGTTTGTTTGTTTGGTTTTTATGCCGCCCTTCTCCTTAGACTCAGGGCGGCTTACAACATGTTAGCAATAGCACTTTTTAACAGAGCCAGCATATTGCCCCCACAATCTGGGTCCTCATTTTACCCACCTCGGAAGGATGGAAGTCAACCTTGAGCCGGTGATGAGATTTGAACCGCTGACCTACAGATCTACAATCAGCTTCAGTGCCCTGCAGTACAGCACTCTGCAGATAGCATCTTGTCTCTAATTTTAAAAAGTCAGCAAGATCTATCACCTTCAACCAATCACTCTTCCATTAGTGGGTTGTGTTGAATCTTTCCATCTCTGTGCCAGGCGTGGGTTCCTCCCAGTACGTACCAGTTCATCCGAACTGATAGCGACCCGTTGGTGATGTCACGATGATGTCACCCGGTTCAGTCATTGCTGGTCCGTGTGCGCCGCATTTTTTCAATTTTTTTTTCTGAGCATGTGCAGAAGCTGAATTTCTGGCACTGGGCATGCGGTTGCCATCTTGTTTTTGACTGTTTTTAAAAATTATTTTTTGCAGATTTTTCACCACTACGCGTGTGTGCACGCCCACAAGGCGCATCCACGCAGCATGAGAGAAAGCAAACTGGCAGCAAGATAGGTTCCATCCCTGCTCTGTGCATATAATAATTTCACCACATTAATCATATAATGAAATAATCTGAAACTTTTGCTGTTCCATTGTTCAATAATAGTTATAAAACGGGCTCAAAGATCATTGCAGTAAACATGGGTTTTTCTCCTCCGCATTGCATTCCTTACTTCAGCAAAACTCCACAATATCATCATGCTCATATAGAGCCTATGATTTCAACTGTTTATACAGAAATCATATTCAAATTTACTGAGTATAACTGAGTATGACTCTCCTCTCCTGATTGCTATGCCACAGTCCCTATCATACCTGCACACACAAGATGGAAGATCTGCAGGGAAAAAAGTTTTATGCACAGATCCAAACAAAACTCTGGGTTCTCAATTTGTTGCTTGGGTGAGAGCCTTTTTATGTGTTGTGAGATTCCCCCCCCCCCCCAAATATTCCTGCTGTATGTGTTCAGGATGATGTCAGCTGCGAGAATGGCTTGAGTTCACTTTAAACAAAGTTACCTTTGTAACTTGAGAATTGACAGGTATGTTTTAACTCCCAGATAATCAATTTCCATGGGTGGTTTCCCCCCCCCTCCAGAAATCAAATTTTAGAGTTCAAAGGTGAGAAGTATTGTCAGACACAACATAAGTGTCCTGTGGACAGGGGGACCCATAAATAGAAATAGTGTTAATAATCAATATTATTTATCCAATGATCTTTTCATAGCTAGTCATTGAAATATAAGGTTAGCTCTATCTTCTGAAAGATTTCTGATAAACCTTTATTTGGTACAAAATCTGAGCACTCAATGAATGTTTTCAATCTCAGTCAAGGTTTCATCCATTTAGTATTAATCCCTTGCGCTAGAGGCTAATGGTCCTAGTATTTCAAGGCTGCCAGACGAAAACAATTTTATACCTTGCAGTTGTGTATAGAGAAATTTAAGAATAGCACCTCTAAGGTTAAGTCCAGTAATAGGAATGAAAACAAATTGTTTAATCATCAGTCTATAGGCACTTGCATAAGGAATGCAGTCTTTAAGCAAGATACCATATGGGGAAGAAGTACTAATAAAAACTTGGATAAGAATACCAGCTGGCCCAAGATACAGATTCCAACAGAATTGGAGTATATTTTTGACAATCTAAACCACTCTGAACTTGCAGTTAATATAGCATGCCATGTTTTATTTAGGCAGTGGCTGATCTAGGAAAACAGAAGAATGTGAGAAAAATGGTTTTTGAAATTATTTTCTCTATCACACAATACTAGGACAAGGGGGCACTCCCTAAAGCTCATAGGTAAGAAAGTGAGGACAAATAAAGGGAAATATTTCTTCACCCAGAGGGTCATTAGTTTATGGAATTCACTTCCAGAAGAGGTCGTGACCGCTGTTAGCCTTGATAGCCTCAAGGCAGGATTAGACAGATTCATGGATGCCAAGTATATCGGTAGTTATTGAAACGGATGTCCATGTGCCGCCTCTATGTTGGTTGAGGCGGGCAGGATTCCCTTGAGTACCATCTGTTGGGGGTCAAGGGAAAGGGAGGGTTTTGCCTTCTCTTTCTGTTCAAGATCCCCATGGACAATTGGTGGGCCACTGTTTGACACAGAATGCTGGACTCGATGGGCTTTGGCCTGATTCAGCATGGCTCTTCTTATGTTCTTAAGGGTATGAGAAGAGGTGCTAAGTGGAGAAAATACAAGACGTTTTATTCTGTTGTTCTATTTCTTTGATACCTGGATAATCAGTGAAAGCTATGTGTATCAAATTAAATTGTAATGAATAAGATTCTGTATGCATTTCATAGTGGAATGAATTACGGTATGGACCAAAATTTTGGATCTGACATTTGCACCATCAAAATATGGTGAAACGTTTGTACTAATTAATGGAAGGACCTTCTTGGATACGTTTTGGATTTTTTTAAAAATGAGGATAGTTATGTTGCAATAATTAGATGAGGTCTTTGTTTTTGAAATACAGATTGAAAATAATATCCAGACTGTTTATGTCATTGCCCTATTGCAGCCAAGGCCTGGGCCAACAGAGGGGGATGGCGTAGTCCCTATGGCCCATGAGGAACGAATTGGGGATGAGGACAAGGCAGCAGGCAGGGGGAAAGAGAGGGTGCAGACTGACCCAGGAAGTGGGTAAGAGATGGAAAGGACAGGCAGCGGAACAGAGGAGCTCCAGAGCCTCAGAGAAAAGCAAATGCCTCCCTCGCTCGATCCTCAAGTGCAGAGAATGGAGAGGAGGCAAAGTTGGTGCAGGGTAAACTACTCGGGAGGAGGGTTTCCCGCCCCTCCTCATGAGGTTCACCCAGAGAGTAGAATTTAAGGAGACTTAAGAAGGAGATTTTGCCCGGAACAAGTGTTTGTTTCAGATTACACTCCCCTGGCTTTGAGGATTATTTTTGCCATGTTTTGAAGACTGCTTTTGCCTTGCTTTGAGGACTATTCTTGGCTTGCCCTAACCTTGAAGACTCAGCCCTTGGAACTGCTTTTGCGTTGGATATAAAATTTGGATGTGCATGCGTTTAATTGAAGCCTGATTATGTATTTAAATTTCCTGGGTGCATATCAGCCTTTGGCTGTGGTTTAAAATAGTCTTATGATTCTGGGTTATCTTTGTTCTATGCTCTGCTTTAGTCCTTTTAAGTAAACTTTATGCTGCACAAAAGAATGGTAGAATCCTTCGTATTTGAAATGTTAAAATACATACAAACTGTTTCCTTTCTAAATGTACGCTTCAGAAAAAGCCCTGCATCAAAACGAGTCCCAGCGCTGTAATTGGTTAACTGCAGCTGATTATGACAATTTTATTATGCTCTGATTTAGAATTTTAAAAATCTTAATTTCAACATCAACAAAGAATAGTTTTGCTCCCCAAACCAGGGTGAAATTACCCAAAATAGTATTAATGATACTTTTTCTTTGGGTAACAACACACAGAGCCATTATTACAGGGACCTTTAAATTCACTCAAAGGGTTTTATTTACACTGAGTGAAAAGAACTTCTGATAAGCAGTTTTTGGTAATGAAAAAGTTTGAGAAGCACTGCTTTAGAATTCATAGCAAAATAGAGTTTTCCTTTTCAATTACCAGGGATGAGGTGCTGTTTTGATGTCTAGACCTTTTCAAGGGAAATACTTTCCACAATTCTTAGCAATTCTTCATAGTTTGACCTTATGTCATCCAAAAATGCAAACAAGGAAATGGTATGGGACTCATGCAGAACAAATTCAAAAAAGCACCTAACTGAAATAAATCCACGAGTCCACTGTACTTTACTATAAATGTAATAAGTAACTGCAATATAATAAGGAAGTGCAGTGTAATAAGTTGTAATAAATTACTTCAAATACAGTACTCTAGTTCAAGGTAATCCTCACCTCCCTGTACACTCAAGGTGCTAAGTTGAATTTAAAGGAAGTTGAAAGATATTTGTGTATATCATATTAAATGTGATATACAAAAATAGAAAAAGTGATTGTGTCCATGTCAACATTTCTGAGTCCCATCTCCCTTTTGGGGGGCATTATAAAGGATATACAGTGTTCCCTTGATTTTCGCAGGTTCGAACGTCGCGAAAAGTGTATAGTTTTTCAAAAATATTAATTAAAAAATACTTTGTGGTTTTCCCCCCTATACCATGGTTTTTCCCGCCCGATGATGTCATATGTCATCGCAAAACTTTCGTCCGCCTTTAATAAATATTTTTTAAAATAAAATGTAATAAATAAACATGGTGAGTAATAATCTAAATACTTGCTAATGGAATGGTCCTTAATGTATTATTGCTTTCCCCTCAAAGTCATGTTTTCACAGCAAAGTGTAAGCAATTCCCTTTTGAGGACAAAGAAAATGGATACTCAATAACAATGGAGGCACAATGAAGCTGTGATTAAAAACTGTCACAACAGGGTAGATAGAGAAAATAAATTAAAGCAACAAAGTTCTTTTAAGAAAACGAGTAAAATACAAAATCCTTAAAGTAAAAATTCAGCATAGATCTGATTGAATCACTTTCGTTACAAAGAAAAAGAACCTTCACGCCCACTTCAGTGAAAGAGGACGTATTTGGGAGCACCGAAATAAACAGTAAAACTTTATGACTGTAGGCAAGCAAAAGGATATAAGATAAGTTAGCATCCAGCCAGGCTAGTAATCAAAAGTGATATTACAAACAGAAAGTGCACTTAAAAATACAAGCAGTTGCAGGAAAAGATGGCGACCCAACCACTCTGGCCACTTTTACCGAGAATTGAAATCCTCCAGATTTCTGTCTCCAGGCAAGTACATGGCAGTGTGGGGTTGTTGAGGGTCTTTAACATTACTGACATTCAAATATGGAGAGATTGCTGCCCCCAAAGAAGTCTTAGCAGCAAAATCCGCAGTTTGTTGGCAGGAAGAAAAAAAATGCCCCATCATTTAGCGCCCTGTTTTCTGAGAACTCTCTAGAACAGTGATGGCTAACCTTTTTGTCATGGGCCGAAAGCGCATGCGTGTGTGACAGCATGCACGGCAAAGACCCGAAAACCAGATGGCTGGCAGGAGCACGCACACATGTGCAATGGAGCTGAGCTGGGGCAACAGCTTGCATGCCGGGACAAAAGGCTCTATGTGCCACAGGTTCACCATCACAACTCTAGAAGATCTTTTTTTGTGGGGGAAAAATAGGAGTGTAGAGAAGTCATATTAAAAGCCAGTCATCTCTTAAAAATTGTGTTCTTTCTGAAGCAATGACTTAATTTAATATTTGATGTTTCTATTTATTTGATATTGTTAAAGGGCTTTCAGCTTTTCTTTAGAATGTCTGTGATCTGATCATATTTTGGAAAGCAAGACTTTCTTTTTTTAAAAAAAATAAGAGTGGATCCCTTTCTCCTTTATTTGGGCCAACTTGGTAGAAACACATCCTCAGGCCTTCTAAAATAAATGTATGCACTTAACCATTGAGTTAAATGTGCCTATATGTATGCAAAATATGTTAATAAGCAGGATGAAAGGAAAGCAGGATTTCAAGGCACAATTAAGAGTTGGATAGATGTGGTTCTTCACAGAACAACTGATCAAGAATTCTGTGTGATTTTCTTCCCTCGGAAAAAAGGGGGAAATGTGAGTGTCGTGGCTGGAGATAATGGAAGTTTATTTATTTTATTATTTATTACTTGGATTTGTATGCCGCCCCTCTCCGAAGTTATACCAAACATTTGAAAACTGGGAAATGCCGGATCTAAATAAGTAGGCAGGAAAAGAAAATTTGAGTGCTGGCAGTACTTCTCCCTCTAAACTAAGTTTGTGTTTAATTTTCAGGCCAGCCAGAGCAGTAACGTTGCCAAAAAGGTAAGAGCCCATTTCCAGTTAATGTATTTCTTTTGGGTTTTTTCATGCACTTATCAGCATTAAAAATTATTGGTGATGTCATCTGAACGGAAGGGATAAAGAAAGTTTCATTTTATTTAAAACAGGTGGCCCCAGTGAATGAGCTGTATGCTTTCTTTGTGCTGCCAGGCCTCTGAAAATCCAGAGGCAGCTGGGATACCCGTTGGCTGCCAGGCAGCTGGAGTACATTGGAGCCAATTCCCACGTTAAGGTTCATGTATGAAACCTCAGAAGCATCCCCTTCCTACTTGAGTTGACATCCCCTTCCTACTTGAGTTGAAATGCTTCTTCCCACCCCCTCCACCCCCCCCAAAGTCCTCTGACAATTGGGATACATATTTTGATCAGCAGCTCAAATTTTCTTGGAGTCAATTCAGTTAAACAGATATCCATTTTTATAACCTGGAACTCAACAATCTGGCCTAGATCTTCAGACTCCCCCCCCCCAAAGTTATCCAAACTCACCCAGATTCAGGTGGTTTATAAATGATGGGGGTGAGGGGAGTAGTGTCTCTTTGTCCTTCTCTTGATTTCATACCAAGGAAATGGTCCTCCGGGGCAATGGACCATAAAGTCCTAGAATGATCCAAGATGTTCAGGAACTCTTCTTTTCTTCCAAAACAAGAAAGGATTTTTATACTCACTTTTCTGGGAAAAAGCTAACTGGATACAATCCTTTTTACCTCTTTAATTTCCAGTAGATACTTAACAAACTTTTGAAATACCAAACATTATCAGTTAAGCTACTGATAATCTTTGGTTTGCTGGTCTTCAGTTTGTTGAGTGAAAGCTGGACATAACACCACTAATGCGGAAGGGTGATTTGCTGTTTTGTTTTTGAATGGATCCACAGTGTTTCTTTTCACTGAAACCTTAATTTACAACTTTTGCAGAAACAATGAATTCTTGCTTTAATATTGCATAGTGCAGGGGTCCCTAAACTTGTCAACTTTAAGTTTTGTGGACTTCAAGTCCCAGAATTCTCCAGCCAGCTATGCTGGGTGGAGAATTCTGGGACTTCAAGTCCACAACTCTTAAAGTTGACAAGTTTGAAGACCTCTGGCATAGTGTTTAAAGAGATGAATTTGGGAACATTCTGGCCAGACCAAATATATAGACTAGTGATAAAAAATGAACAACTAAAAATCAGTAGTGGGTGTTTAATCTAATTGACTGCTTGCATTTGAAATGGCACGGCTTTTCTGAATCACGGGTGCCAAATGATTTGAGTTAATTATATGCCAATTACCATTAGCAACCTTCAAGCTAAACAAACTGTGAATAGATTGCAGCAGAAAAGAAAGGAGAGAGAAATGAATCTATTCTTTTTCATTATACCTGGAGGAGAAATCTGTATCAACTATTTTAAACATTCTTGCATGAAGAAAGGCTGAAGAAGGAAAAAAAA
The DNA here is from genome assembly GCF_031021105.1 of Erythrolamprus reginae. Lineage (NCBI taxonomy): Eukaryota > Metazoa > Chordata > Lepidosauria > Squamata > Dipsadidae > Erythrolamprus > Erythrolamprus reginae. Next base: position 359,853,949 of record NC_091950.1, on the reverse strand, counting down.
TGAGTGGCGGATATGTTTTTTATTGATTGGAAAGTAATATTGGAAATACAGTGATACCTCGTCTTACAAACGCCTCGTCATACAAACTTTTCGAGATACAAACCTGTGGTTTAAGATTTTTTTGCCTCTTACAAACTATTTTCACCTTACAAACCCACCGCCGCTGCTGGGATGCTCCGCCTCCGGACTTCCTTTGCCAGTGAAGCACCCATTTTTACCCTGCTGGGATTACCCTGAGGCTCCCCTCCATGGGAAACCCCACCTCCGGACTTCCCTGTTTTTGTGATGCTGTAGGGGTATCCCAGCAGGGGATCCCAGCAGAACAAAAACGGGCGCTTCAGTGGCAATGGAAGTCCAGAGGTGGGATTTCCCAGTGAGGGGAGCCTCAGTGAAATTGCAACATGGCAAAAACACAGAGGTCCGGAGGTGGGGTTTTGAGGACTTCAGTGTTTTTGCGATGCTGAGATTCCCCTGCAGCATCGCGAAAACACAGAAGTCCGGAGGTGGGATTTCCCATGGAGGGGAGCCTCAGGGGAATCACAGCAGCGCAAAAACGGGCACTTCAGCTGGCAAAAGGGGTGAATTTTGGGCTTGCACGCATTAATCGCTTTTCCAATGATTCCTAAGGGAAACATTGTTTTGTCTTACAAACTTTTCACTTTAAGAACCTCGTCCTGGAGCCAATTAAGTTTGTAAGACAAGGTATCACTGTACTGCTCTCCGCAAATTTGGGTACTTTCCAGTTTGAAGACTGGCACAATTCAGTCCTCTGTAAAGAAAAATGATGGTGATATTTTAAAAAACTATCTTAGCCATTAAAAGAAAAAGTATAAATTAACCCCCTGCTAGCACCTTTCTCCTATTCACGTTTGTTTTCCATTTTGTTCTAGCTATGCAGCTCTGATAGCAGACTGGCCTGTGGTGGTTTTAGGCATGTGTACTGTGTTAATTGTGGTGTGCGCATTGGTTGGAATTCTAGTCCCAGATCTTCCAGACTTCTCTGATCCTTTATTGGTGAGTAAACTTTACTATCTTCTGCTGTCATTGTGCACTGTGTTGGCACATCCTCCAACACCCCCCCTCTTCTCCCGAAATAATGATAAACAGAGAGTTGTGGTAAATTATGGGCGAACATATTGTATTGCTTTCAAATGCAGATGTGTCCACATCCAGACCCCACATCTGAATATTTATAAAGTACTTGAGGCCAGATGTCTTCAGCTATATGGGTGTAACTGCTGAATCTTTTCTTAAGAGAAAACTTTAGAAGAATCCTCTTCTAAGAGTGATTTCAGCTTATGTACAATAGAAATACTATGCATTAGTGCAATACAGTAGAGCAACACCAGATAGCTTAAACCAGTGTTTTTCAACCAGTGTGCCGCGGCACACTAGTGTGCCATGAGACATGGTCAGGTGTGCCGTGGGGAAATTAAACATGGGTCCCCAAACTACGGCCCGTGTGCCAGCCGCCTCCATCCGGGCCGCCGCCAGCTGCCTCCATCCGAACATAAACATTCCCTCACAGTCCCTCCAGCTATCAGCGACAGGAAGAGTGGAGGCGCAGGGAATGCTCATTGACCAATCTAGGATTCATCCTGACCACTAGAAATGAACCAATAGCAGGCCGCCTTTAATCCACACCCAGGAAGGTCCCCACTCGGGCTGTCGCGCACTTGTCATTGTGTGGCCGTGGCGAGTAGTTAAAGCTGCTACTCCTCCCCGTGGTCCCGATTTCTAATCCTGGTCAGGACTGGAGGTAAATGTTGCCACCACCTCAGCTGGTTATGTCTATCCTGAAACAGGCCCAGGTTTCACACTAAGTGAGTATAAATACATTTAGAAACCATATTATTAACTATATGTATAATATGTACTGTGTTAGAGTGTCATTTTGTGTCATTTTGGTTGGTGGTGTGCCCCAGGATTTTGTAAATGTAAAAAATGTGCCGCAGCTCAAAAAAGGTTGAAAATCACTGGCTTAAACAGTAACTCAATAAATAGAAGATAACTTTAGGTAATTGTTGTTCTATACATGCACTATGGGAGTGGTGAACAGTTCTGCCTACTATATGTCTGATTTGTTTTCTCACTGAAACATTAATGAATACTATCATAAAAGTTTACCAAGGAAGGGTTTTGCTTATTCAGCAGAGGCTTCCGTATAGCTGGAACCCATCTCTAGTAAGGTCTTAGCACATAGAGTAGGCTTCATGTATATACTCTATGCATGATGGCTCCTCTCCGTAGATCAGAGGGTAGTGATGGTGATATTGGTCAGAAGTCTTCTATATATTGTGTTGGGTGATTCAGTAAATTAAAAACAAGCTTGTTATTTATAAACCATGTTATTTGGGAGATGTAGTTGCCATATATTTTCCACTTTCTTTCCAAGAAGGTGGGGGTGGGGTAGAATAGAATAGAATAGGAATTTGTCGTTGGTGCATATGCTCTCATTATATGTAAGAAAAGATACATTTGTCAAGAATCATGAGTTACAATGATTGTCATATGCTACAAATAAGCAATCAGGAAACAATATTAATATAAATTGTAAGGATACAAACAACAAATTACAGTCATACAGTCATAAGTGGGAGGAGATGGGTGATAGGAACAATGAGAAGACTGATAGTAATAGAAATGCACCCTTAGTGAATAGTTTGTGTCTAGTTGTTCTGATGTTGTGCTCTATAGCGTCATTTTGAGGGTAAGAGTTGAAATAATTTATATCCGGATGCGAGGGGTCAGTAAATATTTTTAAGGATCTCTTTGTCAACTTTGTCATATTTATCTGAAAGCAGTTAATACAGTTAATGATATTATTGTCTTCATGTTTTTACTTGTGTTCACTTACGTCTCTTCACTTGGTGCCACTGGCTCTTGAGAATTGAGATGCATAGTAACATGGGAATCTGGCTAACTCAAGCTGTGGAAGGCTGTGTTTCAACTTGTGTCATTCTGTCATCAGAATATGAACCAATTTAAGTGTTACCTGTAGAAAATAAATGTTTAATAAAATTCTTCCATTTTCATTTCTGTTTGCTTGTTCAGTGAAATAATGGCATTCATTAAAAAAAAATCATAAATATTCTGCTGCAGGGTTTTGAACCAAGAGGAACTGCTATTGGGCAGAGGCTGGTCACTTGGAATAACATGGTGAAAAATACAGGCTACAAAGCAACTTTAGCAAACTACCCATTTAAATATGCAGATGAGCAGGCTAAGAGGTAAAGGCTTTCAATCAAATTATCAGCTGTTGGTTCTAGGTGCCACATTGAAATAACCAGTCCTCAAATTGTTTGAATAACAGATGTTTAATAAATATTTTTCCTGTCTGCCCCCCCCTCCCCCAAATAAACAGAATATGCATTTTACATCTGGCTCTTTTATTTGTAAGTTAATAATAGGATGTTGCAGAAGAGATGCTTTGAAACTTTGATGCTTTGAAACATGCAGAAGCAAAAGTGCAGCATCTGTTTCTGATAACTTAAATTACCTGATCCTGAAAACAGGCATAGCAGGGAATTCTGTGTTAATATTCAAATCTGAAGCTTTGCACAACCCTAGTAAACAATTACCGCAGACCACAAAGGTCTACAGACTTTGTGACTTCTTGTCTACGATTGGGTGATTATGCCACATGTTATAATTTTTAAGTGTGGCGCTCATTAGCATTGCTGTGAATCCTTCTGTACTCGGTTTTTACCATTTGGTAATGTTTCTGCACTTCTCATATAATTGTCACATTTTTTCTTTGAAATTTTATAAAAGTCGAATGACTACTCTTTCCATTTTATTGTAAGTTTGAATGCAACCTGTATTAGTATTTTTTATTTAGGATAATGTTCTCCAGTGTGACAGCTTTCCAGAACTCCTCAGTCTGCATTTTGTTTGGTTACTTTTCTCTGATTTAGTACTTTTTAAATCTATGTAGTGCTGGAATAAAAATGACTACTTGAAATTTATCATTTTTTTAAAAAAATTGTTCTCGACAGTCATCGAGATGGCAGATGGTCTGAGGATCACTATGAAAGAGAGAAGAGGGAGGCTGACTGGAATTTCCAGAAGGACAGCTTTTTCTGTGACATTCCAAGTGAGTTGATTAATATTTTAGCTGTAAAATAAAATTGGCTTTATATTTGCAAGCACAACGAGTTTGACTGAATTAAATCTCTTCATTTTCAATTTTTCATTTCCCGGGATTTGATCTTTTCTGTCTGAGAAAAAGAATGCTGGCTTCTATGGACTAAGCTAAATGCATTTCAATATTAAGATGGTAATAATACCATTTGTGAAGTGGCAACCATCTGCCAAGGACACTTTAATTTGCACAAAGATTATCTCAGGGACTGCCTTCTGCTGCACGAATCCCAGCGACCAGTTCTCTGGGTCCCGTCAACTAAACAATGTCGTTTGGCGGGGCCCAGGGAAGAGCCTTCTCTGTGGCGGCCCCGGCCCTCTGGAACCAACTCCCCCCGGAGATTAGAATTGCCCCCACCCTCCTCGCCTTTGGTAAGCTTCTTAAAACCCACCTCTGCTGTCAGGCATGGGGGAACTGAGATATTCTTTCCCCCTAGGCCTTTACAATTTATGCATGGTATGTTTGTTTGTTTGTTTGTATGTATGTTTAGTTTTACAATAAGGGTTTTTTAGTTGTTTTAGTATTGGATTTACATGCTGTTTTTTATTACTATTAGCCGCCCCGAGTCTATGGAGAAGGGCGGCATACAAATCCAATAAATAAATAAATAAAGCAGGGGATTGGTCTGAATAGCCTCTGTCACCCCTAAGATCTTTTGCCTTTCCTTTTTTATCATAGGTGGGACAAAAATGATAGATTTCCACTTTCTTTTGGACTGCTGGAAGGAACAACTTTGCTCATGGTTGTTAGAAATAAACAGGAGATTTGTTCATTTTTTTCTAAAAATAATAAAAGTGATTCATTTCAATTTAGCTACTACAGTACTGCATATTTTTCAGAATCGCACCTTTTTTACACACACCCCCAAAAGAGGGTAAAAAACTGGCTGCATATTATACACCGAATGTAGCCCCACCTAGCCACCATCAGCCTTTGGCCTCTGACCCCCAGCAATTTACCTCCTTGCAGCAAACAGTACAGAGCCTGATTAGCACAAGCAACTGATTATTGGCCTCCCGACCGCATAATTCCCATAGGAATCAATGTAAAAGCAAATAATGTGTGCAATTGTGGAAACCACAGGGAGAGTGGAGGCCCTGTTTCCTCCCAGGAGATTCCTAGAGAGGCCCCACAGAGACTTCTCCCTGCCTTTTCCAGCCCTGTTTCCTCCCAGTAGATTCCTAGAGAGGACTCACAGAGGCTTCTCCCAGCCTTTTCCGGCCCTGTTTCCTCCCAGGAGATTCCTAGAGAGGCCCCATGGAGGGATTTCTCTGCCTTTTCCGGTTACAGTTTCCGAGGCTCGGGTTTGTAAGTGGAAAATGGTTCTTTGGAAGAGGCAAAAAAATCTTGAACACCCAGTTCTTACTTAGAAAAGTTCTTAAGCAGAGGCATTTGTAAGTAGAGGCACCACTGTACTTCAAGAAAGACACATCAATTTTAACAGCATCTGTACAATCTGAAATGTAATAGTCTCCGGTTTTAGTATTAAGATAAGGCAGCTGAGTTAAATCCTAATTTCATCATGTTTGGAGTAATCTATTTCAATAATTGGGAGCAGTTAGTGTGACTACATTTAAGAAAGCTCTCTGGCATTAATATACAGTGATCCCCCGTTTATTGCGTCCCCAACCATTGCGAACAGGGTACTTTGCTATTTTTCAACCCGGAAGTCAAAAATACCATCTACGCATGCGTGCCGGGCACGCATGCGTAGATGGCAGCGGCTTCCCTGGGTCTTCCCCCTCTTGCTGGCGTCAGCGAGGAGTTTCCCCACCGCCCACGCAAACTCCTCGCTGCCGCCCGCCCTTCGCCCGCCCACGCCGTTCATTCTCGCCGCTTTTGAGCTGAGTCCGGGAGCGAATTCGCTCCCGGACTCAGCTCAAAAGCGCCGATAGCAAGCGGCAAGGAACGGCTTGTCTCGGCGCTTTCGAGCTGAGTCCGGTCAGCTCGAAAGCGCCGAGACAAGCCGTTCCTTGCCGCTTGCTATCGGCGGTTTTGAGCTGAGTCCGGAAGCGAATTCGCTTCCGGACTCAGCTCAAAACCGCCGATAGCAAGCGGCAAGGAACGGCTTGTCTCGGCGCTTTCGAGCTGAGTCCGGTCAGCTCGAAAGCGCCGAGACAAGCCGTTCCTTGCCGCTTGCTATCGGCGGTTTTGAGCTGAGTCCGGAAGCGAATTCGCTCCCGGACTCAGCTCGAAAGCGCCGAGAGCCAGCGCCCCCCGGACCCCCAACCCGGGTTTGGGGGGCTGCTAGGAAGCCCTCCATGCCGGCGGCAAACAGCCGCCCCGCCCCCAATCTTCGGCTCCTCGCTAGCGCTGTGGGAGTAAAAACGCCATCTGCACATGCGCAGATGGTGTTTTTACTTCCGCAGCGCTACTTCGCGAAAACCCGCTCGTTGCGGGGGGTCCTGGAACGGAACCCTCGCAACGAGCGGGGGTCTACTGTACTGCCATAATGTACATTTCTCCAATTCTTTGCTATTTCTATGGGTCAGGCACACATGCATAGAAATACACACCAAACAGTGTATATCATTTGTACTGTTTGCTGGGAGGAAGAGGCAGGGTTTTTTTTTTCCTTGCCCCCCCCCCAAAAAAAATTAATGTGCATCTTATATTCGAAAAATATGGTATATGCAGTCATTCTCTTTTCAAAGTATAGAGAATATTTTAGAAAAATATTTTTAGCTGGGGGAGGTAGGGTCATGATGCTCCCCCTCCATTTTAGTTTCATATAATCCTACAAACTACATTAGGCTAAAAATTGGTTACTGCTCGGAGGTCCTGTGGCCCAATCTTCTGTCCCGTTGTATTGAGTTCCATTAATTGTCCATGTCCAGTCAACAAAGCAGTGGATGTGATGTGCCGGTGCCTGGAGGCTGTTGGGGCCTGGATGGGTGTCAACAGACTGAAACTCAACCCTGATAAGACAGAGTGGCTGTGGGTTTTGCCTCCCAGGGACAATTCCATCTGTCCGTCCATCACCCGGGGGGGGGGGAACATTGACCCCCTCAGAGAGGGTCCGCAACTTGGGCGTCCTCCTCGATCCACAGCTCACATTGGAGAAACATCTTTCAGCTGTAGCGAGGGGGGCATTTGCCCAGGTTTGCCTGGTGCACCAGTTGCGGCTCTATTTGGACCGGGAGTTGAAGTGACTTTGTACAGATTCGAACACGTAATTGCTGCTTTGCTTGAACTGCTTTATTCCAACATAAACATAACGTTAATACAACAGTCAGTATTCAACAGTCAAACCTCCTCGGGTTTCCCCTCTTTAGCTGCCAGCTGGCTGAGTAATGAACCAATGGTTGTCCCTTATTTTCCCCGGTTGCATAACAGGAGTCACTGCTCACAGTCACTCATGCCCTCATCACCTCGAGGCTCGACTACTGTAATGCTCTCTACATGGGGCTACCTTTGAAAAGTGTTCGGAAACTTCAGATCATGCAGAATGCAGCTGCGAGAGCAATCATGGGCTTCCCTAGGTATGCCCATGTTACACCAACACTCCGCAGTCTGCATTGGTTGCCGATCGGTTTCCGGTCACAATTCAAAGTGTTGGTTATGACCTATAAAGCCCTTCATGGCATCGGACCAGAATACATCCGGGTCCGCCTTCTGCCGCACGAATCCCAGCGACCGATTAGGTCCCACAGAGTTGATCTTCTTCGGGTCCCATCAACTAAACAATGTCGTTTGGCGGGACCCAGGGGAAGAGCCTTCTCTGTGGCGGCCCCGACCCTCTGGAACCAGCTCCCCCCGGAGATCAGAATTACCCCCACCCTCCTTGCCTTTCGTAAGCTCCTTAAAACCCACCTCTGTCGTCAGGCTTGGGGGAACTGAACTACCCTTTTCCCCCTAGGCCTATACAATTTATGCATGGTATGTTTGTGTGTATGTTTGGTTTTAAATAAGGGTTTTTAATTATTTTAAACATTAGATTTGTTTTATGCTGTTTACTACTGTTGTTAGCCTCCCCGAGTCTACGGAGAGGGGCGGCATACAAATCTAATAAATAAATAAAATAAATAAATAAATTCCCGAGTTGTGTTGATCTCTCTGACCTTCACGACATATTAATCACAATTTCAGGTGATCGTTACTCCCGAGTGGTGTTTGCATCAGCGAGTGGAGATGACTTGTGGAATTTACCAGCCATAAAGTCAATGTGTAATGTGGAAAATATGCGGGTAAGTAAAAGTTATTAACTTTATTGTAGTGGAATGTACATTTGAAATGTTGATCTCTCGTCTTAATCATTACTCAGCTGCTGACATGTTGCAGAGTTAGCTGCTGGCAAGCAATGTAATGCTACTTGCAGTGTTCCCTCTAATTTTTTGGGGGGTTGGGCGGAAAAGTATAGTGTCTGAGCGGCAGTCCCTTCCGGACTGGGCGACACAGAAATAATAAACAAACAAACAGACAAACAAACAAACAAACAAACAAACAAACAGACAAACAAATAAAACCCCCACCCTGTTTTGCCTCAGAGAATTTCAAAATAAAATACTGTACTGTGTGTCTATAACAGTGAGCTCATAATAGGGCAACTCTATCAATATCAAAATGCCACTTAAATAGTTGAGCTAGTTTCAAACTAGATTTTGATTTTCTTTCTCTCTTCCTTACTCCCATTCTTTTTCTTTCTCTTTTCCTTCCTCTCTTTTTTCTATCTGTTTCTCTCTCTTCCTCTCTCTCTCCTTCCCTCTCACTCTTTCCCTCTCGGCTTCTGGGCAGGTTTGAAAAACTCTGAGTTGATGATGATTTTTAAGTGAGCGATTGCTCACTGCTCAGCTTAGAGCAGTGATGGGCAACCTTTTGAGCTTGGTGTGTCAAAATTCGCCAAAAAACTGAGCATAACTCAGGTGGTGTGTCACCTTGAGAAAAAAACATAATTTTGTGATATTTATAGTTTAAATAACAAATACTGTATGCATAATTATCTTTCTCTTTCCTGTCATTCTCTGCCTCAATCATTTTCTCATTTCTCTTTTTTTTCTCCCCTTTATTCTATCATTTCTCTCCCTCTCTCTTCCTATCTTCTCTCACACACACTCTCTCTCTCCCTTTCTTTCTTTCCTTCTCTCTTCCTTCCACTTTTTTCTCTTTCTCTCTCTCTTTTCCTTCCTTCCCCTCTTCCCCTCCCTCTCTTTCTCCCTCTCTCCCTTTATATTTATCTCTTCCTTCCTTCCTCTCTTCCTCCCTTTCTCTCTCCCTCTCGTTCACTTTTCTCTCTTCCTCCCTTTCTCTCTCCCTCTCGTTCACTTTTCTCTCTTTGGCGAACCCCCAAACTGTTCAGATTCAAGAAAAAGCTTATCAAGGGGGGTGGGGGGTTGTAAAAATCTAGTTATGAGCCACCAAAGGAGGAAGCAAATGGCGTGACGTCCACGCAGGGTTTTTTTTCAGACTCTCTTTTTTGCGAGCCCGGCATGATTTTTTTTGTTACAAATTAATAACCCGGAAAGGGTTTACCTTAGCACCGTCTCCTGTAACACCGTTCTGGTAGGCGAGCAGGGAGCAGAGGGGCGAGGGCAGTGTTCCCTCTAATTTTTTTTCGGGGTGGGCGGAAAAGTACAGTGTCCGAGCGGCAGTCCCTTTGGGACTGGGGGGCATATAAGTAAGAATAAATAAATAAATAAGTAAGTAAGTAAGTAAGTAAGTAAGTAAGTAAGTAAGTAAGTAAGTAAGTAAGTAAGTAAGTAAGTGTGGGCGTGCGCTATCACACATGAGTGAGTTCTTGCATCCATAATTCTATCCTTTCTATGTCTCCCTCCCCCTTTCCTTTCTATCTCTCCCTCCCTCTTTCCTTTCTATCTTTCTCTCCCCCTGCCTTTCTCCAAGCCCTTCCTTTTCCCTCTCCCTCTCCTACTACCCCTCACCCTCCTTTCTATCTCTCCCTCCCCTTTCCTCCCTCTTTCCTTTCTATCTTTCTCTCCCCCTGCCTTTCTCCAAGCCCTTCCTTTTCCCTCTCTCTATCCTACTTCCCCCTCTCCCTCCTGTCTATCTCATCCTCCCTCTTCCCTTTCCCCCATTCTCTCCCTCTTCCTTTCTATCTTTCTCTCCCTCTTTCCTTTCTATCTTTCTGTCCCTGCCTTTCTCCCTCTTTCCCTTCATCTCTCCCTCTCTCTTTATCTCAATTCCCTCTTTCTCCCTGGGCTGCTGTGCCTGCCCTGCAGCCCCACCACGGACGGACTGCCTTAGCATCGGCGCGCCCCCCCCCCCCCGCACACGCTGCAGCTGCCGGACCATCAGCGGCACCCCCCCCCCACATGCTGCGTTTCTCCCTCTTTTCCTTCATTTCTCCACGCACACGCTAGCAGCACACGCGCACACACCCCACACACTCTGCGTTTCTCCCTGTGTTTCTCCCTCTTTCCCTTCATCTCTCCACGCACACGCTGCAGCTCCCGGACCATCAGCGGCACACGCACGCACGCACACCCCACACGCTGCATTTCTCCCTGCCTTTCTCACTCTTTTCCTCTTTCTTTCTTGCTCTCTCTCACTCTCTCTTCCTTCCTATATTCTCTCTCTCTCTCTCCCTTCCTTTCTTTCCTTCTCTCTTCCTTCCACTTTTTTCTCTTTTCCTTCCTTCCCCTATTTCCCTCCCTCTCCCTCTTTACATTTATCTCTTCCTCCCTTTCTCTCTCCCTCTCATTCACTTTTCTCTCCCTTCCTTCCTTCCCTCCCTCCTTCTGTCCTCTCCTCTTTCCCTCCCTCTCTTTCCCTTCTTTCTCTCCACATCTCCGGCGTGCAGCTGGCTTTGCTGACCGGCACAAGTCTCAAGCCAGCTGCCCCGGAAAGCCAGGAAGGTCCTCCTGCCCCCCCCCCACCGAAAAAAACCCGGAGGTCTGCCGCCACCAGCCTGAGCCTCCCGTTGCTCCACTCGGCTTCGCTGTGGACCTCCGTTGTGTTTTCGGGGGGAGGGAGCGGCGGGAAAGCCCTGTGCCAGCCAGGAAAGCTGGCTTTCCGAGAAAGCAGCGCGCTTTTCAAATGCACTGCTTTCTTACAACTCTTTCCTGGGCAGGGGGGGGAGGGAGGAGGCCTGAAATAGGCCTGCAACCCCTCCCCTCGCTCCCAGCGGCCCCTGCGAGCCAACCACCATTCGTGGTGGGCTCGGACGCTTGGCGCCACGCCAATCAGCTGGGAGGCGGCGCCCCCCCCCCCCCAGCTGAAACTGATGTTGGGCCGGGGCGATTCTTCCCCGGCCGGACAGGCATGCTTGTGCTGCCAAAGGCAGCGTGTGGGCAAGCCTGCGCTCTGCGCAGGCGCACCCAGCTGGGAGGCAATTGCACTCCCTAAAGCTCTGTTTCTCCGGCGGCCGTGTGTCACCAAAAATGGCTACGCGTGTCAGTGCTGACACGCGTGTCATAGGTTCGCCATCACTGGCTTAGAGGGAACTATGGCTACTTGCCTGATACTTCTTTTTGTCCCAACACTGCCATCCGTTTCTTTTGGGATAGATTCTCCAGAGTTTGTTTTGGACAATGGCTGATGTAGAAACAAGAATTAGTTCAGATTTTCAAAACAGGATTTTCACTCCTCTCCGCCTTGTCATCTTTTTTCCCAAAACCCAGAAAACACTTCTTTGCCTTTTAAAATAGTTCATCTGCATAATTCAGCATGATTCTCTTGCTTGATTGGCTACATCTAATCAGATGGTTGGTAATAAGAACTGAAACATATGTATAGTAATTGATGTGCACATACAAATATGCATCTATGCTCCGAGAAAGGAAAGTTTTCTTTGCACCCAGAGATGAAAAAAGACAGTCTGGTTTTGATTGATTGGTTCTGAGCAGGAGAAACTGTTTTTCATCATCCAAATAGTTGAAGTTTTTTTTTACAAATTCCCAGAAGAAACCAACACATAAAAAAGTAACAGGCTGCTTCAGGGACGTCATGAGTTCTTCTGCCATGTGGTAGCGGTTAATTTTGCCCATAGCTGAGACCGAGGTCTAGTTTTAACTAATGGCCTTAACTGATACAGGATCTGTGTCAAAATGAAAGACATTCATGTATATGTATTTGGAATAATGACTGAGTCTGACACTCCTCGGGAGTACTAGAAGGCTTCGACAAGGAGCCCCTGTTTGCTAATTCTTAGCAAGCAATATAAAATATAGTGATGTTGGCAGAATTTGTAGGGAAGAGGGAAAAAAAGATGATTATGGTATTATGTCAACAGTGCAAGAAAAGAAGCCAATTAATATGTTGGAGAGGAATTAATTTATTAATATTAATATTTATTAATATTAATATTTAATTTCATGATTCTAAGATGAAGGAATCAGTGGGTAAGAGATATAATTTTTATTTGTCCCAGATTTTGCAAAATAATCCATGAGTTCACATTGGTTCAGTCAATTCTTTATCACAATCATTGATTACAGCATATGTTATTTAAAATGTTATTAAAATGCTCTCAGTTCCTTCTTAACTTTCTAATTTTTGAAATAAGACATTTCATATTTCATATTATATTAATATCAATTATACTGTAGATAATTACTTTGGAAATATTTAAAAATAGTGGTTGTTATTGTGGTTTTAATAAAGTTTCCAAAAAGGTCTTAACTGAATTTAAATGGAATGTTTTTATGCCAGGTGACAGCTGCTAAGATGATTTATCTCTTTGTAAAGTAGCAGTATTACCCACATATGAAGATACATGACTTCCTTTTAGAAAAATGTATGATTCTAAAAGGCTCACTTCATTGTGTTTATTATCTTTTCTATAGTGTTTAAATCGTACTGAAGTGTTATGGTCTCCTTGACTGGCTGTTACGTTTAGAAAACTGCTGTGCTAAACTGCAAACTTCTGTGATTTTTTTAACTGCTGCCATTTGTTTAATAATGAAAAATGTACATCTTCATTAATCTTTGATCTTTATTGGAAGAAGGTCTTCTTGGCCAGAGTCCATATTTCCTTCCAATACATACTCTTAGCGCACAGAGGTTTGAAGTTTTTTGTACTGAAGTCACTGCTATCTGTTCCAGTCAAAGCAAGTTTAATTGCTGTAATGGTTTGACTGGTTTCAACTTTAAATCTACTCTAAGGGTTTTTCTCTATCCTCTATAAAATGAATTTTGATTATGCTTTGCCAACAGAGAGGAAAACAGCTAAATTGTTAAGCAATTTATTAACTAATAAATATTTAATTACAAATTGTCTTGGGCATGATGTATCAACTCCAGCCATCTGGTTTTCTTGTTCTGAGGCTTGTAGCCTGCAACTGATTGACATATGGCACCCACGTAGGCTTAATGGTAGAACCATATATGGCATCGCTAACTAGGAATTGAATATTACCTACTATTTAAAACATCCTACCCAGTTTGAAACATTTTTTTCATGTTAGGGATAACAGAGTTTGTCCAAAGGGCAACAGAATAGATGGTGGACAAAAGTCTTCTAGAAAGAGGGCGACCTGCCATTATGAATGTTTCTCTTCTGATTCTCTTAACAAGAAAATATTAAGAGGATTTTGGGAGACATGGGTGCATAATTCACATGTGAGAGGAATATGTGCTCTAGATTTACAGTACCCTCAAAGCTCTCTGCAGTGTACAAATTTTCTTTGCTAAGCAAATCCATGTGGTATGAATAAGAGATCTGAAAAACATTTCGAAATAATATGAGTGTTGTGTTTTCTTTAGAAGTTCACAGACAAGTAGAAAACATCCTGCTGATACTTCAAGCCCAGCTTGTGCAAATGCCTTTTGATCAAGCAATAAAATAGACCATGGCCATCTTTCCTAAAGGCTGTTTTTAGAAGGCATTTGATAAGTTCCAGGCAAAGTCTGATCTTCCAAGTATGAGCAGCTAATCCATCTTTATCTTCAGTGAAGGTGACTTTTAACAGCAAAGATGGACAGCCTCTAATGTGCTAAAGAATAGCAGATAGAGCATCATCCCAGCCTGAGTTTGAATAATTGAAGTACATAATCTTCTTTTCCTCTGTTGTCTGGGTGACCCTACAGGGCTTACAGGCTACGTATTCCTTATAAATCTGAGCTCTGTCATGAAAAAATAAGAATATAGCATTCCAATACTTCATTTTTATTAGGTTGCTCATTTTTTTCTGCTAAGCTTGATTGATATTTTTATCTGGAAACAATCAACACTAACTTATTCTTTTCTTCTTGGAATTCGAGGTGATTTCTTGTTCTAAATTTGTTTAAGAATAATAAGGCCATACTAAATCTGTTATAATAGCCAGGCAGTGTTAGTCAAAATCCTGTTTATGTAAAATAAAAGAATTGCAATTGAGGAGCGAGGTTTGCAGTGAACTTATTAAAAATGCACTTGGCTTAGAAATGCTTAAGAAGATGTATAATTCAATCAATATAAATAAAGCTGCTAGTAGTTTTGGGAAGTAGGTACAGAGACTATCAATATTGGCTTTTTGTTATGAATTCCAATCAAGAAGGGCAATTTTGTTAATAAACACCATGAAAGAAATATATTAAAATTCCATTATATAATATATTAATGTCAGCCTAATTAATGGAATGATTTATGTAGGAAGATGTACATAGCAATATTCTTATGTCTGTTCAAGCTGTTTCCCCTATTTTTCTGTACATTTCAGTGCTCATGAGTTGGCCCCAGGAATGTCCTATGATGTCTATCTTAGTAAAGGATAAATGGAGAATGGTGCATAGTCTACTTCTTGTCATGTTTGAAGATCTGCAGTTTAGTAGAAGTTTGATCAAGTTAACATTCAGCCTATTCACCGGCCTATGAGCAATAGTGATGGGACTCATTCTTGAAAGAAATGGAGGAGTTACTAGTTAGAGCAGTGTTTCCCAACCTTGGCAACTTGAAGATATTTGGACTTCAACTCCCAGAATTCCCCAGCCAGCGAATGCTGGTTGGGGAATTCTGGGAGTTGAAGTCCAAATATCTTCAAGTTACCAAGGTTGGGAAACACTGAGTTAGAGGAACCTTTATAGAACTTTTCCCTGCAAGCTTGAGAATAGAGAATTGCACAAATGCCCATTTCAAAGGCTGAGAGGTTTCTTCATATTGGCTATAATTTGGGCAAATTTGTCAAAATTGTCTCTGGAGTTTGAGAGCTCCCGAAAGAATTATAGCTCCCGGACAACTCCCAAAAGCATTATAGCTTGTTCTTGATTTTGAGCAGTAAAAAATATAATCAGTTTTGTCTGGTATGTTCCTATAAATCTGGTTTTCCTTCGCAAAATAAAATGAAGAGAATTGGTTCAAACCAAATGAAGTTTTCTCTTGGATAAGCGTAATTAGTCAATGGACTTCTTCATTATACTTGAGGGACAAATCTGTATCGACTGATCTAAACATCTTGTCTTCTTATCTCTGGGGGGTTAACTGAAAAATGTCCATCCTAAAATCCAAGGATTTTGGCATGGAGCATTTGCAGCACGGAGCATTTACAACCAGAGACAGAGGATTTGTTCTGCTTACTAGAGGCTGGCTACAAACACCTCTTTTGCACATGGTCTGTGCCAAAATCCTGCTTGGATTTCAGGACAATTTTTTTTCAGCCATCCACCAGCAACCAGAGGGAATCTTCTTGGCAGCTAGTAGCAGCTTGCAACCTTTCCTAATGGCTTCCCATTAGATGCTTGGAACAAACTTCCAGCAGACGTGGTTGGTAAATCCACAGTAATTGAATTTAAACATACTTGGGATAAACATATATCTGCATTGCTTGCCGATCCGTTTCCGGTCACAATTCAAAGTTTTGGTTATGACCTATAAAGCCCTTCATGGCACCGGACCAGATTATCTCAGGGACTGCCTTCTGCTGCACGAATCCCAGCGACTAGTTAGGTCCCACAGAGTGGGCCTTCTCTGGGTCCCATCAACTAAACAATGTCGTTTGGTGGGACCCAGGGGAAGAGCCTTCTCTGTGGTGGCCCCCCAGAGATTAGAATTGCCCCCACCCTCCTTGCCTTTCGTAAGCTTCATAAAACCCACCTCTGCCATCAGGCATGGGGGAACTGAGTTATTCTTCCCCCCTAGGCCTTACAATTTACGCATGGTATGTTTGTTTGTATGTATGTTTGTTTTTATAATAAGGTTTTTTTTAGTTGTTTAGTATTGGATTGTTACATGCTGTTTTTTATCACTGTTGTTAGCCGCCCCGAGTCTGCAGAGAGGGGCGGCATACAAATCCAATAAATAATAATAATATATCCATCGTAAGATAAAATACAGGAAATAGTATAAAGGCAGACTAGATGGACCACGAGGTCTTTTTCTGCCGCCAGTCTTCTATGTTTCCCCATTGACTTTCTGGAGAAGCGGCAGAGAAGATTGCAAAAAGCAGTCACACAATTTCGGTGCCCATAAAGGATCTTTCCCAATGTCTAGAGATTGAACAGACTTAATCCAAGCAAAAATAGTGGATGAGGTATTTAGATCCAGTGAGTTCCACTCATCCACACTGGATGGGGTTTCCCTCCCTCAGACAAAACTGGTATGCAGCTCTTCCTTGAGGGTGGAGCAGCCATAACCAAGAGGGTCTTTGCACAACTTCATCTTGTGTGCCAATTGCACCCATTTCTGGATCATGATGCCCTGCTGATGATCGCTTATAACTTGATTATTTGCCATTTGGAATATTGCAATGTACTCTACATGGAGCTGCCTTAAAGACCATTCAGACACTACAGTTGGTCTGGGGCCAGGGTAGGCAAAGTTGGCTCTTCTATGACTTGTGGACTTCAACTCCCAGAATTCCTGAGCCAATCATGCTAGCTCAGGAATTCTGGGAGCAGAAGTCCACATGTCATAGAAGAGCCAACTTTGCCTACCCTTGGGCTATGGGATAATTACTCTAGGGAACAAGCAGCGACAACACAGGTAGATATAAGCACATGATGCTACCTCCAAGTAACACCACTACTGGTCATTTAACATTGATAATTCAGTTATAACTCAGTTATAACTCAGTTGTGTTAGCAAAAACTTCAGAAGAAAAGAATTTAGGGGTAGTGATTTCTGACAGTCTCAAAATGGGTGAACAGTGCAGTCAGGCAGTAGGGAAAGCAAGTAGGATGCTTGGCTGCATAGTTAGAGGTATAACAAGCAGGAAGAGGGAGATTATGATCCCGCTATATAGAGTGCTGGTGAGACCACATTTGGAATACTGTGTTCAGTTCTGGAGACCTCACCTACAAAAAGATATTGACAAAATTGAACGGGTCCAAAGACGGGCTGCAAGAATGGTGGAAGGTCTTAAGCATAAAACGTATTAGGAAAGACTTAATGAACTCAATCTGTATAGTCTGGAGGACAGAAGGAAAAGGGGGGACATGATCGAAACATTTAAATATGTTCAAGGGTTAAATAAGGTCCAGGAGGGAAGTGTTTTTAATAGGAAAGTGAACACAAGAACAAGAGGACACAATCTGAAGTTAGTTGGGGGAAAGATCAAAAGCAACATGAGAAAATATTATTTTACTGAAAGAGTAGTAGATCCTTGGAACAAACTTCCAGCAGACGTGGTGGATAAATCCACAGTAACTGAATTTAAACATGCCTGGGATAAACATATATCCATCCTAAGATAGAATACAGAAAATAGTATAAGGGCAGACTAGATGGACCATGAGGTCTTTTTCTGCCGTCAGATGTCTATGTTTCTATGTTTCTATAACTATTCATTTTTTTTCTTTCCACAGATACGATCGCATGCTCAGTTTGGGGATCTGTGCCAGAGGACCACTGCTGCTTCATGCTGTCCCCAGCTGGACATTAGGCAATTATATTGCCATTTTAAATAACAGATCCTCGTGTCAAAAAATAGTGGAGAGGGATGTTTCTCATACTTTGAAGCTCCTCCGCACATGTGCCAAATATTATTACAATGGGACCCTGGGGCCAGATTGCTGGGATACGGCAGCCAGAAGGAAAGACCAGCTCAAGTGTACAAACGTGCCACGCAAATGTACCAAGTACAATGCTGTTTACCAGATACTCCACTATATACTAGACAAAGATTTTCTAACCCCAAAGACCTTGGACCACGGCTTACCAGCTTTAAAATATAGTATGCTTTTTCTACCTACCGAAAAGGGAGACAGTATGATGAATATCTACTTAGATAATTTTGAGAACTGGAACTCGTCGGATGGGATCACCGTCATCACAGGGATTGAGTTTGGAATAAAGCATAGCTTATTCCAGGACTATCTATTAATGGATACCGTGTATCCTGCTATAGCCATAGTCATTGTTTTGTTAGTGATGTGCTTCTATACCAAGTCCTTGTTTATCACGCTGATGACCATGTTTGCAATCATTAGCTCCTTAATAGTTTCTTACTTTCTCTATCGGGTTGTATTTAATTTTGAGTTTTTCCCCTTTATGAACCTTACCGCACTGATTATTCTTGTGGGTATCGGAGCCGATGATGCTTTTGTCTTGTGTGATGTGTGGAGCTACACAAAATTTGACAAGTCGCATGCCGCCACTTCAGAAACCATGAGCATCACGTTGCAGCATGCGGCTCTTTCCATGTTTGTGACTAGTTTTACTACTGCTGCTGCCTTCTATGCTAATTATGTCAGCAATATTACAGCAATCAGGTGTTTTGGTGTGTATGCTGGCACTGCCATTTTGGTGAATTATATCCTAATGGTGACATGGTTGCCCGCAGTTGTGGTCTTGCACGAACGGTATCTCCTCAATATTTTTAGTTGCGCTGTGAAGCCACAGGCAAGAGTTTACGATAGCAAAAGCTGCTGGACAGTGCTGGGCCAAGTGGTCCGTAAAGTGTTTTTTGCAATCTCAGAAGCATCCAGGATATTTTTTGAAAAAATGTTGCCATGCATTGTGATAAAATTTCGATATGTTTGGTTGGTCTGGTTCCTAGCCTTAACAGTCGGGGGAGCATATATTGTGTGTATAAATCCAAAGATGAAGCTACCCTCTTTGGAACTAGCTGAGTTTCAAGTGTTCCGGTCTTCCCATCCTTTCGAGCGCTACGACGCTGAATTCAAGAAGCTTTTCATGTTTGAGCGGGTCCATCATGGGGAGGAGCTTCATATGCCCATCACTATTATATGGGGGGTCTCCCCCGAGGATAACGGGGATCCCTTAAATCCTAAAAGCAAAGGCATGCTGAAGCTGGATAGTTCTTTCAATATTGCAAGCCCAGATTCGCAGCTCTGGATTTTAAAGTTTTGTCAGAAACTGAGGAATCAGACATTTTATTACCAAACGGAAGAGCAAGATTTCACGAGCTGCTTTATTGAGACATTTAAGCAGTGGATGGAAAACCAGGACTGTGATGAGCCAGCTCTTTATCCCTGCTGTAGCCACTGGAGCTTCCCCTACAAGCAGGAGGTCTTTGAGTTATGCATCAAGAGGGCCATAATGGAGCTTGAAAGAAGCACGGGCTACCATTTAGATAGCAAAACCCCTGGCCCTCGCTTTGATATAAATGATACCATCAGAGCGGTGGTGTTGGAGTTCCAAAGCACCTACCTTTTTACCTTGGCATATGAGAAGATGCACACGTTCTATCAAGAGGTGGACACCTGGATTTCAGAGGAGCTCGTTTCTGCTCCAGAAGGTTTAGGTGGTGGCTGGTTTGTGAGTAACCTAGAATTTTATGACCTCCAAGATAGCCTCTCCGACGGTACTTTAATTGCCATGGGTCTTTCGGTCACTGTTGCATTCAGTGTAATGCTGCTGACCACATGGAATATAATAATAAGTCTCTATGCAATAGTCTCCATAGCAGGAACGATTTTTGTCACCGTTGGATCCCTGGTTCTGCTCGGTTGGGAGCTAAACGTCTTGGAGTCTGTCACCATTTCGGTGGCAGTTGGCTTATCGGTGGACTTTGCTGTCCATTATGGCGTCGCTTACCGCTTGGCTCCAGATCCCGATCGAGAAGGGAAAGTCATATTCTCTCTAAGCCGCATGGGCCTCAGCAATTGCGATGGCTGCGTTGACGACATTTGTAGCTGGAGCAATGATGATGCCTTCTACGGTTTTAGCCTATACGCAGCTTGGCACCTTTATGATGCTCATAATGTGCATTAGTTGGGCATTTGCAACCTTCTTTTTCCAGTGTATGTGCCGCTGTCTGGGACCCCAAGGGACATTTGGCCAGATTCCTCTGCCCAAAAGTCTGCAGTGCGGTGCTTTCTCCCAGGCGTTGTCAGGAGGCCAAGGAGACGGAGAACAAAATAAAAAGCAGTCTTCCAATAAATACCAGCCTGGTTCAAGGTCTCAGAAAGCAGACATAGAAGAAGAACATGAACACTATGAGTTGCAGCCATTAGCAGGCCACACCAGCAATGATACTGCAGTGGAGAAGAGGACCTGTGAAGAAATGCACATTTGCCCTGAGCTCTTCAATGGCAGGCTGTCAAACCCACATACTCATCACTCACCATGCAACACAGAACTGAATGTAAACATTAACCATGAATCAGGTTCGGCAGTGTCGCCTTTGGGTGAGCAGGACCCCACTTGCCATTTGTTGAGTCAAAATGAACAATGTCATTGTTCAGAGCCACAGCAGCATGCAGACATGAAATGCTCCCATTTGCATCCACGTAGAAATGAAATGTTATGCTATCGCTGCTCTCATTCATCTGGGAACGTACGAGTCCAGAACTCCTTAGTTCCCATCAGTGCCTTGCTTCATTCTCCTGATGGCTACGTGAATGCTCTCCAGCATGTTCTCCACTGTAGTTGTCTACAAGGCAGGTTCCAAAGACCCTTGCTTCAAAGTTCTCTTCCCCCAAACGTTTTTCTCCACTCGGTGCCTCATTTTCGGCCCCATAGTCCTCCAGATACTGAAGAGAGCTCAGCAATTCTTCCCAATGAAATGGGTTCGTCCTCCTCTCTCTGCAGAAGTTCTGCATTGCTTACCAAACCCCTCTCTGAAATAGAACAAAGATCATCTAACAATCAAGTAGGGCTGTGCAATAACTACAGATCCAACGGAGACAAAACTACCCCTGAAGTGAATGGGAATGAAAATAAAACTTCTGCATCTAAGCCAAACAAGCAAGCTCAAATGGCGGGTGCCCAGGGTTTGCCCCAAACAGCTCCAGGGATAGAAGCAAAGAATCAAAATGAGCAGAAGCGTTTAGAAACTGCTACAGTAGAGGCTGGCCCTGAGTCTTGCTCTGAAAATTTAGAGTACTGTAGCCGTACCATAACAAGGAAGTGCAATTCTGTTGAATGTCGTGTGCCGAACACTGAAGCCCATGTGCCTACTCTATTAGCACACCCTGAACTTTCCAGTGAAAACTTGCTAATAAAAACACTTTAATAAATCTTAGCTTTGAATATTTTTTTTGTTCCTGTCCCTCACCTACAAAAAGATATTGACAAAATTGAACGGGTCCAAAGACGGGCTACAAGAATGGTGGAAGGTCTTAAGCATAAAACGTATCAGGAAAGACTTAATGAACTCAATCTGTATAGTCTGGAGGACAGAAGGAAAAGGGGGGACATGATCGAAACATTTAAATATGTTAAAGGGTTAAATAAGGTTCAGGAGGGAAGTGTTTTTAATAGGAAAGTGAACACAAGAACAAGGGGACACAATCTGAAGTTAGTTGGGGGAAAGATCAAAAGCAACATGAGAAAATATTATTTTACTGAAAGAGTAGTAGATCCTTGGAACAAACCTCCAGCAGACGTGGTAGATAAATCCACAGTAGCTGAATTTAAACATGCCTGGGATAAACATATATCCATCCCAAGATAAAATACAGGAAATAATATAAGGGCACACTAGATGGACCAGGAGGTCTTTTTCTGCCGTCAGATTTCTATGTTTCTATGTTTCTAATATTAAACGTAAGATCTGAAGTAGATTAGATGTTTCCTTTTGGAAAGTCAGCTCATGTTTAATCCAGATTGTTTGGATGGGAGAGCCTTTCAAATACCCTTTTCTGGAACTTCTGGCAATAGAAGATGAAGATGATGCTAGATTCATCAGCATGCTCCTCTGCTTCTTCATACCCAGAAGGGAGATAAAAGTCAGGAAATACCTAGGGAGTTCTCTAGCCAGGGCACTTCATGAGGGGAATGAGAAAGGGGAAGCAATGCCATTCCATATCTTACCAATTCCCATCCAATTATTCACTGTGTGGAGTGGTAGTTTGCTAAACATTCTAAGGCAAAAAGTTTGTCACCGAGAGGATAAAAACATTTATGTGGCATATAATTTAGATGTTCTAAATCAATTGCGGGCTTGGGGTAAGAAAGAAAAAATGCTTTTAACCCTGCTGTTCTGTTCGAGTCTGTGCAACACGAAATCGAAGTTTGAGACCCTGTAAAAAAAAATTCCCTGCATTTCTGAAACTTGAAATTTCATGACTTTTCATCATTTCAGGGGTTCTCTCTATGAGAATATGGGGGGAAAATCAAAAGCAACATGAGAAAATATTATTTTACTGAAAGAGTAGTAGATCCTTGGAACAAACTTCCAGCAGACACGGTTGGTAAATCCACAGTAACTGAATTTAAACATGCCTGGGATATATCCATCCTAAGATAAAATACAGAAAATAGTATAAGGGCAGATTAGATGGATCATGAGGTCTTTTTCTGCCGTCAGTCTTCTACGTTTCTATGTTTCTACCTTTTTCAACGATATTATCTACATACTATAGATCAGTGGTTCTCAACCCTTCTAATGCCGCGATCCCTTAATACAGTTCCTCATGTTGTGGTGACCCCCAACCATAAGTCTAGTGCAATTCTTCCAATATGACCTGATTGGTCATATTATAACATAAAAATATGTTCCAAGGCACCAGAATAGAAACTTTAGTTTGTAACACCATGGGAAATTTGTCTTTTCCCATGATCTTAGGCAACCCTTATGAAATGGTCATTCAACCCCCAAAGGGATCCTGACACCCCCCCCAGGTTGAGAACCACTGCTATAGATGTATTTTGTGGACCACTGAAAGGAGGAAATGGCTCACATGCTTTGCCCAAGAGTGTGGTAAGCAACAGGCTTTTAAAGGGCTGTCCGAAAGAAGTGGGGAGGGGGCAATGTATTTTCCAAAGCACCGGAAGGCAAAACAAGAAACAATGAATGGAAACTGAACAAAGAGAGAAGCAACCTAAAACTAACGGAGAAACCTCCTGACAGTGAGGACCAATATAAGTGCATAATTTCACATATAAAATATCCATTCGTATAATACAACCTGCATATTGTTAAAAACAGTAATTAGTATTATGGCTGATGTTTGACAGCAATCATAAAAGTCAAAGCTTTCTCTGTATGTATACAAAATATCACATACCAGGAATAGCATATTAAGCTGCAACATGATGTACAAAACAAAAACACACACATTTATGCTCTGGACCAGTGATGGTGAACCTTTTTTCCCTCGGGTGCCGAAAGTGCGTGTGCATGCACTATCATGCATGCACGAGTGTCCACACCCATAATTCAATGCCTGGAGAGGGCAAAAATGGCCTCCCCTGCCCCTCTGGAGGCTGGAAATGGCCCGTTTCCCAACTTCTAGTGGGCCTGTTTTTTGCCTGCATAGGCTTCCCTGGAGCCTGGGGAGGGCAAAAACGCCCTCTCCTGCCCCCAGAGGCCCTCTGGAAGCTGGAAATAATTGAGTTGAAGTCCAGATATCTTCAAGTTGCCAAGGTTGGGAAACACTGTCCTAGTGTATGGATGTCCAACCTTTTGACTTGCTTAAGTGAAAAGGAATTGTGCTGGGCTGCATATAAAATATATAATGTAGTTCATGTATATAAATAAACTTATTTTAAAATAGTTTTTACAATCTTGTAGAGATGCATTATTAGCAGTCCAGGGCTGTATGCAGCCCATGAGCTGTGAATTGAACACACCTTCTCTAGTGCTTTTCACTTTCTTTTATAACCTTTGAAATAAGAAATGTTATATTCAGGGCTTGCATAAATCAATACGACTTTACAATTCCGTCAGCAATTTAATATCCTGAAATGGATTCTGACTAAACACATGACTAAAAACAGAGCAGAGCATATTCCCTTTGAGTCCTCTATTTTTATTATTAATATGTCTCATTTCAAAATATCCTGCAAGCAAAAGACAAGAATTAATATATTAAAACAAACTGGATCCAAATTCATCATGACTAATGAAATGTACATTTGACTGTCTTTGTAATGTCTGTTCTAAGAAAGAAACTATTTCAAGGGGAGGGGGATGGATGATTTGGGAGGTAATATTAAGAGAATTTTCCATGTAAACTGCCTTGAGATGACGATCATAATGCTGCATGCTTTGTTTTATAGCATGCCAGATTCTAATTTATTAATATTTAATTATATGAATCTAAATATATTAGAGTTACATAGACTAAGGAGAAAGGGAAGCCCAGAGTACAAAGAAGATGTACAAAGGCCTATTAGTATTGAGGAATAGAACAGAGAGACCTGGTATGGCTGCTTTCTCTTATAAATCTCAGATGAGCCATAGCATGGCAACAGCATCTGTACAGTGGTACCTCTACCTAAGAATGCCTCTACTTACGAACGTTTCTAGATAAGAACCGGGTGTTCAAGATTTTTCTGCCTCTTCTCAAGAACCATTTTCCACTTACAAACCCAAGCCTCCAAAACTGTAAGTGGAAAAGGTAGGGAGAAGCCTCCGTCGGGCCTCACTAGGAATCTCCTGGGAGGAAACAGGGCCTCCACCCTCCCTGTGGTTTCCCCAATCGCACGCATTATTTGCTTTTACATTGATTCTTATGGGGAAAATTGCTTCTTTTTACAGACTTTTCTACTTAAGAACCTGGTCACAGAACGATTTAAGTTCATAAGTAGATGTACCACTATATTGATATTTCTGGAATAATAGTGCATTGGCTCCAAATGATTGGTTATCTAGTTATATTACAGTCTTGTCATATGTAATATAATGTGATCTGTTGCCTGGCTAAGAATCCTGGGAAGTGCAGACATTAGCAAAGGCTGGATGATATGAATAATAGAATACCATTGTACTGGTGATTGGACTTGTGGTTGGCCATTGTAGAAACCAAATGATGGGCTTTTGGTCTGACTGGTTGTAGCACTTCTTATTTTCATATTTCTTTTATGCAGGAGAGATAACCTTCTTTTCTAATCTGATTGCTTCCTGATAGTTGGATGTCAGTTTCACAATTCCAAGAAAGCAAAAGCCATCAACTATACCAGATTGGGAAGACACCACGTCAAATAAGGCTAACTTGGAAAATTTGGAGATCAAACCTCCATCTTTCAGAAGTTTCTTCATCATCCTGGCGAGCCACAAATAAACTCATTCTAAAATTATCTGTCATTCTGTTGAAGACCATTGAAGTTAAAATGAAAGGCGGTGTGGCCAAATTTTTGCTTACTTGTCTTTCCTGTGTTCTCCATCCCTAACATCTGGCATGAACTCCAACTTGCACTTGATTTAATTAGAATGAGGATGTTCCCTTCAAGAATATTTGGAGTACAGTATATTCTGCCAGATGGAAATGGGGCACCTGTCCAAGAAAAATATCTCTGTAATTTTATATATAGTGTACAACCAGGTAGATGTTCCCTTTTAAGATTTTTTCAAATATCTAAAATGCTTTACTGCAGTAACCATTTACTTACTACCGTGTTTCCCCGAAAGTAAGACAGTGTCTTACTTTCTTTTTATCCCCAAAAGCCCCACTATGTCTTACTTTCGGGGTATGTCTTATATTGGAAAAAAATTGTCGAATTTTTTGTTTTAACCATAAAATTAACATTTATTAACAACCTGAACAGTATTGTATTCACCACAAAACAGTTTTATAAAAGGAAGTGCCAAGAATGTCTTGTTACGTATGGAGAGGGGGATGACGCAGGCGTGGGCAGGAGGCGGCGCTCATTTGGATCACACGGAGGCAGCAGACGCGGTGACGTATGGAGGGGGGGGCGGCATGGAAGTGGGCAGGAGGCGGCGCTCATTAAGATCAGAGGGAGGTGGCAGACGCGGCGACGTATGGAGAGGGGGATGGCGCAGGCGTGGGCAGGAGGCGGCGCTCATTTGGATCAGACGGAGGCGGCAGACGCGGTGACGTATGAAGGGGGGGCGGCACGGAAGTGGGCAGGAGGCGGCGCTCATTAAGATCAGAGGGAGGTGGCAGACGCGGCGACGTATGGAGAGGGGGATGGCGCAGGCGTGGGCAGGAGGCGGCGTTCATTTGGATCAGACGGAGGCGGCAGACGCAGTGACGTATGAAGGGGGGGCGGCACGGAAGTGGGCAGGAGGCGGCGCTCATTAAGATCAGAGGGAAGTGGCAGACGCGGCGACGTATGGAGAGGGGGACGGCGCAGGCGTGGGCAGGAGGCGGCGCTCATTTGGATCAGACGGAGGCGGCAGACGCGGTGACGTATGGAGGGGGGGGTGGCACGGAAGTGGGCAGGAGGCGGCGCTCATTAAGATCAGAGGGAGGTGGCAGACGCGGCGACGTATGGAGAGGGGGATGGCGCAGGCGTGGGCAGGAGGCGGCGCTCATTTGGATCAGACGGAGGCGGCAGACGCGGTGACGTATAAAGGGGGGCGGCACGGAAGTGGGCAGGAGGCGGCGCTCATTAAGATCAGAGGGAGGTGGCAGACGCGGCGACGTATGGAGAGGGGGACGGCGCAGGCGTGGGCAGGAGGCGGCGCTCATTTGGATCAGACGGAGGTGGCAGACGCAGTGACGTATGAAGGGGGGGCGGCACGGAAGTGGGCAGGAGGCGGCGCTCATTAAGATCAGAGGGAAGTGGCAGACGCGGCGACGTATGGAGAGGGGGACGGCGCAGGCGTGGGCAGGAGGCGGCGCTCATTTGGATCAGACGGAGGCGGCAGACGCGGTGACGTATGGAGGGGGGGGTGGCACGGAAGTGGGCAGGAGGCGGCGTTCATTAAGATCAGAGGGAGGTGGCAGACGCGGCGACATATGGAGAGGGGGACGGCACAGGCGTGGGCAGGAGGCGGCGCTCATTTGGATCAGAGGGAGGTGGCAGATGCGGCGACGTATGGAGAGGGGGACGGTGCGGACGTGGACAGGAGGCGGCGCGCAGCTAGATGAGAGGGAGGCGGCAATACCCCCGTGTTTCCCCGAAAGTAAGACATATGTCTTACTTTCGGGGAAACACGGTAATTTGCTTGCTGATATATAAGAAAAATACACAGCTCAAAAAAATAAAGGGAACACTCAAATAACACATCCTAGATCTGAATGAATGAAATATTCTCAATGAATACTTTATTCTGTACAAAGTTGTATGTGCACAACAGCATGTGAAATTGATTGTCAATTAGTGTTGCTTCCTAAGTGGACAGTTTGATTTCACAGAAGTTTGATTTACTTGGAGTTATATTGTATTGTTTAAGTGTTCCCTTCATTTTTTTGAACATTGTATATTACAGGATTGAATGGGCTCTTTCTGCATCCCTTGCTTTTGAACCTTAAATGTCGTTCTCATAAATAATAAAAACAGAGGTAGGTTTTAGAATTCTAAAGTTCAAAGAAGGGTGTTTTTGATTAGAATTGAAAGGAAGAGGACACATTCATATGTTGCTTTTTCTAAATCCACCGTTATAGAAACAACAGACATTATTAAATTTGCAATATACATTTTTAATAACAAGAACCTTTGAAACTATGCAATGAACAGCTTCCATCTGTACAACAGATTGGATTGGGGGCTGGGGGGAGATTAAACAGGCAGTCTTGACAAATGTTATTTGAAACAGCCTAATGCTTCGACATATACAAATACATTGTGGGTTAAGGGTCAAGAGTCATAACTGCTGATTCTTTGAGTCATATAATCATAAGGATGTAGCAGGCATTTTGCCACCTTGCTCAGAATGGAAATCTAAATTAAAGCATCTCAAATAGATGGGTGTTTAGCCTCCACCCACATACATCTAGCAAAGGTGAGTCCATCACATCTTTGGCTAATTAATTCCACTGAGCAACTGCTTTTCCTACTAGTAAAGGGAGAAATTCCCCATGAGCTGGTCTGTACATGGAGGCTACACAATTTAGCCAAGTTTACTTGAACTTTTTCAAGCATTTTTTCAATATTTTGAAAAACGTTTTCAATAAATTGATTGGTTAATTATTGAATTGTATTTATATCCCACCTGTTCTCAGATAATCATGTGAGATGCAGATGGTCCTCAACATACAACAGTTCATTGAGTGACTATTCAAAGTTACAATGGCACTGAAAAAAGTGACATATGAATATGATCATTTTTACACTTATGACCCTTGCAGCATCCCCATGGTCATGTGATCAAAATTCAGATGCTTGGCAACTCACTCAAATTTATGATGGTTGCAGTGTTCCAGGACCATGTGATCACCTTTTGTGACTTTCTGACAAGCAAAATCAATGGGAAAGCCAGATTAATTTAATAAACATGTTGCTAAGTGAAGAACTGCAGTGATTCATGGGGCTACCTTTGAAAAGTGTTCGGAAACTTCAGATCGTGCAGAACGCAGCCGCGAGAGCCATCGTGGGGCTTCCAAGATTCGCCCACGTTTCTTCAACACTCTATGGCCTGCATTGGCTGCCGATCAGTTTCCGGTCACAATTCAAAATGTTGGTCATGACCTTTAAAGCCTTACATGGCATTGGACCAGAGTACCTCTGGAACTGCCTGCTACCGCACGAATCCCAGCGACCGATAAGGTCCCACAGAGTTGGCCTTCTCCGGGTCCCGTTGACTAAACAATGTCGTTTGGCAGGCCCCAGGGGAAGAGCCTTCTCTGTGGCGGCCCCGGCCCTCTGGAACCAACTCCCCCGGAGATTAGAACTGCCCCCACCCTCCCTGTCTTTCGTAAACTACTCAAGACTCACTTATACCGCCAGGCATGGGGGAGTTGAGACACCTTTCCCCCAGGCTTTTTTATACTTTGTTTTATGTTTGGTATGAATGTGCTGTTTGGGTTTTTTTTTTCCTTTTTTTAAAAAAAATAATGATAGGGTTTTATATGTTTTTTAATATTAGATTTGTTCCACTGCTATATTGTTTTTATTACTGTTGTGAGCGGCCCTGAGTCTTTGGAGAGGGGCGGCATACAAATCTAATTAATATTAATAATAATAATAATAATAACAACAACAACAACAACAACTGTGGCAAGAAAAGTCATAAAATGGAGCAAATTTAACTTAAGAAATGTTTCTCTTAGCAACAGAAATGTTGAGTGCAATTGTGGTCATAAATTGAGGATTAACTATACTGTAATTTGGGAATCAAACAGTGATTGGCCCAAAGTCACCTAGTGGCTGTGCAGCTGAATGGAACTTGAGCCTCTACAATTTAAATTTCCAGTCTGAAACTAACCCTAACCCTCCTTAAAAGGAATTTGTATTCACATTTGTTACATGCAAAGTGAAAACCCTACTAAAGAGGTAAATCATATTAAATAATGTAGGGTTTTATTGTCAATATCCTTCTTGTATAGTTTTGTGTCTGAATCCTTGAATCCTTTCCGTTCCTTTCCCACATGGAGTGTTCATACTATTGCAGATAGTATTAAATATGGATGGTAAAATAGGTAATTTCCCCTCCACTAAATAGTTTATTGTTCTTTCTCTCTTCTGAACCAAAGGAAAGAATCTTGTATTAAAAACACAGGGCGGAAGGGCAAATAATTACGTATACATAATTACTTATTCAATAAACAACTATGCTCCAGAAATAGCTATGTAAGCACACAGAATCTGCCATGAAAGCTTGGAGGGGAAAAATAAGCTGAATATTGGAACTTCTGAAAATTAGCAGCCAAGATTTGAGAATGTTCAGCCATTCAGTCAGTCGTTCAAGGGTATCTCCCCAGAAGGTAAAGTATCCTAATTAAGATAACTCTCTGCAGCTCTCATTTGCCAAGGAAAAGTGAAATATGGGTGGGTTGGGCCCTTAAGCAAGAATCAGAGACAGCTTCGTGGGCGACCCACAGAGCTTTTTTCTACAGCCTTCCATTCTTGGGTAATCATAAGCAAAAAGAGTTTTGCCCCAGAGTCAAGTGCTAGTCAAAAATGCTAATGAAGTATAATACATACAGTATTTAAAAGCTAAAGTCTCTCTTTACAGTTGAATAATTGCGTCAAACGCAGCTTTTCTCAACTGGTGCCCTCCAGATGCATTGACTCGCCACATATTTCGAAGGCTGTTGAAAGAGTATGAATTCCAGGCAGCCTAGATAAGAGTTATCTTAGTTTCAGCCAATTCTTTGCAAGGGCTGGGATGGGGTGGAGGAGCTGCAGGGCCAACATTTGCACGTAGTGCAAATAAAAATATGACATGCTAAAAAGGTAGGTGATCTGTTTTCAATTTCTATTGGGATTTTGTGGGCATGTGAATGAATGGCTTCCATTGTGGGACCACATTTGGAATACAGTACTGTGTTCAGTTCTGGAGACCTCACCTACAAAAAGATATTGACAAAATTGAACGGGTCCAAAGACGGGCTACAAGAATGGTGGAAGGTCTTAAGCATAAAACGTATCAGGAAAGACTTAATGAACTCAATCTGTATAGTCTGGAGGACAGAAGGAAAAGGGGGGACATGATCGAAACATTTAAATATGTCAAAGGGTTAAATAAGGTTCAGGAGGGAAGTGTTTTTAATAGGAAAGTGAACACAAGAATAAGGGGACACAATCTGAAGTTAGTTGGGGGAAAGATCAAAAGCAACATGAGAAAATATTATTTTACTGAAAGAGTAGTAGATCCTTGGAACAAACTTCCAGCAGACGTGGTTGATAAATCCACAGTAACATGCCTGGGATAAACATATATCAATCCTAAGATAAAATACAGAAAATAGTATAAGGATCATGAGGTCTTTTTCTGCAGTCAGTCTTCTATGTTTCTATGTTGGCACGATCAATCACAAAATATCCTCAAAAAATGTTCACTCAATCTAGGAGAATTTTGACCATAGGATCTTTGTGGGGATCTCAATATATTGTCGCAAATAAACAGGATAGTTAGTAGAAACTGATGCCAGAATGATTGATTGATTATAATCAGATGAATTAAACATGGAAGATGGATGGTGGATACCTTTGGGAGCAAATTGTTGCCTATAAGGATGACAATAGACTGCAGTATTTTTGATGTTGCGGCCATTTTTTCACTTAGTCCACGGCAAGAGGTAGGGACAGGACAGATAAGGGGGTGCCTTGCAGTAATTAGCTTCATTTGGCGAGGTCAATTGGCTTAAATCCCTCTGGTTACTGGGTGGCAGAAAGGGATAGAAATGGGTGTTAACAGCAACTGCGTGTTCTCCTTTAGGGCGCCTTTTGGAAGGTGATGGGCTGCCCCTCGGCAGAGGTTCCGGGCACATCCGGCCTGAGTGATGGAGAGGGGGTGCCCTTGGGGCTCACCTATCACTAGTCCTTTAGACTAGGAACTGGGGGTGAGCCTTCCCACATGCCATGGGGTGTGGTGGAGAGCAAGGGGAGGCTAAAGGGAACTTCCCCTTGCTCAGCAAGGAGCTTCGGCTATAGTTGCCTAGGAATATTGTTGACAGGAAATTCTGCCCCATTTGGTTGCCTCTGCGGGTATAAAATAATACATTAAAGAAAGTTTTTTTCTTTAATGTATTAATCACACAGCTCTTGAGTCCGTGTGATTATTCCGCATCCGACGCAAAATCATCTGTAGAAGACATGTTTTAAATTCTCAGTCTATAGTAGATACACTGCACATGAATCTTTCAAGTTGGGATGCAGAACCTGCACTCTGTCAGAGTGAATACAGTAGAGCAGATTGTGGAAGTAATGTCTATCCCCTATCTGGATCGGACTCACTACTCACAGTCACTCATGCCCTCATCACCTCGAGGCTCGACTACTGTAATGCTCTCTACATGGGGCTACCTTTGAAGAATGTTCGGAAACTTCAGATGGTACAGAATGCAGCTACGAGAGCAATCATGGGCTTCTCTAAGTATGCCCATGTTACTCCAACACTCCGCAGTCTGCACTGGTTGCCGATCAGTTTCCGGTCACAATTCAAAGTGTTGGTTATGACCTATAAAGCCCTACATGGCATCGGACCAGAATATCTCCAGGACCGTCTTCTGCCGCACGAATCCCAGCAACCGGTTAGGTCCCACAGAGTGGGCCTTCTCAGGGTCCCGTCGACTAAACAATGTCATCTGGCGGGACCCAGGGGAAGAGCCTTCTCTGTGGTGGCTCCGACCCTCTGGAACCAGCTCCCTCCAGAGATTAGGATTGCCCCCACCCTCCTTGCCTTTCGGAAACTCCTTAAAACCCACCTCTGCCGTCAGGCATGGGGGAATTGAAACATGTTCCCCTTGCCCATGTAGTTTCTGTGTATGATTCGACTGTGTGCTTGTTTTTTATATATTGGGGTTTCTTTTGGATTTTTTAACCTAAAACTGTAATTTAGATTGCTAAATATTAGGTTTGTTACTATGTATTGTTTTTTACGATTGTTGTGAGCCGCCCCGAGTCTACGGAGAGAGGCAGCATACAGATCTAATAAATTATTATCATTATTATTATTATTATTATTATTATTATTATTATTATTATCATCATTATTATTATTAAATACACAATGTTGTTTAAAAAATCAGTTTCATAAGCAAGGCTTATCTGTGCTTCCTTTTATCCTTCCCCTCCACTACTTTGAAGCTAATCTTGTTTTGTTTTACATTGAATTTTGAATTCATGTACTTAAGAACCCTGTATTCTTACATTCCCGCCTTCTGCATTTCAATCACACCCTCTTCTTTTGGGCATCTTTAGAAGAAAAGGGAAGATTCACTGGTGTTTTCAATTCATAGAAGTCTTCTGCAAGGGATGGTGATGTGGTGATGAGGTCCATGGTAAATTCTCAATTGAGAAACAGGATACCCTGAACTCTCAGTCACTTTGGAATCACTTGAGGGTGAAAGGCCATTCAGAGGCTAGTAAGGAAGTCAGCATTCAGGTCAGGAGTACAGTGAGCTATATTTGAACTGACCTTCATTCCTTTGTGCATACTACTAAGTCAGGCAAATAAAAATATCTGTAGAGATCATGTGTGTTTTTATATCATTTTTCTCCCAGTGCATGCATTTTCTAAGGACGTTTGTTGCACTAGTAATTACTATTATTTATTTGATTTGATTTGATTTGATTTGATTTCATTTCATTTATTTGTATGCCGCCCCTCTCCGCACTCGGCACTAGCATTTGGAAAGTCCCCTATTTGCCTATAAATCCCCAATTATTAATTCTTTGGTTATGCAACAATGGTTTTAGATTTTGCATTTAATTCAGCCCCCATAGCATCTCCTATGCAGTTCTGCAGCACTGTTACTTCCTTGAATGAGAAATGGTTTATAGAAAAGCTCCATTTCTCTGTACCAAAAGACCTATTTTTCAGATAGAGTATTGTAAACTACAGGCATATCATTTTCAGGGATGAGTAAAGACCAGGCAAAACATTTGAAAGGCCCAATCTAGAGTGCTGGAAGTTGCCTGACTGACTCTAATTCATTCAAAATATTCATTGGATCTGCTCTGGAACCTGAATTTAAATAGATGAAATTGCTGCTTCTCATAAGGTACAATGGGAAAATGTGCTGCACCCCTTTTCTATCAGAATGGGTTTTCCACAATTTCAGTATATTTTTTCTGAACTATCCAAAGTACAGTACTTGTTCCATTCTGATTAAGATTTTCATTAAGAGACTAATTGCCATTTCCTGTACTTTTGAAGAGGAACATATATTTTGTTGATCTAAAATCAATCAATCAATCAATTAATCAATCAATCAATCAAAATTGACCTTGGAATCCAGCCCCACTGCTCAAACAGGAGACCGTATACTAGTGATGATGAACCTTTTTTCCCTTGGGTGCCTAAAGTGTGTGGGCGTGCACTATTGTGCATGCGCAAGTGCCCACACCCATAATTCAATGCCTGGGGAGGGCGAAAACAGCTTCCTCTGTCCCCTGGAGGCCGGAAACAACTTGTTTTCCAACTTCTGGCGGGCCCAGTAGGCTCGTGTTTCACCCTCCCCAGGCTCCAAAGGCTTTCCTGGAGCTGAGGGAAGGTAAGACACCCTCCCCCATCCCCCTGGGGGCTCTCTGGAAGCCAAAAACACCCTTCCAGAGCCTCTATGCAAGCCAAAAATCAGCTGGCCCACACACACATGCATGTTGGAGCTTATCTAGGGCAACAACTGGCTGCCAGCAGATATGGCTCCGCATGCCACCTGTGGCACCCGTGCCATAGGTTCGCCATCACTGCCGTATATCATTTCAGACCAGTGACTGTCCAGTTTCTTCTTAAAGACCTCCAGTAATGAAGCACCCACAAAGCAAGCTGTTCCAACACTTAAATTGCTTTTGATTGTATATCGTGGAAGATATTCTTGCCTTACTAAATTATTTTTAAAGTGCAAGTGGAACTACACTGTAACTCCATAGAGCCCGTCTGGTAATTGTCTGCCTGATTGTTTAGTTACAATCACAGCAGCACAAGTCTCTGTATCCCTTGCAGTTTGTTCTCTTGAATGGGACCAATTAACTTTTTTCATAAAGGGGAGGCAGTGATCCACAGATCCCAGGCTAGCATTTTGCAAACCAAGTGATATATTTTTCTTTCCCCGTAGGTGTTTGCAATGGCTGTGAAATTCTTTCAAGTCTGTGCAATGTTAATTACCCGTGAAATATCGGTGGTTGTTTTTTTTGAGACATGCATAGAGATTCATTTCGATATTCTCTTTCAGGGTAGCATCAAGCTACACGTTAGCAAATGACAAAGAATGCAGCTCTAATCACAAAGCCGCGGTGTTTCCCCCTCCTCTTTTCCTTCAGGGGAATTTCAAACTTCAGTCTGAGGGAACTTGTAGGAGTTTCTGTTCCTGATATTGCTCTAATTCTTTAGCTTCGGGATGGCTCATCCCATCAGAGCAGCAAGTGGTGTCGGCACTCCAAATCTCTTCAGGGTTCTTTTTTTCATCACTGAACCCCATCGCCGATGAGGCAGGTTTTTGCACCTTCCTTTCCGTTCACTTGTTGGCAGTTGTTCTTGTCCATCATGGCACCTTCCTGGTTTGCATTCCACAATGCTCACGTACTGCGTTTTGGCCCTAGAGTGCTTGCCGAAAGGGAGGAGGGCTTGCTGCAAGGGCTGGGCTTTCGACAGCCTTCCTGTTGAATGCCGTTCTTTGTCCTCTGCTGCAAACTTTACCAAGCTTGCAAACATCTTGGTGGACATCAGTTTGGCTCGCACAATACCTCTGGGGAGCCTGTGCCATCTCGGAGAAATATGTAGCTTTCATTAGTCACTGCTTCTAATGGACAAGATTCTTTTTTCTCCCGAGGTTAACAAAGAGAGCTGGTGTATGCACCAGCTGGATCCTGCAGTTCTCACACTTCTTCTGGTTTCATAATTCTAATTTAGGATTAAGAGATCTACCACAGACTCCTGTTGCCCGTGCTCTTCTCAGCTCCTTTGTGCAATTTGCATTTGCTGTTTATGAACTACTCTTCTTTGAAAATTCAAGGAAGTTTATTCTGGTTTAAGAAAAGGATCTGGCCTTGTTATTGGCCTTATAGGTATTTCAACTCCCAGAATTCCCCAGCCAGCAAATGCTGGCTGGGGAATTCTGGGAGTTGAAGTCCAGATACCTTCAAGTGGCCAAGGTTGGGAAACACTGTTCTAGTCCAACCCAGCTGTTCAGGCAGGAAACCCTACATACTATTTCAGATAAGTGACTGTCCAAGTCTCTTCTTAAAGAGTTGTGAGCTGTAAGCCGCCCCGAGTCTTCGGAGAGGGGCAGCATACAAATCTAATAAATGAATGAGTGAATGAATGAATGAATGAATGAATAAATAAATAAATAAATAACTTCCAGTATTCGAGCATTCAAAACTGGAGGTAAGCTGTTCCACTGATTAATTGTTCTAATTGTTAGGAATTTTCTCCTTAGTTCTAAGTTGCTTTTCCCCTTGTTTAGTTTCCATCCATTGCTTCTTGTCCTACCCTCCAGTGCTTTGGGGAATAGCTTGACTCTTTCTTCTTTGTGGCAGTCCCTGAGATATTGGAACGCTGCTGTCATGTCATCTAGCAATAGCAATAGCATTTAGACTTATATACGGTACTGCTTCGTAGTGCTTTGACAGCCCTCTCTAAGCGGTTTAAAGAATCAGGCTAGTTTAATGAAAAGAAGGACCAGGGGAGACATGATATCAGCGTTGCCAAGGTTGGGAAACACTGGGATAGAAACCACAATGCTTGACTGGGGATTACTGGAGGGAGCAGCAAGCTTCTTCATTCCTTACTGGCACAGCTCAGGAACAATACTATTTGAAAGTCCGTATTTTCTCCTCCCTCATTAACCAATCACTGAGTTCTCTGGGACAGGATAATGCTTATTCCTGACACCATCACAGATAGGTTCAATACATAAGAAAAGAGCTGCTTATACGGGACTGTTTATGAAGAACATCTGGAAGCTGCAATTTATAAGTACAGTATATCTTGGTACACCCATGTTGCATCTCTGCCTTGGGCACAGTACTGAATCCTAGTATGCTTCTGAGTGAAGTTCAAGATGTGATCACCTACAGAACAGTTCACAGCTAGGGTTATTTGAAGGGAATGCATTTCTCCAATAGTTTAGCAATAGCAATAGCATTTAGACTTATATACCCCTTCATAGCCCTCTCTAAGTCTTCGGAGAGGGGCGGCATACAAATTGAATTGAATTGAATTGAATTGAATTACAGAATCAACATATTGCCCCCAACAATCTGGGTCTTCATTTTACCCACCTTGGAAGGATGGAAGGCTTGAGCCAGTGATGAGATTTGAACTGAACTACAACTAGCAGTTATCTGAAGTAGCCTGTGGTGCTGCACTCTAACCACTGTGCCACCCTGACTCTTCTACCTATCCTATTAAGTCTGATAAGAGGGACACGCTCTGGGTTCAGTTTATCAAATCTGGCAAGACCATTGCCCATTCTGTTGCAACATCTGCCCTCTGGAACACCACCGTCTTGAATTTGAGACCATGGGTGATACCTGGGCTATAGACTAGACTGGGTATAACATTTTTAAAAACTCATATGAGTCATCAATGGGAGGCTGTTTTCATTTTGTAATCAAGAAAGTACTATGACTGTATCCAGATTGTGTTGTGGTTAGCTCTGGCCCAGCTCCTGCCCCAAGGAATGTGCAGGTGGATGTGGGGGAAACATCCACATGCCGCAGGCCTGTTTTGCTCCCGATGGAATCTGCCGATGAAGCCTTCTCTGACCAAGGAAGCATGAGTGACAGGGAAGAGGGGAGTTTGGCAGACAGCCAAATCATCTGTATTATCCTTGGATTCTGAACAAGAATTAATGACACATCCACGCATGCGTAGAGTGATGCATAGGAGACAACAACTGAAGGATTATTACAAGAGAAAATGAGGCCACCTGTGGTTGGGTGGGGCTCCAGTAATTAGGGCTGCTGCTATAAATAGCAGCGTGTGGGTTTGGCCGTTGTGAAAGTGTATCTGATCGTAGTTTTTCAGGAGTCGTGTGTTGCTGTTTTCTGGACTTTGTTGATTTTTTCACACCTTTGAAACCAAAGCAGAGCAACATGTGTGTGTGTGTCTCACTCCGTTGGAAGAAGAAGGGGTGTGAAGTTTCTTCACAGCTGCTAGCTAAGTACTTAATGACTGCTTAAGGGAAATTGTACAGACTACCCGGTTGCTTTGGGACGAGTGCTCTTTGCAATACAAAAAGAGTGCTTAGTTTATTTTGAATTTTGTGATAAAGAACATTGTTTTGAATTTTCAAACGTATGTGTGTCTGAAATTTGTACCCTTGAATTTTCAGGAGGCTCCTATCAGAGAGCCCGGCAGAACAGATTGATAAGACTTTACTTGTCACAGCAGAAAACAGTGTGTTGACTGATTTGGCTGATCTTAAAGGAAGAAACCTTTGATTTGGCTAGTAATTTAGCTGGGAGGCTGCTTGCCAGGGTGTTTTATGTCTTGGCCAGTTGAGGGTCATTAAGAATGGCAACCTTTTCAAGGAAGGTCCAGAACTTCCCAGAGAAACCATGAATTCCACACCAGTGAATCTGGCAGGAATAGGTTTGCTGAAGTGTATCAACTACATTTATCGTGGGGAGAAGGCTTGGTATGTTCACCTCTTCATTTTGGCTTTTAAGAGCAATTGGAGGAAAGGAGAGGGGGATGCACCACCCCATTATGTCTTTCTGGTCAGTAACTGATGTTGCTTCTTCTCCAAAGTGAGAACAGTGCTGTTTGAGGCCTCAGCATTTGTTGATTATCTTTCCCACCAAGAAGTAAATGGTAAATGGAGCACTCTCCTTTTCTGAAAAGCCCTTTTGAAGTCCTACCACTTTGACTCAATTTGGCTACGTGGAAATCCTTTCTCTTGCCAATTAAAAGAGTTTCCTCACCTGCTCACACTTATGATTAATAATAGATTGAAAAAAATCTCCACCTTAAATCCCAGAATTTAATAAGAGTTTTGAAAAAGGCTACCAAAAAAAAAATCAGGTGGCTGGAGATTTCTTATTTTGGATAAAATCTTGAGGATTTGGGCTCTGATACAGTAATGAGTTAAAATGGCTGTAATGATTTGTCATATAATGATTTTTGTTTTTACATTTTGAGCTTTGGGTGGACAGCTGTTTTTACTTTCCAGATTTACCTCCCCACTTCTAACTATAAATACAAGATATTTAATCTCTTTAACCTCAAATGGCATTGTTAGAGTTTATTGTGCTTCTTGCTTCCTAAAGTGTAGATACTGCTTTTCCTAATACTTACATGATCTTTCCCATTGATTCCATATAGGGTAATATAATTAAACAATGCCTCACACCATTTACTTCTTGTGCAAC
This sequence comes from Erythrolamprus reginae, assembly GCF_031021105.1. Classification (NCBI taxonomy): domain Eukaryota; kingdom Metazoa; phylum Chordata; class Lepidosauria; order Squamata; family Dipsadidae; genus Erythrolamprus; species Erythrolamprus reginae. Next base: position 359,814,917 of record NC_091950.1, on the reverse strand, counting down.
AATTTGTATAGTAAAAGGTGACGGGAGCTCCATATAATACAAAAAATGTTTTAATTAACTGGAAAAGTCCTTGAGAGAATGCAGTATTTTCTTTCAACTCTTTTTCAAATGCAGTTTGTCAATCACCTTTAACCAAATCTAAGGTCAATAGGTGGTATGCCTTAAGGAGTTGACCATTTTGGGGTGTTGTAACCTGTCAAAAATAATTTGGTTGTGTTGCCTAAGGTCAATGCAAAATTGAATTTCCTATTAAGCTTTGATGCCAAAATTGTGGTATGTCTTGTGCTTCATTTTTTAGGGCTTCTTGACATGACTTTAGCATTCCCAGTGTCAATCTTATCCTAGAGTCATACTTCCTAATAGGTTTGTAAATCTTTCCTGGAAAAATTTACAGAAATTCTTTCATGTCTTCTTTGGAGGTCAACTTCTTCACTTTTATTGACTACTTCCATGGAATTCCAAACTCTCCGACACTTGATTCATTGCTTCGGGATTTCACATGCCAATGATTTCTAGAATATTATTTCGTTAGCAAATCAATGTACTTTTGACTATAGTCTCTCTGCCTTCTAGACTAATGTTAGTCAAGAGAAATAGGTGTGTTTAGCAATGTGTGACCTTTCCCTCTCTCTGGTTTTCCTCACAAACTAACTTGACATTCCTTAGGCAAGTTTGAACTATAGCTCTTGTAGCATCTGGCCCCAGCAGAAGTGACCAAACCATTGTGAGTAGATTTATTTTCAATGCTTCACGTTGCACTGTCTCACTACCTGAGTCCCTCGGGATTGGGCAGCATAGAAGTCGAATAAATACTTTCATAGTTGCAATATTATTTTTTAGATCATTTTTTTCTTTTTCTTTTTTTTTTTAAATATTTTTAAATTAATTTTTCTTTATGACAAGCAAGACAAATAACATTTAACATATAAAGGAGTTACCATTGCTCCACTAAGCATAGAAGTCTTACTAATACAGAAAAAAAGACTAATTGTGAGTTAGATCAATACAGAAAGATAACTCATAATATATTACTATAATATCACATCGACTTCGGTATTTCCATTTTAATGTTGTAATTAAAATAATTGGAGTAATATACTACTGTAATTTAACATCTACTTCTGTATTTCCATTTTAACAATATAATTAAAATAATTAAAATCAACTAATAAGACAAAAAACCTTATCCTTAAAATTTTTTAATATACTACTATACTATAACATCTACTTCAACATTTTCGTTATGGTTAAAATAATTGAGATCAATTAATAAGGTTAAAAACTTATCCATAAAATTTCAATATATCATTTGTTCAATTTAATAAATTTAAATTTTCTAGAATTTATTTATATATTGTTAATAATCTTTTTTTACATTCCATCAATTATACACTTTCTCCCAAGTTTTATAAAACTCTGTTTCCATTTGATTATTTAACTGTCTCGTCATCATATCTAATTCTGCACATTCCATCATTTTCTTAAAAGCATCTTCGTCTTTTGGTATTTCCTTTTCTTTCCATTTTTGCGCAAATGTAATTCTTGCCGCTACTAATATATGAATTATTAAATAATATATTTCTTTTTTGTATTTGGTATCACTGATGCCTAGTAGGAAGAATTCTGGTTTTTTTTTAATCTCCTTATTCGTTATTTCCTTTAACCATTTTTCTACCTTGTTCCAATAGATCTTAGCTTTAGGGCAGGTCCACCATGTGTGAAAGTATGTACTGATTTCTTTTTTACATTTCCAACAAATAGGAGAAGTATTTGGGAACATATTTGAAATCCTATATGGTGGAAGGTGATATCTGTAAAACTCTTTTTTTTCTTAATAAGGTGCTTCTGCAAGCCCTGCTGAGCCCCTCCAGCGTGGACCTTGAAGGATCACAGGCCTCCATAGATTTACATACATTCTTGAACAGTAACGATTGGTGCTAACCTTAAATATTATGGCCTTTTGACTCATTGTTTAATTGGGCTTGAGAGAGCTGGTTTAAAAATAAGCAAGATTTTTTTCCCTTCAGTCTTCTGGAACTTTCCCCCCTCACTATTATAATGTTTGCTTATTCAAAAAAAAACCCAAAACAAACCCCAACCCTTTCATCCCGGAGATATTTTATCTGTCCTGTGCAAAAGAGCCTTTCTCCTGGATGGACTGAGTACTTTGTTGTCTATGGTATTAGAAAGGAGACACAACAAGATTGCCTTACAAAATCAATCCCAGTTCAAAGCAGGTCTCCCACATTGGACTATATTGCAAAGTGGACCATGGCTGGGGCCTTGACCTACTAATGCTTTGCTACTCAATCACTTACTAAGGTTGGACAAGGTGAATGCAGTCTTTCTACTAGCAGATTAGGTGACTGAAATTTCAGGGGGAGTTTGCCAAATTCTGCTTGATTGCAGTTAATGGAAGGCGGCTTATAGTCTAGCTTTAAATCATTAATCAGTTAGCACATTTGCTGCTGGATTTTGGAGTAGTTTTTAATATTTTATTGCCTGACTAATTTTAATTTAATTACATTTTATCCTCTTTTTGGATTAGTTTGCCTTTTTTAATCTGGTATATCTGTGAGAGGGGTTTTTTTTTCTGTGAGGGAGATCTGGCTGCAACATCTGTGACCCCATTGAGCCTCAGTGGTGCAGTGGTTAGCGTGCAATACTACAAGCTACTTCTGCTGATCACCGACTGCCAGAAGTATAGTAGATAGAATCTCAGTAGGTTCAAGGTTGACTCAGCTTTCCATCTTTCCAAAGTCTGTAAAATGAGTACCCAGATTGTTGGGGGCAATATGCTTATTTATTTTTATTTTTTATTTATTTATTTTGTCCAATACATAATACACATTGAAGAGAAAGATATGTAATAATCTAAGTAAAGAAAAGAGGAGAAGATATAACAGTATAGGTGAACATATTTGAAAGGAAGAAAAGATAAATGAGATAAGGAGAGACAATTGGACAGGGGACGGAAGGCACACTGGTGCACTTATGCACGCCCCTTACTGACCTCTAAGGAACCTGGAGAGGTCAATCGTGGATAGTCTAAGGCAGGGGTCAGGAACCTTTTTGGCTAAGAGAGCCGTAAACGCCACATATTTTGAAATATAATTCCGCGAGAGCCGTACGTATCTCCCTTTCTCTCTTTCTTTCTCTCTCTCTTTCTCTCCCCCTCTCTTTGTCTCTTTCTATCTCTTTCTCTCCCTCCCTCTATCTTTCTCTTTTTATCTCTCTCTTTCTCTTTCTCTTTCTCTCTCTCTCTTTCTCCCCCTTCTCTCTGAAGTGGGGAGGGCCGGGTTGGCACCAAGGGAGCTCGAGACGGGGTGCAAAAGCAAACTACTCTGCTGGCCCAGGCCCACATCGGAAGGAAGGAAGGAAGGAATGGTAAAAGGGGCGATCAAGAGAGGAATGGGTGAATGAATGGACGGAGGGTGGGAAGGAAGGAAGGAAAGAGGGAAGGGACAGGAACAGAGGAAGGGTGCAAAGAAAGCAAGGAAAGGTGTGAAAGGGGAGAGTAAGAGAAGAAGGAGTGAAAGAAGGGAATGAGGGAGGAAACAAGGGAGGAAGGAGAAGGAAAGCAAGAAATGGAGGGAGGGAAGGAAGGAAAGAAAGAAAGAAAGAAAGAAAGAAAGGGGGAAGGGACAGGAACAGAGGAAGGAAGCAAGGAAACTTATGAAAGGGGAGAGTAAGAGAGGAAGGACTGAAGGAAGGGAGGGAGGGAAGAAGGTAGGAAGGAGAAAGAAAAGAAGAAATAGAGGAAGGGAAGGTAAAAGAGAGAAAGAAAAAGAGCAAGAAAGAAAGCAAGAAAGAGAGAAAGAAAGAATGAAAGAGAAATAAAAATAGAGAGGGGGAATGAAAGAAATGGAAGGAGGGAAGGAAGGAGAGAAAGAAAGAGAAAGAAAGAAAGCAAGAGAAAGAAAAAAGAATGAAAGAGCAAGAGAGCAAGAGAGAAAGAGAAAGAGAGAAAGAAAGAAAGAAAGAAAGAAAGAAAGAAAGAAAGGCAACTTCAAAGAAAGGCTCACTGAGCATCTCTCACTCTCTCTCTCTTTCTATCCCTCTTTCTTTCTCTCTCTTCCTTTCTATCTCTCCTCTTCCTTTCTCTCTCCTCTCTCTCCCCCTCTCTTTCTACCCTCCTTTCTCTTCCTTCCTTCTCTCCCTCCCTCCCCTCCCTCCCTCCTTCCTTCCTCTCCATTTCTCTTTCCCTCCCTCTCTTTCCCTTTTCTTTCTTTTGGTCCACTTCTCTCTCTCTCCGCTTCTCCACTTGCCTCCCCCTCGCGCCTCGCCCTTCCCACCCGGCCACCCGCGCGCGCTTACCAGCAGCAGGAATTCAAGTAAGCCCAAAAGAAGCCATTGGCTCCGGGCGGCGTTCATGGCCCCCCCGAACCCCCAGCCCAGCTGGAGCTCCCTCTCACCGCCGCCATCTCCCTGCGACTGCCTGCGGCCGCTGCAGCCCCCCCCCTCCCACCGGGCCACAAAGGACATTTGCCGCCGACGCCAGTGAAGCTTCAGCTGGGCGGGGCGCTGCTGGTACTTCCCTCCTGGGGCTCCCGCTTGCAGCTGTCCCCCGGCTTCTGCTCGATGCCGCGGTTTTCGGCGCTGTCCTGCTGTGCCCCAAAGACGGAAGGCGGGAAAAAGGCGAGAAGAATGGAGCTCTCCTTCTTCCTGCCTTCCGTCTTTGGGGCCCAGCAGGACAGCGCCGAAAACCGTGGCATCGAGCAGGAGCCAGGGGACAGCTGCGAGCGGGAGCTCAGTGCTAGGAGCCCTGTCTGCGAGCCAGATACGGCCATCAAAAGAGCCATATCTGGCTCGCGAGCCATAGGTTCCCGACCCCTGGTCTAAGGGAAAAATGTTGGGGGTTAGGGGTTGACACTACTGAGTCAGGTAATGAGTTCCACGCTTCGACAACTCAGTTGCTGAAGTCATATTTTTTACAGTCAAGTTTGGAGCGGTTAATATTAAGTTTGAATCTGTTGCGTGCTTTTGTGTTATTGCCATTGAAGCTGAAATAGTCATCGACAGATAGAACGTTGCAGCATATGATTTTAGAAACAAAGAAACATAGAAGACTGACGGCAGAAAAAGACCTCTTGGTCCATCTAGTCTGCCCTTTTACTATTTCCTGTATTTTATCTTAGGATGGATATATGTTTATCCCAGGCATGTTTAAATTCAGTTACTGTGGATTTCCCAACCACGTCTGCTGGAAGTTTGTTCCAAGGATCTACTACTCTTTCAGTAAAATAATATTTTCTCATGTTGCCTTTGATCTTTCCCCCAACTAACTTCAGATTGTGTCCCCTTGTTCTTGTGTTCACTTTCCTGTTAAAAACACTTCCCTCCTGAACCCTATTTAACCCTTTAACATATTTAAATTTTGTGGGCAATACTTAGATCGTGTTTTAGGCATCGTAGTTCTAAGCTTTCTAGACCCAGGATTGATAGTCTGCTTTCATAGGGTATTCTGTTTCGAGTGTTTTGGTAAACTGCTTAGAATAGGCTGTAAAGCACTGTGAAGCGGTATGTAAGTCCAAATGATAAGTCTAAATAATTGCCAGGGTTGATTCGGCTCATCTGACTGACTAGGCAGGTGTCTTCACCGCTCCATGTGTGTCCCTTAGGAAGCTGTGTGCTTTGTGGAAGAGGATGACCATCCCAGATAGAAGTAGTGTACCCATCTTCAGTCAAGGGGAAAAGATAGCTGTGCTCCCCTGCTAGAACCTCCAAACAAACTCAAAATATAAATACACAAGTTGCCAAGCTAATCAAACAACATTATGTCTCAGCATGGTGCCACTCTCACTCTCTACCTAGAGATTAATTGTGCATGTTTAACAAAGTTTGCTTCTAGCATTTTAGACATTCCTTCCTTCCTTCCTTCCTTCCTTCCTTCCTTCCTTCCTTCCCTCCTTCCTTCCTTCCTTCCTTCCTTCTGTTGTGGTTCCGTCTGAGGCCCCTCCGGGAACGGCTGACCTTCTGTCGGTTTCCAGCTCAGATGGAGAGGCTGAGGAACAGGAGGTGCAGACAGACGAGGAGGAGGAATCCCAGGCTGAAGAAGAGGGAGGACAGCCAGAGTCCCACCAGGGGGAGCTCTCCCCAGCAAGCAGCCTGGATTCCTTAGAGGAAAATGCACAAGCCATAATTGATCTGCGACAACGAAGAGCTACTCAGAGACGGGTCAATTGGCTAAGTACTTTCAGCATTAAAGTGGCAACAGCTGGGTTTGGGTGTGGTGCTCTTGGGAAAGGCTAAAAGGCAGACCCACCCTTCCTGGCTTGTGGAGTTTTATCTTTGAGAGTCGTGGGACCTGGCTGTGAACTTTGGCGTCTTGGAATCCTGGTTTGTGCCTTTGACTATTGAAACCTTGGGGGGGGGGGGGTGCCAGCAAGAAGCTTGCTGTATTGTCTGGACATCAGGACCCTGCTGTAACGTATTATAGCCTGTCTGTTGGGAAGAACAGGTTTTCCTCTGTGCTTATTTTTTCCAGCTATAAAATACTTTTGGCTTTTACCAGAGTGTCTGGCTGTTTTTTCCAGTTGGTGTTGAGGTCTGGGGGAACCCAGACAGAACACCTTCCTTCCTTCCTTCCTTCCTTCCTTCCTTCCTTCCTTCATTCATTCCTTCCTTCCTTCATTCATTCATTCATTCGACTTCTATGCTGCCCAATCCTAATGGGACTCAGGGAAGCTTACAGCAATATAAAAAAATACAGTACAATAATAAAAAGAAGTCAAATGTTGAATACTGAAATAATAAAATCTCATTATAAAAACCCACAAAGCAAACAGTCCAATCAATGCACATGCATTCCACACATACACAATTCGGCCATGACAGATGTAATATTCGTGGCCCCCAGGCCTGCCGGCAAAGCCAGGTCTTCACTGCCTTTTGGAAGGCCAGTAAGGTGGGAGCAGTATGGACACCGGGGTCGGGTAGTTGGTTCCATAGAGCCAGGGCAGCCACAGAAGACCCCACCCCACGGTCCTGCGACCCTGCATTGCTTAATCAATGGGACCTGGAGAAGGCCAACCCTGTGGGATCTTATTGGTCTCTGGGAGGTATGCGGAAAGAGAAGGTCCCGTAAATAGTCTGGTCCTAAGCCATGTAGGGCTTTATAGGTGATAACCAACACCTTGAATTGTGACTGGAGGCTAAGTACGTGGAGCGGCGGTGTTATATGATTGCTTGCGTGGCTGCATTCTGGACTATCTGCAGTCCCCAAACGCTCTTCAAGAGTAGCCCTGCAATAATCAAGACATCAGTTTGAAGGAATGGCTTATAAATCACGCAGAATCTTGTTTTGTTCATTATCCATCCTTTGGAATCCTCTAAACTGACACAGGAAAAGAGCATACAAAATGTATGACTTCAGGTGTGACACTGTGCCTGCCATCTGGCAGTTTTTGACTCTCCGCAACATCCTTCCTCTCCTTTCTTATATCCTTTCTTACATCCTGGAATATACACTGCTCAAAAAAAAGTAAAGAGAACACTCAAATAACACATCCTAGATCTGAATGAATGAAATATTCTCATTGAATACTTTGTTCTGTGCAAAGTTGAATGTGCACAACAGCATGTGAAATTGATTGTAAATCAGTGTTGCTTCCTAAGTGGACAGTTTGATTTCACAGAAGTTTGATTTACTTGGAGTTATATTGTGTTGTTTAAATGTTCCCTTTATTATTATTTTTGGAGCAGTATATATCGATGAGGGTTATGCCTATTCTTACAACCTGTAATATCCAACTATTTTACGTTGGTTTGTTACTATCGTATCACTAGGAAAATAGAGCACCTTCATCACGGACAGTGGCACCTGACATTTTAAAATTGCACTTCTCAGGGTTTAAGAAATAACATAGCTGGTATGCCAACTGAAATTCAGTTCAAATAAAGCTTATATCGTATATGAAATTAAATGTATTTCATTTATATTCTGCTTGTAAACACATTTAGCAGAAACTGTATCTGGACTTAATAGATGGTTTTTGAAATTTGGGCAAGGACTAGTGTGTTTTCATTAAAGCACAGACTGTTTTGGCTCTACCATCACCCAATTGGCTTCAAATATACGGATAGTCATTTGGTTAAGGGAAATAGAGGAACTATTTTTTGATCCTGAGGCTATAGCAGAAGCTACTTCTATACTTGTGACAGTAAGAAAAAAAATGGCTCAAAATTTAAGAAATGTTTCTGAGAAAAGGTCATTTCTGGGTCATGTAATTCTAAGTTTAAAAACAAAACCTTGCATTCAACTTAAGAATAAATTGATGGTGTGATCAGCATTACTTTTTCTGGCATAATCCTACATCAAGAGTCCATGAACGGTGAACGGGCAGAAGATTGGTGGGGTAATTTATGAGGTTTTCCCCATTATCTACTTATGCATTCCTTAAACCTTTACAATACAGGTTTAAAGTCATTTTTAGAAGACTTTTAAGTTGTCCTTATAGTTTTCAGAACCATATTGATATTCAAAATACTATAATCATGGGCATGATTTTTTTTGGAGAATCAAAGCTTACATCAAATTTACAAGGAACATCAGCCAGTGTTTGCATGCCACAGAAAAAAGGTTTGACATCACTGGTACTATTCTGTCGGGCTCTCTTGTAGAATCCTCCCAAAAATTCACAGGTACAAATTTCAGACACACACACGTTTGAAAATTTAAAACAATGTTCTTTATAATGAAAATTCACTTAAACCAAGCCCCTCTTTTGGTATAGCCAAGAGCACTCGTCTCCAAACAAACTGGTAATTTGTACCTTATCAGTTCTGTGATACTTAGCTTGCAGCTGTGAGGCAATTCACAGTCCTTCTTCTTTCACAAAGTGACACACACTTTGCTCTGGTTTAGTTTCAAAGCGGGGAAAAAACAGCACACAAAATGTCAAAGTCAGTAAAGCAGTCACGAAACACAAGGATCAGATAATCCTCCACAATGGCCAAACCCACAGGCTGCTATTTATAGCAGCCTCACTAATTGCCACAGCCCCGCCCAACCACAGGTGGCCTCATTTTCTTTGATAATAATCTCTCAGTTATTGTTGCCTATGCATCGCTCTCCTCATGCGTGGTTGTATCATTAACTCTCGTTCTGAATCCAAGGAGGAGCTAGATAATTGATCTCCTTCTGAGCTGTCTGCCACACTCTCCTCCTCCCTGTCACTCATGTCTTCTTGGTCAGAGGAGCCTTCATCAGCAGATTCCACCGGAGGCAAAACAGGCGTGCAGCATGTGGATGTCTCCCCCACATCCACAGTCCTTGGGGCAGGAGCTGGGCCAGAGCTAACCACAACAGGTAGAGTGCATTTTGCTTTCAATATTCTGAACGTGCACATGTAGACAAATTTAAGGAAAAATATGGTGAAGCGATTCATCAATATCTGAACTACTGTACAGCAATTATTTGGGAGGAAACAGAAATTATTTGGGGGCCCTTAAGGAAAAGACAAGAAGAAACAGGTTCACCCAGTACAACAGATTTATGTATGTTATCAGACAACTCTTCCCAGAGTAAGAATGGATAGGCAGATGAATAAATACTCTGGAATTTCATTTCCTGAAGGGCTTTGAAAAGAAGAGATGAGCACATGCTGAGTACTTTCACTGAAGAAAATCCAGCTGTTAACATCCAGGTGATTGAAGGATTGTCCATAATATCTTCCAACTCTACCATTCTCTAATTACTGTCGCTGAAATCATTCCAGAGGCTTTATATTAAACTTTTAGAAGCCCTTCGGGTTATTTATCTCTTTTACAAAAAGTAATGTATACTTATAAAAATATGTCTGCATATTTTTTCTACAGCTGCCATGATTTTAACAGTCTGACATAGGCAATAGCAGCATCAGTTTCTTATATATTTAATGCAATTTATAGGGCTGCCCATTTCACTGAGGCAATTTTGGGTGGCAAATGTGTTTTAAAACATCAGTATAATCATTTTAAGAAATAGAAATATAAACATAACAAGAAAATGAAAAAGCATGGCAGTCAAGGAGAAACCTCTCCTTCACTAAGCTTCCAATTCCAATGCTTAAGGTGGGGAAAGACGGGTTTAAGGGCTTTCTGAAAGAAAAGCAGAATCAGAACTAATCTACTGTATTTTGGGGACTTATAAGATGCTCCAGACTACAAGATGCACATTAGCTTTTGTGGAAGAAAACAAGAAAAAAATCTGGCTCTGCCTCCCAGTTGTTCTGACCTAGGGTTATTGATAAATAATCCAGCACCAACAGCATCCCCAAACCCTCTTTTATTTTAACGACTGTGAATTATGTTCATTCCCAGCCATAATAAGTTCCAAAAAGTATTAATGAGTCCAACCATAGTCCAAAGGAACAAGGAGCTTTGCAAGGCCAAAAAGAAACACAGAGTCAGAATTGAAATGACACGAGTTGAACAAAGTTATTTCCCGCAACTGTGGCTTGTCAGGGCTCTGCTCCATTGTGCCCACCACCAGTCAGCTGAGCTGAGTTGTTGCTGCCACTGGTGAACACTGCAGCTTTCATTGCCAAGCAGCTGATTGATTGGATTTGCTTCCTTGGAATATCGTTGATCAGCTGTTCCAGGCAGCAGGTATTGCTGCCGCCCATTCACCGCCAGCACAGCCTTTTCATCACAGCCTGTTCACCACAGCCTATTCGCCACTGCCCCTGTTCCTCCATGATTTCCATTATTGGCTACCAATGGATTTTTTCCACACTTGATTTGAGTCATAGGTGTATATTTAAGCTGCCTATTGAATGCTTATTCCATTTGGATTCCATTATTTGGAAGTTGAGAGTTCAATCCTAGAAAGTGGCAGGTGCAAAGGGAAAAAAAATATTAATGCAACTCCAGATAAATGATAGGAAGGGCATGTGGCCAGGAAATGCTCTGCTTCATCCAGTCGCCCCGACTCTACTCCAAAACGTAAAAAGGGAGTTGGCTGTATTTTTGCTCCATTTTTTTTTCTAGTCAATGAAAGCATATTGGCAAAGGCAAGCAGAATGATGGAGGGGAACAACTGGCTGCTGTTCTGCCGGCGTGTCCCAACCACCCGTAATTACAGGGTAATTGGTCTAGAAAGACACACACCACACAATAGAAGGAAAACCAAAAGTCTTTATCAGCAGAAAAGCAGAACAAACTCCCTTTTTAAATGTCAAAGGGATTTTCTGGTACACACAAGGCACAGGTTAAATGCAATCCAATTTCTCACCCAGTAACTGGGAAATTGAGTCCAATTCCAAAGTCCAGAAAGTCCACACACAATCTTGAACAGGGAAACAGCAAAACCATGATCTTGACGAAACTATGAATCAGATAAACTTCCACAAGGCTAAATCAGCACGCTGCTCTTTTTATCTGTAGCACTAATTACAGCAGCCCCACCCAACCACAGATGGCCTCACTTATCTCCTTTAATAATCCTTCAGTTGTTCTCTACTATGCATCACTCTCCGCATGCGTAGGTCTGTCATAGGTTCTTGTTCAGAATCCAGGGATGATAAGGAAAATTGATCTCCTCCTGGGCTGTCTGCCAAACTCCCCTCTTCCCTGTCACTCACGCTTCCTTGGTCAGAGGAGCCTTCGTTGGTAGATTCTATCGGGAGCAAAACAGGCCTGTGGCATGTGGATGTTTCCCCCACATCCATCTCCACATTCCTTGGGGCAGGAGCTGGGCCAGAGCTAACCACAACAGGTGCAAAAATATTGTACATGAGGGATTTGATTTCTGGAACCAAAATCTGGATGGTGGATCTTTAGAATAAAGTAGGTTGGGAAGAAACTTGGTCAGTAGAGCTTTCAATTAAATCCAAGTATTATTGGAAACAAAAACCCACAAGGGAGAACTGATAAGGAAGATTTATATGCTTTCCCAAACAAGTGGGGATAGTCCCTCCTTTCAGAAATTCAGGGATTTTAAAGGGTAAATTAGGTGGTTTAAGTCTCTACAGAGCTTAAGATACACATTTTGCCCTTAACGTTCCTCAAAAAACCCTCCCTCAAAATATGCAAAATACATGTTGAAAAAGATATTTGTGGGCATAACAAAGAGCATGTTCCAGCATCCATTGTTGTTATCCCTTTATAAGGATAGAACTTTTGCTTTCGTCTTTGTTAAAAAGAAATATAGGTTACTTTTTTAGCAAAAAAAGAAAAAAGAAAGATCATTTCTTTTTTTTTCCTATTTTACTGCAAACTTAGAACTGTTTTTGATACATTTGGATCATTTTTAGTACACATCCAGATTTGGAGGCTATATTTTACGCCATCCAGATCAATTGGAAAGAGATGTGGGTTTATTTTATCTTTGCCACTCAACAAGAAAACCCAGGAGATCAAATCTCTGGAAACCAATTTTATTCACTGTAAGAAGTACATGGTTTCCTTTGAGAAAAGGCTAAAGGAGGAAATTTATCATTCACTACATATCTGAAGGAATGTCACACAAAAGAAGTCCCTGAGCTATTCTGTGTCATTCAAGGACTTAATTCCCTTTAGAAATGCTGTTAATATATGTCACCATTTTAGAATATTGGCAACTTTTAAGATAGATCAGGATGTCAAACGTGCATCATCACAGCGGCATCATGTGATGTATCGGAACTTTCCCCCCTTCGCTAAACTGGATGGGATAAAGCCAGCACGTGAGCCAAAAGACCGATGGGCAGCGAGTTTGACACCCCTGAGATAGATGATAGACACTGTTGTGGTTAGCTCTGCCCCAGCTCCTGCCCCAAGGAATGTGGAGGTGGAGGTGGGGGAGACATCCACATGCCGCAGGCCTGTTTTGCTCCCAGTAGAATCTGCCGACGAAGTCTCCTCTGACCAAGGAAGCGTGAGTGACAGGGAAGAGGGGAGTTTGGCAGACAGCCCAGGAGGAGATCAGTCATCTGTATCATCCCTGGATTCTGAACAAGAATTAATGACACATCCACGCATGCGTAGAGTGATGCATAGGAGACAACAACTGAAGGATTATTACAAGAGAAAATGAGGCCGCCTGTGTTTGGGTGGGGCTGCTGTAATTAGTGCTACAGATAAAAGTGCAGCCTGGTGTTTTAGCCTCATGGCAGTTTATCTGATTGTTTCGTCAAAATCGTGGTTTTTGCTGTTCAGGATTGTGTGTGTGGACTCTCTGGACTTTAGAATTGGACTCAATTTCCCAGTTATTGGGTGAGCAATTGGACTGCATTTAACCTGTGCCTTGTGTGTACCAGAAAATCCCTTTGACATTTAAAAAGGGAGCTGATTCTGGTTTGTTTTTTTAAATAAACTTTTGGGTTTTCCTTTTATCGTGTGGTGTGTGTCTTCCTGGACTAATTACCCTGTAATTACGGGCGGTTGAGACACGCCGGCAGAACGGACCTCTGAGACAGAGATTGTATCACATCACCAGATATTCATCACTGTTAAAACACTGATCTAATTAGCGAACTAGCAGTGAGGTAAGTTGTAACTCATCCCTGAAACACCATCTAAATGACCTAAACTCAGGGGTGGGCTACTGCCCGGACGGGGGAGAACGCAGTGGGGTAGTGAAAATGGAGCTCCACCCCAGAGCACCCAATTTGCACTGAAAAATGTTGAAACAAAATGTAGGGCATCCTGCATAAGCCATGCCCACAGTGTGGTAGTAAAATTTTTGGTAGCCCTTCACTGCCTAAACTGAGCACTAATGGTCGTTAATGTTCCCAATTCAACAGATTTATAGGCATATTTTAATATGCAAAGCTGAAATTACATGACAAAATGATCCATTAGGAAGAAATAGAATGTTTAGGGGTTTGATTCTAAAAGTGGGGAAAATGCCATACTTAGAATCCCAAAGAAATAAAATTGTGTCACTTTTTCTTCTTTCAAATATGAAGTGCTAATAAATCTGAACAAGTTTTAGAAGAGGCTTCCAACCTAACTCTATGATGAAATAGTTTCAGGAGATAATATTTCACTAAATGGCAGGAGATTTTGTTTTCTTGTTTTTTTAAACAGCCCCAAAGGCCATCCTTGTGGCTCAGTAATCTGCAGTAGTTGCAATTTTGGGGGATTTTTTTTTTAGTATCAGAACAATTGATACAATCAGAACAAATATTCTAAAGCAGCACACAATTCATTCTGGTTGTGCACGACATAATTCTCTGCTCCTGGTCCAAGTAGAAAGTTACTATGGTTTGGAACTGAACCAAATCACATGGCAAGATTTAATTGCCTCAGACCACCAAAAGAGTCTGCAGACACAACTGATATGGATCACTATGCAACACACGTTTAACATTTTATTTATTTATTTTGTCCAATACATAATACACATTGAAGAGAAAGATATGTAATAATATAAGTAAAGAAAAGAATAGAAGAAAAGATATAAAAGTATAGGTGAACATATTTGAAAGGAAGAAAAGATAGATAAGGAGAGACAATTGGACAGGGGACGGAAGGCACACTGGTGCACTTATGCACGCCCCTTAATTGAGCCACATGTTCTTTATATACCAAATCTCAGGTTCAATCTCAGGTATTTCTAGATAGGGTTGGGGAAAACTCCACCTGGAATAGGAAAAGTTGCTGCTTGACAAAATTAGCAAGACCGGTCAATGAATGGTCCAATGCAATATATAATAACAATTTTTTATAGTACTTATGTTTTTATATCTCAACCACCAAACTATGAATTTACATATGTGACGGGCTGGCCCAAAATATTTTCATATCTCAACTTCATCAAGTACAAGGGCTAAAATGATCCATTTATTTTGACTTCCTAGAATAGCAAATCCCATGGAATAATAATCCATGGGATATATGTTTAAAGAATTTATGCAGCTACACCACTCCAAAAATGCAACTCTGGTTAGGTTGCAAGAAGTAACCAGGATAAAAACAATGAATAATCAAATAACACCAGAGCCGGTTCACATTCCTAACCATGTTTTTCATCTTTTCCTAACATTTGAAATCAACTTTCTCCTTCCATCTAATGATAAAACTATCCCTGTATTCGAAGACATAGCGATTTCCTCCTTCAGTTATTTTGAGTATATATGAAAAGGGCATTGATGGATCTGGAAGCAAATCTTCAAGCAGCAGTGTGATTTGGGCGGTCTTCGGATTCTTTCCAGACACTTTTCTATGAACAAACTGAACATCTAATTCTGTAACTCCACACATTCTATTTTAGAAGAAGAAGAAAAGATTTCAATGTGGTGTCTGTTTGGATAGTGGAAAAACTATTTACAAGGCATTTCCTCGGTACATTAAGAAAAACACACAACTCTGTTTGCATGGCTTCCCCACAGCCGGTTTGGATAATATTTTAAGGCTCTGACCAATATGACTCTAGAATGTTTTTCATGCTGTATGTTCTTCAAAGCACATTTTAAAGATGCCCTCTCACTGTGTGTGATCTTATTGATTCACCGCCCTGGAATTTGATTTAGTATTTTTAAAAAAAATAAGTGTCAAGGTTCCATTCTAATACAGTGATACCTCTACTTAAGAACTTAATTTGTTCCGTGACCAGGTTCTTAAGTAGAAATGTTTGTAAGAAGAAGCAATTTTTCCCATAGGAATCAATGTAAAAGCAAATAACGCCTGCAATTGGGGAAACCACAGGGAGGGTGGAGGCCCTGTTTCCTCCCAGGAGATTCCTAGAGAGACCCCATGGAGGCTTCTCTCTGCCTTTTCCGGCCCTGTTTCCTCCTAGGAGATTCCTAGAGAGGCCCATGGAGGCTTCTCCCTGCTTTTTCCGGTTACAGTTTTGGAGGCTCGGGTTTGTAAGTGGAAAATGTTTATTGAGAAGAGGCAAAAAAATCTTGAATACCCGGTTCTTATCTAGAAAAGTTTGTAAGTAGAGGCAGTGGTAGAGGTACCCCTGTACTGGTGTATGTAGAATACCTGGTTCCATGACTTTCCCCATTATCCATAAAAATAGTAACTAGCTGTAGAAAAGACTTTAGCAATATTTTATCAACATTCTGCTTTGGAAATCCATCCATAACTTGAATGGCTGAATGGTCCATGGTCCATTAATCGCTAATTTCTGGAAGGCAATTGCCTGGAAAAAGATGAGCTAAACTAAGTCCTGACTGATTTTCACTATACTGTAATTTGAAAATATTGCAGCCCAATTTGTTGCAAACTTAGAAAAATTGGATTTTAATGGGATTTAATTCAAAAAAGTTGTAGCATTTGAGTTTTGAATACCTACAAACTAATCTCTTATTAAATTAAATTGATACATTATTTTAAGAGATTTATTTACAAAAATTGGATTTCAGTTAGTACAGGCTCTTGGTGGCATATGTACAATGAGTTGATGATACTATACTTACTTATCAGACTGATTTTTTTTCTTCCATTCCTTTTCTCTCTCATTGCCATCTGTACCAATGAGTGAATCACATTTCCTGTATAATCAGCGTCTTACCAATTAGGATAAATTACTGCTTCATTATAATTAAGCAGACTATTAAAATGCCATGCGTGTCTCACGCTGACAAAGTAGTGTTTGCACTTGCCCATTTTCAGATAGTTTCATCTAATTTCAAAATGTTGACGGAGGAGCTAATTTAATTAGCTGCACTGCAAGGATATGGAGTCTAACCATTTTTAGCTGAGTTTATTTCTGGATACAAGTCTCCAGAATGACAGAAAACCATGTAAAATGACAGAAAACCAACTTTGTCTTCTTGCAAAATCAGCTAGCTACTCTGATGAACATTGATGCATCTTTTCCAGCAGTCAGATGTAAAATTCTATAAGTATCGACTGATGAGGGTTACTATGGAAATAAATCAACTAGACTGAATTCCTACAGTACATCCAGACTAGGATTCATAAAAAATAGAGATCTTTTCTCTAGCACAGGACTCATATGGTCAGATTGTATTTTTTTCATGCTCTTTTTGTAATCTTTTTGTTTCCCAAAGCAGGAGGGCAGGACTGAAACTTGAGATTGATTGTTAGTGATATGGTTGGGTTCTCTTTATTTTGAATGGGTTTAAATTTCTAGAGTCAGATAAATCACATTCTCAATTATTGAAGAACTAGCTGATGATCTGTCTGAAATCTTATGGATTGTCTTTGAGAAATGCTGAAGAATCAGTGAAATGATTCAGATGTCTACAGGAGAGCAATTATTTCTATCTGTTAAAAAAAAAGACAGGAGGAAAGCAATCATCAATCAGCGAACCAGTCAGCCTGACATTAACCCCTAGGGAAATTTTAGAGTAGATAATAAAAACATTTATAAATGCCTTGAAAACTATGTGGAAATTAGCAGAGGTAAACATTCCATACCATCAGGTTGAATTTGTTAGGAATACGTTTTGCCATATTAGTTCTACATCATCTGGCTATTTTTTTATAGATTGTGGGAAGACTATGGACTTATTTATTTATTATTTATTTATTTATTTTGTCCAATACACAATGAAGGTTATAGAGGATATAGTAGAGAAGAAATACGAGATATAGGAGAGACTATAGGACAGGGGACGGAAGGCACTCTAGTGCGCCTATGTACACCCCTTACTGACCTCTTAGGAATCTGGAGAGGTCAACCATGGATAGTCTAAGGGTAAAATGTTGGGGGTTAGGGGATGATACTACGGAGTCTGGTAATGAGTTCCACCCTTCAACAACCCAATTACTAATGTCATATTTTTTACAGACTTAATATATCCTGATTTCAGTACTGGATTTGACAAAATAATTTATGTCATATAGATTAGCCAGCTTGTTTATCTTTTATCAACTCTCAGTTTTTATATTTTTTCAGAGATTCATCTGTCAGAAATAAATCCTATACTGCACAATTAATAATTCTGAGGTATGTTTCAATTCAAATTCTGTGATCTTACCTCAAGAATTGAACAAGGCAACCAATATTTCATTTTAGCAACCTAGAGCTAATCTAATCTAAAATCTGCCTAATCTGGCCAGTTTTAATTTAAAATGGATTTTTCTATTCTGGCAGACAGTAGCCCTCTAAGAAACAAAACCTTTGCATCTCCTGTCACCTAATTACTTCAACCAGAGATGGCTGGTACTGACCCCACCTGCCACTCCAGAGATTCAGAAAGATAATCATGGAATGAGTTCCAAACAGCATTCCAGTCTATTCAGACAAAGTAGGTCAGCACCAGCAAAATCGCCAGTGATGGCCTCTTTTAATCCAGTCCTCCCATTTTGTAGTTATATAGTGAAAACATAAACAATTGACTGTAGTTACATTGTCCATCACACACCTTGTGATCCATCAAGCTTAAACAGCTTATCAGAATACCAAACACTTATAATTTTGGAGACAAAAGGAAAAGTTTTATACCAGATTTGTATCTGTTCAAATATATACAGTTCATTTCATTTGTTAAGTGAATTGTTCTACTGTTGGTTAAAAAAAAGAGAACAATTCACTTAACAAATGAAAGGAACTGTATATATTTGAACAGATACAAATCTGGTATAAAACTTTTCCTTTTGTCTCCAATAGTTGTAAGAGATATTACATATTTAAACATGGAATGTACCTTTTTATTTTTTAAATCTATACCATGATTTATTCGATGTTTGCTTTTACCTATTCATACTTCCAATTTCGATGTAAGGTAATGAGCTGCTGAAATTAAAACTAGTTCATATTCTTAACACAGCTCCACCGTACACCCGCCCACCTTTTTCCTCCTTTCTTTCTTCTTTTCTTCTCCTTTGTTTCTTTCTTACCTTTTTTCTTTCCTTTCTTTGTAAGTTTATATGTTCACTGATTGTTTTGTTTTCATATTTTCGCCTATTGTTCAAACACACGACTATTGCCTATGTAATGTGCTAGGTCTCAATTGTCATTAAACGTCTTTTATGTATTTATTGTATATTTGTAAATAAAAACTTTTAAATTAAAAAATAATAATTTTTGCTACCTGATCTATTCCCCACCTCAGGCACCTAACCAGCTGAAGAAGATTTTCAAATTCTCTTTTTGTCTGTTATAGTGACTCCAGTTTTGCTGGAATAAAAACTCCTAAATTTCCATCTTACAGAAAGGAGGATGCTTGGTTTTTCTTTCTCTGTACTTTTTTGCAAGGATAAGAAGTTGCTGGGGTATGTGTGAGGTTTTGCACCTGGATCATTTACAAGGGCTGCATCCAGGGGTGGGCTACTGCCTAGACAGGGGGGATGGATGCAGTGGGGTAGCGAAAATGGAGCTCCACCCCAGAACACCCAATTTGCAGTGAAATATGTTGAACGAAAATGCAGAGGCCCCGTCCACAGTGTGGTAGTAAACATTTTGATAGCCCTTCCCTGGCTGCATCTAAAGAGTTTTGCATTTCTAGAAACACTGGGATTCTGCTGCACGAATCCCAGCGACCAGTTAGGTCCCACAGAGTGGATCTTCTCCGGGTCCCATCAACTAAACAATGCCGCTTGGCGGGACCCAGGGGAAGAGCCTTCTCTGTGGCGGTCCCAGCCCTCTGGAACCAACTCCCCCCAGAGATTAGAATTGCCACCACCCTCCTTGCCTTTTGTAAGCTACTTAAAACCCACCTCTGCTGCCAGGCATGGGGGAATTGAGATTCCCTTTCCCCCTAGGCCTTTACAATTTTATGCATGGTATGTCTGTATGTATGTTTGGTTTTTTATATTAATGGGTTTTTAATCATTTTTAGTATTGGATTATTATTGTACGCTGTTTTATGATTGCTGTTAGCCGCCCTGAGTCTTCGGAGAGGGGCGGCATATAAATCCAATAAATAAATAAATAAAATAAGTAAATAAATAGGGGGGCGGATCCCCCTGGGGGCGCATGTAGCGATGCCGGGGGGGGGGCATGTGACCCCAGGGAACGTGCTTTTTTTGGGGCAGGGAGTAGGGTTTTTTTGCCCTGAACAATAGAGAGTAGGAGATATGAAGTGCAGAGTGAATCCGAGGCCAAGCTACAAGAAACAAATTGGAATCACTTTATAATATGTAAATAGATACTTTGCTCTTGAGTTAAAATGGTTTATACAAGAAACGCCCCCAATTTGGTGGTGAAGAGTGTTTGTCTGGTGGTGGGCACTAATCACAAACCACCTGTTTTATGTCGTGTGTGTGTTTATATTTGAAAAAAATCAATATTTTTTTTTTTTTTTTAAAGAAGAAGATATGAAGTGCAGATAACAAACCCTTAAGAACACCATGGAAAAATATTTAACAGGGATGAAAAGAAAAGAGGAGAAAGATGGAGATAATGAGACAAACATAAGTCTCCCGAAAGCTAAGATGAGGAAATATGATGAAGCGCATGTAGTGCTTGGCTTCACTGTGATTATGGTACGAGATGAGGAAAGACCAGTATGTTTACTATGTCCAAAAATGTTGGCAGTGGACAGCATGAAGGCAAATAAATTAAGGCGCCACTTAAATATATTACACCCCAAGTATGCTGAGAAGCCACATGAGTTTTTTCAACAAAAACGTGCCGAATATTGCAAACAATCGTCCCGGTGGAGAATTGGGGGTGAAGGGCACAAAATGTTAACTTCTTCCTAGGGAGGGGGGGGGGGCTTGAGAAGCACTGCACTAGAGTCTTGATAGGAAAGAAGTAACATATACTAAGAAAAACCACATTGTTGTAGTTGCCACAGTGTAGCATGTTTCCATGTATCTAGTTTTAACTTTTTTTCTATTATAAATGGCAGCTTATTCTCATTGAGTCCAACTTTTCTTTCCCTATGGTGGATTTTTTCTTACCTGTACAGTAATAGTATGCATCCTCAAATTAGGTAGCATTTTTTAAAAGTGGCACAAACTTTCTGAGCTGTTAAGACACTGCCTTAAGTTATTTCACTAGCTGAGTACAGAAGAGAATGAATGAGTTAACACATTAAATGATCTGTGAATCAGAGTTTGGTAGTTAAATGTCTCTTTGGAACCTAAATCTTCTTTTCTACCTCTAGTAGTGAGATTAGGGATGTTGTGGTTAGCTCTGGCCCAGCTCCTGCCCCAAGGAATGTGGAGGTGGAGGTGGGGGAGGCCTGTTTTGCTTCCAGTAGAATCTGCCAATGAAGTCTCCTATGACCAAGGAAGCGTGAGTAACAGGGAAGAGGGGAGTTTGGCAGACAGCCCAGGAGGAGATCAGTCATCTGTATCATCCCTGGATTCTGAACAAGAATTAATGACACATCCACGCATGCGTAGAGTGTTGCATAGTAGAGAACAACTGAAGGATTATTACAAGAGAAAATGAGGCCAACTGTGTTTGGGTGGGGCTGCTGTAATTAGTGCCACAGATAAAAGTGCAGCCTGGTGTTTTAGCCTCATGGCAGTTTATCTGATTGTTTCGTCAAGATCATGTTTTTTGCTGTTCAGGATTGTGTGTGTGGACTCTCTGGACTTTAGAATTGAACTCATTTTCCCAGTTATTGGGTCAGAAATTGGATTGCATTTAACCTGTGCCTTGTGTGTACCAGAAAATCCCTTTGACATTTAAAAAGGGAGCTGTTTCTGTTTTTCTGTTTATAAAAACTTTTGGGTTTTCCTTTTATCGTGTGGTGTGTGTCTTCCTGGACTAATCACCCTGTAATTACGGGCGGTTGAGACACACCAGCAGAACAATGACTCCTCCAGAAGGTTTACAGCACAGCATCTCTGGCTGTGTTGGCTGGAGCTACCAAGGACCATAAATTAATAAAATCTGGAGACATAAGAACATAAGAACAGCCATGTTGAATCGGGCCAAAGCCCATCGTGTCCAGCATTCTGTGTCCCACAGTGGGGATCTTAAGCAGAAGGAGAAGGCAAGGCCCTCCCTTTCCCCTGACCCCCAACAAACGGTACTCAAGGGAATCCTGCCTGCCTCAACCAATATATAGAGGTGGCACTTAGACATCAGTTTCAAGAGACCTGAAACAGAGGCAACCAAGGCAGAATCAACAATAGAAACAGCAAGTTTCGGAGTGTTTTTTCAAAGAAGTACACATGAATTTAGCAGCCAGAAAAGCTCTCTCTAAACAGGAAAAAGCTATCCCTTCCTTTCCATCATGATTCATTTTGGGGGGAATAACATCATTTCCTCTTGCTTTTGGGTTTCAAAGTGTATTATTAATAGATGTAGTAAAGCAAACAACTGCTTACCTGGAAGGGGAAAATGCATATTCTCTGCTATGAATAGATAGCTGACCTTTTCTCTGTCAAATAAGTATGCACGACATGACTAGAGCCCTCTGTCCATTTAAAGAAGTCAAAAATATGTGTCTGCATTACTAAGACTTAATCAGGGAAGCGGTGGCTCAGTGGCTAAGATGCTGAGCTTGTCGATCAGAAGTTCCCGTTACTTGACCCAGCTTCTGCCAACCTAGCAGTTTGAAAGCACGTAAAAAATGCAAGTAGAAAAACGGACAACTTTGGTGGGAATGTAACAATGCTCCATTTGCCTTCGGCATTTTAATCATCCTGGCCACATGACCACTGAGATATTTTCGGACAGCGCTGGCTCTTCGGCTTAGAAACGGAGATGAACACCGCCCTTAGAGCCAGAAATAAGTAGAGGAGCCTTTGCTTTTGCACCTTAAACAACAAAGTCTAAATATCCTACTGTTCAAAGTGCTACTGATTCCAAAGTAGTTGAAGGGCAAGCTGGCAGGTTTGGCAATTTGGGAAATATTCAGGCTTCTCTCCCCCCTTCCCCCTCCAACTAAATGTTTTTAGCACCAGCCGGCCATTGCTAGGTTGAAGAGATCCCAGTCCTTGAGCTGGCAGAAAACTGTAAAGGTAACCCTGAACTTACAATCATCATTGAGATGGGAATTTCCATCGCTCAGTGATACAGCTGTAAACTCTGACATCATGATGTGACCACTTGGATGGCAATCACGGCATTCCTATTGCCATCACTAACCGAATCCCATCATTCGTTAACCAAGGTTCTATCCCAATCTGAGCCGTTCTGGGCTTGGTCCCTCTCAGCTCCAAAACTAGATTCTTCGAAAGTAAGGTACAGTGATACCTTGTCTTACGAACTTAATTGGTTCCAGGAAGAGGTTCGTAAGGTAAAAAGTTTGTAAGACAAAACAATGTTTCCCATAGGAATCAATGGAAAAGCGATGTGTGCAAGCCCCAAACTCAGAAACCCGGAAGCCAGGATGCCACCACCGAAGGAGGCTTGAGCTTCCTGGTCCTCCCCGCCGCTTCGTTCTGCCTGTCAGCCTGGATCAGCAGAACCTGTCTCTGAGCCCGCTTGCCCGGCGGGAGGCAAAGTGCTTGAGGGGGGGTCAGGCCAGCCCTCCTGGCCCCCCCAGCCAAAAATGCAAAGTGCCGCTGCCACCGGAGGTTTCAGCCCTCTGGTCCTCCCCACCCCTTCATCCTGCCTGTCAGCCTGGGCCGGCAGAACCTGCCTCCGGAGCCCGCTTGCCTGGTGGGACGCAAAGCGCTGTGGGGGTGCCCTCCTGCCCCCCCAGTGCTTCACCTCCCGCCAGGCAAGCGGGCTTGGGAGGCAGGTTCTGCCGGCCCAGGCTGACATGCAGGATGATGGGGCGGGGAGGACTGGGAGGCTCAAATCTTCTTCGGCGGCGGCGGGGCTTTGCGTTTTTAGCTGGGGAGCAGGAGGGCTGGCCTGACACACCCCCAGCGCTTCACCTCCCTCTGGGCAGGAGGAGGAGGAAGGGAAGCATCTCGACCAGCCGCTAGAAAGCCAAAGGAAAATCCCAGGCACTTCGGCTGGCAGTTGGGAGGCAGGGAATCCCAGCAGGGGTGGAAAACTAATGGGAAATCCCATTGGGGGCAGTCACAAGGCAGGGGAATCCCTGCATCAGTAAGAGATCGCACGCGCAGTAAGAGAGCCCACAGACCCAGGCTCGTGTTCGTAAGATGGAAATAGTTCTTAAGACGAGGCAAAGAAATCTTAAACCCTCGGTTCATATCTTGAAAAGTTCGTATGATGAGGGGTTCGTAAGACGAGGTATCACTGTACTGACTTTCCTTCAATTCCTGCCAACTGTCTATTCCCCCCAACCTGCCACCATCTCTGCTCTTTTGGCCATCCTCCTGTACTCAGTCTTGTAGGGTGACAAGCAGCCCCAGAACCAGACAACTCTGAAGATGCTTACCATGCTGCAGCTCAATGGTTTTTTTTGGCATGCCATAGTTCTGGGTTGGTTTCTATGCCGCCCGTCTCCTGGGACTCGGGCAGCTTATAGCATGTAGAAATCTATATTTTAAAAAATCCCAGCATACTAAAAACCCACAATTAAAACCAAATAAACAGATTCACACATCACACATCCAACATCCATTCATTGGGCGGGGCAGGGTGTCAAGTGGTTGCACCACAGCAAAGCCCTTTGCAGCATGAAGCCCAACTCCAGCTGGACCGGTCAATGCATTACAAAGGCAAATTGCATCCACACCAGCCTAATCCCAGTCCCCCTCACACCCTGAGCATGTCCACCCAGTTGACCTTCACCATCTTCTTGCTCTCTCTGCTAATGAGGCATGCCCTGTCCGTTTCTGTGCAAGGCATCTGCTGGCCATGTGAGGCCATCTTCCACAAATCTCTTAAGGAAATCGCCTTGTGCAACCTGGGAAAGAGTCTTGTAAAGCCAGCAGTTGCCTCTCCAAGCAAGGATCTAGATTTGGAGCTGAGAGGGACCAAGCCCAGAATGGCTCAGATTGGAATAGAATCTTGGTTAACCAATGGTGGGATTCAGTTAACGATGGCAATAGGAATGCTGGGATTGCCATCCATATGGTTACATGACGTCATACCTTGTCAGCAGCGGGAGCAAGAATACGACAAAGGTCAACTAGGGCAGCAAGTCCCATGGAGTGGAGGGGGGCGAAAGGTCATAGACGGGGAAGAGACAGGCAAGCCAGGGGAACAGATTTGAGACTTGTGCAGCTTAGAATGACTTAGGCCTGTCTCATTTGTGGGCTGGATAATGTTTCAATGACATAGTAGAGAAAAATGTTGTCAGGGCAACTTGATATTCTTGATTGGATGCTAATAAAGAAAGCGCCATTTGAATGTGTTTGGTTCAGTGCAAAGTCTCGAGATCTTTTATTTTACCGTCTTTTTGCAGATATTTTACCCTCTTTTCCTATCTGTCATTGTTCTGACAATAATTCTGGATACCACAGTAGTATTTGAGTACACTGAAAAAGCTGATGCCCTTCGTGCAGCTCTTCCAGATGGGTGTATAAAAATGACTTCTATTTTACGTTGTTGTCACCGTACATTTTGGTGCAATCTTTCTATGTTCTTCAACTAATATGGGAGATGAAAAAAGCAATAAAAAATGGAAATTGCTTTTTGAAGTATTTTGAATGGGTACAATTCTTGGTAAAAGTATTCAGCTGTCAAAATCCCATACCGCCATCTAGAGGATAAGGAATATAAAATCATGTTCTTGTTTCCATTGCCATTGAATAAGGTTAATCTAATATTCATTTACAACACAAAATACTTTTTCAAACCGGCTCCATATTGTTTTACTGAACCGATTTGACATGTTGCAGGTATAAATGTGTCTCTTCCATTTCAATGAAAATATTTATCATCACTAAATGCTATTTGCAGTTATTTAAAAGGAATTAATTAGAAAAAAAATCAATTTTTAGTTAAACCATAAGATATATAATGCTGAAAAACTTTCCTCTTGTATCTTTACATTAATATTTAGAAATAACATCCTTGCTTGTTTTTAATCTTTTAATTATACAAAATAAATATACATCTCATGATACAATATACAGCAAAATACCAGTTAAGGTCATAATATAATAAGGTGAGAATACAAAATGTTCCATACATCAGTATTATGAAAACAGTATTTTAACCAAAACACTTTACAGTTTGAGAAAGTTATTGCAGAAAGAATTTTGCTCCCTTTTTGAGACATCTCAATTTGCACACTTTTTTTTTTTTTTAAAGAACTGGAACAGCCAGAGAATGCCACTCAGAAATTACCAGTACTATAGTAGATACAGTGATACCTCGTCTTACAAACGCCTCGTCATACAAACTTTTCGAGATACAAACCCAGGGTTTAAGATTTTTTTGCCTCTTCTTACAAACTATTTTCACCTTACAAACCCATCGCCGCCTCTGGGATGCCCCGCCTCCAGACTTCTGTTGCTAACGAAGCACCCGTTTTTGTGCTGCTGGGATTCCCCTGAGGCTCCCCTCTATGGGAAACCCCACCTCCGGACTTCCGTGTTTTTGTGATGCTGCAGGGGAATCCCAGCAGGGGAATCCAAACAGCGCAAAAACAGGTGCTTCGCTGACAACGGAAGTCCGGAGGTGGGGTTTCCCATGGAGGGGAGCCTCAGGGGAATCCCAGCAGCACAAAAACAGGCGCTTCGGCTGGCAAAAGGGGTGAATTTTGGGCTTGCACGCATTAATCACTTTTCCATTGATTCCTATGGAAAACATTGTTTGTCTTACAAACTTTTCACCTTAAGAACCTCGTCCCAGAACCAATTAAGTTTGTAACACAAGGTATCACTGTACTTCAGTACTCCAGATAAACTCCTGTTGGCTTAAAAGCATAACCCACCCTTCTATTTTCAGGGTCCCCAGCAAGCATTTGGAAGGAGGCAATCTACTTCTGGGCCTTTCTTTTGGTGCACACCAAATGCCTTGCCTCCTAGATTGTTTCTATTAAAGAAAACTAGTTTCATGATGGAAAGCTAGCATGCAGGAAAGCAAGGGGCCAGCTCCCCTCATTCTATGATACATACAGCTCGTTCTTCCCCTGTTTAAAAATCCAGCAGAATTTGACCTTTCTATTCTCTTACTACATGGATGTTCTCCTAACCTGGATAAGGCAGAAAGCTCTGTTCTACATGTCTGGTATAGATACTGACTGAACTAGCATTGCTGGAGAAGATGCTCTATTTCAGGGGTCTCAAACTCATTTGGCCTGTGGTGTGATTAATTAATTAATTTTGTTTTGTCAAATTTATAAGCCACGCCTCTCCTGACAGACTCAGTACGACGCACAATAAAATAACTATAAAAATTAAAAATATCCCACAATACGTAATATAAAAATGAATACAAAATTTAAAACCCGATATAAAGAAACATTCAACCATCTGCCTTACATACAACTGGATGGAGCAGTATACAATTGCTCAACAGCCCTAGGCCTGCCGGCATAAGTATGTTTTCAAAGTCTTTCGGAGCCGGATAGATATGGCCAGTGGGCCGCCCTGCACAGCAAAGCACTGGCCCGCAGTGCTCCCAGGTTTTCAATGGCAGAGGGTTGCAGGAGGCTGTCCCAGCCGAAAAGAAAGATTGGGAATCTGTTTTCACTGGCAGAGCACCTGGGCTACCACAGGCACCCCTGACACGAATGACGTCAAGCTGGCCAAGGCCACTCCAGCCACTCCCTGAGGTGAAACGCGACCCTGATGTGGCCCTCAATGAAATCAATGTTCCCCTCCCCTCCTCTATTTCCATTAACTGGGTTTCCATGCTGTTGTGGTTAGCTCTGGCCCTGCTCCTGCGCCAAGGACTGTGGATGTGGGGGAGACATCCACATGCTGCAGGCCTGTTTTGCCCCCGGTGGAATCTGCTGGTGAATGCTCCTCTGACCAAGAAGACATGAGTGACAGGGAGGAGAGTGTGGCAGACAGAGTTAATGATACAGCCACACATGCGGAGAGCGATGCCTAGGCAACAACAACGGAGAGATTATTATCAAAGAAAATGAGGCCACCTGTGTTTGGGTGGGGCTGTGGTAATTAGTGAGGCTGCTATAAATAACAGCCTGTGGGTTTGGCCATTGTGGAGGATTATCTGATTGTTGTGTTTCATGACTGCTTTACTGACTTTGACCTTTTGTGTGCTGATTTTCCCCCGCTTTGAAACTAAACCAGAGCAAAGTGTGTTTCACTTTGTGAAAGAAGGACTGTGAATTGCCTTACAGCTGCAAGCTAAGGATCACAGAACTGATAAGGGACTTGTACAAATTACCAGTTTGTTTGGAGACCACTGCTCTTTGCTATACCAAAAGAGGGCTTGGTTTAAGTGAATTTTCATTATAAAGAACATTGTTTTGAATTTTCAAACGTGTGTGTGTCTGAAATTTGTACCTGTGAATTTTTGGGAGGAGTGTACCAGAGAGCCCGACAGAACACATGCCGGTTGTTTAGAAAAGTGCCTTCTAATGTGAGAAAGGGAACAGACTGCTTCTTGATGGAATGAATATCATTTTCCCCTCATCTCCAGTTCTCTCAGCTGGACTATTCTGTACTTTCTTCAACAGCCGATTTAACTTTTGCATTTGCATTTCAGAGAGTGAAAAGGAGGTACAGTACATTACCACATTCCAGATATTCTTTTCACAGTCCACTAACTGAACTTGGGCTCTCTAATCACCCATAACAAGGCGACCAGAAATGTTTAATACTTCCAGCGTAACAGTGGATCACATATCAATTATAAACAGTGAAGGGCTACCAAACTTTTTACTACCACACTGTGGGCGTGGCTTATGCACGACGCCCTGCAGTTTCTTTCAACATCTTTCAGTGCAAATTGGGTGCTCTGGGATGGAGCTCCATTTTTGCTACAACACTGCGGGCCCCCCCGAATCCGGGCAGGGGCCCACCTCTGATTATAATCCATGACAGAGTTAACCAGCCATGCACTTTGTATTAACAGGGGACAAGAATGCTGTTTTGGGTTAAACACTCAATATTTAAATTAATTCAGCCACATGTAAAATGATCTGGTATCTTAAAAAAATTAGTTTAGACACGGTTTGAATGTTAGATGAATCTGTCATTGTTGTAGTCTCCTATATTCAGGATCCTTGGAACAAACTTCCAGCAGACGTGGTTGATAAATCCACAGTAACTGAATTTAAACATGCCTGGGATAAACATATATCCATCCTAAGATAAAATACAGAAAATAGTATAAGGGCAGACTAGATGGATCATGAGGCCTTTTTCTGCCGTCAGTCTTCTATGTTTCTATGTTTAACCTCTTTAATATTTTCTTAATTTGGGGTGGCGGGGTGGAAGTTTGGATTAGTTCTTATTAAAAAGAAACTGAATTAAATTCTCATGCACACCTGTTGTGAGGTAGTTATTATGAAACAAATTCAAGAGGCTCACAAAGTAGTTTTAAAAAAAATATGTTTAATGTTATGTATAAAATGAAAATAAGAATAATAATATGTATGGAATAAAGTACTGGATTTCACTCTACTAAGCGTTGAATTGCTTAGCCACTGAGATAGTTGTGTTTAAACCTTTCTATTCCATTCAAAATAAATATTATTGGAAGGCCCTGCCTCAATGCCTCATACTAGTGAAATACTTCTAACAACATTTCCCAAATTTGGCTGGAGTTATGGTAGTTGCAATCAAACAAATCTGGACAGCTAAAGGAAGTCTGCATCAGAACAGCATGTTGTGATATTCTGAGCACATGACAAAAAACACACAAAGACAAGGAAAGAACTTGCAATGATACAATCCTCCTTGGCAGGTGCTTAATTTAAAGGGGACAACTGAGCCAAAAAACCCATCTTGATCCAAAGTGATCTGCTCAGTCAGTTTTCAAAACATTGCTCTTGAGAAAAAACCACCACAGATCTGCCTGAAAAAGTGTACACTGAAAAAGTCCAGCCATTCCATATTTCAATTATCACTCCCTGCAAGCTTTCAGGATAAGAATGCGAGCTGCCCTGAACCTCATCTTGTACACCAAGTACTCCTGTGGCCCTGTTTTTGTTGAGTTGAATATAAACAAACCTCTCCATGAACAGGAAGTCTAAAAAGGATGCTCCTTCAAGACAGGAAGGCATCTGAATATTTTGAATTGAATTTGGCACAGATCTGCAGAGCCTGATTGCTCAATGCACAAAGAAATATAGATGCCGCAATACATTACAAAACACTGCAATGGGGGAGACATGTTTGTATCTTATCTCCTAATAAAACTAAGTCTCTACTACAGTGTTTGTGAAGCTTAGCAACTTTAAGTTGTGCGGAGTTCCAGGAATTCTGGGAGTTGGAGTACATGCTTCATAAAATTGTCAAGGTTGAAAAGCTGCTCTACTGAAAGTTTGCACAGATCTATTATCTGAACTCACCAAAGCAACGTTCCTCGCCTACCCACTTTTTGGGCTGAGCAACATTTATAGTTGCGTTAAACTGCACTATTCCTTTATTTCAGATGTACATGTATAATACCTCCATATTAACCTATCAAGACTTCATAGAAACATAGAAGACTGATGCCAGAAAAAGACCTCATGGTCCATCTAGTCTGCCCTTATACTATTTCCTGTATTTTATCTTACAATGGATATATGTTTATCCCAGGCATGTTTAAATTCAGTTACTGTGGATTTACCAACCACGTCTGCTGGAAGTTTGTTCCAAGGATCTACTGGTCTTTCAGTGAAATAATATTTTCTCACGTTGCTTTTGATCATTCCCCCAACTAACTTCAGATTGTGTCCCCTTGTTCTTGTGTTCAGTTTCCTATTAAAACACTTCCCTCCTGAACCTTATTTAACCCTTGAACATATTTAAATGTTTCTATCATGTCCCCCCTTTTCCTTCTGTCCTCCAGACTATACAGATTGAGTTCATTAAGTCTTTCCTGATACGTTTTATGCTTAAGACCTTCCACAATTCTTATAGCCCGTCTTTGGACCCGTTCAATTTTGTCAATATCTTTTTGTAGGTGAGGTCTCCAGAACTGAACACAGTATTCCAAATGTGGTCTCACAAGCGCTCTATAAAAGGGGATCACAATCTCCCTCTTCCTGCTTGTTATACCTCTAGCTTTGCAGCCAAGCATCCTACTTGCTTTTCCTACTGCCCGACCACACTGCTCACCCATTTTGAGACTGTCAGAAATCACTACCCCTAAATCCTTCTCTTCTGAAGTTTTTGCTAACACAATCCAGAGCATGATACCATGGTCTTTCTAGGGTGAAGGATGCCAATGCAACATGTACAAGAGCCTTCCAAACTGTCTACAGGTAGTCCTTGATTTATAATAATTCATTTAGTGACCGTTCCAAGTTACAGCAGCATTGAAAAAAGTGACATGACCATTTTTCACACTTATGGCCATTGCAGCATCCCCCATATTCATGTGATTCACATTTGGATGCTTGACAACTGACTCACATTTATGATGGTTGCAGTGTCCTGAGGTCATGGTGATCCCCCTTTGCAGCCTTCTGACAAGTAAATTTAATGGGGAAACCACATTCACTTAACAACTGTGCTAAATTAACAACTGTAGTGATTCACTTAACAAATGTGGCAAGAAAAGTTGTAAAATAGGGCAATGTTTTCCAACCTTGGCAACTTGAAGATATCTGGACTTCAACTCCCAGAATTCCCCAGCCAGCATTCGCTGGCTGGGGAATTCTGGGAATTGAAGTCCAAATATTTTCAAGTTGCCACGGTTGGGAAACACTGAAATAGAGCAACGCTCACCTAACAAATTTCTCATTTGACACAAATTTAGGGCTCAATTGTGGTTGTAGGTTGAGGACTACCTGTATATCAATCATCCATAACTTGGCTTTCACAACTTAACACTATAATAAGTAACGTGATATTTTACAGTGAACAAAATGAAGTCACATTTACCACAGATGTAACAAAGGAGAATCAATAACAGATTCATCTAGCTCAGAGATGTCAAACTCAATTCCATTGAGGGGCACATCAAGGTTGTGTTTGACCTTGGGTGGGTTGGGGGCATGTTCAGCTCGATGCCACTCGTGTTGGGGAGGCCTTTGGTGGCCTGAATGCTCTGCCAATGAAAACGGAGCTCGGGAGGGCTGTGCAGGCTGGTCCTTCGCTGCTTCCGGGACGGCTGTGTGGGCCAGATACAAACACAGATCCCCGTTTGACACCACTGACCTAGCTCATTGGACAGAAATAATGGCTCAGTATGCTATCAGAACGAACTGACAAATTCTCTGGAAAGCCTTCTTATGACACTGCATGGTGGCCAGTAACCACACCTGTTATGAAACAGTCATAACCTTCAATTCAAGCTCTGGGGACTTCTTAACTTTATTTTCCTTCTTTATTTGGTGAGACAGTGTGCTTAAAAACCACTCCAAATCTTGATGGTCTTCGGGCCATCTCAAGTACTGCCCTCTTTTCAAAAAGATCCTGATTGGTTGATATTTCATAAGCTGATATTGAGAAAGAGATCCAGCTACCACCATTATGAGGATATCCTCCAGATCTGAGAAATACCTGCTCTGGGCAAAATTAAAGGCTTCCACACACCAACCGTCCTTGAGAAACTGTCTTGTGACCACGCAAATCGTTTTCCTACAGTTCCAGACAGCATCATGAATATTACTGATATGATCCTCCCCAGGCAGGAAATCTCTGTCTTCAAAGCAAAGAGCAAATCTATTGTTCTTAGAATACTGAGTATCTAGGTGCTTTATCAAGGAACTTTGCACCCACTCAAAGTCTTTGCTGCTATAGCAAAGGTAAGCATCATACTTGTGTCCCTGTTGATCCAGTTCTGGTGGGAGCTCCTTCATGAGGAATTTTGTGAGAGTTTTGTACGAGACAAAACAAACTCCTCTAAAACGAGTAAAAACAACTACTGCTACTAGAAACACAGTTGTACTAACACAGCTAAAAATGAAGAGTGACAGCTGCAGAGGCTCCATGAGCTTGTGTTCATAGCAATTTTCTGTATTTAAGTCTTGGAGAGCAACATCCGCAAACTCCGGAGGTCCAGAACAAGATATGTCATTGCGTGAACCATCTAAAGTAACATTGGTTTGGTTTAGCCACGTAATAAAGTTGCTTAATAGGCAGTTACAGTAAAATGTGTTATGGGTGATATCCAGGTGGTCTAATGTTGCAAAGAGCTGAGGATCAGGGTAAAATAGCTGATTCGATGACAAATTAAGAGCTTTCAGGTTTATAGGAAAGGCATCTTGAGAAATGGAAGTCAACAGGTTGTCAGATAGGTTAAGTGTCTTGAGTGATATTAGCTCACTAAATAGACCCTCTGGGATGGAATTGAGGTAGTTGTTATTGAGATAGAGAACTTCCAGGCGGGAAAGTGCTTTGAACACATCCAAGCATAAACCTCTCTCCCATATAAGCTTTAGCATGTTGTCTCCAAGGTCCAAGTAAATCAACCGATTGTCTTTTGCTATGTCTTTGTTTTTGAAGCAATAGGATAAACGGTTGTTTTTTAAAACAAGATACTCCAGGGCTGGAAATTGGAGAAATTTATAGAGCTCACCCAGATCCTCCAATGAGTTTCCTGCTAAATTAAGGAGTGTAGCATTTATAAATTGCATTCTCCAAAAAGGTGTAGTCCGTATCCGGTTGCCCCCTAACATAACACTGAACAGAACTGGGAGAGAATCAATTACTTTTAAAGCGTTATCCCTGAGATCCAAAAGTTCAAGCTTTGGTAAGGATTTGAATGGATCTCTGTCAATCACTCCAATGTGATTATGTTTTAGATCTATCTGAATCAGATTAGGAAGCCCTTCAAAAGTGTCCTTAAGGAGCTCACCAAGCAGATTGTTGGATAGGTTCAGGTGCTGCAGATTCTGAAGACCAAAAAATGCTCCGTTCCAAATTTTATTTATTTTATTACTGTTTAGATTCAGCAGCTTCAAATCATGGAGATACTGAAATACTTGCGCTTTAAGTGAAAAAATTGAGCCCTTTGATATGTCAAGCAAGATGAGGCCACTGTCATTAAGACCTGCAAACGTATTAATATCAGGATCGGGAAGATTATTAAATCCAAACGAAGAACCCATAATATGAGAGTGAATATTCAAAGCCAACAGTGGGGACCCTCTAATAGCTGCACAGAATTCCCGTGTTAGACGTGTACCCCAGCCATTATGCCCAACGTTCAGTGTTTCTATGTTAACATTTTTTAAAGGATTCCCACAAGTAGCCCAATCCATATTTCTGTGATATCTGTTATACAAACTAGTATGACTTAGAATAAATAGTTTGAACCTTGCTCCTCGGAAATTATTAAGATCCCCTTCACAGATAGATGCAATAGGGTTTGTGTCCAAGTTTAGAATTTCCAAGGATTTCATGTTATAAAATACACCATGAG
Organism: Erythrolamprus reginae; assembly: GCF_031021105.1. Lineage (NCBI taxonomy): Eukaryota > Metazoa > Chordata > Lepidosauria > Squamata > Dipsadidae > Erythrolamprus > Erythrolamprus reginae. Next base: position 359,780,824 of record NC_091950.1, on the reverse strand, counting down.
GGCGAACACGCGTGATTCTATTATAACTGAGATCCAGATATTCCAGTGAAATCAAATCTCTGAGATAATCCTCTTCCAGAATGGATTCATCAAGACTATTTTGATGCAGAAAAATAGTAAGGACTCTAGACAAGCCCACAAAAGCATCAGGGTCTAACAAAATCATCCTGTTATTACCCAAGTCCAATTGTTGTAGGTTTGGCAAGTTCCTAAAAGCATCTTTTCCTATGGTTAAAGGCGAGCGATTTTGTGATCCAAGGAATAAAATCTTTAGTTTTTCCCTTGGAAGGAAGGAGGTTGCATTAACTTCTTGGATGAAATTCAAGTTTAGGTACAGAATATCAACATATGCAGGTACAGGTGGCACCCAAGTGAGATTGCAGGAACTGTAGAAGGCTATGGTGTTTTCCACTGAACAGCTACGAATTGCGAGTATTTCTCGGCACACGAGCACTGTTCCAACAACAAATATCAGGCAGTGACAAAACATCGTGCTCTCAATCTGTACCTGGAGGAAAAGAAAAGCATTATCATTTGCATTGGACCACAGAATCTGAATTAAACATAACAACACAGATTATATAGAGATCAAAACTCATCTAATAACTTTTTTAAAATGTTATTGGAATTCATAAAAAAGAATGCCATGTTAGTGGTGACCCTGCTTGTTTTCCCTTGCATCTTGCTTACATCCCTTGTTTGTGCAAAGCATGGTGCTTTGGAAAATGAGAGGCCGGGCGAAATAACGCCTGGTCGAAAATTGCCAATGGCGGGAACCAACTCGGCTCCCCCATCAACTGGGGGGCGTTCCCCGCGATAGCGCGGGAATGCCCCAGAGCAATCAGTGGCCGCTCAGGCATTCTGGGAAAGCCGAGGGGCGGGGCATGTTCCCTTTATCAGGGCTTACTTGCCCCCCCCCCCGGCTTCTCTTGGCCCCGAGCTCGCCACAAAACGGACACCCACCCACCCTCTGCTCAATCCAGGATGTTTTTATAGGTCGCCTGGTTTGGGGCAGAGTAGGAATTTTTGCAGTCTTATGGCATTTGCTACGGATTGTTTTTCGCCTACTCCATCCTGGACGAGGGTAAAGATTTGTGGTTATGGGGTGCATCTGTATGTAAATAGGTTCTGATTCAACAATTGGATGTTTATATTCTTGGTCACTATATGGCAGAAACGGGGCGGAAAGGGTATCAGTAGCAACTGTGTGTTCTCCTTTGGGCATCTTTTGTAAGATGATTGGCACCCCCATTGCACAACTCAAGCTTCCTCCACGGACAGAGAGGTGTGAAGGGGGTGCCCTTGGGGCTCACCTACGTCATTTCCGGTTCTGGGTCATGCAAGGCGAGCCCTCCCACATGCTGGGCGTGGCTTTCGGGTCGGGAGTAGGCGGGGCACGCCTCACCCTGACCAAGCATGGAGTAACGCCCATTTGAGTTGCCCAAGTATGTTGTGCTCAGGAAACTCCGCCCCATTTAGCGACCCCTGCAGGTCTTTCTGTTAATATTTAATAAAGTGACCCATTTTACCCAGCTTGGTGTCCGAGTGTTCATTTCCCGCCCAAGGCAAATGGAAAATTTCTGCATTTTCATTACATCCTAAGAAGAACATTACTCAAAATGAAACTACTCAACATGGTGCTTTCCTATTTAACACAGAAATATACTACATTGCAACTACCAGTTACACTTTTCCTGTCACTTTTAGAGAAGAAGGCAGAGAAAAAAGATCTCAAACCATAGACGTGTCTCTTTTTTGAACTTTTTCGAGTTTCATTTGTCTCTTAACTTTTAAGACTTGTGGACTTCACCTCCCAAAATAGCTGGCTGGAGAATTTGGGGAGTTGAAGATCACAAGTCTTAAAGTTGCCGAGTTTGAAGACCTCTGTGCTAGGGTTTCATTTAAAAAACAAAAAGGAGAACAAAACTACATTTGATTTACCGGTACTTTCATTATAATGTAATTTAAATTAGAGGCAGCAGTTATTCTCCCCACAAGTTTGATAATATTTCTATTTCTGATAGACACAAAATTGCACAAAATTGTTGAATTTTCAAAGAGCCTGGAGATCTATATTCACGACTTCTACATTCAGGAGTTAGATTTAACTCTAGAAACAGAGATTGTGCACCTGTATTTCAAGGTACGGCTGTTATTTGTTATGTCCAGGCTTTCTGAGCAAGTAATGCATAAGAGAAAATGTAACTCCAGGATGTCCTAACTATAAATCACTCTGATTAATTTTCTAATTTCACAAAAAGCCACTCAAGTCACTCAAGATTTATTAAATTGCATTTGGTTTTGGACAATTCATAAATACTTACACCTATCTAAACTTTATTTAATTATTTGGTGGATAAACAAGATACCGTAATTGCTTTTCCATGCAGACACCATAGCAGGTCATAAAGTTAAACAAGCTTAGTACAGTGTTCCCTCGATTTTCAAGGGGGAAGCATTCCGAGACCGCCCGCGAAAGTCGAATTTCCACGAAGTAGAGATGCGGAAGTAAATACACTATTTTTGGCTATGAACAGCATCACAAACCTTCCCTTAACACTTTAAACCCCTAAATTGCAATTTACCATTCCCTTAGCAACCATTTAGATTATTACTCACCGTGTTTATTTATTAAAGTTTATTAAAAAAATATTTATTAAAGGCAGACTAAAGTTTGGCGATGACATATGATATCCTCGGGTGGGAAAAACCGTGGTATAGGGAAAAAACCTGCAAAGTATTTTTTTATTAATATTTTTGAAAAACCATGGTACAGTATAGACTTTTCGCGAAGTTCGAACCCGCGAAAATCGAGGGAACACTATAATTTAATAGAATACCACTAGGAAATCTGAGGGCTGAAGAGTAATTTGTGAAGTTATAAAAACATCCTAAGACACAGGTGTGTAGACATGGCTTGTGCGTGATGCATTCAGCCTGCGGGCCGCCAGTTTGACACTCCTGTTAAAGAAGGCAACAACAACCCACTTCTATGCTGTTGCCAAGAACATATTCATGGAACCACTAGGAGTCAGATTTTACTTGAGAGAAATAGTGTGGTTTTTTTTAAAAAAAAAAACTTTTGAGGGCATATGCTTTTTTGTTTTATATTTGAATAACCGAATAACAGAACTGGAAGGGACGAGGTCTTCTAGTCCAGTCCCCTAATCAAACAGAAACCCTATGCTGTTTCAGACAAATGGTTGTCCAATCTTTTTTAAAAACCTTCAGTGTTGAAGCACCCACAACTTCTGGGGGCAAGTCATTCCACTAATTAATTAGGTTCTTCCCTATCAAAGCATAATCCCGACTCCAGGGAGGTTTCTAAATTTCCAATGCTTTCCCTGCTACCATCGACCCTTTCTTGATTTGAAAATAGTTAGTTCCCTTTTCTCCTCTGTTTCTTTCTCTTTATGAGATACAATTTGTTGGAAGGCGGGAATAGTCAGAATCAATTTTTATGTATGACATTTGACAGTGAATCAAATGAACTGCCATATAATTGGAAAGCAAGATTAATATGAATACTTAAAATTATAATTTAGGACACCTTCAGCACTCTTCCCTCTAGAATTAAATAGGAGGAGGTTTCCTACTGACAATTCTGATAACCCAGCCACCACAGAGCCTTTATCATATGCAATAATCATAAATGATTATATCTTGCACGCTCTCTGTCTGACACAAATGTTTGCCACACGTTTGCATAGACAAAGCCTCTTAACTGTTCTGTCTGGGTCCCTCCAGAAGCCAACACCAACCAAAAAGAGAAGCCAAAAGCAAAGGCAATTTATATAATTCAAAGCAAACACAGGTAACAGAAACTGTTCTTACAGACAGGAACACGCTGGAACTTCACAGAGGTTTCACGAAGGCCATGAAAGAAAACAGGATTCTTGCTGTCAAAAACACCGCTGGAGATAACAAACCCACGCCTCCCCCAAGTCTTCCAGACTTCTAGGCCACAAGCCAAGATCAGAGACGCCGAGAATCGAAGCAGGGTCACAGAACTTCCAGTTGATAACGCTCCACAAGGCTGCAAGGACGGGCCTGCCTTTTAAACCCTGCTGAGGAGAACCACACCCAAACCCAGCTGTTGCCAATTCAGTGATGCAAATACCTTTCTAATTGGTCCCGTCGCTGAGCTGCACGTTGCTGTCTCATGTCAATTATAGCCTGTGCTTCTTCATCCAATGAGTCCAGGCTACTAGCTGGGGAGAGCCCTCCCCCCGGGGCTCTCAGGCTGCTCTCCCTCCTCCTCTTCCTGACTTTCCTCTCCCCCGTCTGCCTGGTCCTCCCCCTCCTGTTCACTGTCCTCCTCCTCTGGGCATGGATCCAGCAGAGACGCAGCCGGTCCTGAATCACAACATTAACCAACGCTGGCTCTTTCTGAGTGCCCTGTTATCCATTTTTATTTCCTTGTGCAAGTTAGAAAACTTGCACAATTCATGATAACAATATCATGTTGAAGCCTCATCTGTGAGTTTTATCTCTGTATGCAGGTTACAATTTCTTAGCAGAGAAGATGAGGGGATAGAGAACTACTGTTTTGGATACATATCGTGTGAGGTGGGGGGGCTGTTTCTCATGACCTATATTCCCCTTCTCCATGGCTGTTCTTAACAAAGCTTTGCCACTAGAAATACAATTCAAGATTCCTGATTCCCCAATGACCATTCACACATGGAAGGTAAGCGTGGTTTGAAAGCCTTCCCAAAATGCCTTAAGAGATTATAGCACTGAAAAACAAGTCTCCCCTCCTCCAAAAAACCCCTCTTATAAAAAGAGGGACTTATGTTCTGCTCAGCATGCATAACTGACAGCTTAGCAGAAGACCACAAAGATATCCAGGGGTATTGGAATGCCACTAGTTTAATGCCCCACAGAAGGGACTTGAGCAATCGGCACATGGAGATGAGAGGCACATTGTACATAGTCAGTTACTTCTGTTTGTCCAAAGTCTTCAACTTTTGCTTAAGCAACAAGATAATAGAGTACAATGTGCCCTCTTGCTGATAGTGTTATAGTTCGAATCAGAATGTCTTTCTCAAAAAGTTCATAAGTAGAGGAGTTCATAGGTAGAAGTAACACTGTAATTTGGCATTGATTATTTTTCTGCAGTAGCTTGGTTCATATGCTTCTTCTCTTGATGAGGCAAACCTAGAGGTAGCCTAAATCCAAACAGAACTACGTGGGAAGCTTAAAATTTAAATTTAAGGCCAGTAGCATACGATCATTATCTGGATGGGAGATAAATACTGTTTATTAGTCCAAACTTGTTTTAATGTTTTACCTAGAGCAGAAGAAAGGTCTCACAGACTGTCAATTGTTCACTGCTTTGCTTACAATAAATAGTTCCAATGAATTAGCCATTTGTTGGTTTAAACCTTGCCAAATTACATTTAACATTCTTTGAAAGGCAGGTCCTCAATGATTAAATGGCAGCTTTGATATTTTGCAAAAAAAGGGCATATGTTTTGATCCCTCTCTAGCATTTTAGTTTCCCCCAACAATACTCTATCATTAGCAAATAGGCGATTAAATGAGGCTATTTAATTTATGTAATATTAAACAAAGTCATACCATTTTCCAAACGAATATTGTGATGTGATGCATTTAACTCTGTATAACTTCAGCAGTTATATAGAGTTAAATACATCTGAAGAAAGCATCTATTAGATATAGAACAATGCATTTTAGGATTATAGCAAACAGTATTATTTCTGAAGAATTACTCAATGTATAGTTCTGAAATTTAATCAGAAAGATCCACCAAAAGTTTAATTAATCCAGAACAAATGTCTCCAAGTGGAAGTTATAGTCTCAGTTATCTGGAGGGTATCAGAGTGAAGAAAATTGGAAAACTCATTTTTGCTTCACTTAAGAGAGATTCAAGGATTATACAAGATGTTAATGTTTACTAACTTTATTCATCTGTAAATAATTTGGCAATTCAGACTGCCATTCCTTCCATTTCTAGACAGGTGACAGACTGTCCATAAGAGAATTTGATTGGATTGTGCTATGAATCAATCTCTTCTGAATTAATGCAGACATAATCCAAAACTGTAGTCTTAGTAAATATTTATCATTTGTCTTATCATGAACAAAAAGATTGGGTTACAACAGCCTCTCAGTTCACAACATACAGTTGTAGACAATTGCTGTTTGCTTTATTCCCACTGTCGGCTCCTTCCTGAGGTTTTAATTATTGCATTTTTCAGAGTATAAGATGCACTGGAGTATAAGATGCACCTTAGTTTTTGGGAAGAAAAATAAGAAAAAAGCTGATTGGCAGATGAATCGTGCTCCCAGAATTTATTAATTGGATTTATATCCCCGCAATCTGCTGTTCTCAGAAGTGAATTTTAGCAACAGGTTCATTGGTTGTAAGCTCTTCACCTTGCTTTTTTCCCTACCTCTGAAACCTTAATTTCAGAGGCTTTTTTTCCACCTTTTGAGAGGCTGGGCAGGGCTACATTCAGAGTATAAGATGCAGACACATTTTCACCCCCTTTTGGGGGAGGAGGTGCGCCTTATACTCCGAAAAATACACTATAGGGTTCTTGAGACATGGGCTCTTGATTTAATTAATGATTATATCTTTATTCCACTTTATTCCAAAAAGTTTAAGAAGACCTAGATAAATTCTTTAGCCCATTTTATTTCTAGACAAATCTATAAAATAAATGAAGTTCAGGGACAGTCACTGAATCACAGTGAGCTTCATGGGTGATCAAAAACTGGGACTTCCTGGTTCAAACCCAATCTTTCTATATCATATTGGCTTACATGACATAGGATTATTGAACTATTTTTAAAATTATTTGTGTGTTTGCATATACATGCATGTTCTCTCTCCCTCCCTCCCCCTCTCTCTCTCACACATGCACATACACACATATGTCTTTGATTAAATCTTGACTCCTGGCAACTGGCTGGACAAGTACTGCAATTTTCTTGGCAAGAGTTTTGCAGGTAATTTGACACTGACTCTTTTGAATGGCCCAAGGTCACTCAGCTAGCTTTATGCCTAAGGCAGGACCCTCACCCTCTCCTGCAAAGAGGTCACTAAGAAAAACAGAATGGCCCCAATCACCCCATTCCATAATACATCTTTTCAGAGCATATTGATAATCACCATTGAGGTATACATAACGGAGATTCCTAATTTGATCTAGGAGGACTTTCAGGCAGTTTCCTTTTTTTTTTTTTACATTCACTGAATCTCAACCAATGAGAGAGGGAGAAAATTACAAACCTCAGAAAGCAGGATGCTGAGTGGCTAGGACAGAAAAATAACAATCCTGGTTGTACCCATCACATAGTGTCTTCCTCTGTAGCATCTCTTCAGTCTTGGAGCTAGGCTTTAAGGAAAGCCCTAGGCTAAGAACCTAAGATGGGGGGAAGACAAGGTTCATTGTTAATGAACAAAAAACAAAAGAGAGCAAAAACAAAAACAAAAATCCTTTGGCATCTATTCCTTTGAAGTGCTTCTCAATAAAGCCAATCTGCATTTCTTTTTTAGCTGCAATTCACAAATTTAATTATTTTTAAAAGGGGTTTTAAAATCTGTCAATAATGAGCTATGCTACTTCTCCCATGTCTTTGTCAGTAAAACATGTATTTTTAAAAATCTCTAAATTATTCTGGATGCCAAGAAAAATGTTTTTTGCTTAAAGACAGCTCTCGCCTTCTTATTGATTTTCAGAAAATTTTGGAAAAGATTTCCACTTAATGTTGTTACCACTCTTCAGTTCCCTTTAAAGAGAGCTATATTTATACAGTATGATGTTGGCTTTTACTGAGATCTTTCAGAAGTACATGAACATCAGGTCAAGAGCTTCTGAAGAGCAATTTGGGCACCTGCTCAACTTATATTTTTCATTTTAGCCAAGTATAGGATTTATTTTTGTCAAACAAAAAATAGAAATGGGAAGGAAGGAAGGAAGATTAGTATCTGAAAAGGCAAACGTTAACAAAACCATTATTTTTAAACAGTGTTTCACGCAGTGAATCAGAATACATTTAAATTTCCTGAAATATTTATCACAGCACTTCTACAAAGACATGCAAAGATAAGGATTTTGCAATAAAGCCACTGCTTTAGCAGAACTTTGAGCTCACTGTATTTGTGATAATCAGAGCTGCTTATTAATCAATAAGAATAGGGAGGGCTGGGGGGGGGGGGAGGGGGGGGGGGTGGGGGGGGGTGGGGGGGGGGGGGGGGGGGGGGGGGGGGGGGGGAGGGGGGGGGGGGGGGCGTGGGGGGGGGGGGGGGGGGGGGGGGGGGGGGGGGGGGGGGGGGGGGGGGGGGGGGGGGGGGGGGGGGGGGGGGGGGGGGGGGGGGGGGGGGAGCCTGGGGGTGGGTTGGGGTCTTCTAGCCCAACCCCTTGTTAAAGCAGGAGACTTTATACCATTTCAGTCAGATGGCTCCAGTTTTGGACCCCCAGTGATGAAGAACCTACAATTTCTAAAGGTAAGCATTTCCACTGGTGAATTGTTATCTGTGGGAGGCAGAGATTCTGTAACAAATACCACTGCCACCACCCAAAAATTCTGAGAATTTCATGCTTCATTTTTATGAATAGTTTTCAAACCATCAAATTGAAATGAAATGAAATGCTTGAAAATATGTTAAAAATCCTTTGGGTGAAATTTTCAAAGCTCTCTGTGTCTCCATAACTGGCAGATACAGAAATAACTCTGAGAAAGGAAAAAAATTGCAAGCCTGCATATACCTGTGGAAATTAGAAAAGGGGGCTTTTCTTGGTACAGAATTTAGTCCAGGGTATATAGACAATGCAAATAATATGCCACACTGTACAGAAATCAGGAGTTAAAAGTTATGCAAATACGCAGAAAGTAGAAATAAAGTGCAAAATTATTACTATCTAGTTTAAATAAAAACTGTATTTTATATATTGACAAGCCATTAAATATCTGTCTCAGGCTCTCAAAATAGAAATCATTCTGAATCCAGAAGTAGTTAAAGGGGAAAATGTGATTAATAAGGATTCAAATCAGAATTGATTTCCTAGTTTTTAAGGTGGTTTTCTTTTTTCTTTTTACTAGTTATGTATAATGGTAATGGGAGGCTGGAGTTTTCTTGTTTCGGTTTTTTTTTGGTCCTAAGTGGCAGGCTTATCTGAACATTTCCTCTTTATAAACAAGTTAAATAATTGATTATGTGCAAGCAAGTTAATATTGGCAATTTCTGACAACTGTAGTCCCAACATACATGGAAGCTATTATGCAGGTATTCTAATCCCTAACCAGAGAAAATTCCCCCTCCTGACCCAAAGTTGCAAGTACATACTTATATGACAACAGGTTGGCATGTGTGATGTTCTTTCTTTGAAGGCAAAACCACTGTATTTCTCTATTCTCACTCTAAAGGCTGGTCAAAGACTGTAAGAAAGATTTTGATTGGAAGCTAAATTGTTACTTTCAAGATGCTATGGTGTCTGGGTTCCTTGCTCACAGAGAACATTCAGTACTCAGACAGGGATCTACAGGCTGCTTAACAATCCCAAAGGTCTTGTGCCTATCAGTGGGAAAGATCCCGCTATAGAAAATCTGTTCGCCTGGACATGCATATCAAGCTAATGGAAAACGTTATCTTTGACCATAGCTTAAACACAATGATCAATGATAAAAATGTCAGGACTACAAAGTCAACCATTTAAAAATCAACATCAAGATCAATTAAATGGGATTTGATATTTATGCAAACAGATTTACTGTGGCTGCTATTTCCAGTCTTGGCAATAGCCTCTATCAGGAATGAGTGTAAACACAAATACCACACATAGAGAGTAACATGCAGGCCACACTTCGCCAATGTTTCTTTTTTTCTCAATCATGTTTTATTTAACCTTAATGTTTATATTTTGGTCCCAAGTCCCCCTCTAATCCCTCACCCCTGCCAAAACATAGATAATTACCTGTTCTTTATTACATTCATTGACCAACCAACATAAAATATGGAAATACATAGCTTAGTCAATAGAAAAATAAAATGACATATAGTTTTACATTAGCTTATTAACCTTTGCCAAATTGCAGTGTTTAGCGAAATCAATATATTTTTCCCGGAGAATAAATAATTCAAATAGAACAAACATTAAGTGCCCTGAGAAAATTATTATTAAAGGGGTTTTAAGTCAAGAGTCAATGTTCCTGAAAAATTGATGATCTAAATAGTGTTTTTCAAGCTTGATATTTTTAAGGTGGTGGACTTCAGCTCACACATCTTAAAGTTGCTAGATTTGGGGGAGATGGGGAATACACTGATTTAAAACAACATAGTCTATCCCTTCAAGGGCTCCACTAATACAGACACAAAGTCTAGCTGCATAAGGAATTTTCTTATATTTTCCTTCCCAAACTGGTGGGGAAGAACGTTGAAGCAGGAGAATTATAGTGCCTGCATTCTGAATTTTGGATCTGCATTTTCATCTACAGTGGTAGCTCTACCTAAGAATTAATTAATTTATTTATTAGATTTGTATGCCGCCCCTCTCCGTACACTCGGGGCGGCTCACAACAGCAATAGAACAATTCGTAACAAATCTAATAATATAAAAACATTTTAAAAAACCCATTATTAATCAGACATATATACAAACATACGGTACCATACATAAATTGTATAGGCCCGGGGGAGATATCTCAATTCCCCCATGCCTGGCAGCAAAGGTGGGTTTTAAGGAGTTTACGGAAGGCAAGGAGGGTGGGGGCAGTTCTAATCTCCGTGGGGAGCTGGTTCCAGAGTCGGGGCCGCCACAGAGAAGGCTCTTCTCCTGGGACCCGCCAAATGACTACTTAAGAACTTTTCTAGATAAGAACCGGGTGTTCAAGATGTTTTTGACCTTCGGCAGCGACTCTCCTCCTCCTCCTCCTCCTCCTCCCACCCAATTTCCAAGATTTTATTTCTTTCCTAATGGGTTGGCATGCATTATTTGCTTTTACATTGATTCCTATGGGAAAAATTGCTTCTACTTACAAACTTTTCTACTTAAGAACCTGGTCACGGAACGAATTAAGTTCTTAAGTAGAGGTACCGCTGTACTGTATTTTCCAATCCTTAGGACCAGCAAGGGTTCCTCAGTGCTACCAGTGCGCTCCCGGTGACCGGTGATGGCGCATATGCGTCCAGTAGGTGGGCGCGCATTGGCACGAGATTCAGCTTCTGCGCATTCACAGGAAGCCAAATCTCATGCAAGGAAGCTCACATGTGCAAGATTTCACCATTTTTTTGCAATTTCTTTGCTTCTGTGCATGCACAGAAGCAAAAAAAGCCCAAAATCGGCAAAATCTCTCTTGCGTGAGCATCCTCAAATGAGATTTGGCTTCCTGCACATGATTTGACTTCCTGCGCAGCTCCGGTCACTCAGAGCTATGCATGCAGCTCCATTTTTGCAATCACTCTATAGAGTGGCCTGTACCGGATACAATCCATTACTGCATAAGATGCACTTGACCATAAGACACACCTGGGTTTAGTGGAGGAAAACAAGTTCCAGATAAAAACTATCCCTGCCTACCAGACACCAAGAAACCCTATTCTCAACACCGGAGGAGGTGAGTGGACAACTACCGAGAACAGTCCAATAAATTCATCCGGGATCAGAGGACGAGGGCCAGGAGTGGCGGCTGCCACACCCAGCGACAGATTCCAGATAATTTCACAGTTGTAGCAAGGAACAGCGGAAAGCATGTCCGCACTCACTGAGTTCCCAGGGACTAATGAATTGCGCAGACCGAGTAGGATTCTACGGTGCCCTGCCTACCTGCAGGATTATGTATCTTGTATACAGAAATACAAACTAAGAGGGAAGGGTACAGCTGTACATAACACTGATTTGCATGACCGCAGCTGATTGGCTAATCTAGTGGTGGGAGAAATAAACTGCTGTCAGTGGCCGGCTTGGTTACAGGGAAACCCTTAAAAGCAGCTTCCCTGCAGCTTGCAGGCAGTTCGTATTGCAACAAGCTAAGACAGTGGTTCCCAACATTTTTTTTGGCCATGCCCCACCTAAGCATCTCTAAAATCCTGAGGTCTTCCCCCCATGATATATATTTCTTATTATTCAAAAAGTGAACTACTCAGGTGGAGGAAGCCTAAAAGACCATTAACTAGGTTCCAATTGCCCCCATTAAAAATGAAATTCTCCACCTGTGGGGCATGGGCCCCACATTGGGAACCAGGGAGCAAGAATAAAAAAAGGCTGAACTGTTCCTGTGTCTCACTTCTTCTTTCCTGCGCAAATCTAACAGTAATGATAAAAAGTACGGTATCAAGTTACAGTCAGTACATTCCTGTCTGACGCCATTTCCCTATAATAATTTATTTTATGAGACACAAGGAACCACTGCATCTGATCATTAGTTTCCAAGGGGTCTAAATAGTAAGGCCACGAGTCATCCATCAGTAAAAGAGTTATTTATTTATTTATTTATTTTATTTGTCATACAAATCTAGTACTTTATTGTAGTATATTTAACATAATATAAGTATAGAGATACAAAAGATAAAAAGACATTAGGACAGGAACAGTAGGCACGAAGGTGTACTTATGCACACCCCTTACAGACCTCTTAGAAAAGGGGAGAGTTCTATTGTAGATAATGGAAGGTTGAAGATTTTGGGGTTGGGGAGGAAACAGCAGAGTCCGGTAGTGAATTCCAGGCGTTGACCTCTCTATTGCTGAAATCGTATTTTCTGCAGTCTAGTTTGGAGCGATTTACATTTAGTTTGTATCTATTGCATGCTCTTATGTTGTTGTTGTTAAAGGTGAAGTAGTCGCTAACAGGGAGTATATTGTGATGTATGATTTTATGAACAATGGTTAAGAACAATCAGTTTGGAGTTTTTTTTAATTTGCACCCTAGCTTGTCTCTTGAAATTGACTTGTCTCTCCCAGATACTCTCAGATTTGTACCAGTCTTGTAATTACCCTTCTTGAAGCTTTGCATACATTTTGCTAATTGTGCTCAGGAGACTGACAAGGAGATAATCAAAGCTTATCCATCCCCCATGGCAGGCAGAAAAGATTTTATCTTTATATAATCTTCTCCTCCCACCCCATGAAAAAGAGCAGTTTGTAAGACAATTAATAATGGGAGAGTGGGGGAAACTATTAGTAGCGAATGGTTTAAAATCCTATTCAACAGACAATCATGTGTTTAAAATCTACACACACAAACACAACAATAAGTCTCTTTAGATTTCTTCTTCTCTGGTGGTAGTGGGGGAAGCACCTGAGAATCAGCCTTACTTCTATTCTATGCATTAATAATACACCCCAAAGCATCTGCCTTTTCTCCCATCAATAAAAGTAACCATATCTCCTTTTTACTTCTGAAGGCATTGTTCTCCAGAGTCTAGCTGTTGATATGGTTTCACATTTTATTATAGTTAATAATACAGAATGTATTCCAATTTCGCTTCTAGGTGCAATCTGCAAATATACAGTACATTCTCTTTGTAGAGATATACAGTATTCTGTATTAGTATTCACTTTCAGGACTTAAAACAGAGTTGGCGTTGTTTTTTGGTCAGGGAAATAAGATCTGCCTAGTCAATTAACTTGCAGATGCAGGAGACAATCTAGTGACAGCCAGAAGAGACAGGGTTTAAAAAGCCAGGCCTTTTGTTAATAGGCCAGACCTGAGATGGCAAACCTATGGCTCTCCTGCCACAGGTGGCATGTGGAGCCATATCTCAGGGAAGACCCTTCATGGCATCGGACCAGAATATCTCCGGGACCGCCTTCTGCCGCACAAATCCAAGCGACCAGTGAGATCCCACACAGTTGGCCTTCTCCGGGTCCCGTCGACTAAACAATGTCGTCTGGCGGGATCCAGGCGGCCCTGACCCTCTGGAACCAGCTTCCCCCCGGAGATTAGGATTGCCCCCACCCTCCTTGCCTTTCGTAAACTCCTTAAGACCCACCTCTGCCGTCAGGCATGGGGGAACTGAGACATCTTCCCCAGGCCTATATACGGTAGTTTATGTATGATATGTTGTGTGTATGTTTTTTAAATTATGGGTTTTTAGTTTTTTAAATATTAGATTTGTATTTTACATTGTTTTCTACTATTGCTGTGAGCCGCCCCGAGTCTACGGAGAGGGGCGGCATACAAATTTAATAAATAAATAAAATAAATAAGACTCTGGCGCCTGTGGATGGCGAAAATCAGACCCAATGGGCCTACCAGAAGTTTGGAAATGAACTTCCGATTGGACCATTGGGCCCATTTTTCACCATCCACAGGCTCCAGAGGCTTTCCTGAAGCCTGGGGAGGGCAAAGAAACAGCCCAAAGGGCCTGCTGGAGGTCCGAAGACTTTAGTGAAGTCTGCGTGCATGCACAGGGGGAGGGCATTGCATTATGGGTCTGGGCATGCACATGCATGCTATCGCATGCACCCTGTCTTTTTGGTACCTGAGCAAAAAAAAAAATGGTTTGCCATCACTGGGCTAGGCTAATAGGAGAAAGGGAAGATTAACAGCAGTAATGGGGGCTGGTCTCCTTCAAGGGGGCTTATAACCACATTGTCAATTTTAATTTTAGGATCTTGACCTGGGAATGGAGATTTTACCGCATCCTTCCCCTGCCATGCCTACCAAGGCACACCCACCAATCAATATCATGCCCACCAATGCACAGCCACAGAACCAGTAATAAAAATGTTTGAATCCCACCACTGCTTACATGGTATTATTTTCCCAGTCTGGTCTATCCTGAAGGGCTGACATTGACTCAAGAGAAGTAGGAGAAAGGGAAAGAAAGAAAGAATTCTTTTCTAATTTATGAATCATTTTCACCCATGCAGTTCCTATTAACCGCAGTAATCCATGAGAGCAAGTGACTAATCCAAAACCTAAACAACTTGTATTTTATACTATATGGCATTTAACCAAACCTGTTCATCTTATAAAAAAGGAAAACCTCCAATGTTACACATCACCTACTGTTCATAGCAAAGCTATATAAGAGGCTTGCTATTGTTTATCTTATCTAATGTCCCCCTAACTAAAAATAAAATGATTTACAGGAACTTTCCATCGAGATAATTTTCTATGAGTCTATGTCAAACCTGAGATGATAATATTAATTTTTGATAATGATTGTTTTTATATATTTGTTCTTTTATTTGATTATTGTACACTGCCTAACTCACTTCTTATGCCATGACCGGCATAAAAATTTGATAAATAAATAAGTATCCTAGAAGTGTTAAACCAATGAACAATTGATATTATCTTTGAGGATTCCAAAATATTTATATTTTAAAAGGGCGTCAGGTAACCTGAGTAATACCAGGTGTATTATTATGTCAGAACTTTATCCATTTCATTAATAAAACCTGGAAATCTGGTTTTGTGGAGTTTATACAAAAGAACAAAAGATGACAAAATTCAAAAATGTATACTGTACTTAACCCAGGCCAAATGATGTTCAACTGACAGGACAGAGTTGCTGAAACTGTTGTGTTGCAATAATTTCCCTTTAGGAACCCATAGTTGCAAAATAGTCCAATGATTATTGACTGTTTTTAAGAAACGGAGCTTTGTTTCTGAAATTTTCTGGATCCCAGGGGTTTGACAGAGGCTCGCAGACCAGACTGAACAAACCATAATTAGCCAAGCATTCCACTTTATACAGCCAGTTTAATGGTTGTAGGTATGACTGTGAGCTCCAAATTGGGCTAATTGATTAAACAATGATAGAATCGGCTGGACACCTGCATTGTGTGAATACTTGTGCTCTGAAAGCCAAACCCAAGATTTTATCATTCATCTTTCCTTACTATCATTAAGTTTTGTACCTCATGATTCTTGATGAATTTGTCTTTTCTTTTATGTACATTGAGAGCATGTGCACCAAGAAAAGTTATCCCTCGTGTGTCCAATCAAACTTGGCCAATAATATTCTATTCTATTCTATTCTACCCCACCCCACCTTCTTGGAAAGAAAGTGGAAAATATATGGCAACTACATCTTCCAACTAACATGGTTTGTAAATAACAAGCTTGTTTTTAATTTACTGAATCACCCAACACAATATATAGAAGACTTCTGACCAAGAAGACTTCTATTCTATTCTATTCCATTCCAATATTATTATTCTATTACTCTAAACAAATAATTCCCTCAACACTGTCAAACTATTTACTAAGTCTGCACTACTATGTCTACTAGTTTTTTTCTCATCATTCCTATTACCCATTTCCTCCCACTTATGGCTGTATGACTGTAACTTGTTGCTTGTATTCTTAAGATTTTTATTAATATTTATTGTTTCCTCATTGCTTATTTGACCCCATGACAATCATTAAGTGTTGTACCACATGATTCTTGACAAATGTATCTTTTTCTTTTATGTACACTGAGAGCATATGCGCCAAAGACAAATCCCTTGTGTCCAATCACACATGGCCAATAAAGAATCCTATTCTATTCTATTCTACTCTACCCTATATCCTATCCTATCACTTTCCAAGGATGGAGGGAGATGGGGGAGAGAGAAACCCACCGAGAGACAGAGTTAGAATGAAATCAGAAACATTTTTAACAGTATTGAGCAGGGTTCCAAAACCGGAGTATTTTAGATAGGCTCAGAAGCACCGCTTACAGATCTTCCCGAGACTGTGTAACTCTACTCCCACTGAAGAAGGCACGGAAATTGATATGGGCACCTTCCAACAACAACCTCTTAATTCCCGCAAGAGATTTGGGTGGTGTTTTTTGTATTAAGCCAGAGGCGGTCCTGAAGAACGGAGCCAGAGAGAGAGCCGATGGGCTCGCCTACCTGTCCGGGCCTTCGGTCGAAGAGAGGAAGGCTCCAATAAGTCCATTAGAGCAGCGCCGCCCGTGCCTCCCGGGCGCCCGTCCAGAAGCTGGCGTCTTTCTTTACCCCCCCCCCCGATGATCTCTATGGGGTGGGACCAAAGGCCGCCTCACGCCCTTTGAATTTACATAAGCGCGGCTCGAGTCTTCGGCGCTTCAAGAGTTTTCGGCCCGGTTCTGGGTTTGTTCTTGTCGGTTCTTTTTTTTCTTCCGACCCTTCCCAACCTTTCCGCTTCTCCCTGGATTGTTTTAAGTCCCGGAGCAGAAGGAAATCCAACCGCAGTCTCGCACGGCTGATCCTCCTTGCCCGGAGTAGCTTAAAACAAACAAAAAGCAAACCTCAGACATGATATATTTCCCCCCCGCTAAAATCTTGCCCAACTGGTAACTTCCTCAGATTACTCAAAGGGTTCTTTTAAAAGGACATATTTCTGCGTGCTTAGCATTGAACGGCGTGGTCTGTGTAATTGGACACTCAGGTTTGTCCACTTCCAGCCGGTTGGTTCCTATTTTCTTTTGGCCGCGCCGTAGCCTTCTCCACCGCTGGGGTCTCTCTCCCCGACGTCCTCAAATCTCCCATAATTCCTACAGCCAGGCCTGTATCGATTACACGGATTCTCCTCACCAGGTCGCACTGAAAGCAAATCAAATAAAGGCCTGCCAAATCAGAGATTAAAATTTCAGACCGAATTGTCTGATCCGGGAAAGGACGTTTAAAAGGGTTTCTGAGAAGAAGAGTTTTAGTTCAGAAAATAAAAAAATAACAGGAGTGTCTGTGCTTAACTTTTGTGGTAATTTTTTTAAAAAGGGGGAAAAGGGATTCGGTTGGAATGAAGCAAGTAAAATGAAAACAAATGAAAAGATTTAATTGACTCATGTGTAGAAAACTTCTAATCAAATAAACCAGATGTATGTATGTATGTATGTATGTATGTATGTATGTATGTATGTATGTATGTATGTATGTATCTATCTATCTATCTATCTATCTATCTATCTATCTATCTATCTATCTATCTATCTATCTATCTAAATATCTATCTATCTAAATATCTACCTACCAACCTATCTATTTATTTATTGGATTTCTATGGTTTCAGAAGATTCGGGTGGCTTACAGCATGTAAAAAACAGTAAATTACAATAACATTAATCCAATTAAATTAAAATTACATGGCTATCTAAAATCCCTAAATATTAAAACCAATCACACCCATTCGTACAACAATCATACAATCATTTGTTGGCCAGGGGCTAAGATTTTTCTAAGATCTAAGATTCTTTAATTGTGAGATAGAAGGAAGATGGGAAATCCCAGTGTTCTCTACTCCAGCTCTTTCTCTCTTGTTGTGAAACTCCAAGCTAGTGAAAAGGGAAGAACTTTAGCAATCTGAATTTGCACATAGCCCAGTGTGTGCAACTGGCACTTGTAAAATATGTGAATTGCATGACAAGAGATGAATCAACGTGTGCACAACATGTCTGCAGACTTCCCAGCATGCATGCAACATGCAGTTTGGTGTACTGAGAATGCAGCTTTGCCCCTTTCTTCACAAGGAGGGTTCAGGGTGATTATTCCAGGGGTATCTGTCAGAGAACCATTGCAATACAAGTTGTTATAATATTAGAGTAGGATTGGGGCAGGAGTATTCTCTGGCTGCTTTAGACTGCATTTGCCCTACGTTAGAGCCAAGCCCAAATTTTCACATTTCCTGCTTACTCGGTAGAATAGTTTTACTCAGTACAAGTACATTTACTCAGTCATCCAGTTCATGGTTGTTCCAAAAAGTGATTTTTTTAGGTGGCAACTGGACTTTCTTGTTTTTCCTTACTCTGTGTTCTTGGACAAACCAACAATATAGCTTTGCATGCTCGGAGTCTGAACATTGAACACTCCAATATTTCTTCTCCAAGTTGTTTGGAAAAGCTGAATGCCTTACATAAGAAGCAACCCATCCACTCCAATGAAGTACAGGTAAGTCCTTGACTTACCACAATCAAGCCCAAACTTTCTTAATGAGATAGTTAAGTGAGCTTTGTCCCATTTTACAATCTTTCTTAGGATAGTTACTAGGCGAATAATTGCAGTTGTTAAATTAGTGACACTTGTATAGTGCATCTGGCTTCTCCATTGCTGGCAAAAAAGGTCACGAGATCACATGATCCTGGGACATTGCAACTCATAAATGCATCAGTTGCCAAGCATCTGAATTTTGTTCACATACCCATGGAAACGCTGCAATTGTCATAAGTGTGAAAAAGGGTCGTAAGTCACTTTTTTCAGTGCCCTTGTAACTTCACATGTTAAACAAACTGTTGTAAGTTGAGGACTACCTATAGTGAAGAAATATGCTGCAGACTAGCACTTGGTGAAGTAGACATAAAGGCCTTGGAAATACTTAAATAGTGTGATGGGAGCAGAATAATACCGGTGATTTTCTGTGGCACCATGAAAGTGAAAGTTGGATTTTGAAATAGGATAGGAACAGTGTTGAGGCTTTTTTTTTGTGTAATCTCTCTTACATTTCGACATCAGATATTAAAATGCAAACCAAACATGTTAAATGTGTTTGTTTAACATGATTCCTGAGAGTAGTGGACAGCCAAGAAAACAAGCAAACAAATCAACCTGGAATTCTCATTTGACACATAAATGACCAGGCAAAAATATAGTTTGGACATTTTGAGTGAAGACCTATTTTTTTTGGAGAATGTTCTCTTGCTTGGAAAAATAAAGATAAGAGAATGATCAATAGCAACCTGAATAAACTCCATTACATTGGTACTAAGTATATCACTGGAAAATTTGAAGGACCCAGGTCTGGGACAGATTGTGATGAAGAAAATCTGTAATCACTAAGAGTTGACACTGACTTAATGCCACATAATAAAACAAATTGCCTTATATAATTAAAAAATTGAGAGTTTGTAAACCTCAAATACAAATTAGGGATTTAAACATAAGGGTCAGCATTTATCCCACTTTAATTCAGCTGGTGAATTCTCCATAAATAATTAGATGATTATTAAAAATAGCTCTTCAAAACAGATGCTTGCTATATTTTCTTTTCCCACAGTTATGGTAGTCTGTTACTAAATTTAGATTCTGAATTCTCAGAATTTAGAAAAAAATGTTTTCCTTCGATGGAGTATTCTTCCAAGACCCGTCATCAAGTTTTTAAAGTTTCGCTTAATTTTCATACTGGAATATATAAACAGATATATTCATACATGAGATTAACCTATTCATATGGTTCATTTATTAATTAGCTTGTTTTTAAATAATTCATATGACCACCCAACTCAAACATTGTGTCTGGGCAATGTACAATTGTTCAAAAATAAAGCTAACAATCTATCAGAGCAGTGGACCAGTAGATGTTATGCAAATGCAAACATACTTGAACAGCATAAATGAGAAAGGACTTTTGTGGAAATGTATGCTGTATTGAAGCACATTTTTCAGAGCAATGATAAGTCTCTGGACAAGACTTTTGGTTGGTTGGTATCAGGGGTGGGCTTCAAAGCTTTTAACAAGGGGGTCTCTGCCTCGTTGCTCTGGAGGCCATGTTTCTGGCCTTACCAAACTTCCAGTAGGCCCGTTTTTCACCCTCCCTAAGCCTCTATGTGCACCCTGCACTTATCTACATCCAAAACAGGCCACGTGGGGATTCCAGGGAGGAGCGGGGTTGGTGGGGCCAGTCAGGAGTGGGATTTGTTGGGTCTCTGAACTGCACAGGATCTTAGCTAGACATTCTCCCGTACCCCAGGAGGCCACCTCGGTTATCTTTTCCAGGAAGGTGTAAAATACACCCAGTATAAAATTTTCCAGGCATAAAATTGCCATGTTTTTCCCCTTCTAGGTTTTGCTGGGGACTAATCTGCAACAACATTATAGCTGGCGGGACTGGGTGGGAGGGCCTTTTCTGTTGCTGCCCCAGCTCTATGGAATCACCCCCCCCCCCCAATGTTCGCACTGCTCTCACTCTACTGGCCTTTCGAAAAGCTGTTAAGACCTGGCTTTGCCGACACGCCCGGGGGGGGGGGGGTAAATCTTAATATCTGACACACCTGAATTATGCTTGACTGGTGTATGTTGTTGTTAGATTGGATTTAGGGGTTTTATATGGGGGTATTTTAGTTGCGTTTATAATTGGGGTTTATAATTCTTGTTAATATTTGACTTCTTTTTTATTAGTGTACTACTATATTGTTTTTATTGTTGTAAGCCGCCCTGAGTCCTACAGGATTGGGAAGCATAGAAGTCAAATAAATTAAATTTAATTTAAAATAGCAAGGGTTTTGCTTGTTGCTTCACTGGGGAATTTATCAAGTTTTGTAACATCTGCGCAGAGGTTTAATCTCTTTTTTCCCCTTTCCAGTGACCTCTTCCGTCTCATTGCAACCTCACTCAGTCGTCCCCTCTCTTCCTTTTCCCTGTTTTTCACTGACAACCAGTATCCTTCCCCTTTTCATATCTTTGTCAAGGCTCTGCTTGCTTCCAAAATGTTGGGGAAAAATCTCAAAAGGGTGAGATCAGCATCATTAAAGCAACTTGGCTTTTTCAAGTTTCTATCTCAACATAAAAGCATTGCTGCTTCCCAAATTGCATTAATCTTAATGTCTGGATTACTTAAAATCTGAAGTACTTTATCCAAATAATTTTCAAAGTTTCATCTTATAGTCTCCTATTTTTTTTATTTTGTTCTTTTTATTGAAAGGAGGAAAGGAAATCTATGTATTTCTGTGCCTGTCTGTGTTATAAAAAGTTAAAAGCTGGTGGGAATTATTTTTTTAAAAAATTTGTAAGCAATTAATTTTAATCAGGTATTTATTTTTTTATATCCTGGTTCTATCCCTTCCTTTATTTTTTTGAGAATGTGTGCTCTAGAAATACTCTAAGCCCACTGCAGAGGATTTTTGTACCATTTATAATTTTCTGCCTAAGCATCCTTTTTAGGATATGTCAATTGATATTAAGGATTGACTGTCTTTCAACAAAATATGGTAGCAATAATTGTTGAAGCATGTTTGCAAAGGCAAAGGTTGGCTATTCCCAACCTGTCAACTGAAACAGTCTAATTTGATTCTTGAAGGATTTGTTCCTATTTACAGCTTTCATCTCGCCCACATTATTTCATGTTTTACATGAATAATGCTATGCTTTAAACTTATGTACACATCAATCTGAATTGTAATAACTTATGTGACAGGTGGTAGATAGGCAGACAAATTTTTACTAATCAATATATTTAACCTATGTTTAATATCACAAATATACACTATACATCGCTATGCTGTTTCACAGTACATTCGTCTGGAATAAAAACCAAGCTAAACTTCTATTTTACATCCATCAGATTATAGAGAGGTATATCTTTAGTTCTGCTGGCTGATGGTTAAAGTAAACTTTGAATGTTAATTTCTAAGCTGTAAAATCAAATGCATTTATGTTATAGGCCAGTGATGGTGAACCTATGAAAATGGGTACCACAGGTAGCATGCGGAACCATATCTGCTGGCATGCAAGCTGTTACCCTAGCTCAGCTCCAGTGTGCATGTGTGGGCCAGCCAGCTGATTTTCGGCTCACCTGGAGGCTCTGGGAGGGCATTTTCGGCTTCCTGAGAGTGTCTGGAAAGTGGGGGAGGGCATTATTGCCCTCCCCAGGCTCCAAAACAGGCCTACCAGGCCCACCAGAGGTTAGGGAAATGAGCTGTTTCAGGCCTCCAGGGGGCCTCCGGGGGGATGGGCAGGGGAAGCCATTTTTGCCATCCTGAGGCATTGAATTATGGGTGTGGGCACTCCGCATGCATGATAGCACACGCACATATGCTTTTGGCACCCGAGGAAAAAAAAGGTTCGCCATCACTGATATAGGCTTTGAAAGTCTGATCTTTAGTTCTGATAGATGTTTTGTATTTTATTTTTAAAAGGAAAATGTATTTAGTTTTCAAAAGCCATCATGTACACCCAATCCAGTAAACAAGCCTGGCTTTTATCCAACAAGGTAGGTATATATTATGTTCTTTTCTTTTGGTACTCAACTGAGTGTTTCATTGGACAGAATAGTTGGAAGGGACATTGCAGATCTTGTAGTCCTACTCTCTGCACAAGCAGGAGACCCTAAATGGTTGTCCAATATCCTAAAAACCACCAGTGATGGAGCTTCTTTAATATATTGGACAGCCATTTGTCCTGAATGGTTCTGCACGGGTTTGGACTAGAAGACGTCTGATGTCCCTTCCAATTTTGTTATTCTGTTAAATGAAACCCACAGTTGAATACTGTACCAGAAGGGAAGAACAGCTTAATAAGAACAGTTAGTTAAGAGCTCCAAATAGCCTTATCTACTCTGTTAGATTAAAAACCAAGCTTGTTTATGAACAAATGAAGCTTCAGACATTGCAGATCCAGTTCATTCTCAGGCAGAATCATTTGAGGCCCAGTTGTAATCCACAGCCACCAGTGTAGCTGTTTGGGTAATTTGCTGAGTCTTTGGTAGTTGACATTAATAAAGAAATTGCTGCTGGCACCTGCTGTGCTGTTTCAGCTCTTTAGCATACCAACTTGAGAGTAGTACAACACATTAGTCTACCGTTGCTGCTAAAGCATTCTTAGCTGCTTTAGATGTAAAATGAGCCATTTTTATTATAGCACTGGATCTGTTCTTAATATTAAAAAGAGAACTTGGTTAACTAGCCTTGTTAGTCCCCCTCCCAATTATTTTCCAAACATTTTGCTGTTTCCCTATTAAAATGTGGAAACGAGTTGGGGTTGAGTGATAACTTATGTCAGCACCTGCGTCAAGAAAATCTTATTTTATGAATATGTCTATTCTTGTTGGACATTTGATATGGAGTCCTTGGTATTCTCTGAGCTTTATTTGCTTGTGGGTATGTTTGGTTTTATAATAAGGGTTTTTCGTTGTTTTATTATTGGATTGTCACATGCTGTTTTTATCATTGTTGTTAGCCGTCCCGAGTCTACGGAGGGGGGCGGCATACAAATCCAATAAATTATTATTATTATTATTATTATTATTGTTATTATTTCATTACCTGTCTAGTTAACATCATAATTTCTAGTGAGTGTGGGGTTTGCTCTGTTTATACGGTAGTGTAAGGATTTTCACCAAAGGCAGCTCAGAATCTGATAAATCCAATGAAACTCTGAACATGAGGCTATTGATAATCAGTTTTAGTTTTCTGCAGAAAGCAAAACTGGATGGCCCTCTTTGTCTCCCACCTTAACATCAAGCAGAGAGATGAAAACAGGTATGCAGGTGTTGACTAAAACCTTTCCTTTTTATAGCCCAGACATTTTACTTGCATAAATCGTCATAATGTTGGAAACAATTAGTTCAGGCAAAACTTGTGATTCTTTTCTCAGTGCTTCAGAAAATAAAGAGATCATAAAGAAATACATTTTATAGTTTTATTACATTAATTTTCTGAGAAAACACATGTCAAGGTTTACAGCATTTACATACTACAAGCAAGATTACAAAGAAAATGTTACTTCACTAGCCTGACTTTGGCAATCAGCCTGGAGTCCTTATCTTTGCATTTGGCATATCTATAGTTACAGCTTGACAGGAATTAAAAGTTAGAAAATCAAAAGTTGAGCTAGGTTGCACTCTGTATATGCTCTCGGATTTTGACCATTTCATTTCTCTCTTATTCAGACAATTAGTTACTTCCTATTGCTGGAACAATGGTGAATATTGTTTGGGTATTGGTGTCCAAGTAAGAACCTTGGCAGATTTGTCCTGTCTTCCTGAAGCCTCGACTGTTATTCCAGAAACTACACTAGTAACAACTGATCTTCCTACAGATACCAAACAAGGCAATATCATCAATTCTTCAAAGATCAGAGCTATGAGGAACAAAATTATCTCAAGTTCAAAAACTTGAAACTTTCTAGGTGGATCTCTAAAATGAAGGCAAACAGGGTACATGGCCCCTGAGCACAGTCAGACTTAGAAAATCTTTCAATTATGTTAAACCAAATTTGACTTGAAGTGGGGTCGATGCTGGGTCCTCTCATCATCTTTATGTGGGATGTATATTAATAAGCATGACCCTTTTTGATCTCATGTATATATTTCCTTTTAACAATATAGGAACCACAACAGATTCCATAGTGACTACGTTGTCCCTGTTCTTGGCTTATTGCTTCATAAGCATCAAAATAAACAATCATTTCTGGGCTTTGTTCAAGTACAGTGGTACCTCTACCTAAGAATGCCTCTACTTATGAACTTTTCTAGATAAGAACCGGGTGTTCAAGATTATTGGCAAACCCAACAGTGTTCGGGTTCGGCAAGTTCGGACGAACTGTACGCAAAATTCGGCCGAACCCGAACTGAACCTGAACTCGAACCCGAATGGGGAATCCCTCCCACAAAGAGTTTCCGGGGGCGGAGCTTTGATGTCACCGGCAGGTTGCTAAGGACGCCAAGGTGATCACTTCCTGGATTCTTTTTCCTCTCATTGGGAGTCGACTGTAAAGCTTGTCTGAATCAGGAGTGCCAAACTTTGGGTAGTTGGAACATCTAATCTTTGGAGTTTCTTCCAGATATCAGGGGTGCTTTGTCCCACAAAAGTCATTTTCAAAATTACTTCATTCTATGGGGTATCTGGGTCTAGGTCTGTGAAGCGCTGAAAGCCATCTTTCAAATGGATTAAAAAGTCAGTCAGGCTTTCTTTTGACTCTTGCATAATTTGGTGTACCATATGAAAATTTACAGCTTTAGGTACTTTTTTCTTGAGACCCTGAATAATGGCTTCCTGAGCCTCTCTCAGAACTTCCATGCCTATTGGGTTATTGGCATTAATTTCAAAGGTTGGAGACAATAAATCTGTAACCTGAGGCCAGCGTCCTAACAGAGGCTTGCTTTTACTAAAGTTTATCTTAAAAGTCACCCGGAGTTTCAATGCTTCCAGTTACTAAAAACACATTCTAAAGGAGTTTCCCTGTTCCTTTAGAAGAATCGAGGCTAGCTTCTGCACCTCCTTGTAAGGGACCTGGACACACACACCGCCAAATATTCAACAAGTACGCATCATCTCTTTCCAGCCTGAATCTCCCAGCAAGCACTGGCTGAGTTTTAAACATCCTAATCTCTCTCTCTCAATCTCCCAGCAAGCACTGGAAGTTTTTTAACAATCAAGAATTACGGAGACCTTCATTCACACACCTAAACCATGGAGCAAATCCCTTAACGGGAATCTGTCTCTTTCTTTTTTTCATGCAACGCTCCCCAACTCCTCCCTAATAAAAGAATACTCACCACCACCAAGTTGGTCTTCCCTTTTTCTCACCTGCTAAATGTTCAGTGTCTTAATTTAGCCAGGGCATTCTGGTCCTCCCACAATGGAGTCCTCCTTTCCCTGGTGGTCACAAAGTCACCAGGGGCCCTGGGAGCACTCTTGATGTTGAGATCCTCCAGGTCCGATTTCCACCAGGAGATAACAAGAAGGCTCTCCGTCTGTCCAAAGATGACAATGGCTTATGTGGCTCAATGGGAGTCACCCCAAGGGAACGTTGCCCTCAAGACAAAATGTACCACATCTTGGGCGCCAGAAAAACAGGCAAGGCTTTTCACCAAATGCAGCTCAGAATCTGATAAATCCAATGAAACTCTGAACATGAGGCTACTGATAATCAGTTTTATTTTTCTGCAGAAAGTAAAACTGGACGACCCTTTTTAGTTTCCACCTTAACAGCAGGCAGAGAGATGAAAACAAGTGCACAGGTGCTCACTAAAACTTTTCCTTTTTATAGCCCACACATTTTACTTGCATAAATCGTCATAATGTTGGAAACAATTAGTTCAGGCAAAGGTCGTGATTCTTTTCTCAGCACTTCAGAAAACAAAAACATCTTAAAAGAAATACATTTTAGAGTTTCTCACATTAATTTGCTGAGAAAACACATTTCAAGGTTTACAGCATTAACATACTGCAAGCAAGATTACAAAGAAAATGTTACTTCCCTAGCCTGACAGGCGGTCAGCCTGGAGTCTTTATCTTTGCAGTTGGCACATCTATAGTCACAGCTTGACAGGGAATTAAAAGTTAGAAAATCATAAGTTGAGCTAGGTTGAACTCTGTATATGCTCAGGGGAGTCTGACCCTTTCATTAGGTTGTCCTGTATAGTAGCTGGCCAATGGCAGGGTAAGCTACTGTATATATAGTGTACACCAGCAGTGATGGCAATTTTTCCCCCCTCGGGTGCCAAAAGAGCATGTATGCATGCTATCACACATGTGTAAAGTGTCCACATCCATTATTCCATGCCTGGAGAGGGTGAAAACAGCTCCACCGCCCCCCTCGCCTCTCTGGAGGCCCAGTAGGCTTGTGTTTTGTCCTCCCCAAGCTCCAAAGGCTTCCCTGGAGCTGAAGGAAGGTAAAAATGCCCTTCCCCCGTCCCCCTGGAGGCTTCCAGAGCCTCTGTGTGACCCAAAAATCAACTGGTCGGAACACACAAGCACATTGGAGCTGCGCTAGGGCAATAGCTTGCTTGCCAGCAGATATGGCTCCGTGTGCCACCTGTGGCACCCGTGCCATAGGTTCGCCATCATTGGTGTACACTATAAATGTATGGTGTATAGAAGCAGGGAGCAAACCGCATGAGTAACCAAGCTCAGAGGTCACCAAGGACTTCACACTTCAACTTGAGCCACACTTCTATGGGAAGCAATGATCTATTTATACACAATATATGATATAAATATTAAAGCCTATCAAAATGTGCCCGATGCCATCTTACTGAAGAGGTTAATTAAGAGGCAAAAAATGGAAAAACTCCAAAGAGATCAAAGGGAAGCAGTGCCTCATCTATACTGCTCGTTAGAGGAAAAAATAGAATATAAATTAATAATGTAATTAATTGTGCATCCCAAAAACCTTAAGAAGTCCTATTACTGTATTTGCAACAAATGGCAAAGGTGGCAACATGACATTCACAAGTAGTCATTCAGAAGCACCAAATAATCTGTAACTATGTCTTCAAAAGGCTTAATATTAGATACAGCAATTTGTTAAAGTAGCAGCAGTTAAAGTACAGCAGGTTAAACAATATTCTTCCAATCTAAGGTGGAGTCAGCAGAGTTCACAAAAAGCTCTGACTTAAAAGTGCATTATGTAATAAGCAACACTTAGCTGCAAATTATTCATTGAAAGCCCAAATGGTGCAAATACTGAAAGGATTTCTTCAAACTATTTAATCCAGTGTTTGGCTGGCTGAGTGGGGAAGCTGAAGTCTATATATATCTTAAAAATGCTTAACATGGTAAAACACTGATTTAAAGGGAGAACAAATGAAAATAAGATCTAGAGTTAGTGCCAAGTGCAACACAACAAAATCCTAATTTGTAACATTAAACAGAGAACATGAACTAGAATCAGGAAGCAGGAAGAATCATCAAGAGATTGGGAGTATTTTTTCCAACTTCATTTGGAAACATTGGTTGGAAATTCAGGGATCCACAGTTCCATTATATTTGAATGAACCAGATTTTGTGCAGCTTGGTGTCATGGTTGTTATTAAATCAAAATAGCTTTAACAGTAAGATTTAAGAATACATAAAATGATCTGGGTGAGATCATCCAAGGGCATGGAGTGAGTTACCACCAGTATGCTGATGATACTCAGCTGCACATCTCCACCCCATGTCCACTCAGTGAAGCAGTGGAAGTAGTGTGCTGGTGCCTGGAGGCTGTCAGAGTCTGTATAGGTGCCAACAGGGTCAGGCTCAATCCAGACAAGACGGAGTGGCTGTAGATACTGCCTCCTAAGGACACATCCATCTGTCCATTACCCTGGGGGGAGGGAATTACTGACCCCCTAAGAGAGGGTCCGCAACTTAGGCATCCTCCTCGATCCACAGCTGACTTTAGAACATCATCTTTCGGCTGTGGCAAGGGGGACGTTTGCCCAGGTCTGCCTGGTGCACCAGTTGCGGCCCTATTTGGACAGGGAATCTTTGCCCTTATCACCTCGAGGTTCGACTACTGCAATGCTCTCTACATAGGGCTACCTTTGAAGACTGTTTGGAAACTTCCAATCGTCCAAATTGCAGCTGCGCGAGTGGTTATGGGCCTTCCAATGCATACCCATATTTCACCATCACAAATAAATAAATAAATAAATAAATAAATTAAACAAATAAACAAACAAAGCATGTTATTTTTAATGTTATAGAATGAAAGAAAAATTATGACCAAGGGATGCATGATAAGAGGTAAAAACAAAATCAAGAAAATTTGTGTGGCTTCAAATTTGACATTTACTGAATCCAACAGGAAATTTACCCTGAAAATAATATAAATATCTAGATTTGGAATCAGGAAGCCCAAGTTCAGTGGCTGAAATGATCATTTGACTTTCTTTCTGTCTAAAAGCAGGTGGGTAGTAGAGATATATATTTTTGATGGCACAAAAATCAACCAACCTTCTGAGTATCCTAGGATACTTAAAGCTGCTTTTTAACCTCCAAATGTTTGCTTAATGTTGTTGTCCTATCACATGCTAAATGTGGCTTAAATTTCAGTTGTATAAACACTTTAGCTACCTTCTCACAACAGAAGCTTCTAATTCTCTGTTCAGCAGTATTGTAAGGCTAAAACGTGTGATGTTTATAGGCAATCTTATATAAAAAAGCAATCTTTTAAAGTCTGTTTTCTTAAGTATTTTATTTATTTTACCCACATCTTTAAATGAAATGAAATGAAATTACTTTCAGCTATAATTACCAATTGATAGCTCATTCTTTTAAAAATTCAGTCATATCTTTACTCCATAGCAATGCTATTCTTTATACAATCCAAATGACTATACAATAGAAAAATATATAATGAAAATTTATATATATACAAAAGTTACCTGTATATGCAATCACTTCCTGATAAGTGTCACCCAACTAATAGCATTTTCTTCTGTGATATTCAGTCCTAAAGCACTCAAACAGTTCATATTCAACTTAGTTTTATTTTTATTTTACGACAATATCCATTCTATGTCTCTTAGAAGATGCTACTGAACACATCTCTTACTACATATCTGGAGCTAAAGATTTTCCAACATTTGCTTTTTTGAATAAAAATATTTGTATTTTTGTATGTTCCCATGTTCAATGAAGTATTTTAATGCCTCCTTTCCCCAAGTCCCTAATGGAATAATTAGGAAATATCAATATTTCATCATTTGCCTGACATATTGTGTTCTTTATAGTATAATCTAAAGTCCTTTTGCTTAATTTCAATATAATGTTCAGGTTCCTTCCAATGAATTTCCACCCCCAATGATTAAGTTTTTCCTTGGGTCCAAGTGTTTCATTTGCTTGCAGTAAAAAGTTTCCACCTTGGATTTCATGAAGAAATTTAGAAGTGACCCTCTTTGATTTTAATTTCAACCATTTATTTTCCCCTCAATAAATTAAATTTGTAAATTATGATCCATCATAAATATGAAGCAGCTTTGAATAAATAGAATTTACATTATCTGAAATACTCCTATTATGACTTGCACTTGTACCTTTGTCTACTCTTCATTGGTGTTTTAAAACATCTGTTAAAACTTCCTGCGATGCAGATACACTTGTCACTATTCCACAAACATGTAATTCTCCTGTAATGTTTAGTCTCATCAAATCCTCAGGATTCATTTTGTAAAGCTGCTGTTGAATAGCTGATGCTCTCAACCCCAAAGTTGTTTAAAATGTGCGCACAAAACCTGATGACATTATAATGAGGAAGATTTATAAAAACAGAAAATATCCTTGCCTCCATTTGTAATCAGTCTTTATATATAGATTCATATAGATAATATAGATATGTATGTATACATATGTAATTTTTCTCCCTTCCCCAACAAGATATGAGAAAAATTTGTGCAGATTAAGGGTCTTCATCCATCAATGGAATTTCTAGAAAATAAAAGAAAGAATTAATGGGCTTTAATTGTGAACTGTCATATGGAATGTCCTGCAATTTTATTGTGTTATAACATATCAGCAATGATTATGCCAGTTCTTAAGATAATTCAGTTATACAGGAATTCAGGTAATCTTTTGTATTTATTCTCTGCTACTTGTATAATCAGAATCTGTAACTTCATAGAATCAGTTCAATTTATTCAAGGCACTTTATAAAAGGCTGTGCGATGAAGCAGTTTTCTGGCTAACACTTTTTATGGTGGATGAATTCTCATACAGTAGAACCTCTGGTCACAACCATAATTCATTCTGTAACTTTGGTCACAAACAGATTTGAACCTAATTTTTGAAATTTGGCACCTATTAAAAAAATGGTGCAGAAGGGAAATTGACCACCAAAAAAAAGTGATCCCCCCCCCCCTTAGAACCCGATTAGGTTGTAGTCAGAAGCATTTCTGACCAGAGGTTTCAATTTTATAGCTTACATTTGGCATACAGATAGCCTGCATTTAGTGACCACAATTCAATCATTAAGAAAAAAGTTTGACTGTGCGTATGATCTTATTTCAGTTTCATACCTTCGAATGTCATAAATGTGAGGACTGGCTATAAAGCTACTTTTTGTCACTGCCATACACTGTCATAAGAATGCATGCTGCCAAATTGGAAAGTATTATAAATTTTATAAGTGAGAATGGTCATTATACAAGGCAGTATATGAATGTTAATTGAATCATTATATCACTATACTGACCACTTAATTTTGCTGCATTCTGCTTTGTTCCAGAACATGAGGGATTTAAAGATTAAACTGTGTTAGGGCTTTTAGAGTTAATTACCGGTATAAGTCTTTGTTCATGTTGCTGTTTGTAAAAATAATAAAGGCTGAATACAAATAAATAAATAAGCAAATTAACAAAAGAGAATATAAGCCGCCCCAAGTCCTCTAGTTTCAGGAATTGAATGTTGTGTGCTATTCTCTTCATATACATGTTTCAACTGGAACACACTGTGAATTATTAACTAACGATTTGTAAGATTTACTTTCCAAAACTTCCACACTATTCCTGGAATGGCTGGAGAAGTTCGATTTACAAAAATAAAATATCCTGGAAACACTCAATTTCTGGAATGGTAGGTTTTGCAAAATTTCACTGTTTCACTTATAATAAATTACAAACATACTATGGGTTGATCATTTCCTCCTTGAGTACATCTATGGAATTTAGATGAGGTGCATGTTGTTCTTTGAGCTTAGTTTCTGGCAGATTTTGGTACTCTTTGAGCTTGTTTTCTGGCAGATTTTCATTGTCCAACTAGATAACTAGATAACTAGTCTACGGAGAGGAGCGGCATACAAATCTAATAAATAATAATAAAATAATAATAATAATAATAATAATAATAATAATAATAATAATAATATCATCAGTGTTTTTGCCTTGACGTTTTCTGTGGTGTGCTATTATTTGTTAATCAGTGGAACAACTTGCCTCCAGAAGTTGTGGGTGCTCCAAAACTGGAGGTTTTAAAGAAGAGACTGGACAACCATTTGCTTAAAATGGTATAAACTTTCCTGCCTGAGCAGGGGGTTGGACTAAAAGACCTCCAAGGTCCCTTTCCAACTCTGTTATTCTGTTGTTTAATCTGAGGTATGCTGCCATGATAATTAGCCACATCATTTTTCACCCACTTTCTTGGGCTATCTTGTACCCTAGCAGTGATATTAATATTTGGGTAATGAAATGTTTGCAAGAAAACGATTATGTTCAGAGAGCACCAAGGATCTCATCTAAATTCTATAGACATCCTCAAGGGGGAAGTGATATAGGTGACTGCAGCCCTGGTTTTCTGCTCATGTAATCCCCAAATGATCCTAAGTATCTTAAGGGGGTAAAAACCTCACCCACACCTTATACTACATCCATTTTTTATAAAAATGCAACACTTTTCTGGAAAATAATTTATCTAACTGTTTACGAAGAATCTGAAAAATTTCAAAGTTTGAAACATTTTTAATTCAAGTGGGTTTTAAATCTTTTTCTCCTGAAATTCTATCCTGAGTTGGGGAAAAATTGGACATTCCATTTTGTTCTGATCTCTTGATGAGATTTAAAAACCCTTCTCCAAGAAATGGAGTCTTAAAGACAATATTAATATTATCCTAAATACAATATTATTTAATAAGACAGCAGATATAGATTCCATCTCATCATGGAGAAAATCTATGTGATTGTTATATATGTCAACCACTACTTGATCAAATTATTTAAAAATCAGAATGACTGTACAATAAGTATAGTATTGTACAATTGGGAATTGGACTTGGATACCTCGAAGGTCCCTTTCAACTCTTGTTATTGATAGCATGTAATTAATCATCAATCAATTGGTTCCATCACTATTGTCATTGGCTGAAGATAATTGAGGGACAGACACAGTGGGGAGAGATTAAACATGGGAGGGATGTCTTTGTGCACAGAGAAAATAGATTGCTAGATTCCAGATAGTTAAAAAATTATCATTGCTTTAAATTCCTTGTTACATGAAAATGAACGATTATGGACTGTAACAAAAATTAACTGTCAACCCTTCTTTCAGAAAAGAAATGGCTATCTTTATATTCTACACCTAGATAAATTTTTAAGTTCCCTAATTATTTATTGATTCTATGAATAAATAACTATCTATGAAAACTAGCTAAACAGAATCTCTAACAAATATTCTCTGTCACAACAAAAACATTTAACAACAATAGATTTCATTGATGCATTGTATTGATCATGAACGATAATACTCGCTTTGCTTGTCCTAATTTTTTGAGATGAATCAGAACTGCACCTTATAACAGACAGAAATCAATATTAATAAAAAGTATTTCAGGAACACAATCAGACATTCATACTCTGAATGGCATAATTAACTGGTGTCCTCCAGTTAACACTGATGATGAAGCATACCCACCATCCACCAGTTCATTTCCTGCCAATAAAGGACAGATATATGCTTGCTGAATCAGCAGTGAAAATTGGGCTTGTAAAGAAGCTCTACTAGAAAAAAAAATGGGGGTGGGGAAGAGAGAGAGAGAGAAGCTAGAACAAAGACCACAGCTCTGAGGATCATTTGCTTCTCCCAAGTACAATCTCATGGCTTTTCCATATGGAAAAAACTGATGCTAAAATAATCCTATATAAGGTTCAACATTCAAAATTACCATCGGCAATATCAATGCTGGGGCTGGTTGATGCTACTTCTTCAGTGGTGCTGTTGATAACATCAGTTCTGTCTGAGACAGGATGAGCTCCCATCTGACATGCAGAAGATGTGTATAAACTCTGGAGAAGTTCTGAAGAGCCTGAAATGCTGTCACAGGTGTCAAATTCAGCTGGCAACCTGTTCAAATCATCTGGTCCAGGATAAGCTGGAGGATTCTGATCATCGGCTTGAAAAACATATCCCTGGCCTGCAGGGGGCGCACATCCTGAGGCCAACTCATTGATGCCACTACTCACAGCTTCATCATAAGACGGAAGCATGACAGGAACACCATCCACTACCACAAAATCTGGGCCATTGTTGCAATTCTCTTGAGTATCTCTAGAGCAGGGAAAAAAGAGAATGTATGTATATAAAAATGATGTTGAGAATGGCTAAACATCCTTTGCCAGAAACAGAGTTCTTTAAGAACAAAATTTTAAGACATTTGGACCAGATTACTTCGGGAAAACTTCCTGCTGAATCTGTGGGACCTACTGGTCACTGAAACGTGCAATACTCCTACTTTAATAGGATACATCATACTGTTTTCAGAAAACAAAGCAGATCATTACATTTATTCAAGTTAATTGTAATACAAATCAGTAAGAATCATCAACTGCTTTGTACATCAGCAAAAATTAAACCCATACTAACCTTGGAAGGAAATGTGCCTTAAATTTGGTTTGGAACATTCTGGCAAGAATAACTAACAGAAGCATTAGAAGAACACTAGTAGCAGTGAATGCCACAATCTTCCATGTTCGCAAAAGAGTTTCCTGGTTATTTGGCCAGGCTTGTTCTGTGAAGCAAAGAGTAATAGGAAACACTAGATAATAATAGCCTTTTATCTGCATAGTCTGGAGGACAGAAGGGAAAAAGGGGGAACATGATCGAAACATTTAAATATGTTAAAGGATTAAATAAGGTTCAGGAGGGATGTGTTTTAATAGGAAAGTGAACACAAGAATAAGGGGACACAATCTGAGGTTAGTTTGGGGAAAGATCAGAAGCAATGTGAGAAAATATTATTTTATTGAAAGAATAGTAGATGCTTGGAACAAATGTCCAGCAGACGTTGTTGGTAAATCCACAGTAGCTGAATTTAAACATGCCTGGGATAAACATATATCCCTCCTAAGATTAAATACAGAAAATAGTATAAGGGCAGACTAGATGGACCATGAGATCTTTTTCTGCCGTCAATCTTCTATGTTTATTGTACACAAGAAGAATCAGAACCCAACCTACAAGCTAAGCTACGGATCTACAAACACAACAAATATGATTGCTCACATTTATTTATGCTTTTACAAAATTATTTCCGATCTAATAAATTATGACATGTGAAAGCAGTGATATCTACAGATCAAAACAGAAAAATTATGGTCATGGGAGCTAAACCATACATTATTGTTATATCTATTGCGCACATACAAAAGGAGCAGAGTTTGGATTGGGACACTTTCTATGGATAGTTCTGTTTTGAAAGCAAAAAAGAAAAATGCTACAAGTAATAAAGTATTGTGGAGGCAGTTTCAATTCAAAACATACTTTTAGTTGAAAAATTAATGTTTAAACATTTAATATCCAGATTCTTTTGTTCTTACCTGTTTTCATACAGTATACTTGATATGAAGGAAACCATTTCCCGTATTGGCAGGTGATATATTTGTAATCATTACTGAGAGTGTAGCCAGGATCACAATAGAACTCAACCACAGTTCCATGGTTGTAATGTTCACAAGGCCGCGGATGGCAGATATAATCTCCATGAGTCACCATAGGAGGTAGCGGACAAACTTGGGACATAAATATTTTTTTAAATGTGAGTTAATTATAGTAATGCCCAGCACCAACAGAAATAAGAATGTAACAGTATTTCTACATAATGCTACCTCAGTCAAAACATAAACATATCCATAATTTTATGCCACAGGTACCAATAGATTACACATCAACATGCACAATGGCACCTGCAACGCTATGAATAAAAAATAATGAAACAATTACTGGTGCTGAAAACACTGTTATGCAAACATCAATGTCAGGTTTTATTTAAAATGTCAAAAATGAACTTTACACAAATTATATTCCCAGTATTCCTCTATTCCATTCTTATAATTTTATAAAATACTTTAAGCATGCTTCATATTTAGATAATGAAATATATGCTAGAATCTACAACTGATGGTGTAACATTTCAGCAGGAGCATAAAGATTGGGGGGAAAAAAATCACTTTTATTGCAATAAACATTCCTGCACTTACTAAAATAAGCAATTTAATTTAATTTAAAATTTCTTAATACACAATAGATCAAAATAGTTAACTATGGTAATAAAAATTCTTAAACAACCCCTAAATGTCTATTTAGAGAACTACATAATAAATGTAATCCAAATTTCTCTGAAGTCAATGAAATTGTAGTGCCTCAAATCTAAGATACAAAATAGACTTTGGTGAAAAGACAGAGTACTGATTTCTGTTAGTGGCTTTGTTACCAGTATAACATGAAGTAAATAATCATCAATATTAACACAACTCTATTCTAGTCTCTCCAGCACAATATTCTACTATTTTCAATATTTCCAGCTAGCACAATCACAAATTGCCAGCAGTAGCTGGCAAAATCTCATATTCACTTTTTTATGGATCAACAGTGAAACTTCAGAGACCTGCTACACTACCTTTAGAATGAAACCAGGAGTTAATTCACATAAAGTGTATGCAAGACTGTAAAAATTGCTGAAATAATAGCACTTATATACCGCTTCACAGTGCTTTACAACCCTAAGTGGTTTACTAAGTCAGCATATTGCTCCCAACAATCTGGGTCCCCATTTTACCGCTCAGAAGAAAGACGCTCAGAGTCTGTTTGGAGTGAGCAGTATATAGATACAATAAAATAAATAAATAAATGGAAGACTGAGTCAACCTTTAAGCCAGTGAGAATCAAACTGCCAAATTGCTGGCAAACAGCAATAAGCAGAATTAGCCTGCAATGCTGCATTCTAACCACTTCAGGACCATTGCTCCTATATAACTTTTAGTTGGTTTTAAAAAATTAAATTATGTCTGGATCTGGTGAAAAGGTTCTTCGCAGCATAAATAGTTCTGAGTACGTGCACTGGTTATTCTGTGATGAAAATCTGCTTGGAGAGTAGAATTCATAGTCAACAATAGGTACAACAAATTGGTAACATCAGGTCTGAAGGAGTTTCAGATTGTGATGTCACATTCATTCTCAGTAGAATTGCATTGATTACTATCTTTGTGATCTATGCATCAACAGTGGTGAATAGTGATGCCAACCCCCCCCCCCCCCATCCTTTTTACATTGAATCATATAGCATTATAAATTAAGGCCATAGAGAGGACTCTTCATGTTGGCAGGTGATCTAAATGCAGAGATTGGTAAATTGCAGTTTGGTTGGAAGATGTCCGGAAGCATTCATGATAATTGTTATAATTAAACTCACTATTCATTTGCAACAACTTATTTGGGGACAGGCCTGATAATCAATTAACTTGGTAGTCATGAGCACTAAATGTTGCTGCTATGTTCAATTATTTCCTAATAGGAAGGTACTTTAAGTCTATTGTTAATGATGTCAGGATATCGAGAGGTGCTGAAATATAGCAATGTCTAATCATTACCTGGTTCAATGCAAAATCAAATTGAAATCTGTACTATCCTCTGATCTGCCACTCGGTTTCAGTTGATCTTACTGACTTGAATAATGCCAAGAAGCCACAATCCTGACACTCTGCAACCAAATGAGCACTGTGTCTTTGCAGAGAAGTTGGTTTGAAGTTGGAAACACCATCAATGTGGCAATAAGAATTATTTGCCCTTGCACAGAGAAAAGATCTAGTAAAATGCATAATAATTTATCCATTGATACAGGAGATAATGGCCAAGCTTGAAAAATCTAACAGTTGCAAAAATGCTGACAAAACAATTGCTCAAGAAACTAAAAAGAAAACTTTTTGAGATAGGGTAGCTGCAGAGGTTGGGACAACAGATGGGTACAGTAACCAAGAGATCAGTCCTTTCAATCTTGAAAGCGTTGTCAGTCAACGCTGCGACGTCCTGCCTGTCGGCGACTACTTCAGCTTCAACCACAACAAAACAAGAGCGCACAACAGATTTAAACTTAATATTAACTGCTCCAAACTTGACTGTAAAAAATATGACTTCAGTAACCGAGTTGTCAAAGCGTGGAACTCATTACTGGACTCCATAGTGTCATCCTCAAACCCCCAACACTTTACCCTTAGATTATGTACGGTTGACCTATCCAGATTCCTAAGAGGTCAGTAAGGGGCGAGTACAAGTGCACTAGAGTGCCTTCCGTCCCCTGTCCTATTGCTTTCCTATATCTCCTATACCTTTCTTCTATTCCTATAT
Organism: Erythrolamprus reginae; assembly: GCF_031021105.1. Taxonomy (NCBI): domain Eukaryota; kingdom Metazoa; phylum Chordata; class Lepidosauria; order Squamata; family Dipsadidae; genus Erythrolamprus; species Erythrolamprus reginae. The sequence continues at coordinate 359,742,354 of NC_091950.1, read as the reverse complement.
CTCTTCTTCTATTCTTTCATTGATATGTTCTATTAATATATCTTCTTTTCTATTCTTTCTTAGATATATTTTACTATGAGTATCTCCTCTATAACCTTCATCGGAGAGGGGTGGCATACAAATCTAAATAAACATAAACAAACATCATGTATTTTAGTATGTGTGGATATATATATATATATATATAAGCACAGATCCTACCACCTACCTAGAAAAAACCACCAAATCTAAAATCAAGGCCTCTCCCATCAGCGAAGAAATCCAGCAAAAAATCATCCCCAGAGAAAAATCTTCCATATGTCCAAAACTCTATGGCCTTCCAAAAATACACAAAGAAGGAATACCTCTCAGACCAATAGTCAGTTCTATAGGCTCCCCTCTACAAAACCTTGCCAAATTTTTAGCCAAATACCTTCAACCATATACAGAAACTATTGCCTCATATGTTCAAAATTCATTCCACTTTATACAAATAATTAAAAAACAAAACCTACAACCCGATGACCTACTTGTAAGTTTCGATGTCGTGTCCCTGTTCACACAAATACCTATTAAAGAAGCCTTGACAGCTATCCAGGACAAACACAAACCCCCCAAATATATCCTAGACCTTACCAACCACTGCCTGACCAATACATACTTCATCTATAATGAACAAAGATATAAACAAATAGAGGGAGCCCCCATGGGATCACCTCTATCACCTGTCATAGCCAACCTCTATATGGAATATTTCGAAAATAATGCTTTAGAGCAAGCCAAATACAAACCCAAACTTTGGCTGAGATATGTTGATGATACCTTTGTAATTTGGCCACATGGTAAAGAAAAACTAGACAATTTCCTCACACATCTCAACAGCCTACACCCCAAAATACAGTTTACTATGGAAACAGAAATCAATGATCAACTTCCCTTTCTAGATGTACTGGTCTATAAAAAACCCAATGGCAGCCTAGGACATACTATCTACCAAAAGAAAACCCATACCAACCGTTATCTAAATGCACACTCACACCACCACCCCGCACAAATCACCTCAGTGGCCAAAACTCTCATCACCAGAACCAAACGCTTAGCTGACCATGAGCACTTAAAAACTGAATTGAACAAACTCAAAGATGTACTAATTTCTAATGGATTCAAAGAGAAAACAATAACAAACCTAATCAATAAAGAGACACCCCCCAAAAAACAAGATCAAGAACAGGACAATGGCACCACCATCCTTCCTTACATCAAAGGCACCACGGATAAAATTAGTAAAATCCTGCACAAACATAACATCAAAACCTCATTTTGCACTAACCAAAAAATATCTAATATTCTAAGGAGCCCCAAAGATAAAATCCAATTGGAATACCAAGGAATCTATGAAATCCCTTGCAAAACATGTGCAGCCACATACATTGGACAAACTAACCGAAGAGTGAGCCAACGCATAGCAGAACATGTGAATGCAGTCAAAAAACAAGAAAAGACCTCCTCCCTTGTCCAGCACATTAAAAAAACAGGGCACGAAATTGACTTTGAAAAAACTAAATTACTCCACAAAACAGAGAATTTATATAAAAGAATCTCTCTAGAAGCTATCGAAATTGAAAAAAGACCCCTTTGTTTAAATAAAAGGGATGATACCTCCCGCCTGCCAGAGATTTGGAAACCAGCCTTAAACAAAATAAACACTTCATAATAATCAACATGTCAATCCTTCTAATTATTATGATTTTAGAATTTTATATTTGGAAATCAGCCTTAAACAAAAAACTTCATAAAATCTTCATGTCATTCCTTCTAACAACTATGATTGCACCAACCAATCAGATCACTGAAGCATAGTCACCCAATCTATTTGCTACATTCAAAGCAAATCTCCACCCCCACACTACATACTAGAAAGAAATGTCAGTTTGCTAATATTCCATTTACAACAACACAGAGATTGGAACTCCAGCCTGAAGATGGTGCTAACTTCGTCAGAGTTTTAAAATGCCGTGGGAGACAAACACATTTATAAAGCATTACTCAGTCTGCTCATAGCCCGCGTCACTGGGCCACACCCTTCCCTCCCCTCTGCAGCAAGCCTAATTGTAGGCTTAATCATGCTGGTTAAAGGGGGAACTACCTCGTGTCTGTTGCTTATTTCCCTCCCCAAGGGAGGAGGTGGAGTTACGAGGCAATGCTTTAGAGGTATTTGATATTACTTCCTTCCACCCATTACCGTTGTTACTTTCTATGGTGGTGCATGTCTGCTCTTGCAATTTTTTTGCCCATGCCCTCGTCCTAGGTCTGCACTGTTCTAATCCCCCCTTGTCCCCTGCGTTAAACCTGCATTGTGCCCCTCCCCCTCTACCTCCGTGTTGCTCCAGTATGTTCCCTTGTTTCCCACTAGGGGTTGCTCCACCCTCATTTAGCTGGTTTCTATGCCTGACCTGGAGAATTCTGTTAGGGGCTTTATCCAATCCTAATGACCTATCTCCTTTAAGTCGTTGTTGGTGCCTTAAAGCCTGGTATGCTGATGGCATATCAATATGTCTATTTAAAGAATTTTCGTTGGAGAACCAGGCTTCTTTTAGGAGGCGACCTCCCTTGGTTTCATCTCGCGCCAGAATCTCAGTTCCCTGGAAATCAAAGCCATGATCCTGCTCCTCCATGTGTGTCCAAATCTGGGAGCGTTGTTCCTGACGTCGGACCGCCAATTTGTGTTCGTGTATACGAGTTCTCAATCTTTTAGCCGTTTCACCCACATAGTGGTGCGCACAATTATTGCAGTTTATACGGTAAATTACTGAGGAGGACTCCTCCTTCACTAAGGTTTCCTTCGGGCGCATTACTGATTTTCTCAAAGTTTGATCCGGCCTGTGCGCTACTTTGACCCCATGGGGTGCCAGTATGCGTGCGGCTGTTTCGGATACCCCTTGTATGTACGGGAGTACCCTCCACGCTGATGTTTCGTTTGCGCTTTCAGTAGGTTGTCGGGGTCTGGGTGTGGTGCACCGTTGAATAAAAGCTCTCGAGTAGCCATGACGTATAAAAGTTTGGTAAAGATACGCTCGTTCTTTTTGTTTGGCTGCCCGTGTGCTACAGTGAGTATTGATTCTGTTAAATAATGTCCGTATACAGCTGACTTTATGTGCGTTGGGGTGATTGCTTTCGTTGTGTAACATGCGGTCCGTGCTGGTGGTCTTCCGGTATACCTCCGTGTCGATGCTTCCATCTGGGTTCCGGTTGATCTGTACATCCAGAAAGGCCAGTTTACCATTGGCCTCCTCCTCCATCGTGAACTGAATATCCGGATATATGGAGTTGAGAATTCCCATGAACCTAATTTTATCACGTTGTTTAATGATGGTAAACGTGTCATCGACATAGCGTGTCCAGAACTTGGGTTTGTATATTTCCATGGCTTCTCTTTCCAATTGCTGGAGAACTGCTTCTGCAATCACGCCCGAAATTGGGGATCCCATCGGTGTGCCCTTTACTTGTTCGTATATCTGGCCGTTGAATGTAAAGTATGTTTTTAGGCAGAATTTCAATAACTGGATGAGGTCATCCGTGCTGGGGGCCTTACAATGTCTTGGTTCTGTTGTTGCCAATAAATTGTTAATAGTTTGAATTGCTAGATCCTGGGGGATAGATGTAAATAGTGAAATAACGTCAAATGATACCATTACCTCATCTTCCTCCACCACCACCCCTTTAAGCTGTTCTAAAAAGTCTGTAGCCGAACATACGGTGGTGGTGGTCCCTTCAATCAGACATTGTGTTTGGCCATGTAGCCATTTGGCCAAACCAAATGTAGGGGTACCACGGAGAGAAACAATGGGGCGTAAGGGTACCTCCGCCTTATGAATTTTGGGTAAGCCATAGAATCGTGCCATGGCTGAATCTTTCGGACGGATCCTTCTTATCACTTCCTCATCCAATTTGCCTTGTCTCTTAAGTTTGTCCATCATTTTATTAATTTGGTTTTTGAATGATACCATGGGGTCTTTATCAAGAGGTTGGTAAGCACTCCTGTCATTAAGAAGGTTGTGGCACGATTCTATGGCTTACCCAAAATTCATAAGGCGGAGGTACCCTTACGCCCCATTGTTTCTCTCCGTGGTACCCCTACATTTGGTTTGGCCAAATGGCTACATGGCCAAATACAATGTCTGATTGAAGGGACCACCACCACCGTATGTTCGGCTACAGACTTTTTAGAACAGCTTAAAGGGGTGGTGGTGGAGGAAGATGAGGTAATGGTATCATTTGACGTTATTTCACTATTTACATCTATCCCCCAGGATCTAGCAATTCAAACTATTAACAATTTATTGGCAACAACAGAACCAAGACATTGTAAGGCCCCCAGCACGGATGACCTCATCCAGTTATTGAAATTCTGCCTAAAAACATACTTTACATTCAACGGCCAGATATACGAACAAGTAAAGGGCACACCGATGGGATCCCCAATTTCGGGCGTGATTGCAGAAGCAGTTCTCCAGCAATTGGAAAGAGAAGCCATGGAAATATACAAACCCAAGTTCTGGACACGCTATGTCGATGACACGTTTACCATCATTAAACAACGTGATAAAATTAGGTTCATGGGAATTCTCAACTCCATATATCCGGATATTCAGTTCACGATGGAGGAGGAGGCCAATGGTAAACTGGCCTTTCTGGATGTACAGATCAACCGGAACCCAGATGGAAGCATCGACACGGAGGTATACCGGAAGACCACCAGCACGGACCGCATGTTACACAACGAAAGCAATCACCCCAACGCACATAAAGTCAGCTGTATACGGACACTATTTAACAGAATCAATACTCACTGTAGCACACGGGCAGCCAAACAAAAAGAACGAGCGTATCTTTACCAAACTTTTATACGTCATGGCTACTCGAGAGCTTTTATTCAACGGTGCACCACACCCAGACCCCGACAACCTACTGAAAGCGCAAACGAAACATCAGCGTGGAGGGTACTCCCGTACATACAAGGGGTATCCGAAACAGCCGCACGCATACTGGCACCCCATGGGGTCAAAGTAGCGCACAGGCCGGATCAAACTTTGAGAAAATCAGTAATGCGCCCGAAGGAAACCTTAGTGAAGGAGGAGTCCTCCTCAGTAATTTACCGTATAAACTGCAATAATTGTGCGCACCACTATGTGGGTGAAACGGCTAAAAGATTGAGAACTCGTATACACGAACACAAATTGGCGGTCCGACGTCAGGAACAACGCTCCCAGATTTGGACACACATGGAGGAGCAGGATCATGGCTTTGATTTCCAGGGAACTGAGATTCTGGCGCGAGATGAAACCAAGGGAGGTCGCCTCCTAAAAGAAGCCTGGTTCTCCAACGAAAATTCTTTAAATAGACATATTGATATGCCATCAGCATACCAGGCTTTAAGGCACCAACAACGACTTAAAGGAGATAGGTCATTAGGATTGGATAAAGCCCCTAACAGAATTCTCCAGGTCAGGCATAGAAACCAGCTAAATGAGGGTGGAGCAACCCCTAGTGGGAAACAAGGGAACATACTGGAGCAACACGGAGGTAGAGGGGGAGGGGCACAATGCAGGTTTAACGCAGGGGACAAGGGGGGATTAGAACAGTGCAGACCTAGGACGAGGGCATGGGCAAAAAAATTGCAAGAGCAGACATGCACCACCATAGAAAGTAACAACGGTAATGGGTGGAAGGAAGTAATATCAAATACCTCTAAAGCATTGCCTCGTAACTCCACCTCCTCCCTTGGGGAGGGAAATAAGCAACAGACACGAGTAAAAGCGGTAGTTCCCCCTTTAACCAGCATGATTAAGCCTACAATTAGGCTTGCTGCAGAGGGGAGGGAAGGGTGTGGCCCAGTGACGCGGGCTATGAGCAGACTGAGTAATGCTTTATAAATGTGTTTGTCTCCCACGGCATTTTAAAACTCTGACGAAGTTAGCAGCACGCTAACGAAAGCTAAGTTGTTTTATTAAAGTTTTTAGGTTCCGGTGATCGAGATGGCTGCTGCCTCATCATTCACACATATACCTGGAACTCGCATTTTTAGGACTATTCTTGATATATATATATATATATATATACAGTGATCCCCCGTTTATTGCGTCCCCAACCATTGCGAACAGGGTACTTCGCTATTTTTCAACCCGGAAGTCAAAATACCATCTACGCATGCGTGCCGGGCACGCATGCGTAGATGGCAGCGGCTTCCCTGGGTCTTCCCCCTCTTGCTGGCGTCAGCGAGGAGTTTCCCCACCGCCCACGCAAACTCCTCGCTGCCGCTCGCCCGCCCTTCGCCTGCCCACGCCGTTCGCTCCCCCCTCTTGCTGTCGGGAGGGCGAGAAGCCCTCCCCAGCACCCGCTCGCCCGCCCTTCGCCCTGGCGGAGAAATTCCAGCCCCCACCTGGTCCCGCCCGATCCTCCTCCCTGAGGCAGCTCGCCCTCCCATGGCCGCTTCCTCCACCCTCTATTGCAAGCCTCTCTCCTCCCATATTCTGCCCCCCTCCCAGCTTCCAAGCCGCATTCGCCTTCCTCCGCCACCACCAGCATCCAGCTCCCGGCCAAGCAGCCAGGAAAGCCGAGCCGGGCGTGGCGGGGAACATCCGCGCGGGAGGCAGGAGACGGCCGCCGTCACCACCATACGCGGCTCGGCTTCCCTGGCTGCTGCTCCGGTCGCCCGATCGTCTCCTGCCTCCCGTGCCGATGTTCCCTGCCAAGCCTGGCTCGGATTCCCTGGCTGCTTGGCCGGGGGGGGGGCTTGGCCGAAAGGAGCTGGAGACGCAGAGCTGAACACACCCCTTCATCCCCAAAGGCCGGCCTTTTTGTCTGGGAGGGAAGATGACGTGCCGGTGGCACAGGGGCGAGGGGCGGGAGGCAAATCGCTGCGTCTCCAGCCCCTTTTGGCCGAGCCCCCCCCCCTCCGGCCAAGCAGCCAGGGAAGCCGAACTGGGCTTGGCGGGGAACATCGGCACGGGAGGCAGCTTCTGCCGGACATGGGCAATGGGCGGGACAGAGAAGCGGGGAGAATCAGGAGGCTCCTTTGGCAGCTGGGGGCTGCCTGGCTTTGTTGTTTTGGCTGCAGCGGGTGCCAGGCAGCCTCCAGCCGCCAAAGGAACCTCCTGATTCTTCCCGCTTCTCTGTCCCGCCCATTGCCCGTGTCCGGCAGAAGCTGCTGCCTTATTGCTCTTTGCCGGCGGGATTCAAAGTGCTGGGGTGGGAGGGTGTCCTGACAGCCCCCCCACCCATATGCTTCGCCTCCCGCCGGGCAAGAGCGCTCGGGTGGCAACTTCTTCTAGATACGGGCGATGGGCGGGACAGAGAAGCGGGGAGAATCAGGAGGTTCCTTTGGCGGCTGGAGGCTGCCTGTCACCCGCTGCAGCCAAAACAACAAAGCAGGGCAGCCCCCAGCTGCCAAAGGAGCCTCCTGATTCTCCCCGCTTCTCTGTTCCGCCCATTGCCCGTATCTAGAAGAAGCTGCCACCCGAGCGCTCTTGCCCGGCGGGAGGTGAAGCATTGGGGTGGGGGGGCTGTCAGGACACTCCCCCACCCCAGCACTTTGCATCCCGCCGGCGAAGAGCAATCAGGTGACGGAAGGCAGCCGCTTGGGCCGAGAGGAGCCGGCCTTGATCCGCCAACGCGCGCTACGATCTTCCGGGCCAGCCAGGCTCAGCGGATCAAGGCCGGCTCCTCTCGGCCCAAGCGGCTGCCTTCCGTCACTGAGCCTGGCTCGCCCGGAAGATCGTAGCGCGCGTTGGCTGCAGCGGCGAGCGATTTCGCCGCCGGTGCAGCCAACGCGCGCTACGATCTTCCGGGCCAGCCAGGCTCAGCGGATCAAGGCCGGCTCCTCTCGGCCCAAGCGGCTGCCTTGATCCGCTGAGCCTGGCTCGCCCGGAAGATCGTAGCGCGCGTTGGAGACAGGCTTTGAGTTTTGGCTGCGGGGCGAGGGAGTTAGGAAAGTCCTACTTCTCCCCCCGCAGCCAAAACTCAAAGCCTGTCTCCTGCTGCCCGGTTTAGCCAGGACACGAGCGGCGAAATGACTTGGAGGAATGGTTTCAGCTTCACATTCCTCCAAGTCATTTCGCCGCTCGTGTCCTGGCTAAACCGGGCAGCAGGAGACAGGCGGTGGGCTGGGAGCCGCAGGCGAAAGGAGCTCGGGCATTGTTCTCCGGACCCCGCCCGCAGCCTGGAGAGGGAAAGGGCCGCCGCGGGGCTGAGCGGGCGGGGTCCGGAGAACAATGCCTGGCGCCGCGCTCCGATGCCCGAGCTCCTTTCGCCTGCGGCTCCCAGCAGCACTTTGAATCCAGCAGCTTCTGCTGGATACGGGCGGTGGGTGGGACGAGCAGCGCGGAAGCCAGGGGCTGTGGCAGCTCGCCCCCCCATCGCCCGTATCCAGCAGAAGCGGCGGGATTCAAAGGGATTCAAGGCTAACTTCTGCGCTTGGCTTGAGGACTCAGCTCGGAAGCTGCACGGGTGTTTTAAAAGGTCTCCGCCGGCATGGGGGGCTTCCTACCACCTCCCGAACCCCCAACTCGGGTTTGGGGGGGGTGCTAAGAAGCCCCCCATGCCGGCGGAGACCTTTTAAAACACCCGTGCAGCTTCCGAGCTGAGTCCTCAATCTTCGGCTCCTCGCTAGCGCTGCGGAAGTAAAAATACCATCTGCACATGCGCAGATGGTGTTTGTACTTCCGCAGCGCTACTTCGCGAAAACCCGCTCGTTGCGGGGGTTCCTGGAACGGAACCCTCGCAACGAGCGGGGGATCACTGTATATATATATATATATATATATATATATATATATATATATATATATATGTCACATGGTTTTTTTGCTGAATTTGAAAATTAAGGGAGACTAGGATAGATCTATTTCGGCCTTATTTTGGCCTCATCAGCTAGCCATACCCTGTGTATACACACACACACACACACACACACACTAAAACCCTCATTGTGTATTGGACAAAAGAAAGAAAGAAAGAAAGAAAATAAGCAGAGCTGACCTAGCACAGGCAGTAGTAATGTGCCAGGGTGAGTGGCTAAAATGCTATCCAAAGTGCTAACAACACTGGAAATAAGACTTTGACTAGCCGTATTAGATTAAGACAATAAATCTAGATCCATTCTCTGATACAGTATGTGAAACTGTACTAAACAAAACAGATTACTGCAGTTACAGTATCAAAAATGTAAAAAATGGAGAAAGCTGCAAGGCTTGACCTAGACTGTAGTGATTATATTCAGACTCTATAGAGGCAGAAATGTTGTCAGGGAAATGGGCGTGAACATGCCACTTCAAAATCAACACTCCAAATTTGAGGTAAAATGAAATCCTCAATATTATGGGCATAACATTTTTAATATCTTTAATGTGCAGTTTTTTATATCTTGAATTATACAATGGGGAAGAAAGATAATGATACATTTTAGATATGGTCAAATTGATGTCTACTACTTGTCCGCTTAGAAATTAAGCAAGTTGTGTTGCCTATTATACCTGCCACTTCCAATGTACGATGAAAGCAAATTCAAATGGCTGTCATTTAAAGAAAATGAATGGAATGTAACAAACCTTCTAGACTGAATTTCTATTACTAGAATCTATTTCAATAGGCTAACTTGCAAAAATCAATTATTCAACTGCCAGATGTCAAATCTCCAATTTTAGGTTTGTTAAAACTCCAGGAAGGAGGAATCTTGTCCCTTGTTCTCCCTGTAGACTGCTATGCTTATTTCATGGCTCTCTTACACTGCACAAATATAAATAATGCATGCACCAATTCACAACAGTATATTTTTCATAAAGATCACAATTCAGAAATTTCTCCCCTTCTACCTACTCACATAAATAATGCATTTCAATAGTAATTCTACCCCTCCTCCTGAAAGAGTAAAATCAGACACTAAACAAATCTTCAAAAAGAGTTGATTGCAATGGGCAATACTCTCCCACGTATAGTACATTAAAGCGTGGCTTTCTTTGCATTTTTACTGTTAAGACTTTATAAATTATAATACTGTATACATTGTAAAATTAGAGCATATAATTCACACAGAAAGCTTTTCAAGCAAGAACCTAAGGGACTACTAGAATACTAGAATTTTCATCAGGAAGTCAACACTTTTCTTGTTTGGTTTAAATTAACACAGTAAAATGGGAAATACTGCAATTGTTGGTATTGGTCAAACAGATCTTTTTCAATAAGCAAATCATAGAAATTAATTACAGCTGATTAATGGGCATTTTATCACTCTAGCAATAGTCTCCAGCCATTTCTCCCCTGTTATTTTTACATATTTATTCTGCTGGTTGCAGAAATCTAACATAATTAACTGTTAAGTCTTCCCAGTGCTTTGATTTAACAGCAAGCAAAATGAAAAGATTTTCTATCACAGAGATTAATTGCACTAAAAAGAAAAGTTTAAGCTAAAGTAATGCCATCTCTAGATATCCATAAATACCCAATACATTAGGGACCATGATTATTAGGCCCCCAAAAACAATATTAAGAAAAAGAGAGAAACAATTCTACATAGTTGACTCGGATCTATATTAATCTAAACCAGTGGTTACCATGCCCCATAGGGAACAAATTTTAACGGGGGCAATTGGCTTCCTCCACATAAGTAAAAGTTCACTTTTTGCATAGTAAGAATTATACGTAATGGGGGGAGGGGGCATCAGGATTTTAGAGATGTTTAGGTGGGGCATGGCCAAAAAGAGGTTGGGAACCACTGATTTAAATAGAACAGAGGAAAAATAAATCAGATAGGCAAGGAAAAAGTTTTGTTTTAGCAATATTGGCCTAAATATGATAAGATACATTGGAAATTTACTGGGAGTTTTAAAAAAATTAAGGTGATACCATGTCATATCAAACATTTGGTATCAAATATAAAAATATGTAATGCATTGTACACTATTTTAATAAAGAAATTAAATACTAATGTTTTCTGGCCACGGAATTATATTCAATCTATCATAGCAAAGCAAATAGAAATACATCCTAAAGCATAAAAATGTGATCCACTGTGTTGTGATCCACTGTGAATAATAGAAATTGTAACAAAAACAAAATAAGACAATGTAAAGTCATTATCATAATGCAAAACCCACATGCAAGTTGCACCCTTTGGAGATTACAAGTTAGTTTTAAAATCTTTTTTTTAAATGCTATGTTGCTTTTGGACAGAATAGCTGGATTTACAAATCATATTAGAGTATGATTAGATTATCTGATGTTTCAGCATGTTGTTGGAAGCCCAGATATTATTTTATCATGTTGTATGAACTAGTTCATTACAGGAAACCAGCATTTTCAGATTCAGAGACAACTGAGATACTAGAACAATTTGTTAAACTGTTTAAAACTAAAAAACAACCTGTTAGTTTTTATAGATATTTGTTTTTTATACGTTAGACATACTGATGTTAAAAAAAATATCAGTGGAATAAAGAATTAGAGATCCCTATACATGGTTAAATGTGTAGTATATTGTAATTTAATTTACAGTGTAGTGAAACATGACAGTGAAGTCCACAGTGGCAGTAGAACTTTTTGTGGGAAGAAACATACTACCTTTCATATAGGTAGGTTGAAGGATTTTGTGCTAAAAAAAAAAGTATTTTTAAGAAATGATGCCTTTTCCTGAATGAGATGGAGATATTTATCTCAAGGTAAGATTACAAGAAAAAGAGAGATATGCAAAATTTTGGCGCCCTTCAACAATAATATTGGAGAGGGATTAGTTGTTCAAAGAAAGGATTATCAGTGAGGAGAGGATTCGGGTTCTAAGAACCAGAGTTTTAATTCCCTCTCCCCAAACCTTTCTTTAACTGTATTAAATGTATGTATGTATGTATGTATGTATGTATGTATGTATGTATGTATGTATGTATGTATGTATGTGTATTTCTATGCCGCTCTTTTTGATACCAGTGATATATAGAGATCATCAAAGCATAATTAGGGGACTGCAATACAAAAACTTGTATGTGGGTCTTGCACTTAGTACAATGAAGTTAGACTTCTACAATAATGTTTATTTGATCTGCCTTAGAAAATCACGCAGAAACAACAATTGATCCAAAATGTAACAAGCCATTTATGCTTCTATAATCATTTCACACCCATTTCACATTGTGGTCATCAATAAACAATAAATAAATAATAATAAATCTTAAAAAACTGAGCAAAAACCTTATAATAACTTATTGCCCTGAAAATGAATTTCAGGATAAGTGCAAAGCAGAAGTTCTACACAGCAATACAATAAAATACAGGTCATCATTCTTATTATTTCTGCTGTATCAGGAATCTCTTACACTTAAAAAATTAAACTAAGACAAATCACTTAAGTATTATCAATAAAAAGGAAATTAAAAAATGGACAGAGAGATCTTAGGATGCATGCCATCATTGTATCTAAAGGTAAAATTTCAAAATGAAGCATTATTCCCTGCTCCCAAGCAAATTTTAGTAGGTTCTATACCTTAAGACCAATTACACAGCCCCAGATTTCTAATTTAAGGATAAATAACAATTTTAAAAATAGCTAGACTCAAAGCCCCCAATTCCTTATATATATACAATTACTTTAATAACAGAAGCATCATTATCTCTTCCCATTCACCAATCTCTCTCAGGAATAGCTAACCATGGGAATAATAATTGTATATTTGTATCCTGAAGACCGTAATGATCCCAACTGACTCTGAAGAAACTAAATCAGGCTAAATCAATCGGGAAATTCAGCTTATTGCTGAACTTCTTCTAGAACACTTCTTTGAAAGAAAGAAAAAATAACATCAAAGCTCTCACTTCCTCTCCCTTGAGAACTTGCATGGTCCTGGGATCAGGTTGGCAACTGGGACTCCTGGGATTGACATCCCTAAACATTGCAATCATGTGACATCACACTTTATGATCGTATCGATTACCAATATCCCCGAGTTTTCGGAGAGGGGTGGCATACAAATCTAATAAATTATTATTATTGTTGTTATTATCATCACCATCATTATTATTATCATCATCATTATTAATATTACTAGGTACAATTGCCATCAAAATCCAAAGGCTAACTGTTCTACCATAAAGAAACCCATGTCCCATATTTCTATCAATTATCTGTTTGCATTAATGGGTTTACAGACAGCTTCAAAAGTAGGTTTGTCAAAGCTGGGCAAGGATAAAAGATACTGATTGTTGCAACCACTTGATGCTTTTATGTTTGATCGAGAACTGAGGACTTTCACAAGGGCTTTTTGTTTGTTTGTTTGTTTTGTATCTACTGTCGAAGTGAAACAAGGCAGGCTGTTGTCCGGACTATGATAAAGTCCATCCTATTGACCTCTACTACTTCAGTGAAGATATTGAAAAAAAATATATCAAAATTTTTGGAGGACAGAAGGAAAGGGGGGACATGAAGGAAAAGGGGGGACATGATCGAAACATTTAAATATATTAAAGGGTTAAATAAGGTCCAGGAGGGAAGTGTTTTTAATAGGAAAGTGAACACAAGAACAAGGGGACACAATCTGAAGTTAGTTGGGGGAAAGACCAAAAGCAACATGAGAAAATATTATTTTACTGAAAGAGTAGTAGATCCTTGGAACAAACTTCCAGCAGACATGGTAGATAAATCCACAGTAACTGAATTTAAACATGCCTGGGATAAACATATATCCATCCTAAGATAAAATACAGAAAATAGTATAAGGGCAGACTAGATGGACCATGAGGTCTTTTTCTGCCGTCAGACTTCTATGTTTCTATGTTTCTAATTTGAGTCTCAGGACCTCAAAAGTTAAATTGCATGCAACAAAGAATTGTCTTTCATAAATTTCAGGGTAACACAAAAAGAACAATCCTTTCTAAGCTCTATAAAATTTCCATTCACATAGATTCTGGAAATTACAGGATACTTTTCAGTACAACTCTTGTATACTAAATTGTACAAAGGACAAACAGCATTTTCTGCAACAATTTGACTTTTCATTCTCATTTGCCAGTTTATGGTGCTCATCTATTTTATTTTTCAAATAGAAATGTACAGAAAATCCTTAAGAAAATAATCTAAAGGAAAAAGAAGCTTTATTTCTTAACAATGCAAAAGGAAGAATTTGCCCTGGAGCCTATTCAATACTATACTTAAGTCTCATTTTTATTTCCTAGAGAAAACATTTAATAGGAACATTTTATTGGGTGATATGTTTTTTTCCAATCTCACTTGCAGTTAATCAATAGAATCCAAACAAAGGACCAGCTTCCTTTCTATGTTTTTTATTAAAAGAGCATGGGAATAAAGAATGTTTTTAAATAAGGCAGAACTTTCCTCTGCCAGAACAAGGCCAAAATAATGCTATCCTAGTCTCCCTTAATTTTAAAAATTCAGCAAAAAACATGTATCTTATATGCTGCCCATCTCAGCAAAGGCCCTTTAACATCATTCAATAAAAATATTAAAATAGAGATTTTAAGTTTAAAATGCAGTTAAAATTAAATTGACCAAGGAAGGGAGTGAATGCACAGGTGGAGGAAGTTAGGTGTTATATAATCTATTATCAACCATCAGAATGTCACACCATAGGGGCTCCAGGCCAGTTGGCAGAGCCATGTCTTCAAAACCTTTCAGAAGATCAAAACGGGAAGGTGTGGATCACCCTTAGGGGTTCAAGATATTCCAGAGAATGGTTGATGGGTACTGTGGCAGAAAAGAGTCTGTTTGGATCCCACCAGTCAGAATTTCTTTGGAAGAATTCAGAAGCTGATACATAATGCAGCTACATGGGTTATAAATGGTGCCAGTTATTTGGCACATATAAAACTGCTGCTTTGGGGGCTGAATTGGTTGGCAGTGTGTTGCTGAAAGCAATTTATTTTGCTGGTTTTTATCTTTAAAACCTTTCATGGCTCGGACCTGGCTTAACTGAGGGACCATTTCCCCCCAGTTATTTCTCCTATCCAATCCAATCTGGCAATGTCCTGTCTCAAGCCAAGCCCAGAAACACACATATAAGAGGCAACTGCAAACTTACCAACAAAAAGCCAGGTGCCAACACACTTGAAGTAACTAACCAAATTTCCATCAGTCTAGCAATTTGTGTTAACAAAGAGTTCCAAGTCAAGGGAGTAAGGCACAAGAATGGTCAAACGGTTCCAGAATCCAATGCACAGGAAGAGTTGTCGACCACTTGTTACGGCAAAGCTGGCAAGCAAGGCAAGGCACAGGGGATTGGAGTAACAGACAGCTGTTTCCATTATCAGTCTTAAGTTAAAACTCCTCTTAAGTAAAAACATCCTGGTGTTTAAGAAGGCAGGGCTGGTTCCCTATCATCATCAGACTCAGATTCCAAAGCCTCCATGACAGGCAGGATAGCCATGTTCCAGATCCCATAGGCCAGTGATGGCGAACCTTTTTTCTCTCGGGTGCTGAAATAGTGTGTGTACATGCTATCATGCATGCATGAGTGCCCACATCCATAATTCAGTGCCGGGAAGGGCAAAAACAGTCCCCCCCCCCGGAGACCCTCTGGAGGCCGGAAAAGGCCTGTTTCCCAACTTCTGGTGGGCCCAGTAGGCTCGTCTTTTGCCCTCCCCAGGCAAGGCTTCCCTGGAGCCAGGAGAGGGTAAAAAAACCCTCTCTCCCCTGGAGGATCTCTGAAAGCCAAAAACACCCTCCCAGAGCTTCTGTGAGAGGCAAAAATCAGTTGGCCAACACACACATTGGAGCTGATCTAGGGTAATGGCTTGCGTGCCAGCAGGTATGGCTCCGCATGCCACCTTCACCATCACTGCCATAGGCCAAGGAATTAGGTCTGCAGAAATCATGAGATGTAGTTTTTCTGCATAGCGCATGCCTTCTAGAATATTCTCCCTCCTGGTATTAGGGTGCCTCACCCCGATGGTCTTTCAGAAGGTCTTGAAGACCTAGCTATGTGCTTAGTCCTGAGGTTCTGAGTGTGGGAACGACAGTTTTTAGGCTATGTTGAAGCCGACAGATGACAGTATCTCTTGGTTACTATTTATGTTTAAGCATTTTTATACATAATTAACTATTTTAATTGTTGTTATGACTGTTTGCCACCCAAAATTTTTTCGGAGCATAAGACGCACCTAGGTTTTGGGGGAAGAAAACAAGGAAAAAAGGCCTCTGCCTCCCAGCAATTTGCCAAACAGCACAGATGATATACACTAAATGCTATGTATTTCTGTGCATGTATGCCTGAACCATAGAAATAGCAAAGAATTGGAGAAATGTACATTATGGCAGTATATTAATCCCAGAAAGTTTTCTTAAATGTAATCACACTAAATCCTCCCAATTATTTAAAAAGATCTACTCCAAACATGTTTAAGTCAGGGTTTAACTCAGTTGCCTTATCTTAATACTAAAACGGTTATACCTTCAGATTATAATTTTATTTATACTTTTACAGATATTTAAAACTGATGTGGCATTATGGAAATATTATCTGCTATTTAAAAGGAGATACAATAGCACTGGTCCTCTTCAGATCAAGCATTTATTTTAAAAAGCTTCTTCATTTCGTTAAGTTGTCTAGAACAATAATAAAGCAGTCTTTAAAAAGTGTAATAATTTGAACATTCTATAGGCATTTACAGTTATTAACTTACCTCCTTGTTGCAAAAACCAAACAGCCAGTTTCAGCAC
The DNA here is from genome assembly GCF_031021105.1 of Erythrolamprus reginae. Lineage (NCBI taxonomy): Eukaryota > Metazoa > Chordata > Lepidosauria > Squamata > Dipsadidae > Erythrolamprus > Erythrolamprus reginae. The sequence continues at coordinate 359,725,664 of NC_091950.1, read as the reverse complement.
AGTCCGATCCCTCCAGCAATTTGCCTCTGTGCAGCTTTAGTTTCACTTTCATTTTAGCACATGGGCTTGCCAGCAACTTCAATCAATCAGCTGAGTGTTAGGAGGCAGATAATCAGTGGCTTGTGCTAACCAGGCTCTGCTGCCGTTTGCTGCAAGGAGGTAAATTGCTAGCAGGCAGAGCCCAAAGAGTGGGGGTGGCTGTGTGGGGCTAAATTTGGAGTATAAGACGCACCAAAGCTTTCACCCCTTTTTTGGCGGGGTGGGGTATAAAACGGTGCTTCTCATATTCCAAAAATATGGTAACTCATTTTAGATGGGTGGCTTTAAAATCAAATCAATCAATTAGTAAAGCCAATTTGAAATGAAGCCTGATATCTGTTAGCTTATACCAATATATTTATGTAATCCAAAAATTATAAAAATTGGAAGGAAATGTAGAGGTTAAATAGGGTAACTTTCTCAGTGTAGAATCTGCTAAAATATTTTGCGGAGGTGGTTATCTCATCTCTATTTAAATATTTTCAATAAAATGCAACATATGCCTTCACCATACAACCTGTCCCACTGGTTGATAGCTCTTACAATCAGGAAATGCTAACATCTAAACTGGATCAACTTCCCTGCTATTTCAACTTCCCTACCATTCCTCACAGGACAAGATTTTTTAATTCTCAGATTACCTTGTTAACCTTTATTTGAACTTGCTTTAATTTGTCAATGTTCTTTTTACACTGCTATGCCTACAACTAGAAACAGTATGACCAATGGGGCTTGACCACAATTGGTTAAACTGGTCAGGTTTTTTGTAACACGTGTTATTAAAAATATTACATCTATTACAGAAACCAGGACAAAGCACATGATGCTCCACAGTACTACTCTTGAAGCTGATACAAACTTGTTTATGAATATTCTCTGGGTGTAGTCATTCAATTATGAATCCATTTAACTGTTGCATCTTCTAGTCCATATGTATCATTTTACTAATTAGGGTATCATTATCTGATCTAAATGTAGTTCATAAAATCATCTACTACTACTACTGGTCAATGAATACTTCAGCTTCAACTACAACAACACATGCGCACAAAATAGATTCAAACTCTATGTAAACCACTCAAAACTTGACTGTAGAAAATATGACTTCACCAACAGAGTGATCAATGCATGGAATGCACTGCCTGACTCTATGGTTTCTTCCCCAAACTCCAAAAACTTTAACTTTAAACTGGCTACAGTCAACCTCACCCCATTCCTAAGAGGTCTGTAAGGGGTGTGCATAAGCGCACCATTGGGTCTATCGTCCCTGTTCTACTGTCCTATTGTCCAAATTTACTTATACTACTTTCTTTTGTTTATGTTTATACCATACCTATTACCTTGTACACATTCTGATAAATAAATAAATAGATAGGTAAATAGATAAATAAGAGGAAGAGGAAGAAGAACAAGAAAGTTGTAGATGAATAGAGTTGGTGAGATCTTCAAAAAGACAGAGATGAAAAATTTAAAGAACAAAAAACAGCGTATGGAAATGATCTATGAATGTGGTGGAAGAAATGATGACAGAAGATACGAAAGGCATAATGAGCAGTGTAGGCATAAACTAGTTAGTTATATTACCTTTTCTTATCTTGTGCCTTCAAATACTTCACTATTTCTTATTCTTTTCTGCCCCCTTGCATAACACTGCTTACCCTGAAAATGAATAGCATGATGGATAGATGTGTATGTAAATTTCATTTAAAAGCCTGATTAAAATTTAAAGCTTTTTCAATGCTAGAAGTGAATTATCTGTATAATCCTCTAATAAGGAACTATTACACAACTTAAACACCAGAATAGAAAGAAGGCTCTATTATTTTTCATTTATACTAAGAATTATTTTGAAGGAAAGGAAAGAAGGATGTTTTCAGCAAATCAAGATGATGCCAAAATGATACACATTCAATGACATACTCATACAAATCATGCTATTATAAATTGCATCTGAACATCTTACCCAAGAACATATGTCACAGAATTCACATGATTATATCATCACAAATTTTATCACTGCCCCTACTCTCACAAGTGTCTGTCAATTATGCAAGGGTGCCTAGCAACCTATTTTGAAGGAAGAAGGTAAATGATGAAACATGTGTTGTAACACAATTTCCTTTTTTTCTTTGGATGACATAACACAATAATGAAAGGATAGAACTGGATTTGTGAAATCATAATACATGTATTATAATTTTGGTACTGTTGTGATTACTGTCAACCTAGTTCTATGGAATTCTGTAACATATTTCTTTTAACTTTGTTCCATAAAGTTTCCACGTCTTCTTTCCCCATGTTCTCTTTCCATTAAGCTATTTTCTAAAACATTTTATTAACACATACTGTGACTTCCTAGTTTCTCTCCACATTATTTGAGTTATTTGTCTTTTTCATCTATTTTCCCCAATATCCATTCCCGACATGAGCATATAATGGTCCACCCATATTCAGAAGAATGAATCATTCTTGTATTCTTTACTAATTCTCTCTGGCTTTTTATCATAAATAATTCAATAAATAGTGCTTTTACATTTATATTCTTATTTCCCATGAATACATATGAATAGATTCATATTTGAAACTAACATACTTTTTCTATGCAAATACTTATCAAAGAATCACCACTCTTGTTTGTTCTTGGATCTCTTAATGCCCCAATCATCATTTACCCTACTTTCTTGTTTTGATCCTGCCCATCCAATCATATCATCCAGCCAAATAATTTTTCCCCCTAAATGACACTCATACTGAATTTTGCACACTGTTTTACAAAATTCACCTGTGATTCTTCTATATCCACAGGTTGGTTACTACAGCATAATCAATCTATGAATTTTTAATTTGATATGTGCCCCACCATAATTGAGATTACATCAATTCAAACTTTCTGACAATGATTTTAGTTTTTTATTCCTAATCAAACCTAAACCTTATCTTTCCTGCTTCACAAAATCAGACCACTTTCATTCAGATATATCACGTCCTTCTTCTTTCTTTTACTTTCAGGCATATAACACCTCTATTTTCATTAATCAATCAATTTCATTGATTAATTAATTAATTAATGCATATTGTAAGCAAATAGTTTTACACAATATTAAACAAACTATAATTATTTTAATAATGAGTATGTACATACATACATACAATAAGTATGCCTAAAATTTTATATTTATTGAAGTGAATGCAGTACTTAATTCTAAGACATGTACTGTATATAATTTATCTGTAAAATACATTGTTTGTGTACTGAAAAAAAGACTAAGATCAAGTAAAAAGTTACTAGACCAAGTACAACTATACTAAGACTTTACCAGTATTTGTCTGAACATAGAAGATCTTTTACCTTCCACATCAAGGCACCTAGGTGGGCTATCTGACCAGATAAGGTTATACATGCACTCAAGGAACTCTGCACCTTCTAGTTTATATCCAGGAAAACACTGAAAATATATCATTGATCCTACTGGGAAGGAAGACTCGAACTGAGATATATTAGTGAAACTATGAGGAAGCAGCAGTGGTCTCAGGCAACCTGCAAATTAAGAAGAAGGAGGTGTCTTATTATGAGATATTTATTTTTTAAAATAGCTACTCAACAATAAATTTAATATAGATATTCCTTCATCTGAACAGCAAATTAATACTTCAGCTGACTCATTCTTGAATTTCCTCACTCCCATTTTTTGCTAGATGACAAGTTCTAATTGTTCAGCATACAATTTTAATTTCAAAATTTCATATGATCATGTCCAACTTAAGACATCAATTCAGGCTGCAGTCATGAAGCAAATTACTTGTGGTCATTTACACAATTCTGCCAGCTTCTCCATCTCCACTGACTTTGATTATCATAATCCAGCTGTGAAATGACAAATTGCAATCATGTGACCATGAGATGCTATAATCATTGTAACTGACAAGTACCAAAGCACAATTATGATAGCAGGGGATGTTGCAACAACTGAAAGTTTGAGGACCAGCATGTCTATTATAATGGTACCTGCTTCATAAATTGTACTCTAGCAAATGACTATTTTACATGCCCACAATATATACAGTATCATCAAGAACTGTAGCACTTATCCACCTATCTTTTAAAACTACACAAAATTATGGAAAGAAGCTATGGCCAATGCTAAATGTATGCCACAAGATTTAGTCATAGCCAAATAATGCATTAATCACATCTGTGCTGCAACACATTTCCAAAAAAAGTTCATCAACTTCTCATTTTCACCATTATGCTACTAATATGAGCAAAGAGGGGACTTAACTGTAGAAAGTATTAGTGGACTAGAAAGGTTAATCTACCTAGCCACTGATTCAGCTAAAAGCACTCCTGCAATAAGTAAGGGTTTTTTCTGATTTCACCGAACAATTCTAAAGAAAAAATAAACTAATGAGAGATTTGGAGGTAAAATTTGTTAAATGGGGCAGCATTCCAGTTTTCTGATTCCCCCCAGCATTTGACCCCACTACACTTTAACGTTCTCTACATAAAAACAGAAAGACGTCTGAATCTCTGCTAATCTCCCAATGAAGTCTATATGTAAATCAAAATAAGTACAAAGCGATACATATTAGGCAACATAACTTAACTCCTCCAAAGTGTTGAATATTGGCTTCAACTGTTTAAGAAAATAATTCTTGATGGTATATAGATTTATTCAACTAAAAATAATGAAATGCATATTTAGCAGGAATTGATAAATGCTTAGATTTTTGTTAGGGATTATTAGAAAGCCTTAAATGGCATGGGCCTAGGACACCTGAAGAACCATCTCATTCCAATGGGACCAGCCCGCTTCCCCTATGATGGCAGATGGGACATGCTGTAAATCCTGCAAGTTAAGGAATTTGGGCTGGTCCATAAGATCCTTTTCTGCCATTTGGAACATCTTACCTCCTGGAATGACATATTCCCCTCCATCCAGACCTTCCATAAGCATCTGAAGACCTTTCTGTGCTAGTTGGCCTTGGGCCCAATGGGGGAGTATTACTCTGAAGATGGTTAATGGACTAAAAGCAGATCTCACCTCATCCTCCTGCATACCCTCTTCCCTCCCCCCCTCTTTTTACCATCATTTATAATTTTACTGATTTGAGATATACGTTTGTACATTATTGCTTTTAATGTTGTAAGCCTTGTGGTGAGATGGGTAGCAGACAAATGTAACATATAATAAATAATAATAATAATAATAATAATAATAATAATAATAATACAGTAATAGAAAAGAATATGAAAATTAAACACAGTTGAAGGCAGAACAAGAAGCAATGGAGAACTAAGAACAACTAATCAAGGAGAAAAGCAAGCTAGTATTAAGGAGAAATTTCCTTATAGTTAGCCCAATTAATGGAGTGGCTTGCCTTCAGAGGTTGTAGGTGTTCCATGACTCGATGTTTTTAAGAAGACATTGGACAACCATTTGTCTGAAATGGTATGGGGTCTCCTGCTTGAGCAGGGGGTTGAATAGAAGACCTCCTAGGTGCCTTCCAATTCTATTATTCTGTTAGGTTAAACAACTATTATATTTTTTATATAATATATGATATGACTCTATTTCACAGTTGATTTTGCATCATTGTAAACAAAATTCACTAATAAAGTATCACATTTTAATTTAAAAAAAAATTATAGAGAAACTACAAGAGTTAAACATTGACACAAAAATTGGAAAAACTGATCAATTTTCTCTGTCTCAGGTAAGACACTTGAGATATTTAAGTATTGAGATATTTAAAATTATGGAGAAATGTTACAGGGATGTTATAATTTTGTAACAAGGTATGCATTTTGTGGTAGAGTCAATAAAAGATATCTTTATGCAACTGTGTCTGAAGTATACACCTAAAGTAGATATAACACCTGAAATATATACCCATGATTCATGAGAAAAGAAAACTAAGAACTTCTTTATTATTCACCACCTTAAGACCTAAAGCCCATTGTTTTTTGATCTTCAAATCAGATGTATTTGTCCTATCAATTCATTAATAGCAACTCACAGGATGAAGAATTATTATACAAAAGCTGGAATAAAAACATACCCTGCCCCATCTAAATATACAGCTTATTCCAAAATACACAGAGTAAGTGGATGCTATGGTGCTTGCCAAGCTAAAAAGAGACAGACAAACTATTGTGGCATGATATAGCATAAATAAAGTCTATAAGGCTTGATTAGTCAGATTGTTAAAATGTGTTCCAAGGCGCCAGAATAGAAGTTTTAGTTCCTAACGCCATGGGAAATTTGTCTTTTCCTATGGTCATAGGCGACCACTGTGAAACGGTTGTTCGACCCCAAAAAGGATCCCGACTCTCAGTTGAGAACCACTGCTTTAGAGGTTAATGTTATTTCTCGTTGTATTTTTGTTTATTATTTTATTGCACTTGTGTTTTGTTATTTATATTGTGAGCTGTCCTTTGCTGATATGGAAGTAGGTGCCACAAAAACAAAATGAAATTAAAAAGATGTTATTATTATGGATGCTTATTGATTAAAAGTGACAAAAGTAGGAGAGATGGAATTCAATAAAAAAGAGCTTATTTCCCCTGGAAAAAAAATAGTTTGTATATCTATGTGTTTGATGGATTTTCTTTCATATAATATTCAACTGTGTCTTATTCAGGATTTGCTTATTTCCGCAAATGAATAAACTGAATTAAAGGTAGAGAAATTTTGAACATGATGACTCCATGCTATATATTTCATTTAGTGCTCATTATCTGGAAGATGTAGGATAGCACCTTCAATGAAGTTTTATTTAGGATTACAGATGCAAGAACAATTTGTAACCTTTTCTTAATGTCAGGAAGTTTCTACTTGACACCAGAACCAAAGAAAATAGATAAGGTAAAATCCCTATTGATGCTGATTTTAATTATTTTGAATTAAGTATTGAATTAGTTCTTTAATTGAAGTAAAGGATTCAATTAACTTGACAACCTAATTATTTACATCAGCAAGTTTAAAAATAAATTAAAAATACAAAACATTTAATTTTATATCTCCAATGAAGCAAACAACAGACTAATCATATTAAAAATGCATTTTTTGCCATATGAATAGCAAAGTATCTCTAATAAAGGTAATAGCATTTAGCATAATGCTGTACTAGTAACTATAGTTAATAGATATGTCCTTAAGATGCAAGCCTTGTGCCACCCACCCAATCTGTCTCTACTCAAAGTATTAGATCTATAAGATAAGATGCTCTAGTGTACTAAACCTTGGCAAATGGGCAGATTATCCCATGTTCCATCATCTTGGCATACTGATATCAGGTTGTCTAAATCAGAGAAATGGATCTGGAATCCTTCGTGACAGCTGATTATTAATTTATCTCCAGTTCTGTATGTCTTGTTCTGAATTTCTGCATCTTCAACAGCTGGAGCAAGGCAATCTGTAGCTTCATAAAAAAATGTTGCATTATCATCTTAAATTTGAAAATGTTGGCTAATGTAATGCAAAAAGTTTTATATATATACACAGGTAGTCCTCGACTTAGAACAGTTCATTTAATGACCATTCAAAGTTACAATGGCATTAAAAGTGACATTACCATTTTTCACACTTACGCCCTACCCATAGTCATGTGATAAAAGTGCAGATTCTTGGTAACTTGATTCATACCCTGTTTTCCCCAAAATAAGACAGACCCTGATAATAAGCCCATGGCAATAAGGCCAAGTCCTTATTTTAGAGTTCAAAAAAATATAAGACAGGGTCTTATTTTTGGGGAAACAAGGTATTTATGATGGTTGCAGTGTCCCGGGGTCATGTGAACAGCTTTTGCAACTTTCTAACAAGCAAAGCCAATGGGGAGGGCAGATTCACTTAATTCCTATCTTACCAACTTAACAACTGCAGTGATTCACATATTAACTGTACCTAGAAAGGTAATAAAATGGGGCAAAACTCACTTAACAAATTTCTCACTTAATAACATAAATTTTGGTCTCAATTGTGGTCATAAGTTGAGGACTACCTGCAGTTTTCCACACTATGTTACATTTCCTGCATTATGTTAGGAAATTTGCATTTTTTTAAAAAAAGTGATTTGTTATTTGGCCATCAATACTATATCAGGATCAGTATACAACTATACCAGTATACATTTATTATTATTGTCCATTTCTCCCTCCCCCCCAAGGAATTGATTAAAATATTTTACAAAAAAAAGAAGGAAAGGAAGGAAGGAAGAAGGAAAGGAAGGAAGGAAGGAAGAAAATTTTAGATAGATAAATAGATACATACATACATACATATACATAAACTATATTCAAAGCAGCATGAAGCTAACAACTTCAGCCTGATGATGGTGAATGTGATTTCACCGAAACGTCACATAGACACTCAAAATATTACACGGGGTAAAACCCGAACTCAGAACAATCTACATACATACATACATACATACATACATACATACATACATACATACATACATACATACATACATATGCTTATAACAGTGTAAAAGCAGCAAATGAAAATGTAAGCATTAATAAACAAATAAATGAAATTGAGCCAAATGGAAAACTGACAAATACAGTGATACCTCTTCTTACAAACCACTCGTCATACGAACTTTTCGAGATACGAACCCGGGGTTTAAGATTTCTTTGCCTCGTCTTAAGAATCATTTCAGTCTTACAAGCCTGAGCCTGGGTCCATGGGCTCTCTTATTGCGTGTGTGCTCTCTTACTGCCACAGGGATTCCCCTGCCTTGTGACTGCCACCGCTGGGATTTCCCATTCATTCCCCCCCCCTGCTGGGATTCCCCACCTCCTCCCTGCCAGCCGAAGTGCCAGTGATTTTTCCTTGGCTTTCCAGCGGCTGGTCGAGATGCCCCCCTTCCTCCTCCTCCTGCCCAGCGGGAGGTGAAGTGCTGGGGGGGGGGGTGTCAGGCCGCCCCTCCTGCCCTGCAGCCGAAAACACAAAGCCGGACCGCCGCTGCCTCCCAGTCCTCCCCACCCCTTTCTCCCGCCCATCACCCTTGGCCGGCAGGATCCTTCACAGCCAGCTGGCAGAACCTGCATCCTGAGCCTGAGACCCCCCCAGCGCTTCGCTTCCCGCTGGGCAAGAGGGCTCAGGAGGCAGGTTCTGCCGGCCGGCTGTGGAGGATCCTACCGGCCAAGGGTGATGGGCGGGACAAAGGGGCGGGGAGGACTGGGAGGCTCAAACCTCCTGCAGCGGTGGCCCGGCTTTGCATTTTTGGCTGGGGGGGCAGGAGGGCTGGCCTGACCCCCCCCCCCAGCACTTCGCCTCCCGGCGGGCAACAGGACTCAGGAGGCAGGTTCTGCCAGTTGGCTGTGGAGGATCCTGCCGGCCAAGAGCGATGGGCGGGAGGGTCGGGGAGGACTTGGAGGCTCAAGCCTCCTACAGTGGCGGCATTTCGGCGTCCGGGTTTCTGAGTTTTGGGCTTGCACGCCTTATTCACGTTTATATTGATTCCTATGGGGAAAATTGCTTCACCTTACAAACCTTTCATCTTACGAACCTGGTCACGGAACCAATTAAGTTCGTAAGACGAGGTATCACTGTACTGTAAAGATCAGCTTATTTAATTGCTGGCAAAAAGATACAAATAAAGAGGAAGCTGACCCATCTCCACTTGTAGGATTCTTTCAGAAGATACAGTTGTTCTTAAATAGCAGTGAAGTTCAAATGAGAGGAAATTACTGCTAAATTAATTCAGGGTTTTAAGCTAGTAACCTGTACATTAAACTATGCATATAGCCACAGTAGCCAGTAAATTACCTATAATTTATATAAAATATAATTACCTATATTTTATGTTTGGTATGTATGTGCTGTATGGTTTTTTTAATTGTTTGGAGGTTTTTTATGTAATTTTATTATTAGATTTGTTTCATTATTATACTGTTTTTTTATTACTGTTGTGAGCTGCCCCGAGTCTTCGGAGAGGGGCGGCATACAAATCTAATAAATAATAAATAATAATAATAATAATGAAATAATACACAATAAACCCCAGTTAAAATGACAGCAGAATTCTGCACTAGTTGAAATTTCCTGATAGTTATCAAGGGCAGCACCAATTACATCATTTACAGTAATCTGTGTGGGAGATAACATTATATATTTACTGAATTTATGCCCCATGTTTCTTTTAAGTAGCTTGACACTATAATAAGCTTACAGAAAGTCAATTTGTTGCAGCTGCTAGGACAGTGATGGCAAAGTTATGGCAGGTGGAGCCATATCGGTGGGCATGAGCTCAGGTCTGGCACACATTCCGGGCCCATTGTGAGTCAGGAAAAAGGTTGTTTCCAACCTCCAGAGGGGGTGGCGAAGGCCCGTTTTTTGCTTTCAGAGCCTTTCTAGGAGCCTGCAGAGAGTGAAAATGCACCCCCCGGGAGGTCTTCCAGAGGTCAAAAATATCCCATTTGCCAAATTCCAGTTGGACCGAAAGGCCCTTTTTTTGCTCTCCCCAGGCTTTAGTGCCTTCCTAGAGCCTGGGCAGGGTGTAAATGGCCTTCTCCACTCCCCCGGAGGCCCTCTGCAGGCCAGAAATGGCCCATTTGCAAACACCCACAAGTGATTTCATTCATGATTGCAGCCTGAATTCATGTCTTAAGTTAGACATGGTCCCATGAAATTTCATTTTCTGCTACATTGCTTAGTGATGGGCGGCTTGGAAAAAATGGGAGCCAAGAGGCAAGGGAGCGACTGCCTCTGTTGTCCCCGAGCGGGTTCAGCCCAGCTGCATGGGTGTATCTCCCCCTTTCCCTGAAAAGTAGTTGGGGGGGCTTATTTGAGGGGGATGTTATTTCAGCACATGCCCTGAAAAGCCTTAATATCAGGACATGTTGTATTTTTGGAGAAACATGGTATGTATATTTGTGTACATCTGCCAAATGACAGCTGCATGCATTTGTATTGTAAACAGAACGTTTATAATCTCAAGACTGATGAATGTGAGGTAATAACAGCAAGCAAAATTATAGGTGAATCGTTTTTAAAACCCAGGAAATAATACATTTAAAGAATTAATTCAGTCTGCAAGTATGGGAGAGTGTTTTTAAACTCTAACTAAAGATACTATTTTGCCCCAGTCAGATTCATAATTGTACATTACCATTTCTAGGCCTCCTGCTTGAAGAAACCAGAAAGCAAACTTTTTGTTTATAGGTTTATAGGTTTGCCCAGAATTTGTGCGATGATTTGGTCAGAGATTATGCAATATATCTAGAATAATGATTTGCAAAAAGTATTTCACATATTACAAATGTTCACATTCCAACTTTGGAGCATTGAGGAACGATGGTATGATGAACTTCATTACCTCCTTATCAGGAAAAAAAAAAGCATTCTAAATCCCATCCTTTCTGCCTTGCCAAAAAAGCCTTTAGCTCCTCTTTACAGCATTTGTATCGACATGGTGTAGGAAATACAGAAACAGTGGCTCACATACAAGTCTCTGTACTCTAGAGATTTTTTTTCAAGAATCCCACTTTTACCTGGAGCCTCGGTGATGAAATAGTTACAGTGCAGCACTGCAAGCTACTTCTGCTGATCACTGGCTGCTAGCAGTTTGGCAGAATGAATCTTAATAGGTTCAAGGTTGACTCAGCCTTCCATCCTTCCAAGATTGGTAAAATGAGGACCCACATTGTTGGGGCAATATGCTTACTCTCTGTAAACTGCTTAGAATAGGCTGTAAAGCACTGTGAAGCGGTATATAAAACTAAATGCTAAGTCTAAATACTGGCTGCTATACCACAATAATTATTGTGTGATCTCACTATCCACTTTCCAGAAAGGATAGTAGCCACTGCCAAATTCTGTCAATGGGTCAGCAGAATTCACCAGACAATGCTCATGTTGGTAAAAATAAGGATTCATAACTTTTGTTTTTCTTAAAAATCAATGCTTGCTTTGATCAATTATTGCAATAGTAATAGCAATTGATTATAAAAGCTGAAATATAATAAATAAATAAACCTAACTAAACCCTTGCAGGAAAGCAACTTTTCATATCCTGTTTTTTCTCAAAATAAGACATCCCCTGATAATAAGCCCACTGGGGCAATAAGGCCAAGCGCTTATTTCAGGGTTGAAAAAATATAAGACAGGTCTTATTTTCGGGGAAACACGGTACCATTTAAGAATGAATTATATCTATTGTAGATGACGCCAAATAGAAACAGATATAAAACTAGGATTAAAACTTGTAAACCACATGCTGGTTCAAATAGAAGACCTAAAGCAATGCTCTTAATGATAATGAAAACAAGTGGGAAAATTGCTATTTAAGATGTCAATTTTTAAAGTATTCAGGCCCGAAGCCATGTGATCCTTTCAAAAACAAATAGCAGCAATTTGTTGTGATAAACCTGTGTGCTGGTAACAGGGCCGCCGATAGACCGGTACTACTGGGAGTGGTGTCACGGGCCCGGCGAAATTGAACAATTAGGGGGGCCCGCAGTCAGCAGCTCCTTGCACATGCGCAGACTGTACCCTCCCTCTTTTGCTGGCCGCCTGCCTGAGCTTCACCTCAGCAAAGTAAAAGGCCCGGCCAAATTGATTAGGTGAGGCAGGCGGCCCGGCCGGCAAAAGAGGGAGGGTACAGTCTGCACATGTGCAAGGAGCTGCTGACTTGGCGCCAGAAGGCTGGCCGGCGGGGGCGGGGGGCCCTAATTGTTCAATTTGGCCGGGCCTTTTACTTTGCTGAGGTGAAGCCCTCACCTCAGCAAAGTAAAAGGCCCGGCCAAATTGAACAATTAGGGGCGGCGGCGGCGGCAACGGGTGGGTGGAAGAGAAAGAGAATGGGAAGAAGGTGCTTCAGCCTCGGAGTTCGGTGACCACAGCTTGGCTGATCTTCTATAACATCACCATGACGGCCGGAATCCCACCCCCGCGAGGAAAGAAGCCAGGGAGGCCGGCAGATAGGCAGGGAGCCCCGATGGCAGCCGCGGAAGGAGCTCGGCCCTCCGGAAGCCAAGCTCCCCATCGCTATGGGAAGCCGGCCGCTTCTCCTGCTGAGCCCAGTCCTCGCCCAGTGGCTTTCGGTTCCTCCCACCGAGGAGCTGCAAGGCTGGCCCCGGAGCCCCGCGCGGCCAGCGTTCCCTCGTGCCCGGCGGGCTCCCCTTTCCTAAACCCCCGCCAGCCCCCTCATTCCCTTCCCGCCCTCCTTCCCCGAGGCGTCCCTTGCCCATTATCCCGTGCCGGGCATGGGGGCTTCCGCCGCCTTCCGCAACGCCCCCCGAGGAGCCGCGTGGGTCTCCAGCCTTCTCCTGGTGAGTCACTGCGGCAAGGATGCGGGCGAGGGAGAAAGGGAAGAACCCGGTGCCTCGGGCGCTTCCCTCTTGCGGTAGAGGGGTAGGTGGTTTATGGGGAGCGGGGGAGGGAAGGAGCCGGCATAGTAAAAATCACAATTTCTTTCGTTGCTTTTTCTTTCTTTCTCTATTTCTCTCTTGCTCTTTCATTCTTTTTTCTTTATCTTGCTTTCTTGCTTTCTCTTGCTTTCTCTCCTTCCTTCCCTCTTTCCATTTCTTTCATTCCCCCTCTCTTTTTATTTCTCTTTCATTCTCTTTCTTTCTTTTGTTTCTTTTTCTTTCTTTCTCTCTTTCTCTCTTGCTCTTTCATTCTTTTTTCTTTCTCTTGCTTTCTTTCTTCCTCTTTCTTTCTCTCCTTCCTTCCCTCCTTCCATTTCTTTCATTCCCCCTGTCTCTTTTTATTTCTCTTTCATTCTCTTTCTTTCTTTCTTTTTCTTGCTCTTTTTCTTTCTCTCTTTTACCTTCCCTTCCTCTATTTCTTCTTTTCTTTCTCCTTCCTACCTTCTTCCCTCCCTCCCTTCCTTCAGTCCTTCCTCTCTTACTCTCCCCTTTCATAAGTTTCCTTCCTTCCTTCCTCTGTTCCTGTCCCTTCCCCCTTTCTTTCTTTCTTTCCCGCCCTCCATCTCTTGCTTTCCTTCTCCTTCCTCCCTTCTTTCCTCCCTCACTCCCTTCTTTCACTCCTTCCTCTCTTACTCTCCCCTTTCACACCTTTCCTTGCTTTATTTGCACCCTTCCTCTGTTCCTGTCCCTTCCCTCTTTCCTTCCTTCCTTCCCACCTCCGTCCATTCATTCACCCATTCCTCTCTTGATCGCCTCTTTTACCATTCCTTCCTTCCTTCCTTCCACCCTCCCTCCTTCCTTCATAGCTCGCCCTCGCCTTTCTTCCCTTCCTTCCAGATGGGAGTGCCCCCTCAAGACACCCGCCCGACTGCTGGTACCCTGCTTTTTCTCTCCCCTCATCCTTTCCAGCTCCTCACCGGTGGCTGCCGGGTGTGGGATCCCCCTCCCCCCTCCCCTCGCTAGAAAGCACATGGTTTTGTCAACAAGAAGGGAGAAGTGCCAAGGAGTCGTAAATAAGCCTCGCTCTGCCTGACCGATGCCAGGAGGATCTTTCTTTCCCTTGTCACTCCCGCTTCTTTCTTTCTCCTGGACGAGTCCACACAATCGGCTTAACCCAGTTCCTGAAATAGCCTATGGCAGTGCTTCCCAACCGTAACAACTTGAAGATATCTGGACTTCAACTCCCAGAATTCCCCAGCTGGGGAATTCTGGGAGTTAAAGTCCAGATATCTTCAAGTTGCCAAGGTTGGGAAACACTGGCCTATGGGACCGCCTCGCTTGGCGTGAAGCGGGAAATGATCCCCGGGGGATGGAGTGGCTTGGCGACTTAAAATAGTTTTAAAATGGCGGGGGGGGGGGCAGGCACTTAGGCTGTATGGGGCCCCAAAATTCCTGATGGTGGCCTTGGCTGATAACAAATTTAATGTAAGTAAACTAAAATAGGCATAATGTGGTCACCCAGTCTTTTGCATCAAATACAGATTCTTCTCAAGAGAAATCTCATATAAAATGAGAAGCATCAAATCTGGAAGTTGCTATTTAAAATTGAGTAACTGTGCAAGTTGTGCCTTTGTCAGAATGGCAGCAAAATCACTAGTGGGTTCTAAAGTCCATTACTACCGGTTCATATGCGTGCTCGTGCAATGCTTTTGCACATGCTCATAAGGATCCCGGGTGGGTGGGCGGAGCCTCCAGCCATCACTACCGGTTCAAAGAACCGGCTGAACAGGGAGCAACCCACCACTGCAGCAAATAGAAACCAGGTGAAGGTAGCAAAGACAAAGAATACCAGAACAAATTAACCTGCACTACTGTACAAATCTGTATTTTAGAAATGTAATTCCTCAAACTAAACTGACTTAGACAACTCACTTACAAATGGTATTTTCTTTTTATGCTTATATACTTCTGTCTCTGAGATGAGATAATGTGAATGAAAGAGCTTGTGTCATCTGTATGTTATTAATATCAGAACCTGAATTCCCCAAAACTTCGCCAAGTAATTTTATGTAGATATACATGATATAGGGAACTATGGAACATTTTATTGATTAAAGAGAATATAGTCCTCCCCCACTTCCCATTCAAGTAACCTTCTCTGTCAAGAATGAAATAAATAATTTACACAATGCCACCACCCATCCCTCCAGCATTACAGAACTGTTGAATGTACAAAATACAATGGAAATATTTAGCAAAATCAGTAGGATCCCACTCTTTCAGCTATTTCCAAAGACAATTTATACACAATAACCTTCAGGAAAATTTCTCCATTAAATCCAGAGCAGAAAAGAATTTATAAACAATTCTTTGCTAAAGGATGATCCAGCACATTATCATTATGGTTAAATAATAGTCTATTCCCTGGCAAGGCTGAGCTATATGGACTGATGACCATATATATTACAGATAAAATTGTGACAGACTCTTAAGAGAGAATTCAAAATGGAAATGTATAAAAATAAAGAAGCTTATGGCACCCATTTTAGAAATAATCTTGCAGAATTTTTGTGAAAATTTCACATATAAAATATGCTTAGTAATTTTATTAAAATGTGTAAAATATATAATTTGCTTATATGATAAACAGATAATTCTTCTCATTTTATATGGTTGATGACAAAAAGTTTTGTTCATGATATATTTAGGTTCACTTTTGCAACTAAAATATCACACATTACAGATGAAGTAGTAATTTTTCTAAATCAATTTGTATCTGGTGGGATAAAACATATTCAGTCAGAATATGATTTATGCCAATAGCAAATTCATTTCCTTTTAGAGTCCCCTCATATCTCAGAGAAATGCTGAATTGGTATTAATGCTCACAACTCTACTCATAGACCAAGGCCTGAACTTCCTTAAATTACTACAATACACCGAAAAACAATTCATCAGCAGAACTTATCCTGAACATTTTCAACAGTGTTTTTTCTACGTGCAAATAGGCACAATCTTTCTTTTCTATATATTTAATCATAGCAACACAACTAATATTAATACAGCAAATTAATGCAGAACACAATGTTTAATCGATGTTGAAAATTTCATTTGTAGTTAGACTGACATGGATAATATATTGATAATTTCCTTGTCTGCTCCTCTCAAAGATTCCATAATAAAAAAAAATGCATGTAAGAATTACACACAAAAAAAATACCCATGGATACCTTTCCAATAGAGAAATAATTGTTTTAAAATAATTGTATGTGCCTTTCCTTTTCCCTTCCAATTAAACTTATAACCTTCCAGTAATACATAACAGATGCTATATTCTGATTAACATCTACCTTTACTATAAGTTAATCATCCTGCTCTTAAAATAGAACTTTAAAGTTATATAAATAAATCTGAAGAATATTTAAATACCAAATTTGTATTTATTTTATTTGGATGTACCACTTGCATCTTTAACACAATTTTTCTATTATATATACAGTATCTATAAAATATATCACATTTGTCAGTATTTTAAAAAAATATTTAAAAAAACAACTTCGTGGGAATATCAGCTTCTGTTCGCGGACAGAGTAGTTAATGAATTCTGATTTTTAGTGTCAAAAGAAATGCATATTTTTATTTGACTCAGTGATGCCATCTCTTTCTTTGTGAATATGCAGTATTAAAATAAAAATTGTTTTAAAATTTTCTCTGAAATTATAGCAGAATCTCATAAACCAGAAGCACAGTGATAGTACAGTAATGTTTTCTTTACAAATGAAATTTGCTAACAGTAAATTAGACTTACCTTCTTGTAGGCACACAGGTTTATCACTTGGTTTCCAGCTGAGGGAGCCATTAAAATGTCTTTCACAAAGCTTTTGAGATGGGCCCTTAAGCCTGTATCCTTCTTGGCAATGAAACCGAACAACTGAACTTTCAAAGAAAACACCTGTGCTGGGCATTTTATATCCATATTCAGGGAATCCAGGATCGGAACAAGCATGGAGTTCGTCAAAACCTATATTAACAAAGATGTAAAATATTTATGTTCAGTCAGACAGTTATATCCTATTTCTTCTATCTGTAGTACTTGCTAAACTGACTTGTGTATTTCCAAAGCTAATGGGTAGAGCCTGAAACAAGATATCTCAGTTGATTTCCAAGCATGTGTTTAACTTGTCTTTTGCACACACACACAACACACATTAAATTTGTATAGGTCCAAACAGTGCTTAATATTATTAGCATGTCTTATTTTAATTCTTTTAATTTTAACTCCTTGTGACCACATGAAGAAGTCTATCCACCTTGTTGGCAATGTTTTTAGAAATGATTTGCATCACCTTCTTCTTAGGACTGAACAACTGGTCCCAAATTCTAAAGTAGGACTATGTAGTAGGACCTCCATGCTCCTAGTCTCGCACTTTAATCCCTAATCTACAATACAATTTATCTACAATAAATTGATTTCGAACAATAAAATACAAAATAGCAAATTCAAAATGTAGGAAACACAATATAAAACAACAGGCTCGAGATCAATCCAGACAAGACCGAGTGGCTGTGGGCATTTCCTCTTAAGGACCATTCGATCTGTCTGTCCATTGTGCTGGGGGGAGAAACTTTGACCCACTCGGATAGGGTCCACAACTTGGGTGTCCTCCTGGACCCACAGCTGAACCTTGACCATCATTTCTCAGCTGTGACCAGGGGGACCTTTGCCTAGGTTCGCCTGGTGTACTAGCTGTGGCCCTATTTGGACCAAGAGGCTCTACGCAAAGTCACCTAGAGCAGTGATGGTGAACTTTTTATTGCATGCTATCACCAACATGCAAGTGCCCCCACCCATAATTCAATGCCTGGAGAGGGCAAAAATGGTCTTCCCTGCCCCCACAGAGTCCCTCTAGAGGCTGGAAATGGCCTGTTTCCTGATTTCCAATGGCGCCCCCGGCCCTCTGGAACCAGCTCCCCCTGGAGATTAGGATCACCCCACCCTCCTTGCCTTTTGTAAACTCCTTAAAGCCCACCTCTGCCGTCAGGCATGTGGGAACTGAGACATCTCCCCCAGGCCTATATAGTTTATATAGTTTATAGTTTATATTTATATAGTATGTTGTGTGTATGTCTTTTTAAATTATGGGTTTTTAGATATTTTTAAATATTACATTTGTACTGTACATTGTTTTTTATTATTGTTGTGAACCACCCCGAATCTGCGGAGAGGGGCGGCATACAAATCTAATAAACAAACAAACAAACAAATAAATGTTTTCTATTCTTCATACTTGAGAA
Organism: Erythrolamprus reginae; assembly: GCF_031021105.1. Taxonomy (NCBI): domain Eukaryota; kingdom Metazoa; phylum Chordata; class Lepidosauria; order Squamata; family Dipsadidae; genus Erythrolamprus; species Erythrolamprus reginae. Next base: position 359,707,012 of record NC_091950.1, on the reverse strand, counting down.
TTTATTACCATGTTGGTATTATTGCCTGGTGAAGCATTTCAAACAGTCTGTATCCCATTGTTCAAATATGAAAACAGAATGAAGCACTTACTATTCACGTATTGCATATTATAGTTTCCTTCTTCCTATAAAGAAATATTTTAAAGTAATAAATTCTGAAATCAGTTCATTTCTATCCGTTTTCAGCAAAAATCTATAATGGTGTTTCCATTCTTTTATAACTGTAATTCCCTCCTTGATCAAATAAGATTATAGTTTGAATTGTGGGTTTTACTTATGCTATGACAAAATAATTGAAGATTTTAAAACAAATCATATCAGGAATGCCACACTCTGAGTATGATATATATGCAAATCAATGCTAAGCCCCAAAATACTTTTGTTAGCCTCAGCTCAAGAATGCTTTATAGAAAAGAAACACAAATGGCTAACATATAACAATTTGCTAATACATAGGAAACTGGGAGGTGGGGGGTGGGGTGGGTTTAAGATGAAATCAACAGCATAATTGACTACAGAAGGATTTAGCTTTCAATAGTTTTCCTATGCACAATTCATACAGTAGAAAGATTTAATAAGGATTTTAAAGCTACCAGAAATAGAATGCAATAAAACAGAATAAATTATGTACAAATGATGAATATGTGATTGCTAAAATATATAAAGATTTGAAACAGAGGAAGAGTAAGTTAAAAATACATGATGAAATGGTAAACAATTTTGATTTCATAGCCAAGTGGATCAATGAGAGAGAATGCTATTAAAGTCAGAAATCTACATTGTCTTACAATTTAAGAACTCCTCCTCCATCAGGAGGAAAGCCAATACAGTAATCAAAAACACTTTGCTAATGTGAGCCTAGGAATGAAGTCAGAAAGATCAGACTAGTAATTTCAATAACAAAGAACAGGCAAAGTGAAAGACAAAAGGAGAATACAGATTCCTAAACTATCTACTCTACATATACCCTAATCAAAGGAAGGACAGTTCTTGCCTATAAAAGTAGTAAAGATAATAAAAAAGATAAATACATAACCAAGCATGGGCAAGACAACCAATTCAAAATGATTTATAGCCACCAGACTAAGTCACCAAGGTACAGAACCTGCTGGAAAAGCTAAATTCCCACAGCTTTAAAAAAGCTCAGTAGAACTGAGACTATTTGAATTTCAGGGGGGATGCTGTTTCACAGAGAAAGCACATCTCTCGATCAGACAAGATGTTTATGCTTTACAGCCAGGGACTGGAATACACCTACTTTTTCATATGTTACAGGTTTGGCAGAAGCAGTAAGACAAAAACTATCTTAAAGGTGCCCATTGCTAAGGTAACCGTGCACCTCAAAGAGGAGAAGAGTTACACGGACTGTAATTGCCTGCATTCTGGAATTAATAAGGGTAATGTATTAGTCAAATTGGAGGTGGTTAGAGTAGGGATCCCTTTGAGATAGATCTCCCAATCCAGCAAAGCAAGCAACTGGCACACAAAATAAATTGGACCCTCAAATTTTACATCAGTTCTGCCTGGTGCAATCCTATCCTTAAGATATTCCACTTGTTTCTCAACCCTTATAAAGGACTCAAATTGTTCTCCTGAAACCAGCCTTATCTGAGCTTTCAAAGTCTGCCTTTCTACTTGGTCCATGGCATATCTTCTACAGAGATAAATCTGGGCAGCGCCTAATGGTTACTAATAGTGTTGTGCGAACTAAACTTGCATAGTTCAGGTCCATACAGAACTTTGCGGTGTTTGGCATACTGAACCCGAACCTGGACTTTTAAAAAAGCCCATGTTCAGGTTCAGCGTTCGCTCAAACACCGCGGTGGGTGGGAGGGGGCTCTGAGGCTCAAATCACCAACTCGACTTGGGGGTAGGCAGGAGGGGCAGCTCCAGACCCGGAGCCTGACCTCCCCCCCAGCGCTTCGCCTCACGCCAGGCCAGAGGAGTGGGGAGGCAGGTTCTGCCGGCTGGCTATTCAGGATCCTGGCCGGAAGCTTCAAGCGGGCAGTTGGTGGGAGATGGGGATGGCTCTGACTCAGAATATTTAAAGAGTGATTTAGTCAGCTGCTGCAGGCTTAGCCAGTTCCCTTGGGACTGCAGGATCTGGCGCTGGGCAGTTATGCTGCTTATGGGAAAAGGATGAAAAATGGAACAGAGCTGTGGGCAACACGAGCTTCAGCAAATGAATCCAGAAGATCATCTCGCAGAAGGTGAAGATCGAGCTGGACAAAAGTGTAAGTGTCTGAAATCTGCGGGGAGCTCCTGGATTTGGGATTAGCCCTCAAAGCCACCACAGCCAGCCCCAGATAATCTCAGTGGTGGTGGCTATAGTAAAAGAAGACAAAAGCGAACCGATCATGGGGAATGAATAGGGTGCCCCCAGCTCGAGCTTCACCTTCTTCTGCGAGCTGGATTATTATTATTATTATTATTATTATTAATTTTTTTTTTACTTACCATTGAGTCCAAACATCAAATGTGATTTGAATGCAAGGATGACCAGAGTAAAAGCACATATATCGTAGAACAAAAACTCAAGCAATAACATATTTCAAATAAAATCTGTCACCTGACTTTTAAAAGCTAATGTACAGTTGGTGCTTTTGAAAAAAAATGAAACATAGTATAAAGATAAGGTAGTCCTTGGATTACGATGGAACCTGGAATTGTGGTTTAAAGTCATTGCGATCGTAAGGTAATGCACAACATGACCAGAATCTATTTTACAACAGTTTTTATTATAGTTGCGAAGCAATTTACCACAGCTGTAAAACAAATTATGTGTTTATCAAATGAATTCAATCTTCCAAATGTGAAATTTATTATTGGGAACCTGCAAAAATGTCAGAAACTGACAAAAAACATTGCAAATTATGATCACAAGACTGACGGATGCTGCATCCAATTGACATTGCCAAGTAGCCAATAGTAAGACCTGTAGGGATGTCAGCAGTTGTAACTTTGAGGACAGGTCCTAAAGTAGCTTTTTATAAGTCTGTGGTAACTTCAAATGATTATTAAATGACTTGTCATAAATTGAGGACTGCTGTATTGCATCGTTTTCTTTCTGGAGTATGAAAAAGACTTGTCATATACAGAGAAATGGATCCCTCACAATGTATGCATCTGTATTTTAGCTATCTAGCTTTTTTTTGTCTGTTTCAGACTATTGTTCCATATCTCTAATCTGTCAGAATTGGGATGAGCTATAAATATTGGGAAATAAATATGTGAGACCTCACTGCTTGTTGACCTTGTTACTGACACAGAACAAGGCCTGCAAGGAGAGCAATGCAAAGTAGGCAAGCCTATGCCTCATGGACTGGAACAAAGGCATTAAAAGCCGTTGTCAGGAAAAGCCTTTATGCTCTTTAAAGAAGAAGCAGCTGATGATGGGTAGATTCCATCTTAGTGCTATGGCCTGGATTCAGCACATTCATATTCTATATTGTTATTAAAACCCAACTGGTTCTTTCTCCTTTATACCAAAATACTGTATTGATTCCTCTAAACTGGCACCAAACACATCCTACAATTCTAGTTGCAATTGCATAGGATTAGCTTTAATGACAGCATTCTTCAAAAGTTCAGGAAATAAACCTATTAAAAGAGAAATAATGAAGAACAAACCAGGTTAGTCTTGCTTTGTTGTGTTGTGAACTGCCCCGAGTCTTCGGAGAGGGGCAGCATACAAATCTAATAAATTATTATTATTAAATTATTTGTGAGAATTAAAAAAAACAGATTGACATATATACTGCAACTGTATCAAATCTTGTATTCTCCATGTTTTCTACATTATATACAAAGTTGTGAAAGTGAATGTTAATTGTGGTGATACAAGAACCACAGTGGATGCTTTCATAACTCATTGTTCCATATACAAACTAACCCATAGTTGTCATTAGTATATGGTGCAATCAGTGTGAATTATGGTCACAGCATGAAAAGGTGCTGTTTTGCAGTCAGAGAATGTTCTGATCCGCCTACAGAGAAATGACTCTAGTTCTACTCCTACAGTAGTGTTTATACATAATTCTAAAGAGGTAAGAACAATAAAAACACAAAGTGAGACAGCAAAGAACACCTACAGATGGCACATTTAGCTGCTGATTCACTCTAATCCTTCATAATAGCCAGGCTTCTTCACTGCAGAGGAAGCTTTAAAAATAGCATAGTTATAGTTAAACCTCAACCTTCTGGTAGGGTCAATGCATATGAAACTTCCTTTTTTTTGTTCCTCGGGTAAAAGTTGAGATTTACAGACACTGTCTAATCAATAATGGGGGAGGGGGATAATGGAAAAGGTTCAGTATTTTTAAGCACCAAAAACTACAATCATTTTCAACTTGGCCCATACATTTATTTATTTGTCTCTAAGCACTACTGAGATAGCAGTGGTAGAAGGAAAACAGGTTTTTTCCTCCTATTTATATCTTAGCCTATCAAGGGAATAAATAGTATTTTATATTTTGGTTTAGTTGTCAATGAATTACTTGATTTACAGTCTAGTGATATTTTCAAGACTTACTGGACAGTTTTACAAGTAGAAAGATAATAATTAGATAAATGTTATCTGTATGTAGAGTCTTCGGAGAGGGGCAGCATACAAATCTAAAAATAATAATAATAATAATAATAATAATAATAATAATAATAATAATAATAATAGGTTTTAAACTCTTTAAACATCTACCCAAATCTGTTAATCTTTACTATAAGGTCACTGTTTCACATATTTTACTTTTCCTTAAAAAACAAACATATTAGTGAAGAGATAAAATTCTAGCATTGACAAAATCAAACAACTGGCATTGACAAAATCTTTACCAGTCAATTGCAAAAGTCAGCTTTACTCCGAACAGCTCACATCCTGTGACGATACCTTTAATACCATGTTTCCCCCAAAATAAGACCCCGTCTTATGTTCTGCCGGGCTCTATGGTATGAGTCTCCTGAATATTCAAGGGTACAAATTTCAGACACACACAGGCTTTTTTCACATGTGAAACTGTGATTATATTCCATGGCCTGATATTTCTTTTCTGGGTCATAATGATGAGCCTATTTTTCATCACTTTCACAATGGTGTGAAGAATTTCCTCATCTTCATTCTCCTAGTGTGACAACAATTACCGGCAAATTTCAACTCAGGAAGCTGTCATCTCTCCCCTGATCTTGCAGAAACCTGATATTGAAGAACTTCAATATGATCCATACACTTTGGTGAGATATTAAGCTTGGCAGAAATTCCCCTTTCAGTGCCCTGCTAATTGTCCATCAACTTTTTCATGTGAAACTCATATTTTGCTATCACAGACTGTCCTCTTTATTTTTAACCATACAAATTAACTATTTACATATTTTTGGACTAGCAACATACCATTGTTATGTCAGTATAGTTATCACATGAGTTCATAAATAATAGCAATACAATTTTTTCTCACATCACTGAAGGAATAGATGCTAAAGACCATATCAAAACTTCGAGCATATCAGACACTCGAGGTATTGTTTTTCATTCATCCCTCATATGATTCAGAGTTAAAAACTATATATTTTAAATAAGCATACATTCAGCAACTTCCTGACTATTCATATGCCACACAGGAACCCATTTGCAATTAATTTTAGTATAAATTTAATATATCTCCTACTCAGCCCAATATAATATCTGCAATACAAACACTACCACTGGTATTGCCTAAATATTTGCAAGAAAATATTCTGCTGGGCTCTCTGGTAGAAGCCTCCTGAAAATTCACGGGTACAAATTTCAGACACACACATTTGAAAATTCAAAAAAATGTCCTTTATCACAAAATTCAAAAGAAACAAAGCACCCTTTTTGTATTGCAAAGATCACTCTTCCCCAAAACAACCTTGTCGGGCTGTACAAGTCCCTTAATCAGTCCTTAAGTACTTAGCTAGTAGCTGTGAAGAAACATCACAGCCCTCCTTTTTCCCAAGAAGTGAAACACACAAACACTTTACTCTGCTTTGATGTCAATCCACAAACAAAGTTCAGAAACAGTAAGGCACGAAACTAGCACGCTGCTATTTATAGCAGCAACTCTAATTACTGGAGCCCCACCCAAACACAGGTGGCCTCTCTTATCTCCTGTAATATTTCCTCAATTGGTCCCTTCGATGCATAAGTCTGCGCCTGCGTGGGTCTAACACTTCGTCATCCAAATTAACTGAAGATAATGGTGATTGGCTTCCTGGGCTGTGTGCCAAGCCCCCCCCCCTTCCAAGTCACCCTCACCTTCTTCTTCATCCGAGGAAACTGCACTCCCTGACTCTGCCGGCAACAAAACAGGCCTAGGACATGTTGACGTTTCCCCTGCCTCCACCTCCACATTCCCTGGGGCAGGAGCTGGGCCAGAGCCAACCACAACAGAAAACAATCAAGTTCAGAGAGCACCAAGGATACAAACATTACATATCTAAAAACAGGACTGGTTTTTAAACATTTAGTGAGGAATTAATTGAAAATTGAAGACCTTAAACTTTTTTCTCCTTTCCTAAAAATTGTAAGCATGTACTAAAGGAATTTCCTTATAAATCCCATTTATTTGAGCAGCGGAACAAAAAACAAATAGCTGAAGATTGACTCTTAGGTGATGTTTAGAAGATAAATAGGGCATGAAAGCTTTGAAATATTATAAAAATAGTTTAGATCAAGGTTGTGCTAATAGCAATAGCACTTAAGACTTATATACCACTTCACAGTGATTTTTATAGTCCTCTAAATGGTTTACAAAGTCAACCTATTACCCCCAATAATCTAGGCCCTCATATTTAATTTCTTAAATGTTAATTATTTCCCATACTCTAATCTGAACAGAGATACTGTACTTGTATTCCTTCCTTTAAAAAAAGGACACTAAATTCAGACAAACCTAAGCACTTAGAAAGTGCATTCACATGACTCTGTGTCATCTTTGTAAATGTGACTTTTTCAATAATATATTTGAGGGCATGGCATTAAAGAAAAAGACCTAGATAAAGAAGCAAGTAATTGGGTTTTAAATCTCATATGGCTTTAAAGCTGCTTGCCAATAAGCTCAGACAAATCCTGGGAACCAATATATGTGTGATGTATAATAAGAACATTATGAAACTCCCATAAGTTTCATAATGCTCTTATTAAGTAAAATCAAGGAAATCTAAATCTAAACATGAAAATGCAGTATCTTGGGTTTGGTAGCAAAGTCTAAATTTAGATATAACTTAGTCCTGCACTGCCATTACACTTCTTTAATAAAATGTACTGTTTATCATAAATATTGGTGCATCTGTGAATAATTTATAGGCTGATTGGGTAAATGACTTGTAGCATAGTAAATAATTCCCTTTTCACAAGAATCACAAAACTAAGGTATGAATGACATTCATTTCAAGTTAAACATTCTTAGATCAGCTAGAAAAGTCTTATGCCTTATGTGATAGCGTAAAATGTAAAAATATGCTATTAGCATCATAAATTAAAAGGGCCAACATATTTCTCTTAAGTCAGATCATAGATACTGTATATTACTTTATAACATTTTCTCTGCTTTCATTATTTCACTTGTAGGAACATGAAATCCACATATCCTTCTTTTATTGCAAGGACCACTATTTATTAAACATGTATGTGACTGTGCGACTTATAATAAAATATATAAAAACAGACAATATATATTACAGACTTGCAACCACAAGGAGGGACCAGAAAATTAATCATTAAATAGTATGGTCATTAAAAGAGGCAAAATGTGACCACATCCAAGACCATGTCCAATTTTATGACTTTTTTTGCCAAGGTCACTAAAGCAATCATTGCATGATTGTGACCTGCCACATCAACTTTGCAACTTTGGAATGCAACTGTGAAGGTCACAAATGACGATCGCATGACTGCAGGACTGCAAATGCAGTACAAGTTAGTTAATTATATATATATATATATATATATATATATATATTTCCTGCTAATGAAAAGGAAGGGAGACTACAATAGATCTATTTCGGGCTTATTTGCCTTCATCAGGTAGACTCTTCCTGGGATTTGGACCTGGGGCTCTGGCTCGTAAGACAGTGGCCTTAGCCTCTAGGCTACAGGCTCGCCTCCTGTATAACTTGTACCAGGCTTGTAGCATATATATATGTGTGTGTGTGTGTGTGTGTGTGTGTGTGTGTAGTATCAGCTTATACCATATATATATTTATGCTACCTCTTTTCGGGGATTCGGGGCGGCTTACAACATATGTAATCCTTGGGTTACAACCATAACAGTGCCTACTCATTACCGTTGAAAGTCAGGAAGGCTGTTAAGTGAACTGTCTCTCTTAATGAGTCGCCATCCTTGCTCTCCCAAATGCATGTATTACCTCAGGAGATCCTGGGGGGCTTGTGCAGGCACAAGTCCAGCAACCTCTATTAGACCATCTATGGTACTGGGGAGGAGAAGCATCTGGAACCTAGTGGGGTGGCAGAGTTGGCCCAGTGCCTATGGGCAGGATGGAGAGGAAACAGACGGGGGGGCATGCTTCAGTCAGTCATAAGGGCAACCACAAGGGTGCTGCAATAGACAAGAGGGAGGGAGGGAAGGAAGGAGGGAGGAAAGGAAGGAAGGAAGGAAGGAAGGAAGGAAGGAAGGAAGGAAGGAAGGAAAGGATTTGCAACCTACATCACAAAAAATATAAACAATTTTGGCAATTTTTCATTCTTCTTAATTTGTAATCAATGAAATCTTCATCCCACATCCCATCACTTATGTACAGTGATACCTTGTATTACGAACTTAATTGGTTCTGGGAGGAGGTTCGTAAGGTGAAAAGTTTGTAAGACAAAACCATGTTTCCCATAGGAATCAATGGAAAACCGATTAATGCGTGCAAGCCCAAAATTTACCCCTTTTTCAAGCCAAAGCGCCAGTTTTTGCGCTGCTGGGATTCCCCTGAAGCTCCCCTCCATGGGAAACCCCACCTCTGGACTTCCGCGTTTTTGTGATGCTGTAGGGAAATCCCAGGAGGGGAATCCCAGGATCGCAAAAACGGGCAGTCCCCTGGCAATGGAAGCCCGGAGGTGGGGTTTCCCAGCGAGGGAAGCCTCAGCGAAATCGCACCATTGCAAAAACACAGACGTCCGGAGGTGGGGTTTCAAGGACTTCTGTTTTTTTGCGATGGTGCGATTTCGCTGAGGCTTCCCTCGCTGGGAAACCCCACCTCCGGCCTTCCGTTGCCAGCGGAGCACCCGTTTTTGCGATCCTGGGATTCCCCTGCTGGGATTTCCCTACAGCCTCACAAAAACACGGAAGTCAGGAGGTGGGGTTTCCCATGGAGGGGAGCCTCAGGGGAATCCCAGGATAGCAAAAACAGGCGCTTCGTTTGCAATGGAAGTCCCAGTGGCGGCGGTGGGTTCGTAAGGCGAAAAAAGTTCGTAAGAAGAGGCAAAAAAAATCCAAACCCCAGGTTCGTATCTCGAAAAGTTCATATGACGAGGGGTTTGTATGACAAGGTACCACTGCATAAATATATTCATAAAGCATCATCATTTCAGACTTAGTGCCAGAAAGTTCATTAGAGTTGCCAATAATAACACATATTTTAACTTTGATCAAATAGACCAATTTTATATTAATTTCTTTTACTACCATTCTAGTCCATTAAAGTAAAGTCATAGAACTTGATTTCTTTTCATTTCTTTTTTTAGCCTTTCTCATAAGATTCACCTAAACTTTAACAAACCTCTTTTTGCAAATACAATATAAAAATACTAACCAGGTCACTTTTTATTTATTATTTGTAATTTCTTCTTGATTTTTAAAATATCAACTGGTTTCTTTTGTATGCCCAATGAAACATGTTTTTTTTTCATATCATCCTTGCAGCTTGTGATTTATAGATCCACTTTCAATGCTGGTTCTTCATTCCACTCAGTTTCTGTTTTGTCAGATAAAACTTATTCCTCTTCTGCCATTTCTTTCACACAAACTATTCACAGAAGCAAACAATGCAAGTGACATTTGATATTAACTTCTGATTACATTTTCCCAAAATATCTGTTATGATATTTAATCAGGTTTATGTATTTTTCTCCTTTAATTAAAATCTTTAGTTCCCTATAGTGTTCACATTTTAAAAATTGTTTAGATATTTTTTCTGTTATAGAAAAACATGCAAATCAACTTTCGCATGGAAAGAATTCCTTATAATTAACTTCAAGATCTTATTTAAAATTTATCTGCATGTCCAATCCATTTATAACTGTATAAAATCAAGGTCTTAATTGCCTTTTTCTATTTATTTAAATAATAATAATTCTTAAGCTTTTAGTTAAAATTCATTTCATTCAACTGTGTAAGCACTTTAAAAAAAGAAAAGGAGCTATAAATATTTAAATTAAATTAAAGTTTAAATATTAGATTTGTCATATGTTGTTTTATTGTTGTTAGCCGCCAAGTCTACGGAGAGGGGCGGCATACAAATCAAATCAAATCAAATCAAATCAAATCAAATCAAATAAAAAAATAAATAAATATGGAAATGTAGTGTCCCTTTAAAAGCACCAATTGTGCTTTGAACAAGATGGTTACTTCAACAACTGCCAGTGCTCAAAATTGGTTGGAGATTGCTGTCTTGAGATCTTCTTGTGAGTAACAACGAGTTATTGCACTTGGGGGCGATCTCTAACGCTCTTAAGAGGCGTGGTGGCTCAGTGGCTTAATGATACTGAAGATTGTCTGTGCTCCACCTCAGCTTTTGCTCACCTAGCAGTTTGAAAGCATGTTCTGTACCAGTAGATAAAAAGGTACCACTTTTGTGGGAAGACAAACCAGCGCTTTGTGTGACAGTTAGAATCCTGCTGTCACTGAACTTTCCCGGTTGCGACGCCCATTTGTGAGGCAGCTTTTGTGGAAGGAGAGGGACCTTGGATGATGCTGCAGGAAAAGACACTTGCCTTTCTCTCTGGTGCGAAGTTAGCTTGCCTTTTCTGGTGCACGGTGGAAAGCACGTAAGCGTGTACCTAACAGAGCTGGTAAACGGGAAGCCAACTATTATACTGCATTAGCACTGTAGTCTCCTGGCTAATGTAACACCGTCATATGCTAAATAAATAAATACATCCCATCCTCTCTTTGTCTGAGAGGTATGAAGAGCCAGTCTACTCACCAGCTCTTCATTCTTCACATAGACATCGGTTCTGCTTTTCCCAAAGCTGTCTTCAGTCCACAATTTCTTCCTCTGGAAGCCGTATGTTACAGTATCTGTTTGAAGCTGAAATAATCCAAGAATAGCTCCAGTATGGATGTGAAGTTTTTTCTACTTTTCAACATGTGCAGAGCAGGGAAATAGGATGTGTTGTTACATGCCAGGGAGATAGCTGAAAATGATGCATTCCATGCCAACAATCTTGTGGCTCCAAGTAGTAGTTCTGCTAGTTTTCTGTGGGATCACCCTCTTCTGTCTGGTTCCTGTCCTTCAGTTTTCTTGTGGCTGTAAGAAAAAAAGGATCTCTTGCTTCTGCAGCCACTGTTTTAAGAAAGGGGTGTTTGCGAAATCTAGACACAAAGCCTAGAAACCAACCAGTCTGTGTCTGCAATGGATTGTAATTGAAAGTGTACCGGTAAAATGAAAAATTCAGCTTTTGTACTTCTACAGCCTGCCTGGAAGGGAATTCCCTCCCCTCCTAGCTTCCTCTCCTCTCATTATGTTGGTAGGATAATGTACAGCTTCTCCACCAATCCCCATATTAAATCCCTTTTCTCAACTCTAACACTTCAGTAGCACTTATCCACTGGCTGCATCTTGTCTACACAAATCTGGAGGCCCATTAGATACCAGCAAAGAGATAAGCCAAAGTTTCAAGGAATGACAACAAACAAATCATTTAGCAGTGCAATGGGAAATTTAAAAAGCACAGTGCCTACAATGACCAGAGAATTGTGCATTGCCACTGGAGGAGGTCTTTCACATGCTGAATGGTTGGGCATGGTTGGAATTTCAGTTGAGAGAACCATCTTCCACATCAACCAGCCCTCAAAACATTACACATTAAAGTTACATGGACAGCAGTACAACACAACCCATTTGGGAAAGCAAGATTTAGGGTGATACAATTTCTGGCTGACTCCAGAAAGGGAGGGGAGCATATAAGCTAGCTGTATAGATGCGACCAGGATACAAAACCAAGTGGCTCATTTCATGATGAAATTGTATTTGAAAAACAAATGCCAAAACAAGTAAGCAACTACTATTGATACACAATTTACCGGTATGTATATTTTCTACAAAATATTCAAAAAGGATTCCTTTGCGCTCTATTGCACTTTTTTATCAAATCTGAATGCCAGGAATATTATTACACTGTGACTTTTTCTAAAATAGATCCAAAAATCGAAAGTAATAACAGTCTCTCACACTTCTCAAATGCCATTTCCCTCCTTAGAAATCCCAACATTAAGCTACTCATTTCAAAGACTGTCACACTGCTATGTTTCTAAAGAAAGTAGGTTACTGGATAACTAAATGCAAAGCACATTATTCACAACATCCAGCAATGTTGTAGAGCACATTTACTTCTGTACTAACAGTAAAACTAAGATCTGGTACAAAGAAAATGATGAAGAGCTATAAAAAGAACTGTGAGAATATTTTCCACATACATAGACCTGCAGTATGCCCTATATACACATGTAAAGAAGAAAATTAATGTATATTACAGAACACATTCTGAAAGTATATTTTCTGAGCATAGTGTATGTACATGTAACTGCAAAAATGTTTTATTTGTCATGTAATATCATTCCCTGAGAACATACATGTTTGGTTTGGTTAGCATTTAGATTTAGATTAATTTAGGTTAGGTTAATAAATAATAAATGGTTTTGTTTATGTGTTTAGGATTTAGGAAAGACCTGGGTAACTATAACTTCTTTAACTTCTCACAGAGTGGGCCTTCTCCGGGTCCCGTCAACTAAACAATGTCGGTTGGCGGGCCCCAGGGGAAGAGCCTTCTCTGTGGCGGCACCGGCCCTCTGGAACCAACTCCCCCCGGAGATTAGAACTGCCCCTACTCTTCCTGCCTTCCTTAAACTCCTTAAAACCCACCTTTGCCGTCAGGCATGGGGGAACTGAAACATCTCCCCCTGGGCACGTTTAATTTATGCGTGGTATGTCTGTGTGTGTGTCTGTTAGCATATGGGGTTTTTAAATATTTAAATATTTTAAATTTGTCTGATTGCTTATGATTTGTTTCTACATGTTGTGAGCCGCCCCGAGTCTTCGGAGAGGGGCGGCATACAAATCTAAGTAATAAAAATAAATAAACTGTACTATTAACAGAGTATCAATGCAGTACTAATAGATCAACACAATCTATGGGGTAACCTGATGAATAAAATTGCTCTGATGAGAATAGTATATTACAGAAAGTCATTTCCATCCTGTATTCTTGATACTCATTTTGTATTCTATAAAATATGTAGAATATTTAAGAAAAATCACTTTTTCCTACAGCAAAGAATTCAAACATTAATAAATTATAATGATGAAGGTTATAGAGGAGATACTCATAGTAAAATATATCTAAGAAAGAATAGAAAAGAAGATATAGTAATAGAACATATCAATGAAACAATAGAAGAAGAGATATAGGAATAGAAGAAAGGTATAGGAGATATAGGAGAGCAATAGGACAGGGGACAGAAGGCACTGTAGTGCACTTGTACTCGCCCCTTACTGACCTCTTAGGAATCTAGATAAGTAAACCTTAGATAATCTAAGGGTAAAGTGTTGGGGGTTTGGGGATGACACTATGGAGTCCGGTAATGAGTTCCACGCTTCGACAACTCAGTTACTGAAGTCATATTTTTTACACTCAAGTTTGGAGCGGTTAATATTAAGTTTAAATCTGTTGTGTGCTCTTGTGTTGACAGCTTTACAAGCATATAGAGCATAAAAAAACCCACGTGATTAGATGAATCCTGAATGCACACACGCACTTTTAAAGTCATACCCCACTGCCTGAAAAAGAACAACGTATTTGGGCAGGCAGGCACCTGAAAAAGGTAGGAAAATAACGAAGCTTTGGAAGTGCATCTATGATCCTGCAAAAAATTAGCTATACTTTCTGATTTAAATGTGGAAGAAGAAAAAGAACATGAATGATTTTGGAAAGGAAGGGGACAAGGAAATGTCAGAGATAAATGGATAACAAAAAGCCAAAAAAAGTGGAATTAGAACCTGAACAAGCAAATGAGAGAGAAGGCAAAAGCATAAACATAAAAAGAACTGGCAATGAGGAAAAATGAGAGATTTTGGAACAGGAAAAAATGCTCTAAGATGCAACTAATTATGTATGGAGCTGAATTGTTTAATACAAACATTTAACTTGTGCTTATATCGATGCTTTCAATGCAAGAGATGCTCTGAACACAGACTCCATTTTACTATGTTATTCCCTGCATTTTTGTGTAACCTGCAGGTCCAAACAAAACTGAACTGTATTGTAACTAAACTCACAGTTGCTAAAGCATCCCAAGTTCACTTTTCTGTAGGCTGAAATGCATGTGATTTTTTGTTTCTTGGTTTATTTCCTTGGATATGCTGCTGAAATACCCAAACAGTTTTTGAAGATACTTGGGTTCAAATCTCAGCTGACTTTATAAAGCTTAAATTTATTTAATTCAGTTTTAAGTTCAGGTCTTATTTCACTGTGAAACATACAAAAAATCTAATTGAAAAAACATTATAAATGAACAACGGGGTTATCTTTTTGACTACCAAACTTTCAGGCTGCTTTAAACAAAAGGCAGACTACTTAATTTTAACATCAAAACTGCATCTGCATTAACCCATATCACATGAGAAAGCTACCCAATTCCTTCAACTAACAGTTTTCTTCTCACTAAACGAGAGGTTCAACATGATCCAATTAGGAGATGGTTTAGGATAGGATTGTTTAAAGCATTTTATTGCACTGAAACTAAAAAGGGTTTTGTTTTCTTTACAGTCTAATTCAAATAGCATTTCTCTTTTGTTTTAAAATGAACATAGGAAGAACTGTGCTCACATACCAGTCCCCCTCTGAGTAGCTCACAATAACATAGGCAACCCCTAACATTCAAAGAAATGAGGGTTAAGATATTTTTAGATGTTTCAAAAAGAGAAATCCGCAAATATAATATCTAAGAACTAAAATGCAACAATCAGTTTATACGACTATAATTGTAGACAGAAGTCCTCCAAAAATGACTATCAATAAAAATTTAGAAAAGCCAGCATTGATCAATTTAATCCACATATTAAAAATCAATGGTACAATTAATATCAGAAAAGCTTAATAAAAGCCACTTAAGGAAAAGACCATAAAGAACCAATATAGTATTTAGGACTTTGGACATATGATGTATCTATAGTAACCTCTTCTCCCCTTATGAGGACAAGATACTCTTTTGGTCAGCTAAAGCAACGATGGACAAGTAACAACAGCCACAGTTATTGAACTTAATAAGCAGGTTGGTTGGCATGAATAAAAGCAGTGCTTGATAGTGATTGTGTCACAAACACTTGGACATCTGTACTTATAACAACTGAAATCTCCCAGTGGTCTTCATTGTGGCCCCATGTAGCCTGAAGTGCAGTATTATATATGCAATCTTTATAATATGGATAGGTAAGAAAAGGTCCATCGTTATAACTGGGACATTTGCCAACATCATTTTTGGAGACTAAAACATTCCTGGATGAATAGTTTCTCTTTAGAAATACTTGAAACTCAGGACAGCATGATTAAACAAATGAGGATAATGTGTGATGTCTTTTTTCATTTTATAAAGTGGGATCATTCAATTTCCAGGTCACCCACATGCAAAGGCTCCCCAAAAAGATACAGCTGCTACTTATCTGTGTCTGGCTGAATAAGAGACAACCACTAGCTCTTAAGTTTTCTCGACATGAATGGGTTGCCTTTCAGCGGTGGGCTGCTAGTCAGAACGCTAAATTGCGCTCGCCGCCGCAGCTCGTAGGTGCTTGCAGGATCAGCGCGATTTTGCTTCGGCACCTGTGGAGGTAGCAAAACTGCGCAGAGCCGCAGGTGTGCCAGTGTTTCAGTGAGGGTTTTTTGGCTTCCGCGCATGGCAAAACATGGGTGCACCTGCGGCTTCGTGTGCAGTTTTGCTACCTCTACAGGTGCAGAAGCGAAATTGTGCTGGCCCCGCAAGCACTTACAAGCTGCAGTGTCGAGTGCAATTTAGCGTTCTGGCTAGTAGCCCACTGCTAAGGTTAGTTTTTGAAGAAATCCAATTTTAAATAAATCTTTGCACGTGAGGGTGTTCCAATGGAATTTTATAATCATTGGAGAATTTATTGATGTGGACTGGAAGATAGCTTTTTTGCACCATATATATGGAGCTTTTTAATATGTACTTAGGGGAGCAAGGAAAGAATTATTCCAGAGAGGACTAGTGAATCTCTCTCTTTCTCTCCTCTTCCTTTCTCTCCCTCAAATAGAAACAATAATTGCATTGTTTCTTATTTTCTAGTTAGAAGCACAAGAAAATAAAAATGTACTTTTCTAGTCCTATTTTCAGAATCTTTGAAGGATAAGAATTATTTTAGAGTTCTGTACATGCAGTATCTTCTTCTGGGGGACTTTATTTATTTTAAGGACCACCTTAACTTTTAACTTACCTCCGTAGGATGTAGCCATTTCAGAAGCAGCTCCTCTTAATGGATTTGTATGGGAGGAAAACCCCGGTTTTACCTTCAAGCCTTTCTCTTTTCACAATCCACTGACTCAAGCAGCAGCAAGGCAAGACTGTGGGAGGGTGTTTTCTCTGTTTCAGCATTTTGTGCCCATCAGATCAATAGCCAGAGGCTGCCTCCTCTGGCGCCAAAGAGGACCTGCCTGTCAGAAACAGCCTGAGCTCTCTCCCACCCCCTCCTCCCTCCCTCATAGCTGGGCGTTTGGGGTGGATATGTGCGTGTGCGTGTGTGTGCCCGGTGGGTTTTGCTACCGCTTGTCACCCGAACCAGCCGTTCAACTCACCGCCTGTGATCTGCGCAGGGCCAAAGCACAGCGCCAACTTGAACCACAAGACCACCAGGGAGAGTTTAGACTGGCAGCGTTGAAACAGCAGCGGCGGCGGAGGAGGAGGAGGCTGCGGCGGTTCTAGGAACGCATCCCGGCTGTCCGGATTCATTCCATCATACATCTTTCATCCGCAAAGGGCATCCGGATTGAAACGGTCTGCAAACAGAAGCAGGCATCCTGCTTTAGCGGGTGGGGGGGACAGCTTTTCCTCCGCGCTATTCACCGTCTCTCCCCCCCCCGCTCCGATCTAGACGGTGTCTGTGTGGGGGAGACACTTTTCTCGGGCTTCTTGCCGGCAAATGGCACAGAAGCCATTTCCCCCCCTCAGCCCAGTTACCCTCCATTAAGCTCTTCTGCGCTCCCTGCTGGCAGGATAAGAGAACTACGATACAAAAAGAAGACCACCGGTCTCCTAAAACAATTTTCGGCTCTTTCCGGAGATGTGACGGATCCACCTCGGGAAAACGCAGTCCTTTTTTCCCCCCACCTCCCGGCGTAGAGTGGAAAAAAGAGTCCGGCGCTAATGGATAAGCCGGACCTGTCTCCACGTTCCCCTTGGCTGGCCACTCGGGTAAGACGGCAAAGAGGAGCATTTTTTCTCCAAGTGAACCCCGCCCCCTCCCACCACCACAGTTCCTCCGAAGATACGCCTGGTCGTTTGCAAAAGGGCCCCTCCGAGTATCTCCTCCTAAGGCAATATTTTTTTAAAATAAAAACAACCCGGGATTGAAGGGGGGGGGGGGCGCTACACAACACTGTAAAGTTATTTCCCTTCATGTCGCACCTTCTTTCGCCCCCGACCCCTCCTTCGTGACTAGCCGCCGGGATTCGCCTGACCTCCCCCCCCCCCCCCCGCCGGCTCTTACTGGCTTGGAAAGTCCTTACCTTGAGGGCTGCCTGCCTGCCTGCATGGAGCCTCCGTCGTTTCCCCAAGCCGGGCGCACACCGTGTCTCCCGCCCGCCCGCCCGCTCTCTCACCCGCCCGCCTCCACCGCACTGCCCTCGGCTGCCTCAGCGGAGGAGGACGGGGAGACGCTCGCGGCGCGCGCCGCCGCCACCGCCGCTCGCGCTCATCCCTACCTGGCTGCAGGGGTGGGCGGGGCGAAGCGCCCCCAAGGCCCGCGAGGCTCCGGCGCCGGCTGCAACAGAAGCTGCCGCCAATGAGAAAGCGGAGCGGGGCAACCTGCTTTTGCGCGCCGGCCGCTCTCCGCGCTTTCCTCGACCCCGGGAGGCCGCCCGTGTCTCCCCCGCCAGTCCAGAGGACGGTCGTGCGGCAGCTGCGCCGCGTTTATGCCGGTGATAAATGAGCCAAGGCGATGGCAGCTGCAGGAGCGGCAACAGCAGCAACGTTTTTTTTTTAAAAAAATCTTCCTTGCTTCGAACCATGGAAGATTTGGGATAGAGTTGCAATATCTAGGCTGTAAAAATTATTATTAGTAGTAGTATCGTTATTATTATTATTTTATTATTATTATTATTATTTTTTTATTATTATTATTATTATTTTATTATTATTATTATTATTAGTAGTAGTAGTAGTAGTAATAGTAGTAGTAGTATTACTACTACTATTAGAAATTGAAGATTGACGGCAGAAAAAGACCTTATGGTCCAGCTAGTCTGCCCTTATACTATTTCCTGTATTTTAGGATGGATCTATGTTTATCCCAAGCATGTTTAAATTCAGGTACTGTGGATTTACCAACCACGTCTGCTGGAAGTTTGTTCCAAGCATCTACTACTCTTTCAGTAAAATAATATTTTCTCACGTTGCTTCTAATCTTTCCCCCAACTAACCACAGATTGTGCCCCCTTGTTCTTGTGTTCACTTTCCTATTAAAAACACTTCTCTTCTGAACCTTATTTAACCCTTTAAGTATTACTATTTAGTATTAGTATTAGTATTATTTATTGTTGTTGTTATTGTATTGGGTGCTCATGATAGGGGCATGGTATAGCAGCTCATTTAGGTACTCAGAACTGGTAGAAAAATTCTGATCCCCCCCCCCCTTTTTTTTCCCTTCTGGGCTCTGGGTATGTTTTTCCTATGGTAGTAAATGAGGTTGAATGTATATAATTTTAGAAGAGCTGTGCGTGTGTGTAAACATACAGTTTACATAGTAGATAATGTATGTTTTTGTATGCCTGTGTGTAATATGTATGTACACATATGGCATATATACATAGAATTACATAGTATATTTTGGATTTTCAGTAATTGTAAGTAGATAAGGAAATTGTATCTCTTTGAGGCGAGGAGAGGCCAGGCACCCTAACCCTAAGCCAAACCCTTGACTTGAGTGAGGTCAAGTTGGCCGCCTTTAAGCCAGTCACATGACCTTTAAACCACCTCCCAGCCACATAATCATCAAGCCACTCCCATCTGGTCACATGGCTGGCAACCACACCCACAAAATAAGCCACACCCACAGTATGGTAGTAAAAAATGTTGCAGCTTTGTAGCTATAACATGTGCAGAAGCCACATCCCGCGCAACAGCTTTGACAGGCTTGCCTAACCAGGTTGACAGTAGCCAATAAGTCATTGACCTTTGGTGAGATAGGGACTTGTCTCTCCTGAGCATGTGAAGATTCTGGTGAGCTGAGCGGATGATACCTACTAGAATAGGTCAGTGGTCATGAAGGCGGTCCCTGAAAGCAATATGGTACACTAAGAGCACAGCAAGACACGAAAGACGCCCTGGTCCACCACTAGAAGAAGGGAAACTGGCTGCAAACCAGTAATGGGTTGCAGCTGGTACAACTGGGATTAGGGCTCCAGTGGCAGAAATTGAGATGCGCATGCATCTCTGCCCCCCCCGATGCATGCGCATGCGCAGCAAGCAAAATCTCATGCAAGGACACTCTCACGCATGAGATGAGGGGCGTACATAAGCGCACTAGAGTGCCTTCCGTCCCCTGTCCTATAGTCTCTCCTATATCTCGTATTTCTTCTCTACTATATCCTCTGTAACCTTCATTGTGTATTATTGTGTATTGGGCAAAATAAAATAAAAAAATAAAAATGTTTGCCAATTTTCAGAGTTTTTTTGCTTCCGCGCATGCACAGAAATAAATCACTGATAATTGGTGAAATCTCACGCATGAGAGCATCCTTGCAAGAAACCTCATTTTGACAAGCATGTGTATGTCTGTGACGATCCCAGAAGGTGTACTGGTAACGGCCGGTAAGTGGAACCCCTGCCTGTTGCAAACCTCCACTGCCTTGTGGCTATATGCATCATTGGAAAAGGCAAAATCCAGAGCAGGAGTCCCAGAAACAGTTTGTATTCTGATAACTCCTGTGACGTAGCTGGAACCAATCATATTGGCCTTTGCCATTCCATTGGATTATTTCAGAGACATGGAAGGGGGAATCTGCTGCTTGGGTAACAGTCTATCTTCCATACTAACCTACCTTGGCTTTGCGCTCTGGGGAACCCAGAGCATGATACCACGGTCTTTCGAGACTGAAGGATGCCAATGCAATGCATTATTATTATCTATTTTATTCATTAAACATGAAACTCAGTCAACTGAACATTTTAAAAAGTGTCACATATACCATTGACTCAGTGAAGGGCTACCAAAATTTTTACTACCACACTGTGGGCGTGGCTTATGCAGGACGCCCTGCATTTTATTTCAACATCTCTCAATGCAAACTGAGTTCTCTGGGGAGGAGCTCCATTTTCACTACCCCACTGCGTCCCCCCTCCGGGCAGTAGCGCACTCCTGCATTGACTGGTGCTAATGGTTGATACGGGTTGTTGCCAGCATCCTAGGTATCAACTAAGTATCTTCTTTAAAATGTTGTTGTTGTTGTTAACCGCCTATTCCGTGTTAGGCAATAGTATTATTGGCTGTGCTTTAGCGGTTGTCTGGATAAGGCAACCCCAGATAGGGTGACCCGAATTACGGAAGTAGTCTCATTCTCTCCCCTTCTTGCTCTGGAGGCTGAATCCTGGATAAAAGGATTGCATCCACTTCTTGGAAAGCAGGATCCAGGTGTCCACTTCTCTTGAATTAAAAAAAATACCAATATGCTTGCTTGGAGAATCACCGTAAGATAAATGGACCCAACTGGAAAAAATGGAAGGGACAGCCATTTTCCAAAATTACTATATGCTTGGAAAAAATAAAAATTGAATATGGTAGTTTTTCTAAACTGGATTTGATAATAAGTGACGTGGAACTAACCTCCGGTTTCAGTATTCCCGAAAAGGCCTTAGGAGCGCTGCTGCGACCTTTTCCCAATTTAATAGGTTGATGCACAAGAGCTGGAAGTTTGGTGCTAATGGAATCCTGTGATGTCGTGTACATAATGTGTTTAGGTAAATAAAGTATTTGGTTAAGCATCAAAAAGCCTCAAGATAAAATGATTTCATAATCAGAAGTGCACTCTTGTGGGAGGGACTTCATTTGTTTTGTAAACAAATCTTAATTTGAATTCCCCAAATTAAAGAAGAAAAGGTGAAAATTAATTACAAGTATATACATAAATCTCAGCTCCTGATCCCTTCAGTTTTACTCTTTCCATTTAAAAAGAATAGCCGGGCATTGGATTAAATGTTACAGGACTAGAAGATTCTGTCATCTGGTAGCTAAAAAACTCTCCTGAATAATTAATGCCTTGTAGTATTTATGAAAATTAGACTCATATGTAGTATTTTGCCTTTAAAGATATGCTGGCAGAAAACTCTCCCTTTTTGAGTAGTTAATGTTTATTGCATATTAATCATACATATATACACTATTCATTTTGAAATGCTTTTTATGATATGTTTGTTAATTTAGGGATTTTTTAAAAACAATTTGATGTTTACAATTAAATGTGGGTTTTTAATGAGTGCTATAATGATTATATGTACAGTGCTAATAGCATTCCAGCAACGTGAACAGAATATATTATTTGCTAAAGTAGGTATGAAAAGCGGTGGGAAAACCTTTGAAACCTCAATAAAATCAAATTGTAGTTATCCAACTTCTGGTAATGAACAGTTGTAGTTGTACCATCTCTTATCTGGACATGCCAGGAACTTACCCTTTGGATCTTTGTGCAGAACATCTGATAATAATAATAATAATAATAATAATAATAATAATAATAATAATAATGCTTTCTCCTGGGATTGCGATGTCGATGATCCATACTTTCGTGGAGAAAAAGAAAGTATGGATCATCAACATCGCAATCCCAGGAGACAGCAGAATTGAGGAGAAGCAGCTAGAGAAATTAGTGAAATACGAAGATCTAAAAATCGAGCTGCAACGACTCTGGCATAAGCCAGTGAAGGTGGTCCCAGTGGTACTTGGCACGCTGGGCGCAGTACCACAGGATCTCAGCGGACATTTGAAAACCATCGGAATTGACATAATCGCCATCTGTCAATTGCAAAAGGCCACTTTACTGGGATCGGCAAACATAATTCGCTGCTACATCACGCAGTCCTAGGTGCTTGGGAAGCGCCCGACTGGTGATGAAATACGTAATCCAGCATAGTGATCTCGTTTGCTGTGTTGTACTGACATAATAATAATAATAATGACAACAATAATAATGATGATAATAATAATAATAGGAAGAAGAAGAAGAACAACAGCAACAACAACAGAAGGGACCTTGGAGATCTTCTAGTCCAACCCCCTGCTTAGGCAGGAAACCCTACATTACTTCAGACAAATAGTTATCCAACATCATCTTAAAAACTTCCAGTGTTGAGGCATTCACAACTTTTGGAAGGAAGCTGTTCCACTGATTAATTGTTCTGTCAGAAAATGTCTCCTTAGTTCTAAGTTGCTTCTCTCCTTGTTTAGTTTCCACCCATGGCTTCTTGTTCTACCTTCATCTGCTTTGGAGAAAAGCCTGACTCCCTCTTCTTTGTGGTAACCCCTGAGATATTGGAATCATGTCTCCCCTAGTCCCTCTTTTCATTAAACTAGACATACCCAGTTTCTGCAACCGTTCTTCATATGTTTTAGCCTCCAGTCCCCTAATCTTTGTTGCTCTTTTCTGCACTCTTTTTAGAGTCTCAATATCCTTTTTACATTGTGACGACTGGAACTGAATGCAGCATTCCAAGTGTGGCCTTATCAAGGCATTATAAAGTGAATCTTCTCAGTATCACCAGCTGTGATCCCTACCTGTCCCAGCTGTTCTCATCTCCCCACCTCAAATATATATAACTTGTCTATTAGGTTTCAAGATACTGTTATGACCAATCCTAACATTATTTCTCACGGGAAAACTGATAGTGAACATTCCAGAACTCAGAACCACAGCTTCTGATGCATGAAGAGGCATAAGAGAAGTGATTTAAAAAGTGTGGCATAAAATAGTGAGAATTTGGGGGAATGCTGCTATTCTTGATATTAAGAAAAACAAAACTAAATACTGTCAAATGCATACTTTAGAGTAATGTAAATAGTATATACTTAGAGTAATGTAAATAGTAACATATTTCATATTAGAAGAAGATAATGGGAAAAGGAGCCAAGTTGGAAAAAATAAACAGATAGATAACGATGAGAGAGAGAGAGAGAGAGAGAGAGAGAGAGAGAGAGAGAGAGAGAGAGAGAGAGAGAGAGAGAGAGAGAGAGAGATTAGATATATAGGTCTAGATTGTGTTGTGTGTATGTAAGTTTTGGTGTGTTTTGGTTTTTCCCCATGTATTGAGAGTGTCTTTGCGAAGTTTCAACGAGATCACACTCATCATCTTCAGGCTAGTGTTTTGGGCTTCGTGCAGCAGAGAGGAGGAGAAACTGATCTAGAGGTTAAAGCTACACTCCCCAGATTCAAATGCCAGTAAGGGTAGGGCTAGCTGATGAAAGCAAAATAGCTTGAAATAGATCTATAGTAGTCTCTCTTCCTTTTCATTATCAGCAAAAATATGTTATACATATATATAGCAATAGCATTTAGACTTATATACCTCTTCACAGTGCTTTACAGCAGAAGCAGCTTGTTATACAGAGTAAGCCTAAAGTCATATGGGAATGCAGTCCAGTGGCAAGTGGCCTGGTCAAAGCTTGTAAACTCTTTGTGTTTGAAAGCATTGCTGAAATACTTAAATCCCAAGTGGAGGCAAAGTTAAGCTTTCAACTTGCAAATATAAGAATTGATTTATAGTGACAGCTGGTCATACTTAATTTCTGGCATGTTATGAAGTCAAAACAGAGAGATTCATAGCACTCCCTCTTTTTTCCTCTGGATGTTATGCAGAGATAAAACGCTGGAGATGAAATTAACCTGATGCAGTGAACATTTGTAGATGCAGGAAAAAAGTAAAGATTTCAGCCAAGAATAGATGGGTGGGTGGGAGGAGATTTGGATAGCTTTCATGATCATAACTTACTTAATTTCTTTTGTTTATTTAAAATACTGATATATCACTTGGTTTTTTTAAAATCTCAAAGTGGCTTACAATTAATAGGATTACTATTGTCCATAAGAAGAGGAGGAGGAGCCTGTTTTAAATGTGTGTGCATGCAGAGCTGCCAAAAGGCAGGAATGGCTCCTGAGGAGAAAGGCTACTTAATTAAGCTTGGGCTTAATTAGCCACTCCCATAGCCTATTTAAGTGAGAAATAGGACTGACCAATTTGCAGGAAACAACTTTGTTCATTCCTCGTCTCGTCTTGTCTTTGACTTCAAAACTCTTGTTTGGGTCTTGTTTGAAAGATTATTTATTCATTTGTCCAATACACAATACATATGGAAGAGAATAGACATGAAGTAATATATATAAAGATAATATGTAAAAATAGAGGAGAAGATATATGAAAGGAAGAAAATATATATTATATATGAGATAAAGGAAAGACAATTGGACAGGGGACGAAAGGCACACTAGTGCACTTATGTACGCCCCTTACTGACCTCTTAGGAACCTGGAGAGGTCAATCATGGATAGTCTAAGGGAGAAATGTTGGGGGTTAGGGGTTGTCGAAGCGCGGAACTCATTACCGGACTCAATAGAGTCCGGTAATGAGTTCCGCGCTTCGACAACTCGATTGTTAAAGTCATATTTTTTACAGTCAAGTTTGGAGCGGTTAATATTAAGTTTGAATCTGTTGCGTGCTCTTGTGTTGTTGCGGTTGAAGCTGAAGTAGTCATTGACCGGTAGGACGTTGCAGTATATGATCTTGTGGGCAATACTTAAATCGTGTTTTAGGCGCTGTAGTTCTAAACTTTCTAGACCCAGGATTGTTAGTCTATTTTTGTAGGGTATTCTGTTTCGAGTGGAGGAGTGAAGGGCTCTTCTGGTGAAATATCTTTGGACGTTTTCAAGGGTGTTGATGTCTGAGATGTGGTATGGGTTCCAGACAGATGAACTGTATTCAAGGATGGGTCTGGCAAAGGTTTTGTACGCTCTTGTGAATAGTGTGAGATTGCCAGAGCAGAAGCTACGTAGGATCAGGTTAACAACTCTAGAAGCCTTTTTGGCGATATTGTTGCAGTGGGCTTTAGCACTTAGGTCATTTGATATTAGTATTAGATGACCAGTTTCCTGTAAATTGGTCCTGGGCATTTTGCCAACAGCAGTAAGATTGTGTGCTGTTATCAGATAGACGCTTGGTTCTTTTTGCTTGGACCATTGCCAGCTGTTATGAAGGTTAATTAATAGTTGTTGCACTGAAAGGACAGATTTATCATTTCATTAACTTTAGAATGATTGCTAAGACAGCTAATTAGTAGTTTGTTAATATTAAAACAAGGTTTGTTTGGACGCTGTTTATGCTGTGTTCCTTGGTCCGGCTGCTGGGTCAGAGCATATAGTTCCTCAGCTAATGCTTGATTTTTAAATGTCTCTTTTTTCCTTCTTTTTTTCCTTTTCATAAATCACATTTTTCTAATAGCAAAACCTACCTTTCTCACAGAAGCTGAAATGCACTTTACTTTTGCAAAGAAGAGTTCTTTTCCTATGCTGTTAATTATTCCTTTTTATTAGTCTCTTTGTTCTCATGTGCAATTAGTATTCTGGCCTGAATATTTATATTCCATTGAAAAGGGAATCTCATTTTAAATGAAAGAATTCAATCACAGAAGAAGGAGGCAATATTAAGTCAGTTTTTCTTTCCTTCTTTGTTTGCATAGGGCTGCATGCATGTATGTTTAGAAATAAAAACCATTTATCTTCGATAAAGGTGATCAGAGCCTATAGTTATGGACCTCTTTACACAGTATAGTAATCAGGTAACTCCTGGAAGCTAACATAAACTTTGTAATGCATTTTTGGCTTAGGGTTGATCTGTATTCTTTTTTTCCCCTCACCTATATATTTGGCACCATACAAGAGTATCTGCAGAGAGAGCATCAAAAAGGCAAAATGATAAGATACAAAAAGGCAAAATGATAAGAGACAATTGCACAATAAAATCCCCTTTTCTTACATACAGTATTTGTATGCCGCCCTGAGTCTGCGGAGAGGGGCGGCATACAAATCTAATTAATAATAATAATAATAATAATAATAATAATATGATGCATGTCATATGGAAGAAAGCCTTTAATGACATATTCACACCTACATGTTGACACCATCCTCTGCCGATCCAGTATATCACACAGTTGGAAAATTCATGCAGCAAGGTATCTTTAATGCCAGTTAGGATAAAAACATATTTCTTGAAAGCAGGCACATAGCAAGATGGTTAAGGCAGGAATGTTTCCTTTTCTCTTTTCATAGCCATTATATTCCTCCTCTGCATCCTGGTTTCTATAATCTCTTACAATACCTATTTCATGTACACTAAGTTTATATTTCTTGAAGATTTTTTTTTCAAATGAATGTTTTGCACCTGGCTGACATTTTGATGACAAAAAATATTTATTTATAGAAATCTAGGTATTCTAGGCTATAGCAAAGCCTAGTGGGCCAGTCATCAGTAACTGAGTTTAAACATGCTTGGGATAAAGACATGTCCATCATCTGACAAAAAATGTAAACATTTTTTAAAAAACCCTGAAAGGGCAGATTTGATGAACCATTAGGTCTTCTGCCATTGGTTTTTGTATTTGTATTTGTATTCATTAGATTTGTATGCCGCCCCTCTCCGTAGACTCGGGGTGGCTAACAACAGTAAAAAGACAATGTAAACAAATCTAATATTTAAAAAATCTAAAAACCCCAATTTAAGAGATCAGTCATACATACAGTCATACCATACATAAATTTTATAAGCCTAGGGGAAGGGAATATTTCAATTCCCCCGTGCCTGACGACAGAGGTGGATTTTTAAGAGCTTACGAAAGGCAAGGAGGGTGGGGGCAACTCTGATCTCTGGGGATAGTTGGTTCCAGAAGGTCAGGGCTGCCAAAGAGAAGGCTCTTCCCCTGGGTCCCGCCAAATGACATTGTTTAGTCGACGGGACCCAGAGAAGGCCAACTCTGTGGGACCTAACTGGTCGCTGGGATTCGTGCGGCAGAAGGCGGTACCAGAGATATTCTGGTCCGATGCCGTGAAGGGCTTTATAGGTTTTCTATGTTTTTATATGGATGACAAAGGTGGCAAAGATATTGGCCAATTTTGTCTAATCTGAAGTCATTTTGTGATGTATAATTAACTTGCAACCAACATTGGAGAAGCTAGCCAAGAATGATGGATTCTATTTTAATATATTCAGAAGGATTCCAGGTTGGTGAAGGCTGATCTGTAGCTGTTAAAAAAGATATATATTCTCCTCAATAGAGATCACATTTAACCACTGGGGATTTGATTTTACTTAGAAGTTAAATTATGTTATAATAAAATATAATATTATAATATTATTAATCATTGTCTCATATTTTATTTCAATTTATTGTAGCTAAAAAGGACATACTGCTTACCTGCCTGCGCAGAACCCATGAAATCAGGAGTATCTTCATATCACAGGATCAACCTTCATTGTGAAAGGAAATTTATCATCATAACGCTAGTAGAATTATCGTGATATTGTGTGCAAAATATTACTTGAGAACTTAAAAAATGACATAGACAGCTTTCCTAAACAAATCCCTATGCTCATTAGTTAGAGCAGAGGTCTTCAAACTTGGCAACTGTTGTGATTCAGCCTGAGGCTCCTCAGGGACCGGCTGGAGCTCTGCCGGATCCATGCCCAGAGGAGGAGGACAGTGACTAGGAGGGGGAGGATCAGGCAGACGGGGGAGAGGAATGTCAGGAGGAGGAGGAGGAGGGAGAGCAGCCTGAGACCCCCGGGGGGGGGCTCTCCCCAGCTAGTAGCCTGGAGTCATTGGATGAAGACGCACAGGCTATAATAGACATGAGGCAGAGACGTGCAGCTCAAAGAAGGGGCCAATTAGAAAGATATTTCCATCCCTGAATTGGCAACAGCTGGGTTTGGGTGTGGTTCTCCTCAGCAGGGTTGAAAAGGCAGGCCCGCCCTTACAGTCTTGTGGAGAGTTATCAACTGGGAGTCCTGTGACCTTGCTTCGATTCTTGGCGTCTCTGATCTTGGCTTGTGGCCTAGAAGCCTGGAAGACTTGGGGGAGGCGTGGGTTGTTTTTGTCAGCAAGAATCCTGTTTTATTGCCTGGCCTTCGTGAAACCTCTGTGAAACTGCATCGTGTTCCTGTCTGTAAGAACAGTTTTTGTTACCTGTGTTTGCTTTCCAGTATATAAACTGCCTTTGCTTTTTACCAGTGTGTCTAGTACTCTTTTTGGTTGGTGTTGGCATCTGGGGGGACCCAGACAGAACAGCAACTTTAAGACTTGTGGACTTCAACTCCTAAAATTGGAGTAGAAGTCCACAAGTTGAAGTCCATAAGTCTTAAGGTTGCCAAATTTGAAGACCTTTGAGTTAGGGACTGTAATGTAAAGGCGACCACATCTCTGCCCCAGACAAAGTTACTGGATTCATGAGATGGGAATATATTTCCAACATAGACATTGCATCTGTATAGCTCCCCAAAACAATGGTACCAATACTTCCTCCAGAACATCAGCAACAATTTTGCAAGCGTTCTTAATAATATGAATTCTATGTTCCTCCTACGCTCCTGTTTGAAAAGGACAACATTCATAAAGTGAACACGGCAAAAGAAAAATCATTCTCAAGATTGCAACCAACTGCATTGCTCTTTTAGCAGGAGATTTGTAAAACACTCAAGCTAAATTCTAGGACAAAGATTCAAGATGCAACAACTGAGAACCTGTTGCTTCATTAAGCAGCGGGGTGGGATGGGGGCAAGATGTCCAATAAGGAACTTGCAAAATCATACACCTAGAAGAAGGGGAACAATTTGGAGAGATTCATAAACTAAAGTAGGAATGGAAGCAGAAAAATAGGAAATAGTTTCACATTAAAGGGAAATGTGAAATGTTCCTATTTCTAGAGAAAGAAGCAAAACTGGTGGAAAGGAGAATAAATATTAAGAATTCTTAAACTCTTCTCCCTGTGCTACAGTAGAGTAGTTCTATAAGGAAACTATTTCATAATCCAAGTGACCTGTTTGGGCAGAAAAAAAGAAATGGGTCTTATGGCGTTTTGCAGACTAACCCATTTTATCTTACTGTTTTATTATCACATCTGTGAATTGCAATCAATCTCAGAACAGCTGAATATTATAGCTGCTCTGGACAGCTCAAGATGAACAAGGAGAGGGTAAAATAACACTTAGATGATTAAAATGAATTCAAATTTCCAGAGTAAGATTAACAACATCCTAGGCTGTATTGAAGGAGCTAGCAGAAGTGATAACAGAATTGTTAACTGTCAGAACTTCTGGAGAAAAGGCAAAATTCAAAGAAGCAAAGAAAAAAAAGTTATCCCTCTCCTTGGGAAAAAAAAAGAGGAGGACTTGAGAAATTACAGACCTATCAACTTGACATCTGTAGTGGTAAAGGCCCTTCGGCAGAGTATTGAACTACATGTTTGTAAGCACTTGCAGAGAAATGCAAAAGTAGAAAAGTTAGTAAATCATTCCAGACTAACCCAAATGGAAAATGAAGCTGTAGCTGGCCCTTCAGTGGTGGAAGGACTGAATTGCAACTCAGGATAGAAGAGAAGAGGATGAAAGAACACTTAGCAATTTAAACGAATTCAAACCTCCAGGGACCAATGAAATTATATTTTAGCATTCTGGAGAGAGAATCATAGAAACATAACTGATTGCAGTAATCTTTAAGAAACCATGGGAGAGGGTAGGACTAGAAGCTGTGGGCTGGCTATAGGGAAGTAAATTTAGGTCAGGGATTCATTCCCTGATGATAAAGAGCTATTGTGTTATCTCACATTAGTTTAATTGGAGGTCTTAAAATAAAAGCTGGTTAGTCATCTGTCTAAAAGGCTTTATCAGATTTTACACCAAGCAAAGGTTAGATGAGGTGACTTCTGAGACAGCTTCCAACTTTTATGATTCTATAAATCAATTGATCAGATGAGACAAAGAGTTACATAGTAAAAGCTTTGAAAAGATTGTTCTTAGATGCATGGCAGCAGTGACCAGGACTAAGAACATTTGACACAAGGTTTTCTGTGTATGTGTGCATTTGTAAAACGACAGCTTTTCTGGGGATTCTAAAACCCTCCCAAAATGAGCCAATCTGCTGTGCCATTTTTTCATGCCCCTTACTCATCTATGTCTCAGTTATCCATGTTTATATCTATGTATCTTTCAAATACAGTGATATCTCGTCTTACAAACCCCTCGTCATACAAACTTTTCGAGATACAAACCCAGGGTTTAAGATTTTTTTGCCTCTTCTTCCAAACTATTTTCACCTTACAAACCCAAGCCGCCACCACTAGGATGCCCCACCTCCGGACTTCTGTTGCCAGCAAAGCGCCCATTTTTGCAATGCTGCAATTTCACTGAGGTTCCCCTCGCTGGGAAACACCACCTCCGGACTACTGTTGCCAGCAAAGCGCCCGTTTTTGCAATGCTGCAATTTCACTGAGGTTTCCCTCGCTGGGAAACACCACCTCCGGACTTCTGTTGCCAGCAAAGCGCCCGTTTTTGCAATGCTGCAATTTCACTGAGGTTCCCCTCGCTGGGAAACACCACCTCCGGACTTCTGTTGCCAGCAAAGCGCCCGTTTTTGCAATGCTGCAATTTCACTGAGGTTCCCCTCGCTGGGAAACACCACCTCCGGACTTCTGTTGCCAGCAAAGCGCCCGTTTTTGCAATGCTGCAATTTCACTGAGGTTCCCCTCGCTGGGAAACACCACCTCCGGACTTCTGTTGCCAGCAAAGCGCCCGTTTTTGCAATGCTGCAATTTCACTGAGGTTCCCCTCGCTGGGAAACACCACCTCCGGACTACTGTTGCCAGCGAAGCACCTGTTTTGTGCTGCTGGGATTCCCCTGCAGCATCACAAAAACACGGAAGTCCAGAGGTGGGGTTTCCCATGGAGTGGAGCCTCAGGGGAATCCCAGCAGCGCAAAAACAGGCGCTTTGGCTGGCAAAAGGGGTGAATTTTGGGCTTGCACGCATTAATAGCTTTTCCATTGATTCCTATGGGAAACATTGTTTCATCTTACAAACTTTTCACCTTACAAACCTCGTCCCAGAACCAATTAAGTTCATAAGACGAGGTATCACTGTATGTATTTTCTTGATATGGGAAGCAATATATTAATAAAGTACATAAAGACATGCTAATACTTTTAGAACTAATTATCTATAAATACACACACACACATGCATACACACACACACACGTGTGTGTGTGTGTATTTATACATAATGTGTATACTAGTTCTGTGTATGTGTGTGTATACACAGAACTAGTATATATAACTAGTTTTAGAACTAATTATCTATTAATACACACACATATAGAGAAAGGGGAGGGGGGCATTAGGGAACTGTGTTTTCTGAATAGGTTTTTGCCCTTCATGAGGTAACATAATCATGGTTAGCAGGTACTCCTGGATCCATAATGAGAAACCAGGATTACCTACGTGGTTAGAAGCTGCTATGTGTTAGTATATCAACAACCCTTTTTTGGATCTGCTTAATCAAAGGAATATGGCATCCGGTTGTTCTTCATTCAATGAGACTACTCATGAAAGAGTAGCATGAAATCAAAATCTATCATTTGCGCAGAATGCAGAGGCTCAAGCTACTGATTAGAATGTGTTCATCCATAACTGATAAAAGATCTGTACTGCCTGCCAGCCTGCTACCAAGCAACGTTCAAAATATAATTCTAAAGAAAGAGGGTCATGCACAAGCAATCTTAGAATTGCCGCTTTTATGATCATACAATAGAGTAAATGGCTAGATTACTTCTTCAGCGCTTCCCGGGAAGGACTTTTCGTGTACCATGAAAGATAACTTAACATTTCTTTCTTTGCATACTTTTATGTATGGCTTGCTTAATTCCCATAGAACTGCAGAAATTGTGCTAAAATTTGATTGGTTCCTTTCTCTAAGCAAAGCTCATGTACAGTATATGCAGACTACTGTACTTCAAAATATAAATCAAAATAATCAGTAATAATTTTCTGTCACTTTATGCAGGTTGAAAGAAAAATTTCCCTGGGGCATGTTCTATTAGCAGGACTTATTAAAAAGAAATATAACGTATGCTACATTAACCGCATTTTCTACGAATGATCCCAAATTGAATAAAAGCAGGTGAATCCCCTCAACAATATATACTCTTTGGACTTAAAATGAACACAAATCTCCAACAACTATAACACACATGAAATGGCATCATTTGCAGTACAAACCCTCGTTCTGCAGGGTTCATGCACCAAAGACCTTACACACCATTTCTAAATCTCAGATTATCTAGTGCCAGAGAATTGCTGATACCACCATATCTTTTTAGAATAGAATTCTTTATTGGCCAAGTGTGATTGCACACACAAAGAATTTGTCTTTGGTGCATATGCTCTCAGTGTACATAAAAGAAAAAGATACATTCGTCAAGAATCATGAGGTACAACAGCTAATGCTTGTCATAGGGGTCAAATAAGCAATGAGGAAACAATATAAATAAAAATCTTAAGGATACAAGCAACCAGTTACAGTCATATAGTCATAGGGAGAAAATGGGTGATAGGAATGATGAGAAAAAACTAGTAGTAATAGTAGTAGTGCAGACTTAGTAAATAGTTTGACAGTGTTTGTGTAGCAGAGTGATGGCGTTCAGGAAAAAACCCTGTTCTTGTGTCTAGTTGTCTTGGTGTGCAGTGCTCTGTAGCGACCTTATGAGAGTAGGAGTTGAAACAGTTTATGTCCAGGATGTGAGAGGTCAGTAAATATTTTCACTGCCCTTTTTTTGACTGGTGCAGTATACAGGTCCTCAATGGAAGGCAGGTTGGTAGCAATTGTTTTTTCTGCAGTTCTGATTGTCCTTGAAGGTAGGCTCTCTTCTGGCTTGATTAGGAAGAGATTCACTTTTTCTTCACTCCTATATGTGTTCTGTTGTTCTAGAGCAGGAGTAGGCAAAGTTGGCTCTTCTATGACATGCGGGTTTCAACTCCCGATCATGCCAGCTCAGGAATTATGGGAGTTGAAGTGCACAAAGTCATAGAAGAGCCAACTTTGCCTACCCCTGCTCTAGAGAAACAGGTAGATTCAGCCATCCAGTTATTTTTTGGCAGGGTTGTTTATCAGCAGAGAAGAATATATTGGGTTCTTCACATTGCTAAAACACCTGACACTTTTAGCTCCAGCAGTGAGCGGCCAGATGGCTGATTCTGATTAATTGTCACTCTTGCAATCAAGTCATTAATCAATTCATTTTGCTTTATTTTCAGACCGTCTTTGTTTTAATTCCGCTTTTTCTATAATTTCATATCCAATGTTATGTCTGCAACCCAGTTAATATTACTTATTTACCCTATTTATTTTCTTATCTTTCCATCCAGTGATGTTGAAAATAGCTTACAAGGAGACAGATGCAGCTCTGGAGAATAAAAGCAGAATAAACAGAAAATGCAAGTCTGCATCCCCCAGGCGTAGCAAAGCATATAAGAATAAAAGTATAGCTATGCTGAATCAGGCCAAAGCTGATTGTAATGCCAAATTTCTTTCTCATATCAACCAAACAAATAACACGTATTCTACTAGGTATTTTATTCAGAAGCAGAAAATGGACAGATACCTTTCTCTAGGGATGAAATCAGTAATGGGCTGCTACCCCCATGGGGGTTAGTAAGTTTGTGCACTATTTATGGAATACTTAATCTTTCTTTAATTGTCCTTCCTTCTCTAGTACCTTAGTATGATCCTTAATTACTTTTAAAATAGGAAATAATTAAATAGTATGTTTTTATCCATAAATGCTTTAATCATTTTAATCATTATCTAGAACTGAACTTTTATAGCAACTAAAGAAAATTGAGCTATTTGCCAAATCTGTTATCATACTGAACCTTCTGGGTTCAGTACAAAACCTTAAAATGTTACTGTGCTCCTCAACAAATAATACTGTCTATTATTTGTCCTTTTTGTGGCTGTTCAAATAATGTGACTAAATCAACTGAAAAAGAATCCAGGCACCTATTTGAAAATGTATCTTGGTTGGTAAGCCATTCCCAGCCCGTCACATGACCTTTAAGCCACCCCTGGTCACATGATTGTGAGCCACTCCTTGTCTTCGGAGAGGGGCGGCATACAAATCTAATAAATTATTATTATTATTTTATTTCTATTTCTATTATTTCTATTATTTCTATTATTTCTATTATTTCTATTATTTCTATTATTTCTATTATTTCTATTATTTCTATTATTTCTATTATTTCTATTATTTCTATTATTTCTATTATTTCTATTATTTCTATTATTTCTATTTCTATTTCTATTATTATTATTATTATTATTATTATTATTATTATTATTATTACTATTACTATTACTATTATTATTGTCAAGCCACTCCCACCTGGTCACATGGTTGGCAACTCACTCTTACCCGGTCACAGCCATCAAGCCACGCCCACAAAATAAGCCACAGCCACAGTGTGGCAGTAAAAATTTTGGCAGGCCATCACTGGGTGAAATACTACTGGTTTGTCCTGGTTCAAGCATACCAATAGCAGCGGCCGCCAGTGGTTTGGAGAACCAGTAGCCGCAGCAGCGCAAGGCTCCACCCACCCACCTGGATGCTGCCATTTTCTTGTTTTTAACCCTCTGCACTGGACTAGAGAATAGTTCTGTCAGGGTACTATTTATCCCCTGCGCATACACAGAAGGCTTTGCACAGAGAGTAAAAGACCCTATTCCCCTGCAATGAATGCTCAGAACCATGCTGGTAACATTGGACATTCAAGACCAATAGTTCTCTGACAGAACTATTCTCTGTTCCAGTGCCAGTCTGGCTGGAGAATTCTGAGGGTTGAAGTCTAGATATCGTAAAGTTGGCAAGGTTGAGAAATACTGTTCTACGCATATAGTCAATCCTATTATAAACTCATCCAAGATATTGGCTAACATTATTTCTTTTAATGCACTATGGGAAGACTTTGGGTAGGGAGGGATGCCTTTCTAAATCTCATTCCTGTCAGCTCCATTGGATGATCTTGATGTCCTAAGACAAGGAAAATATCTTCTGCCAGTCTACTTTCTTCATATCATACATTATTTTATATTGCTTGTTTCAAAACTGCCTCGTTTCAAAACTGAAGATTCCTAACTATACAGGTGAACCCCTTGATTGTTTTGTTTGACTTTTCTTCTTCTGTACTTTTTGCAGTTTTATTCTGTTTTTAAAACCATCACCAATTCTAATGATTAGAACTGTATATAGTATTCCAGATATGTATGTATAAGCAGATATAAATAAATTCATAACAATAATGGCACTTTTATTTTCAGTCCCTTTCAAAAAAATCCCCAGCATGGAGTTGGTATTTTTCCACAATGTTTTTCCTGAATAGTTCCAAACAATCAAAACTCTATCCCAACGGAGTTGGTTGAGAAGGGCGGCATAGAAATCCAATCCAATCCAATCAATCAATCAATCAATGTGATGTTTGGGAAGTTTGTCCTACTATCTATCACTTTATACCTACTGGGATCCTAAATATTCAAAATCCGGTTCTTGTTTCTCTATAAAATTACAAAAAAAGTCTTCTGATTTGAATATTTGATTAAAAGTTATATATTTTTATGAACTGCAACTTACTTCATCAGATATATAAAGTGAGTAAATTGATGTAGACAGTAGTGAAATCCATTTTTTTTACTACCTGTTCTGTGGGCGTGGCTTGGTGGGTGTGGCTTGGTGGTATGACAGGTGGGAGTGAGATCTGATGAAGGGAGCTTCAGTTCGCAAAATCTCAAGCCTTTTAATAAAATTTGTTAGGAAAAAAAATGCTATCAGACTTTTGGGTTTTTTGCTACCACTAACTAACATAGCTCTCCTCCTATGAAGTTAAGTAGTGCTTAAGCAATTGACTTCAAATGACTGCTATGGGATAATAGAACATAAAATCGTCTAACAAAGAATACTCTAGAAAAGCAGTTGGGGATCCTGGGAATCAATTACAAAACAGAAACATAAAAGCCAGAAACTTTCACACAGTAATATGAAGGAATTAATGTTTTGTGACCCATTTAACCACAGACTGCTTGTATTATGGGATAATCAGAATTTAAAAATAACATATACGGTAAATCTGTTTTGCAGATAAACTGGGCCTCACAACATTATCACTTTGGATCAACTCCATTTTCAAGGAAATGCTGTTTCCTTGTTTTTAAACTATTCCAAAATTAAAAAGCAAGTTTATACAGTATGTTTGAAATGATTTCATAGGCATTTTTTCCATTCAAGTATTTATTATTAGGTTTATTTAGGATAAATATATTGCTGCATGAAAAGTTTCATACAGTTTGGAGGTTTTGGAAGAATTGTGGAAATGAAATCCAGTCCTCTCTTCGTAGAAACTTCTTTTGCAATTCAAAAATCACAAATAAAAATAGACTGGACAGAAATCACAGTGAAACAAGAAATGCCGAAATCTATTTCTTCTCTGTCTGAAATCTAATGTGCTCTGTTTGACCAAATAAGAAAAAAAGTTATTTCACCCAAAGTTATTACCTTTGCAATCCACAACTGTAATAAAGCAGAGACCACTGTAATAAAGCAGAGCTCAGTTGGGTACCTAACTATGAATGATGCCACCTCTTGTAAAGCCACTAAGTATAATTCCTAGAAAATATTTTGCATGCTTTCAAGAAACTATATAAAGAACTATTGAGAGAAATTCAAACCATGGCCATCATAGTTCCCTCTAAGCTGAGCAGTGAGCAATTGCTCACTTAAAAATCATCATCAACTCAGAGTTTTCCAAACCTGCCCAGAAGCCGAGAAGGAAAGAGTGAGAGGGAAGGAGAGAGAGAGGAAGAGAGGAAGAGAGAGAAACAGATAGAAAAAAGAGAGGAAGAAAAAGAGAAAGAAAAAGAATGGGAGTAAGGAAGAGAGAAAGAAAATCAAAATCTAGTTTGAAACTAGCTCAACTATTTAAGTGGCATTTTGATATTGATAGAGTTGCCCTATTATGAGCTCACTGTTATAGACACACAGTACAGTATTTTTTTTTTAAATTCTCTGAGGCAAAACAGGGTGGGTTTTTTATTTGTTTGTTTGTTTGTTTGTTTATTATTTCTGTGCCGCCCAGTCCCAAAGGGACTGCCGCTCAGACACTATACTTTTCCGCCCCCCCCCCCCCCCAAAAAAAATTAGAGGGAACACTGATGGCCATATCTGAAAGCTAATTCTGGTGTATTGTACTCACAGAATAAACGTCAGATAATTGCCTACATTCTTTATTCCCAACTCAGAAATGAGTTGGTGAAGATTTCTTTCAAACAGAATTAACTGTGTTTCATAATCTTGTTTGTAGAAAGTTGAAGGGCAAGATATCATATGATAATGAGCTTGAATGTTCTTTCCTGACAACCCAATGAAAGGTCCCCTTAAATGCCAGAAAATTAATTTCCTAGAAAGTATAATGTTTTACTTACATCAACATCATTGTCAAACTTTGCCCGCTCATCTTCCTTGGAAAAGAACTTACAGCTTTTATTTTTCTCTTCTCCCAGTTGGATAATTTTTTTAAAAAAATGCTACAGCAGTTTGTAAATCCGAAGGAGGTCATCACCGAGTCTACCAGACTGCTTACTAAATTTTAGCTTTTCCTCTTAAGAAAAAAAATTCTTAAAGCTATAATAGTGCATCTATCAATGCCTGTGTGACATTTATATAACGACATTTTAAGTAGCAATCACAGTGCTTATAAAATACAACTAAGGAAAGAACTGCATTTTCCCCAGGGACAAAATGTAGCTGTGAGTGCCAGGAAAACACTATTTTGCTGCATTAAGTTTTTACTGAAGAAAATTTCTTCAATTGTGGATTATATATGAATACTAACAGTACATATTGAGCATTACAAAGGGCTAGGAGAGAAGAGGCCATAGCTCAAGATAGACACGTTTTCCTTGCAGAAATTGCCAGTTTATTCCCTAGTATATATTTTATCTTTAGATGATAAAGTGAAGGATCAGATGGTGATATACAAGGCTCTTCTGACAATATTGAGCTACATGAATAATGATTTTGAGCTGATTTAATGTATCTTCCTTTGATTTTAAAAGAAGGCTTAAGTATACACAAATGAAAAAGCTGGATTTCAAGTCATTCGAGAGACTATTTCTTAGATATTATTGTAGAACTGAAAACAGAATAAAAACTCAGTGACATTAATCAAGGAGATGGAAGAAAGGTTGTAACATTTGCTTAGAGAAAAAAAGAAGTGGAAATTAAAAACATGTTAGAGATGCCCAGGAGCACACATAGTATGTAGAAATGAATACAGGTAGTCCTTGACTTATAACAGTTCATTTAGTAACCATTCAAAGTTATGACATTACTGAAAGAAAGTGACT
The DNA here is from genome assembly GCF_031021105.1 of Erythrolamprus reginae. Taxonomy (NCBI): domain Eukaryota; kingdom Metazoa; phylum Chordata; class Lepidosauria; order Squamata; family Dipsadidae; genus Erythrolamprus; species Erythrolamprus reginae. The sequence goes on along the minus strand of NC_091950.1, from coordinate 359,668,071 downwards.
TATGACCATTTTTCATATAACCGTTGTAGCATCCCCATGGCTATGTGATCAAAAATCAGACCACTTAGAGAGGGCTGTAGAGCACTGTGAAGCAGTATATTAGTCTAAGTGCTATTGTTATTGTTGTATATCTGCATGCAGATGTCTTTTTTCATTTTACCTTCAAAATTATCCCAGAATAGCAGTTAGCCCAAAGCCACACAATAAATCCACGTATCAGCACTGAAGTCTCAAAATGGCTTCAGTCAGACACCATGGTTAGGTGAGAACATTCACAAACGTGTCTCACAAATTAATTAATAATAAAATTTACCCTGAACTTGGGGCACTTTGGGGTCAATTCAGGAGAGGGTTCCTCTCAATTCGGACTGGTTTGCCCGAACTGGTAGCAATCTGTGGTGACATCAACAATGACATCATCAACCTGGTTTGGTCAGTGTTAGTCTGTGGGCGCTGCCATCTTTTTAAAAAATAAAAAAATAAAAATTATTTCTTCTGAACATACACAGAAGCCAAGTTTCCAGCACTGTGCATGCAGTCACCATCATGTTTTTGGGTTTTTTTAAATGGATTTCTTGGCACAGCCTATGCACACCCACGAGGTGCGCCTATGCAGTGCGGGAGGAAGCGTTAGAACCCACACCTAACCAGTCAATCATTATGTCTATATTCACCCATCAAAATAAGTCAGAATATTTTAGCCTTATTTTGGAGAAAGCTATCATTGCCTGGTTTAGACATAATGCCACGATGGGTGCATTTATACCTCATATTATGGCTTGCTGCAATGACCCTCTCTCCTGTTATACAAACAGTAGAGTCTCGGTTATCCGTACTTCGGATATCCAACACTCTGGATAATGCAACGTCATGGCTGTAGGTATTTCCACACACCCCAGACAAGCCCCCAAACATGACAGCCATGACGGGGAAGCAAGCTGGGAGGAGGGAAGCAGGCTAGCGAGCGAGAGAAAGCCAAGGAGGGAAGCGAGCTAGAGAGAGAGAAAAAGAGACGGGGACGGAAGCGGGCAAGCGAGCGAGAGAGACCGCCAAGGAGGGAAGTGAGCGATAGAGACAGGGACGGAAGCAGTACAGTAGAGTCTGGATTATCTGACATTTCGGCTATTTGACTATCAGCCCGCCCGTTTATGTCGGATAACTGAGACTGTTCTGTAGTTGCAAAACACCATTGCAAAAGGGAATATACTGCTTTTTCCCCTGGAGGAAAGACGGGTTATAAATATAACATCATCAAATCAAGTTATTAACAATAGCCATCAGTGTTCCCTCTAATTTTTTGGGGGGGTGGGCGGAAAAGTATAGTGTCTGAGCGGCAGTCCCTTTGGGACTGGGCGGCACAGAAATAATAAATAAATTAATAAATAAATAAATAAACAAACAAACAAATAAAAAAAAACCCACCCTGTTTTGCCTCAGAGAATTTCAAAATAAAATACTGTACTGTGTGTCTATAACAGTGAGCTCATAATAGGGCAACTCTATCAATATCCAAATGCCACTTAAATAGTTGAGCTAGTTTCAAACTAGATTTTGATTTTCTTTCTCTCTTCCTTACTCCCATTGTTTTTCTTTCTCTTTTCCTTCCTCTCTTTTTCCTATCTGTTTCTCTCTCTTCCTCTCTTCCTCTCTCTCTCCTTCCCTCTCACTCTTTCCCTCTCGGCTTCTGGGCAGGTTTGGAAAACTCTGAGTTGATGATGATTTTTAAGTGAGCGATTGCTCACTGCTCAGCTTAGAGGGAACTATGATAGCCATGGAAGTTAATACTTATCAAAGGTGGCATTTGTTCTGTCGGCCTCTCTGGTAGACTCCTCCCGAAAATTCACAGGTACAAATTTCAGACACACACACGTTTGAAAATTCAAAACAATGTTCTTTATAATGTAAATTCACTTAAACTAAGTCCTCTTTTTGTATAGCAAAGAGCACTCGCCTCCAAACAAACTGGTAATTTGTACAAGTCCCTTATCAGTTCTGTGATACTTAGCTTGCAACTGTGAGGCAATTCACAATCCTTCTTCTTTCACAGAGTGAAACACACTTTGCTCTGGTTTAGTTTCAAAGCGGGGAAAAATCAGCACACAAAAGGTCAAAGTCAGTAAAGCAGTCACGAAACACAAGGATCAGATAATCCTCCACAATGGCCAAACCCACTGGCTGCTATTTATAGCAGCCTCACTAATTACCACAGCCCCACCCAACCACAGGTGGCCTCATTTTCTTTGATAATTATCTCTCAGTTGTTGTTGCCTATGCATCGCTCTCCGCATGCGTGGCTGTATCATTAACTCTTGTTCTGAATCCAAGGAGGAGCTAGATAATTGATCGCCTTCTGAGCTGTCTGCCACACTCTCCTCCTCCCTGTCACTCATGTCTTCTTGGTCAGAGGAGCCTTCATCAGCAGATTCCACTGGGGGCAAAACAGGCCTGCAGCATGTGGATGTCTCCCTCACATCCACAGTCCTTGGGGCAGGAGCTGGGGCAGAGCTAACCAGAACAGCATTCAGCCCATTTGGACCAGTTCAGGTGAACTGGTAGTAGCGACCTGCAGGTGCAGGGGGGCCTGCTCACTAGTCCACCACCCTGGTGCTATGTTATCCCATTTAGCCCCGAGTCTGCGGAGAGGCGTGGCATACAAATCTAATAAATAATAATAATAATAATAATAATAATAATAATAATAATAATTTTAAAACCACACACATGCGTGCAAGCCACATGCACGAGCAAAGTGCATGCACGGAAGGTGCTCGGATTTGTGAACCAGTAGGGAAAGCAAGTGAATATTACCTCTGATAGTTATGCATTACGTTAGGCTGATGGAAGTCTTTGGGCTCCATATAAGAGTAAATTCACACTGAAGTTAGCTGGTGTGCTTTCCATTAGAACAGCCATTTTCTGCATTCTGCCTGCCTGCTCCCTTCACAGTAGGTCAAGGTGGTCACATTTATCATTGCTTTGTCATCCAAAATGAGAAATGAGCCAGGACGAAATAGTTGAATAAGGAAGAAAAGCAGGTGAGAAGAGTTGCAACGCCACCACCACCACCGCTCCCAAATTCCAGAAACGCATTGATTATTTAGAGAAATCAAGCATCACAACTGCCTGGCTGCTTGCAATGAAGATGCAGATATTATTGTTACATTCCCCCGCCCCTTTTTTCAGAAGCAAGGTGGTAAATGTCCTACTTGAGGTCTAATCCAGATGTGTTGTAGCTACAATACAGATTCTGAAGTATTGGCTGGGATTCTTCAGCCTTCCTATAGGGCAGTGATAGAGAACCTATGGCTTGCCTTCTTGTCAGCTGTTTTCACTCTCCCGAGGCTTCAGGAAAGCCTCCTGAAGCCTGGGGGTCTTCACTGTCAGAGGTCTTCAGGAATTTCTTTGGTTTAGGAGAGTCACAGCCAAGTCTGCCACAGCTCGGAACCGCCTTCTACCGCACAAATCCCAGCGGCCGATAAAGTCCCACATAGTTGGCCTTCTCCGGGTCCCGTCGACCAAACAATGTCATTTGGCGGGCCCCAGGGGAAGAGCCTTCTCTGTGGCGGCCCCGGCCCTCTGGAATCAACTTCCCCCGGAGATTAGAACAGCCCCCACCCTCCTTGCCTTTCGCAAGTTACTTAAGACCCACCTATATTGCCAGGCATGGGGGAACTAAGACATCTCCCCCAGGCTTATTATATTTCATGTTTGATGTGTATGTGCTGTATGGGTTTTAATTGTTGAGGTTTTTTAATATATTTTATTATTAGATTTGTTCCATTGTTATGCTTTTTTTATTACTGTTGTGAGCCACCCCGAGTCTTCGGAGAGGGGCGGCATACAAATCTAATAAATTGAATTGAATTTAATTGAATTTCTTCTGCACCTACAAGATTTTCCTGAAGGCCTCTGCAGTCGATAACAGAGCTTCAAATTGATCCAGAGCTCAGTTATCAGCCACAGAGGCCTTCAGAAAAACCTTGCTGGCTGCAGAAGAAATTGACCGAGGTGCGGGTGGCCTGGTTGCAACTATCTGAAGGTTAGCAGTAGAAGCCAGTTCCACTGAAGGTAAGTAGTAGGGCAGCTCCACAGCTTCAGTAAGGCCTGTGTATATACACAGGGAGGCAGTGCGAGGGGTTGTGTGCATGTGTGGTGGGAGCAGCGCATTGCATTATGGCCACGCAGCCTTTTGGTACCCAAGCCAAAAAAGGTTCGCCATCACTGCTATAGGGAAAAAGCTGCCTTACAGTCCACCTGAAGCCCATTAGGTTGAGAAAGGCTCCATAATTGGCAATATAGGTTCCATGACCTAACTGGACATGCCCAGTAATGTCATTACCACTTATACAAAACTATTTCTGTGGGTTTTTCCCCCTTCCCTTTGCTTCACGAAGAGAGATTTATCAAGATTCTCCCACAGTGTTTGTCAGAATAATGAACTATAAGCAGACATGCCTAGTGATGCAGATGAGTATGACACTCTTGACAAGGCTGATATGTCATCCCTGGAAGAGTACGTGTTTGTCACATTGCTCGCCATCCTCTCTGCCAGAAAACTCAACCTGAGTCCTTTGGATTGATGCTGTTTGACAGTGATGCGCCCAACAAACAGTGTGACTGAAGAGACCTCTTCTGTTAATGTTTGCTACTCTGGCCAGTTCTACATGCCAGCTGGGTTCACACTTCAAGTTAAGCGGCTTACATTATAATTAGTTGAATAAGTCATAATCAGATCAAACTCAATGAATCAAAAATCAAACAAGCCATGTTATGACTCAGCTTCATCGCCTGTTTATTTATTATTTTATTATTTATTTATTGGATTTGTATGCCGCCCCTCTCCGAAGACTCGGGGCGGCTAACAGCAATAACAAGACAGCATACAATAATAATCCAATACTAAGAACAATTAAAAACCCATTATTATAAAAACCAAACATACATACAGACATACCATGCATAAAATTGTAAGAGCCTAGGGGGAAAGAGTATCTCAATTCCCCCATGCCTGGCGGCAGAGGTGAGTTTTAAGTAGCTTACGAAAGGCAAGGAGGGTGGGGGCAATTCTAATCTCTGGGGGGAGTTGGTTCCAGAGGGCCGGGGCCACCACAGAGAAGGCTCTTCCCCTGGGTCCCGCCAAGCGGCATTGTTTGGTTGACGGGACCCAGAGAAGAGCCACTCTGTGGGACCGAACTGGTCGCTGGGATTCGTGCAGCAGAAGGCGGTCCCTGTTGTATGTGATTGGAGCATTGCTTCCTGCTAATTTAGCCAAGGTGGTTTCAGGGCTCATAGAAGGCAGTCATGATTCTAGATAAATGAACCTCTTGAGAGACAGAGCAAACAGGGAGAGCAAATGAAAGATTTGTGCGAGATTTTGATAGGGCTTTGTGGAAAAGAGTCTCCTAATAAGCTCTGATCAATTTGGACTGTGAAGGAAATTTAGTGACAATCTATAGGAAAGTTGGAAGGGACCTTGGAGTTCTCGTAGTCCAGGGGTGGGCAAAGTTGGCTCTTCTATGACATGTAGACTTCAACTTCCAGAATTCCTCAGCTAGCATGATTGGCTCAGGAATTCTGGGAGTTGAAGTCCACAAGTCATAGAAGAGCCAACTTTGCCTACCCCTGTTCTAGTCCAACCCCCTGCACAAGCAGGAGACCCTATATCAGTGATGGAGAATCTTTTTGGGGTTCACATGCCAAAAGAGGGTGTGTGGGTGTGCTGGCATGCATGCATGTGCCCACGCCCCCTTCCGTCCTCCCCCAACGCATGCACACTCCCCCCTGCATTGCCCTGTGAATGCGCACAGGTCCCACTGAAGCCTGGGATGTGAAAAAACAGCCAAATGAGCAAACCACAAGTTGGGAAAATGGACTTCAGGATTGCCCATTGTTCTGTTTTTTGCACTCTGGATGCTTCGGAGAAGCTTCCCTGAAGCCCTGGAATGCAAAAACCCTGCCCAACAGATAAACCAGAAGTTTGGAATATGCACTTTTGGTTTGTATGTTCGGCTGTTTCTTGCACTCCAGGATTTCAGGAAGCTTTTCTGAACCCTCCAGAGTGCAAACAACAGCACAAGGGGCAAATGTGAAGCATATTTTCCAAACTTCAGATTTGTCCGTTGGGCAGGTTTTTTGCATTCCGGGGCTTAAAGGAAGCCTTCCTGAATCATCTGGAGGGTGAAAAGGCCTTCCCCAAGGCTGAAAATCAGCTGGCCAGCACACATGTGTGCTGGAGCTGGCATAGGACAAAGTCTCATGTGTCCTTTGGTATGACTCCACATGCCACGTGTGGCACACTGCTGCCTATGACATTTCCCACTGCCTATGTAGTTTTAGTGCATGATATGACTGTATGTATGTTTTTTATATTGGGGTTCCTTGTTTTTAAATTTTTTAAATGTACAATTGTTATTTCAGATTTTAAATTATTTGATTTGTCAATACATATTGTTTTTTATCACTGTTGTGAGCTGCCCCGAGTCTGTGGAGAGGGGCGGAATACAAATCTAATAAATAATAATAATAATAACAACAACAACAACAACAACAACAACAACAACAACAATAATAATAATAATAATAATAATAATAATAATAATAATAGTATGTTCACCATCATGGCCTATACAATTTCAAATAAATGGTTGTCCAATCCAATGGTTGTAGATGCTTGGAACAAACTTCCATTAGCTGAAATCCACAGTAACTGAATTTAAACATGCCTGGGATAAACATTTATCCATCCTAAGATAAAATACAAGAAATACTGTGTTTCCCCGAAAATAAGATGTACCCCGAAAGTAAGGCATGTCAGAGGTTTTGCAGAATTTGTTAATATAAGGCAATCCCTGAAAATAAGGCATAGTGGTGGAAAAACATACGGTACCGTAATATGCTTCCTTTCTTCCTCCCCCCTCCCTCCTCCATGCCTTGTTTTACTTAACCCCAAAACTGAGCTGCTTGGTACCTCTGCTGCCGCAGATCTTACCACCGTGTCTTCTGTTGGCCGCCGCGGGGGCAGGAGGTGCAATCTGGGCAGCAGCAGCCAAGGCTCAGCCCCCTCGCTGGATTCGTCTTTTTTCAATGCCAGCGCCACTTGGGAAGGAGCCCTCGGTGGCTATGGGTGTGCTTCCGGATCCAGAGGCAGAAGACAGCCCGACGGATGGGCGGCTACCTGCCTGCAGCAGTAAAGGGGGCCGACGGTTTGGGCTGGTCAGGGTCGGAGCTGCTCCTCCGATGCCACCGCCGATTTCGCTGCTGCCAATTTCGCTGCCACCGGGCCTCTCAGCTGTCTGGCAGCCCACATGTCTTCTGTTGGCTACCGCTGCACCGCCCCTGCCCCCCATATGTGTGCACAGCCCACATACTCCCCCCAACCTCCCATGCATATGCGTGCGACTCCCCCCTGCCCTGTTTTGGGCTTAGTAGGCCTCCCTGCAGCCTCCTGCGACCACAAATGGGCCTGGGGGCATGCCTTCCATTTCCCACACATAGGCGCTGTGGGGACAGGATTAAAAGCTGTCTCTGGCTGGCATACCACGGAAATGGCTAAAATACAGTGATAAGGCACCAGATAAACAACAGAATTCCCTACGAAACTAGACTTACAATCCTGGGTCTTGAAAGCTTAGAACTATGACGCCTTAAACATGATCTAAGTATTGCCCATAAGATCATATGCTGCAATGTCCTGCCTATCAAAGACTACTTCAGCTTCAACCACAACAATACAAGAGCAAACAACAGATTCAAGCTTAATAGTAACTGCTCCAAACTTGACTGTAAAAAATACGACTTTAGTAATCGAGTTGTTGAAGCATGGAACTCATTACCGGACTCTGTAGTATCATCCCCTAACCCACAACACTTTACCCTTAGACTATCCACGGTTGACCTCTCCATATTCCTAAGAGGTCAGTAAGGGGTGTACATAAGCGCACTGGAGTGCCTTAACCAAAAATTGGTTAAGTATGCATAAGTGATAGAAAATTTTTGATCCCCCCCCCCTCTTCTGGGCTCTGGGTATGTTTTTCCTATCAAAGTAAATGAGGTTGAATGTGTATCATTTTAGAAATACTGTGCGTGTGTGTGTGTGTAGTAGATAATGTATATTTTTGTGTGCCTGTGTATAATATGTATGTAGACATATGGCATATATACATAGAATTAAATAGCATATTTTGGATGTTCAGTAAAATAGATAGGGAAATTGTATCTTTTTAGGCGAGGAGAGGCCAGGCACCCTAACCCTAACCCAAACCCTTGATGTGAGTGATGTCAAGTTGGCCACCTTTAAGCCAGTCACATGACCCTTAAGCCACCCGGTCACATGATCGTCAAGCCACTCCCACCTGGTTACATGGCCAGCAAGCCACACCCACAAAATAAACCACGCCCACAGTGTGGTAGTAAAATTGTTTGCAGCCCTTCACTGGCCACACCCTATATACGTGCGCTATCTCTTGCATGCACCCTGCCATCCACACATTCGTGGCAGATATTCCAAAAATACCCTGGCCGGCGGGAGGCGCACACACATGCACAGTGGAGCAGAGCTGGATGATAGCTCGCATGCCTGCAGAGAGGGCTCTGCGTGCCACCTGTGCATGGTGCCATAGGTCGCCATCACAGTAGTAGGTTGAGATAATATTTAAAATACATAGACATATAGCATTAGATCTTTATTTCACTTAATTGTTTTGTTCTTTCATGCAGGCCTTTGATCTGAGTAAGATTGATTGATTGTACCTTTATGTAAGCTGCTTTCCTGAATCACAGAAAACATCCTGATATTATTCTCATAAAATAATAGAATTTGGTTGGGCTCCGAGAACCCAGGTTTCTCCTCTGCAATTCCTGACGGATTCTCATTTATTATCTTGCATTCCATAAAGTGTGCAAATCTTGCAGTTTCCCACCAATGTTTACTGCAAAATAATTGATTTCAGTGGGATTTATCTTCTCAGATGTTCAGCATACTTAGTGACACCTGTCTCCAAATGAGAAAACTTAGTATTTAAATAATAAACATAAAGTGATGGGCAAAGGATCCATTTCCATATTGTTTTGCCCAATGTCTCCTTGGCATATGCATTAGAGATGAATTTGTTTGACCCGAAGCTTCAAGATAGGGATTTTGCACCCCATTTTGATAGCAACAAGCACAACATTGAAATACATACTGGAAATAATCAGCTGGGCTGGTAATTTCTGCAGGAGATGATTGTTAATTAGTAGTAAGTAAAATTAGCAGGACTCTGACCATTCATATTAAAGATAGTTTGTTGATTTTATAACAGTTTTCAAACTTTTGGGAGGAGGGTCACTGTTGTGGTTCAGCCTGAGGCTGCTCAGGCACCGGCTGCGTCTCTGCTGGCTCCATGCCCGGAGGAGGATGACAGCGCAGAGGAGGGGGCTGAACAGTCGGACGGGGGAGAGGAGAGTCAGGAATGGGATGAAGGAGAACGGCATGAGAGCCCCGGGGGTGGGGGGGGGGGAGCTCTCCCCAGCCAGTAGCTTGGAGTCATTAGGTGATGACGCACAAGCTGTCATTGACATGAGACAGAGACATTCAGACCAACAAAAGGAGCAGTTAAAGAAATATTATCACCATTGAATTAGAAACAGCTGGGTTTGGGTGTGGTCCTCATCAGCAGGGTTTAAAAGGCAGGCAAGCCCTTGAAGCCATGTGGAGTGTTATCAATTGGAGTTGCGGTGACCTGTTTTGATTCTCAGCGTCTCTGATCTTGGCTTGTGGCCTAGCAGTCTGGAAGACTCGTGGGAGGCATATGTTTGCTATCTACAGCTTCGTCTTGGCAGCAAGAATCTGGTACTACTTCATGGACTATTGCCTTCGTGTATATCTTTGAAGATACAGCATTTTCCTGTTTGTAAGGACATTTTCTGTTACCTGTGTTTTTCCTGACTTTTATAAAACTGCCTTTGCCTTTTACCAGTGGGTCTGGCTTCTCTTTTTGGGCTGGTATTGGCTTCTGGAGTGACCCAGACAGAACAGTCACCGAAATTGCTAAGCTTTCTTAAGGACTTCTTAATAAACTTAATTTTTTGTTCTCAAAGCCAAAAGTCCACAAGATTAACATCAGATCTACAATCAAGAAGTAAGAGTTGTTAATCTAACCCTACGTAGCTTCTGCTCTGGAAATCTCACACTACTTACCAGAGCTTACAAAACTTTCACCAGACCCATCCTCAAATACAGCTCATCTGTTTGGAACCCATATCGCATCTCAGACATTAACACCCCTGAAAATGTTCAAAGATACTTCACAAGAAGAGCCCTTCATTCCTGCATTCGAAACAGAATACCCTATGAAACTAGACTTCCAATCCTGGGTCTTGAAATCTTAGAACTACAATGCTTTAAACATGATCTAAGTATCGCCCACAAGATCATATGTTGCAATGTCCTGCCTGTCAAAGACTACTTCAGCTTCAACCATAACAACACAAGAGCACACAACAGATTCAAGCTTAACATTAACCGCTCCAAACTTGACTGTAAAAAATATGACTTTAGTAATCGGGTTGTTGAAGCATGGAACTCATTACCGGACTCCGAAGTATCATCCCCTAACCCCCAACATTTTACCCTTAGATTATCCATGGTTGACCTCTCCAGATTCCTAAGAGGTCAGTAAGGGGCGAACATAAGCGCATTAGAGTGCCTTCCGTCCCCTGTCCTATAGTCTCTCCTATATCTCATATTTCTTCTCCACTATATCCTCTATAACCTTCATTGTGTATTATTGTGTATTGGATAAAATAATAAAATAAAATAAAATAAAATAAAATAAATAAATAAATAAATAAATAAAATAAAATAAAATAAAATAAAATAAAATAAAATAAAATAAAATAAAATAAAATAAAATAAAATAATAAAATAAAATAAAATGAAATAATAAAATAAAATAAAATAAAATAAAATAAAATAAATAATATCCCAGTCGAGGAATTGCCAAACTAACATCCAATAGTCCAACAAAAGAACCACCTAAACCACTCCCACCAACATTGACACTAGAAGATAAAAATATTAAGAGTATAAAATGAGAGCAAACTCCACTTCCTACTAACACTGATGATACCTAAATTGGAAAATGAAATCTTTGCAAGAAACCAAAAAAACATCAGAGAACACTCAGGATCCCAGATTCAAGAAAAATAATATTTAGGATGTTCTGAGGATTCCTGCCCTGGGCAATAACCTAGACTAGCTGGCTTCTAAGGTCTCTGATGATTCAGGAAAGAAGGAAGGAAGCACAGTCATCTTGGTTGATCTAAAAAAGTCTAAGTAGGAATGCAAGTAGCTCCTACGAGAGGCCACTTGGTCAGCCTAAAGCTGTAGACCAGCCTAAAAATCAAAGAAACTTCAGCAAAAAAAGACAGTGGCAAAAATAATTTATAATGTTGCCAAGAAAATTACCTGGATATCTCCATTTAGTCACTTGCACATTGAATTTTACTTGAAAGAAGTCATTACAATTTTTCAGTTTTGCTACTGTACTCAACATCAACAGCTGAATATTGAAGACTGGGGTTTTCCTTGGCCAAGAAGTTTTTATCGGGCCTTAATCAAAGCCAGGTTCCAGAAAGTAACATAAATGCAGACCAAGGGTATACACAGTGGTACCTCTACCTACAAACGCCTCTACTTACAAACTTTTCTAGATAAGAACTGAGTGTTCAAGATTTTTTTGCCTCTTCTCAAGAACCATTTTCTACTTACAAACTTGAGCCTCTGAAACTGTAACCGGAAAAGGAAGTGAAAAGCCTCTGTGTCGTTTGGTGGGCCCCAGGGGAAGAGCCTTCTCTGTGGCGGCCCCGGCCCTCTAGAACCAACTCCCCCCAGAGATTAGAATTGCCCCCACCCTCCCTGTCTTTCGTAAACTACTCAAGACTCATTTATACCGCCAGGTATGGGGGAGTTGAGATACTCCTTCCCCCTAGGCCATTACAAGTTATGCATGGTATGTCTGTGTGTATGTTTGGTTTTATAATAAGGGTTTTTAGTTGTTTTATTATTGGATTGTCACATGCTGTTTTTATCATTGTTGTTAGCCGCCCCGAGTCTACAGAGAGGGGCGGCATACAAATCCAATAAATTATTATTATTATTATTATTATTATTATTATTCTCTAGGAATCTCCTGGGAGGAAACAGGGCTGGAAAAGGAAGGGGGAAGCTTCTATGGGTCCTCTTAGGAATCTCCTGGGAGGAAACAGTGCCAGAAAAGGAGGGGAGAAGCCTCTGTGGGACCTCTCTAGGAATCTCCTGGAAACAGTGCTAGAAAAGGCGAGGGGAAGCCTCTATGGGGCCTCTTAGGAATATTCTGGGAGGGAACAGGGCCGGAAAAGGCAGAGGGAAGCCTCCATGGGGCCTCTCTAGGAATCTCCTGGGAGAAAACAAGGCCTCCACCCTCCCTGTGGTTTCCCCAATCGCATGCATTATTTGCTTTTACATTGATTCCTATGGGAAAAATTGCTTCTTCTTACTAATTTTTCTACTTAAGAACCTGGTCATGGAACGAATTAAGTTCTTAAGCAGTATTGTCAAAGGGAACAAGAAATAGAATAGAAATAGAACCCCTTACTTAGAAACCATTGAATGCTATACGAATTAGTATTCATGTGTAGGCTAGATAAATGTCATTAATGCTCCAGCAATTTAAAAAGCTCATCCTTGCCCTTCAAACACAGGCTTTTTCCTCATGGGAAAATATTTGTTATAGAGAGGAGCTATCTTTAAAGTGACTGTCTTTAGAGCTCTCTTGCTCTCTCTCTCTTACACACACCACACACACACACACACACACACACACATGTTCTTTATTGCACAAAAGGTTCAAAAACGTTCTGGTTGTTACTGTTTTTATTAACGCATCACCTGTGTCTGAAAGCTGTTCAGAATTACTTTTATTTGTGAATGAGCAGTATGGAAAAACATCACATTTCTCCAGGTACCATGAGAACAGAGCTAAAAGGGCGGTGGGTGGGGGTGGTAGTCATTACATCTGATTGTTGCAGCATTTGTATAACATCAACATTTCTCACAGGAATACAGGGTAATGCTCAACTTACAACCATCCTTTTAACAACCATTTGAAGTTACCACAGCAACAAAAAAAATGACTTCCAACCAGTCCACACACTTATAATACAGCAACCCTAGGGTCATATAATCAAAATTTGGGTGCCTGGCAACTGGCAAGGATTTAGAGCAGTGATGGCGAACCTTTTTTCCCTTGGGTGCCAAAATAATGTGCGTGCACACTGTCGCATAAGCGCAAGTGCCCATGCCCATAATTTAATGCCTGGGGAGGGTATTTGGAACCAACTCCCCCCAGATATCAGAGTTGCCCCCACCCTCCTTGCCTTTTGTAAGCTCCTTAAAACTCACCTCTGTCATCAGGCGTGGGGGAATTGAGACTTTCCCTTCCCCCTAGGCTTATAAAATTTATGCATGGTATGTCAGTATGTATGATTGGTTTCTTAAATTGGGTTTTTTTAAATTAACTTAAATATTAGATTTGTTTACATTGTATTATTATTGCTGTTAGCCGCCCCGAGTCTAGGGAGAGGGGCGGCATACAAATCTGATTAATAAATAAATAAATAAACCTCCGCCAACCTCTTGTCATTTTGAAAACTCTGTGTGGTGCATGACCAAGTTATTTGTGAAACTGTCTGCTTCTGTTTGGGCTCTACTTTCTTCATCAGAATCAGCAGGATTGGCCTTTCCAGGTTCTTTCTATTGGACAGTAACATCTTCTGGGACCAAGAAATGGTCGCTTCTTTGGCATAACACCTGCCCTATGGAACAGCATCGCCCCAGACGTGCAGATGATCTCAAACCTGTTGACCCTTTGCAAAGCATTTAATTTGCATCTATTCCCCCAGGCTTTGGGGTTGGAAACTTAAGAAATTCCTGATTGGCAGCGGGGTGGGTGGGTGTTGGTGTTTGTTAATTCCAGTTTCTGGATTAGCAGTAGAATAATTTTTAGACCACACATATAATATTTGATTCAGCATATTATTGTTCATGTTGTGTTTTTGGTTTTAACACTCCGTTTGCCACCTACAGTCACTGCTGTGAGATTATATAGGCAGCTATATAAATTGTTTAAATAAATAGTGAAGTAATTTTTAAGCCTCTTTTCAAAGTGCATATCTGAGCACATCAATCAGCAATTTAAAATGCTTAACTTGGAGTGACTTATTCACAGACTGCATATAAAGGAGGCTTTGAGGAACGGCTAAAACAAATGAGTGGAATGAAAGCACGCACAGGGATTTCAGATGCACTGGCTGGTAAGAATAAAATAGGTAGCACTAACATTTATGTTAAGAACATTCTAATCTGAGGCCATTATAATGCAATTCAATGAATGTCTCCAAAGAGACAAGTGTCATTAGGTCCATCCTCCTATATAAATAAGGTAAGCAATTTTATCCATAAGTGCTATGAATGTCCAACTCTCCCCCTTTTTGGTAGATGCCCAAATGTAATTGTAATTGGATGATAAAACTACAGATAATACAAATGTATTTTTTATTTTGGTTGGGAAGGAAGGAGTGCAAAATAAAAAGCAAAATAAGTGTTATCATCTATTTTTTTTAAAAAAAAATCAAAGTGCAGCCCTCTAACCACAAAAATGTTGTCCACTCCATTATAAATAATGGCAATCTTATTCAAACACTATCTGTATATTCCTAAAATTGGAATACAAATAATAGAACAAATTTTCACTGCTGAAGTATAAACTGGGATTTTATAACATACTGAATTATGATAAAACTATGTAGTGAATTTTGGCTACAAAAAAACCCCAGCCTATCCTTTTCTGTCCTGTCCTGTTCCGTCCCTTCTCTTCCTAGGTAAGAAAACCCAAAAATATACATACAAACTGGGTGAAATGACAGTGCCTGTGAGAGGGATCTTGGAATCAAAGTAGACAACCAGCTAAACATGAGCCAGCAGTGTGCAGCTGCAGCCACAAAAGCCAATTCAATCTTAAACTGCATTAATAGAAGGATACAGTCTAGGTCTAGGGAGGTACTAATACTGCTCTATAAAGCCTTAGTTAGACCACACCTAGAATCCAAACTGCATCCAGTTTGGGTCACCACACCATAAGAAAGACATAGAGATTATAGAGAAAATGCAAAGGAGAGCCACCAGGATGATTAGGGCAGTGTTTCCCAACCTTGGCAACTTGAAGATATCTGGACTTCAACTTCCAGAATTCCCCAGCCAGCATTTTTTATTATTATTATTATTATTATTATTATTATTATTATTATTATTATTATTTAGACTTGTATGTCGCCCCTCTCCAGAGACCTGGGGTGGCTCACAACAACAATATAAACAATGTAAGTACAAATCTAATAATTAAAACTATGACTAAAAACCCATCATCTTAAAAAACAATCAATATGTCACAATCATATCCACACATAAACATTTTCAGTGAATAGCTTTAACTTGCCCTACATTTCTCAATTCCTTACATAACTTGGAAACTTCAACAGTGTGCCTTCCTTCCAGGCACAATGTCTCCCTTCTATCACTTGAGCCTTTTATTTTAAGCTCAAGCCTGTAAGGTACACAAAATAAGCCTGCCTGAAACTGGGTATCCAGCTGTGGAATCCAGATTTTTCATTATGCAGCAATAAAGACTTTTGTCCCCAGTAGGGCAAACTCTTTGGACTTGTTTTTAATGTCATGAACTAATGTGCTAGATCTATAATGCCATATGCTGATAAAACACTAAAGTGTGAAGTAGTGTTTCTCATTTTTATGTGACGATGGCTCAGTAAGAAAAAAGAAGGCTAATTATCTTGTCCTATTTCTCAGGTTTCTGAAGACATTGCTGGGCTTTATTCAAGAAAGCTGGTTCAGAAGACTTTTGATCTTGTCCAGCAAGCTGTTCTTTTGCACGGCATTGTTTCTCAGTTGCTATTAGCTGTAACATTTCCCCCCATAATCTGAAGCTCTATACATTCTGGCATTAAAGGCTGAAATAGGAATAACCACTTTTTCATCCCATTTCTAAGCATTTACGGACATTGGACTAATGGAATATGCTGCTGAATTACATAAGGATTAGTCTCATCCACCAAAGCAATTCTTATACTTTGGAATTACATGTGAATAGGAGAAAATAAAAACTTTCTGGGCTCTTGTGACTTTGATCTCCAGATTATTATTCATGTTGTAATTATTTGTGGCTGCTGGTGCAGGTATTAAATTCTCACACAGGGCTGCTAATGTCTCTCCTCTCTAAAATCTCCTTTCCACCGGCATCTGCTTGTACCGACTTAATTGAAGGGTTTTAAATTACAAACTGAAACATGACATCTATCATAATTAGTATATCATTTCACAGAGATAAGGGATCTTTTCTAACTTCATGGCATTTGACTATCTCAGAAAGCTAAACCAGCTTGAGGTTGGAGCAGCGCTAATGACCTCCTTGTCTGTTGATAAATTCTGCCAGGCTTATGTAGCAGCTGGGACCTGCTATTCTCATTTCCCAGGAAATTAAAAGAATGGCTGTAAACACACTGATTCATGCTCCTCAAAAACTTTAGTGGAATCAAGAAACCCTAATGAAGTTTTTACCTTCGTCATTCGTCTGGTAAATACCCCAGAGGATAGGCTCAGGATACAGAAAGATCTAGACAGACTTGTAAAGTGGGCCGAAACAAACAAAATGAAGTTCAATGTAGAGAAAAGTAAAATCTTGCACCTAGGTAAAAAAAACCCAAAACATGCATACAAACTGGGCGAAACCATACTCACCATAAGTGACTGTGAAAGGGATCTTGGAGTCTTGGTGGATAACCAGCTAAACATGGGCCAGCAATGTGCAGCAGCGGCTTAAATAGCCAACACAATCCTAAGCTGCATCAACAGGGGGATACACTCTAAGACTAGAGAGGTAATAATACCACTCTATAAAGCCCTGGTCAGACCGCACTTGGAGTATTGCATCCAGTTGTGGTCACCACACTTCAAAAGAGATATAGAGACTCTGGAAAGGGTGCAGAAAAGAGCAACTGAAATGAAAAGGGAACTAGAGACCAGGCCATACGAAGAGAGGTTGCTGGAACTGGGCATAGACAGTCTAGTGAAAAGAAGGGCCAGGGGGGACATGATAGCTGTATACAGGTACTTAAGGGGTTGCCACGGAGAGGAGAGGTCACACTATTTTCCAGGGCAGCAGAGGGCCAGATGAGGAACAACGGTTGGAAGGTGACAAAGGAGAGATTCAACCTGGAGATAAGGAAGAACTTCCTGATGGTCAGAGCGATCAACCAGTGGAATGGCTTGCCAGTGGAGGTTTTGAATGCCCTAACTCTGGAAGTTTACAAGAGGAGACTGGACTGTCATCTGGCTGGGGAGGTATAGGATTTCCTGCTTGAGGAGGGGGTTGGACTTGATGACCTGTAAGGTCCCTTTCAACTCTAATAAATAAATAAATAAATAGATAGATAGATAGATAGATAGATAGATAGATAGATAGATAGATAGATAGATACATAGATAGATACATAGATAGATAGATAGTGCCCTTGGCAAAGAATTTAGACCAATACTTTTTTCATAATAGTGTGTTATCTGCCTCATAAAATATTGCCCAGAAGTGGAACCAAAAGCCTTAGGCCACTACAGATCTTTTCCCCCACTGAATCCTCAGAATTATGGGTTGTTGTTGTTTTTTAAATTTAGAAGAGTCTAGTAAACACAAAAGACACTGTACTTAGCGAAGCATTGTTTGCTGATTATTGAAGGCAAGCCTTGAAAGTTGAAATCAGGGTTTTAAAATACCAGATTAGCAATATGTGGACTATTCAGTCAATCGTCTATTGACTATTGAGATGTTCATAAATATGTTGCTTGATTGTATTTGACAATCTCAGTGTATGAGCCAATTTTCCTGTTTATATAAAGCATTGGGTGGTCATGTAAAATATTTGTGGGCCAACATAGAAACCAGATGGATATTATGACCCAAATGTGATACTCTAGAAGGTTTCATCAGAACCATAAATTAAAACTACTCTGTACCTACTTTATTTTAAAGTTACTTATTTACTTGACTTAATAACACAAAAATCTTGTGAGATTGTCAACGGTCATGGCAGTCTAAGCCCAATAATAATATGGAACAATTCAGCAATTTAGTTTAATATAATTTAGTTCTATATTTGCTTACCCAAGGAAAATAGATGCTTGCAAGATTAAACTCTTACTAATCCTAATATTTTTTCCCTGAGAGATTCTAAGGAATGGTTATCCTTACTCTTTTCCTCTGTCAACTATTCATCTCTAGGCTTGACTACCTCTTGGCTCCCTCCCCTTTCGAGAATGTGCTTCTTTCTTCCTAAGTAACAGCTGTTTCACTGTAGTCCATCACCCCATTTCTCCTTCTGTGTGCACCATCTCTCACGGCTCATTAAATTTTGAATTCAAACAGTGTCTGGCAAGATCTAACGATCTTGTAACATACTCGCAATTTGGAACAGTTATTTTCATTTTTGTAATGGTTGACCATACAAATTCCCTTGCAAGTTCCTTATACATCACTAGAGGACTTTAATTCAATAGTTCACATATTGCTAATTATTATTTAAAATTGGTATTTTAAAATCCTGATTTCAACTTTCAAGGCTTGCTTCAATAATCTGGTCAAGGAACTAGTGCAGAAAACGGGTCCACAAGTAACAAAAATATAATTAAATATCTAGGAATCTACCTTACTGCCACACACTCCTCATTGAAGGAGGATAATTATACTAAACTATTACACAAAACAAAACACGATCTAGAAAGATGGACGAGAATACAGCTTTCGTTAATTGGGAGAATTGCCATTATAAAATCCAATATCATACCAAGATGGTTGTAGTATCTATTTCAGATAGCACCTATAAAATTAGACATTTTTTAAAAAAGAGAAATAAATAAATTAATGTCCAAATTCATCTGAGCTGGGGATAAAATGAGAATTAAAATCAAAGCACTGCAAGACAATAGACTAAGAGGAGGTTTTGGCCTCCCAGATCTAGAAATATAGTATCAATCAACAATTCTACTTTGGGCAAAAGAATGGATCAATCTGAGTAATGAAAGAATTATAACATTTGAAGGACACAACATTCAGGAAGGTTGGCATGCCGATTTATGGAAAAAGAAGAGTGCCAAACATACACAATTCCATACTCGTGCTATAAGGGGGAGAATATTATATACCTGGAGGAAAATTAGGAATAAACACTATGTAGAAATACGTAGGTGGTTATCCATAATGGAGGTTTTGATTCATCACAATACAGCCCACAAATGAGGACATAAGAAGAATTATTAGATATAAATAAACATTTGAAGATGTGACAAAAACTAGAGGATGAAGGGAAGCATATTGACTGGCTACCATATCTCCAAATTCAGAGTAGGTATAAAAAAGATCTGATAGAATTTGGCATAAACAAAAAACAAAATTTAATAGATATAATCTTGGTAGGACCCGACAGTAAATTTATAACAAAAATGTACAACTATCTTTTACATTATGATAAACCCGAGGAAACAGTCAAAGAAAATATGATAGCGTGGATGAAAACCTTTGGGTATGCCATTTGATAAGAAGAGAAATTATGGAGGTAAATTATTATCATCTATGGTGGGCATGTCCAGTGGCAAGAAAATTTTGGAATATGATTAGGAACAGGATAAAGGAAATGATAGAATATGGAGTAGAATTAAATCCAGAAACATATTTATTAGGGATTGTCAGAGGCAACACACAAAAGCAAACTACTATCTTATTATACACATCTTAACAGCCGCTGAACTATCCTTTGCACAGATATGGAAGGACAAAAATCTTCCAACAGAGAATATGGTGATCACAACAATGTTGGATTGTGCAGCAATGAGTAGGTTTACTTTAGAATTATGGAACAATCAAGAGAAAGAATTCTTTACTGTGTGAGAAAAATTCTATAATTTCCTGGCTCAGGAAAAACAAACCAATAACAAGTAATCTCATAAAATCACAAATATCAATGTAATTGTAAATTAGTGAAAACAATATATTTACATGAATGCATAGAGATTGCATTCTGAAGATCCCGAAATGTAGTACGTAAATATGCTTATGTGTTTACCTTTGTTTTTGTATTTCTCTTTTTTATTTTAAAAATTCAATAAAAATTATTGTGGGGTGGGGACTTTATTAGTGTTTCTTGATTCCACTAAAGTTTTTGAGGAGCATCCATCAGCTGCCTTTACAGTCAAGTCATTATTTTAATTTCATGGGAAATGAGAATAGCAGGTCCCAGCTGCTATATAAGCCTGGCAGAATTTATCAACAGACAAGGAGGTCATTAGCGCTGCTCCAACCTCAAGCTTTCTGAGATAGTCAAATGCCACAGTTATCTCTGTAAAATGATATACTAATTATTATAGATGCCATGTTTCAGTTTGTAATCTAAAATCCTTCAATTAAGTCAGTACAAGCAGATGCTGGTGAAAAGGAGATTTTAGAGACGAGAGACCTTAGCAGCCCTGTGTGAGAATTTAATACCTGCACCAGCAGCCGCAAATAATTGCAACATGAATAATAATCTGGCGATCAAAGTCTCAAGAGTCCAGAAAGTTTTTATTTTCTCCTATTCACATGTAATTCCAAAGTATAAGAATTCCTTTGATGGATGAAATTATCTCTTATCTAATTCAGCAGCATATTCCATTAGTCCAATGTCTGCAAATGCTTAGAAATGGGATGAAAAAGTGGTTATTCCTATTTCAGCCTTTAATGCCAGAATGTATAGAGCTTCAGATTATGGGGGAAAATGTTACAGCTAACAGCAACTGAGAAATAATGCCGTGGAAAAGAACAGGCTTGCTGGGCAAGATCAAAAGTCTTCTGAACCAGCTTTCTTGAATAAAGCCCAGCAATATCTTCAGAAACCTGAGAAATAGGACAAGATAATTAGCCTTCTCTTTTCTTACAGAGCCATCGTCTCATAAAAATGAGAAACACTACTTCACACTTCAGTGTTTTATCAGCATCTGGTATTATAGATCTAGCACATTAGTTCATGACATTAAAAACAAGTCCAAAAGAGTTTGCCCTAGTGGGAACTAAAGTCTTTATTGCTGCATAATGAAAAATCTGGATTCCACAGCTGGATACTCAGTTTCAGGCAGGCTTATTTTGTGTACCTCACAGGCTTGAGCTTAAAATAAAGGACTCAAGTGATAGAAGGGAGACATTGTGCCTGGAAGGAAGGAACAGTGTTGAAGTCTCCAAGTTATATAAGGGATCGAGCAACGTAAGGCAAGTTAAAGCTATTTACTGAACAAATTTAGCTGCTCATTCAGGGTACAATTCCCTTGGTGCAGGGATTTCACCCCAAAATGTTTCTTTGGCACCAAGAAATTTTTGAACTAGTTTAGGGGAATATAATACCTAACTTGGGCATCCTCCTCGATCCACAGCTCACATTGGAACACCATTTTTCGGCTGTGGCGAGGAGGGCATTTGCCCAGGTTCGCCTGGTGCATCAGTTGCGGCCCTATTTGGACAGGGAGTCATTGCTCACAGTCGCTCATGCCCTTATCACCTCGAGGTTCGATTACTGCAACGCTCTCTACATGGGGCTACCTTTGAAAAGTGTTTGGAAACTTTAGATTGTGCAGAATGCGGCCGCGAGAGCTATCGTGGTGCTTCTTAGATTCGCCCACATTTCTACAAAACTCCGTGGCCTGCACTGGCTGCTGATTGATTTCCGGTCACAATTCAAAGTGTTGGTAATGATCTTTAAAGCCCTTCATGGCATTGGACCAGAATATCTCCGGAACTGCCTTCTACCGCACGAATCCCAGCGGCCGATAAGGTCCCACAGAGTTGGCTTTCTCCGAGGTCCCGTCGACTAAACAATATCATCTGGCGGGACCCAGGGGAAGAGCCTTCTCTGTGGCGGCCCCGGCCCTCTGGAATCAACTTGCCCCGGAGATTAGAACAGCCCCCACCCTCCTTGTCTTTCGCAAGTTACTCAAGACCCACCTATATCGCCAGGCATGGGGGAACTAAGACATCTCCCCCAGGCTTTCTTATATTTTATGTTTGGTATGTATGTGTTGTATGGTTTTTAACAGTTGGGGTTTTTAATATAATTTTTATTATTAGATTTGTTCCATTGTATACTGTTTTTATTACTGTTGTGAGCCGCCCCGAGTCTTCGGAGAGGGGTGGCATACAAATCTAATAAATTATTATTATTATTATTAACTGGAATGCTAGTCATTTCTAGAAGATGCAAAATCCACAAATAGTTGGCCAGATTTCCATAGCATGCTAAACTATAAACTTTTAAGTTGCATTACTAAAATAAGTTGCATTACTACATGATATTCTAATTTTTCGAGTTTTACCTGTATGTAGCTGCTACTTTGGAACTTGACTTCTTGATTTGGATTGCCATGTGCTTCTCTCCCTTCATCTCTTTAACATTGAACTGCCCAAGGCCCCATTTCTGTTCTAAATCCAGCTTTCCCAGCCAGAGGCCTGCATCAGACATCCCTTTCATCTGGCAGCATTACCATGAAGAAATTGAATGTAATTTCCCTGTTAGCCTTGCTTCTTATAAAGCAGATTTAAATTCAATACAGATTTCCAGGGGAAAAGATTCCTTTCCTTAGAATGCAATAGCAGAGCACAGCAAAGTCAGTGAAGTAGCAGCTGATGTTGTTCAAGCCTCCTTCTCTGCAGATGTAAAATACTATAATGACTCTTATGAGAGAAAGACACTTCAGTCAGTTTATTTATTTATTTTGGGATAAGGAAAGAATTTTACAAGCCTGTGCCGTAGCTGCGATGATATGAGCATCACTCATGCCCTCATCACCTCGAGGCTCGACTACTGTAACACTCTCTACATGGGGCTACGTTTGAAAAGTGTTCGGAAACTTCAGATCGTGCAGAATGCAGCTGCGAGAGCAATCATGGGCTTTCCCAAAAATGCCCATATAACACCAACACTCCGCAGTCTGCATTGGTTGCCGATCAGTTTCCGGTCACAATTCAAAGTGTTGGTTATGACCTATAAAGCCCTCCATGGCACCGGACCAGATTATCTCAGGGACCGCCTTCTGCTGCACGAATCCCAGCGACCAGTTAGGTCCCACAGAGTGGACCTTCTCCGGGTCCCGTCAACTAAACAATGTCGTTTGGCAGGGCCCAGGGGAAGAGCCTTCTCTGTGGCAGCCCCGGCCCTCTAGAACCAACTCCCCCCGGAAATTAGAATTGCCCCCACCCTCCTCGCCTTTCGTAAGCTCCTTAAAACCCACCTCTGCCGTCAGGCATGGGGGAACTGAGATACTCTTTCCCCCTAGGCCTTTACAATTTATGCATGGTATGTTTGTTTGTAGGTATGATTGGTTTTAAAATAAGGTTTTTTTAGTTGTTGTAGTATTGGATTTACATGCTGTTTTTATTATTGTTGTTAGCCACCCAGAGTCTATGGAGAGGGGCGGCATACAAATCCAATAAATAAACAAACAAACAAACAAACAAGCAAGCAAACAAACAAACAAACAAATAAATAAATAAATCCAGACCCCAGTTTTCACCTCTGAAACCTTGACTAGGATTAGGGCTACTCTCATAGGGAGTAGGAGACCATTTCAAAATTCAAAATCAATCTCAGTTGTTCTGAATACGCATCTTAGTTTGTTCTCATAAGTGTTGGCTTCCATTATGACGAAGGAAGCAGCAGGGGCATGGGGGTGTCAAAAATAGAAGATGGTAGCTCCTATGATGTGATTGAAGCCTCATTTTTTTGAGTGTGTGTTATGTATATGCTACACTTGAAAAAGGTATGGGACTTTGATTGCACAGTCAATAGGAAACAACCCAAGCTTATCTGAGACACTTGCTGAGACCCTTAACTTTAAATTTCAGATTGACTCACTTAGGTTTACAAAAGCATTTGTTTTGTTTTTGTTTTGTTTTATGCATAAACAACTTATGATCATGGCTCAAAATTGATCTTATTTAATAATAATAATAATAATAATAATAATAATAATAATAATAATAATAATTTATTAGATTTGTATATTTGTATGCCGCCCCTCTCCGAAGACTCAGGGCAGCTCTCAACATAGCAATAGTACAATACATTACAAATCTAATATTAAAATTTAAAAAGTCAATTGAAAAACATTAATATAACATAATCAATATCATAACATCACAACTACGCACTCGTACACACTCAACCCAATTAATCATACTACAGAGGTCAGAAAAACAACGAAGGGGGGAGGTAATCATCCCCACGCCTGGTGACAAAGGTGAGTCTTCAGCATTTTACGGAAGGCGAGAAGGGTGGGGGGGGTGTTCGAATCTCTGGAGGGAGTTGATTCCAGAGGGCCGGGGCCGCCACAGAGAAGGCTCTTCCCCTGGGCCATGCCAGCCGACATTGTTTAGTTGAGTGGACCCGGAGAAGGCCAACTCTGTGGGACCTAATCGGCCGCTGGGATTCATGCAGCAGAAGGCAGTCTTGTAGGTATTTAGGTATTTATTATTATTATTTATTAGATTTGTATGCTGCCCCTCTCCGCAGACTTAGTAGATATTTAGTCAAGTATTTGGTTAGATAAATTGGAGATTAAGAGCAAGTGTTTTAACCAGATGTAAACATATACAGAAATGTTACTGCAAGATTATTTTTATTGCCTGCCAATTGGAAGGGATATAAACTGTTCTGTCTGGGTGCCCCCAGACTTCAACACCAACTGGAAAAAGCAGCCAGACACGCTGGTAAAAGCAAAAGCACTTTATAGTTTGAAAAATAAACACAGAGAAAAACCTGTTCTTCCCAACAGGCAGGCTATGAGACTTCACAGCAGAGTCCTGATGGCCAGACAATACAGCAGACTTCTTGCTGGCACACCCACCACTGTAGAGAATAAGACCCACACCTTTCCCCCCCAAGGTTTCAGTATTCAAAGTCACAAACCAGAATTCCAAGACGCCAAAGATCACAGCCAGGTCCCAGGACTCCCAAAGATAATACTCCACAAGCCAGGAAGGGTGGGTCTGCCTTTTCAGCCTTTCCAGAGAGCACCACACCCAAACCCAGCTGTTGCCTCTTTAGTGCTGAAAGTACCTGGCTAATTGTCCCCTTCGTTGTGTTGCTCTTCTCTGCCAGAGATTGATTATTGCTTGTGCATTTTCATCTAAGGAATCCAGGCTGCTTGCTGGGGAGAGCTCCCTCTCGGGGGCCTCTGGCTGTCCTCCCTCTCCCTCAGCCTGAGATTCCTCCTCCCCGTCTGCCTGAACCTCCTGTTCCTCATCCTCCCCCTCTGAGCAGGAAGCCGGGAGAGGATCAGCCGTTCCCTGAGGAGCCTCAGACGGAATCACAACATAAACCAGGCAAAAAAAAAAATTAGACAAACAAAAACAGTAAATAAAACACCCCCTGTTGTCCTACCTGACATGATGATGCATTTTTTTAAAAAATCAACCTTACCTAATCTTACTAGTAACTTTTATAATTAATTTGAAAATGGCTTACTTAATGGAATTGTAAATGATCAGGGTTGTGTTATCTTACTTGACGACAGGTCCATTAATTTTACACTGCCTGAGGGGGAGATTCAGAAAAGGCTGTAGTTAAATTGCAGCCCGGTGTACTCCATGGGTAATGTATTAATTGTATCCTCACATTCTATAGCCAGCTTTTGAGCTTACTTGGTTTCAAGAACAAAAATAAAGCAATAAAAACAGTCTCTTTCTCTCTCTCACACACACACAAACACCCACCACCCACAGACACACAGAGAGAAACATATTTGGTGATGAAAGGTCAACACATAATGATTTATTCCTAACTGGGTGCAGCTTTAATCAGGATTTAATTTCATCAGCCACTGTTTAATACAAAGAGTAAACAGAGTTTGTCCTTCTCTTGTTATCAAGCCATGCATGCCACATAACATAACGTCATATTCCACACAACAGAGTACAAATTGCCTGGGAAGTGAGCAGTATTATTAGTACAAAGAACAACCACCCCAAAGCCTCCTAGGATTAGAAAAGGAGACAGAGGGAGTTAAATGTAACAGCTGTATATTCCAATTATTTTATTTTTAAGTGGGAAGGACAATTTGATTGTATCTGGTGGATTAATCAAGTTGATCTCATTGTTCCTGCAAATTTTAATAGGAAATGTTGAGCCTAGGATTTCAGTAAACTTTTATACCATAGTTTTCTCTATAATTGACACCGTTTTTTTAAAAAGTTGTTTATTAAACTTTTTGACATTAAAAATGTTACATAACCATTTTTCTCAATCCTAAAACATCGACATCTATTTAGTTGTCTTCATGCATAATTCCATTTCATTAACATTATATATGATACTCATATTTACAATTACATTTCCCATATATTGTTTACAAACATATAATACACACCTACTTATTATTTCTATTTTCTAACCAATAATACCATTTTCCCCATAGCATATAGTATTCTTTTCCCAAATTTAGTGATTAATTTTAATTCACCAAAAAAAAATTGGTCTAATTTTATGGGAATCATTTGAAATAGATATAGCCACCTTGGAAGTATGTTCATTTTAATATATGCGATTTTCCCCACTAGTGATAATTGTAACTTCCCCCCTTGTTCCAAATCTTGTTTAGTTTTCTGCAATAGTCTATTGCAGTGTTTCTCAACTATTTTCTGTTATGTCCCCCCTCCCCTCTGGGAAGAAGCAAATATTTCATGTGACCCCCAACTCTCCGCTGGGATGATTGTTTGCAATATTCAGTATGTTTTCAGTGAAAAAACTCAAGTGGCTTATCAGCGTGATGAAATGCATTTGTTGTGGTTAGCTCTGGCCCAGCTCCTGCCCCAAGGACTGTGGATGTGGGGGAGACATCCACATGCTGCAGGCCTGCTTTGCCCCCGGTGGAATCTGCTGATGAAGGCTCCTCTAACCAAGAAGACATGAGTGACAGGGAGGAGGAGAGTGTGGCAGACAGCTCAGAAGGAGATCAATTATCTAGCTCCTCCTTGGATTCAGAACAAGAGTTAATGATACAGCCATGCATGCGGAGAGTGATGCATAGGCAACAACAACTGAGAGATTATTATCAAAGAAAATGAGGCCACCTGTGGTTGGGTGGGGCTGTGGTAATTAGTGAGGCTACTATAAATAGCAGCCTGTAGGTTTGGCCATTGTGGAGGATTATCTGATCCTTGTGTTTCATGACTGCTTTCCTGACTTTGACCTTTTGTGTGCTGATTTTCCCCCTGCTTTGAAACTAAACCAGGGCAAAGTGTGTTCCACTTTGTGAAAAAAGAAGGACTGTGAATTGCCTCACAGCTGCAAGCTAAGTATCACAGAACTGATAAGGGACTTGTATAAATTACCAGTTTGTTTGGAGATGAGTGCTCTTTGCTATACCAAAAGAGGGCTTGGTTTAAGTGAATTTTCATTATAAAGAACATTGTTTTGAATTTTCAAACGTGTGTGTGTGTCTGAAATTTGTACCTGTGAATTTTTGGGAGGAGTGTACCAGAGAGCCCGACAGAACAGCATTTAAGTGAGACCTTAATTTATTTGGCTTCATCCCATCCACTGCCAACATTTTTAGACCCAGTAAGCATACTGGTCTTTCTTTGTCTCCCACTGTAGTCAGAGTGAAGCCAAGCTCTACGTACGCTTTGTCATATTTCAATTCAATTCATTATCACTGTCCTAATTATTATATTTCATTTAAGCAGTCAATTTCCAATATTTATGTTTGCAGAGTTCTCACAGTTCTTGATGTTTACTATAATTATGTTCATAACAATTACTGCTCATTATAATGGTTACCATCTACCACTCTCTCCATATCAGCCACAAGAGTCGGTTTCTAATCTTTCTAATCTTCAAAGCATCAATCTCTATTTTCTCTTACTCTTTGCCATATTTTAACGATGTCCTTTCCCTTCTTTGATTAGTTCCATGTACAGATTTTCGCCCCGCTGAGTCTGTCCCACATCACTATTCTAAATCCAGAATCAAAAGTTTATATCCAACCTACAAAGTCCATTCAAAACTACTTCTCTTTTTTTCCTCCCGTTATTCCTCCTTTACCTTCCACAATTCTATTACTGACCCCAATCTTCTTCCCCTTCCCCTGGTCCTCTGATCCTCCATTCACTTTCTATGGTGGCCTCTTTCCCTTTTTAATCATGGTCTCACTGCCAGGTTGCTGCTATCATCAGGGATTTCGCCTTCTCTCCTCTCACTTTTTCCACCTTAGATTTCTTCAGATTATCTTTTTTCTGCGGATACTTTCCTTTTATGGCACAGGGTTTCTTCAACTTGTTGATATTTCAGTCTATAATTCCGTATTTTTCCTTCCTCTACTTGGTCTGGTTGTCCGCCATCATGCCAATGACAGTGCTCTTTTCGTGTCGAGTTTGTGGAGTTCTTCTTCATTGCATTGGGCAAAGCCTTCTGCCTCAATGCTCCTCAAATTTCTTCACTAATCCATTGACCCCTCCTGGGTCAATGTGCCCTGAAAGGGCCCTCATATAGAAAAGATCAAATTTGGGGAGCAGAACTTCACTCGCCCATCTCTGCTTGTCAGGACGTGACCGCCGGAAGTCCAACACCATTTTTTATAAAGTAAAATAAAATGGTTAGTATTCTAAGGCTGGTCAAAGTGCCACTTAAAAGTGATCTGGTTTTCAATGGCCTAAAAAGGGAGGTAATAGCCTATTTGCAGTAGGAACTGAAATATTAGTAATGACATGATATCATCAATATGATTTGGGACTGAAGATACAGTATAGATATAGCACTATTTTGCTTTATCTTCAAGAGATTATCTGATGATGAAGAATCTGCAGATGATTTAATGGAGAATTGAAATCTGTTGCCTACTATTTTTGTGATATCCACACACTCCTTACCCCATACATAATTTTCATCAAATCAATAGGAGTATAGCTGAAGAACAGTAATAATACAATCCATAACTTAAATTTAAGCATTGAAATGAATAAATTTGGGGGTGGTGGGGGTGGTAAGAAGCAAGAATGATTTATGCTGCCAAACCTAACTAAAATTGTGTTTGAGGAAATGAAAAGATGAAATGATTAAATCAACTCACCTTCCTTCCAGTATAAGTGCTGTTATTGGCCAAAAAACAGGTGGCATAGGAGAACATGAAGCACAATGGATATTATGAAGGAGAAGATAACCTGAAACATTTCTAGAAACATAGAAACATAGAAGACTGACGGCAGAAAAAGACCTCATGGTCCATCTAGTCTTCCCTTATACTATTTCCTGTATTTTATCTTACAATGGATATATGTTTATCCCAGGCATGTTTAAATTCAGTTACTGTGGATTTACCAACCACGTCTGCTGGAAGTTTGTTCCAAGGATCTACTACTCTTTCAGTAAAATAACATTTTCTCATGTTGCTTTTGATCTTTTCCCCAGCTAACTTCAGATTGTGTCCCCTTGTTCTTGTGTTCGCTTTCCTATTAAAAACACTTCCCTCCTGAACTTTATTTAACCCTTTAACATATTTAAATGTTTCGATCATGTCCCCCCTTTTCCTTCTGTCCTCCAGACTATACAGATTGAGTTCATTAAGTCTTTCCTGATACATTTTATGCTTAAGACCTTCCACCATTCTTGTAGCCCGTCTTTGGACCCGTTCAATTTTGTCAATATCTTTTTGTAGATGAGGTCTCCAGAACTGAACACAGTACTCCAAATGTGGTCTCACCAGCGCTCTATATAAGGGGATCACAATCTCCCTCTTCCTGCTTGTTATACCTCTAGCTATGCAGCCAAGCATCCTACTTGCCTTTCCTACCGCCTGACCACACTGCTCACCCATTTTGAGACTGTCAGAAATCACTACCCCTAAATCCTTCTCTTCTGAACTTTTTGCTAACACAGAACTGCCAATGCAATACTCAGACTGAGGATTCCTTTTCCCCAAGTGCATTATTTTACATTTGGAAAGTAAGTAAGAAAGTATCATTCAAGCTGACCTTAATGCCCATAAACAAGTTCTGTTTTTTGTTTGTTTGTTTGTTTGTTTGCAGAGCTTTTTATAAATATAGTGATACAATTGCTTTTTTGCTATTTTGCTATTTAAGTCTTAACATATTCTTGAGTCTCTTCATTCTCTTCTGTGTCTTGAATAATTTTGAGAGGGTATAGAAAAGAGCTATTTAACATTTAACAGCTATTTAAATCATGGCCGGAGGACAGACAATTAAGGCAGAGGTTTAAGAATGGGGCTAAAATTGGGATTGTCTGTCAGTGTTGATGAAGAGAAAGGGAAGGGGGAATGGTAAATGAAGACATCAGAGGGACAGAATTGTTTTAAATAATGATCATAAATAACTTCTTAAAGAGGACTGTTTCATCTTTTTGCAGTCCAAATAACAAAGTGTGCTATGGCTTCCCTGACCAATAAATCTATTATCACAAGACATTAATGTTCTGAGAGAAGAGAAATATGGGACAACAGAAGGTGGAGAAATGAACTGCCTTAGTGACCAACATGAGGTAGCACTTACTGTGACACTGATATTTCTGCTTCAGATAGTTAATTTATGTAGTGTGATAAAAAGCCTTGAACTATTTTTAATATGTGAGAAATGGTGTTGAATCTTTGAATGAATTTCAGCTCTATTGTTTTACAATCTGACTTTTTTCAAGTATTACCACATGGAGAATGTCTTAAGGAGAACGGTATGTTTCCCTCCTTTTAATAAAAAAAATAGTCCCATTGTTTCTGAAGTTTGACTTTTGCCCATTTATTCCACTTATGGTGTTTTATTCAAGATTGTTTTTTGCATCTGCATTTAGGGAATATGCACATTAGAATAAAATATTTATTTGTGCTTCCCATGCTTATTCCTGGTTTGTTTGTTTTTTAATTCCAAGACATCTCCCCAAAAGTTTAAGGGTTTTAAGAGATGAATAGCAATAATGGGAAATAACATAAATTAAGAAATGGCCACAGAAACCATAATTACTTGTTCATCTGTAAAACAGAAGCTGGATTCATGTAGAACATTAAACCATTATGAAGTCTGTTTGCTTTTTGATCAATGAGCCCGTTCTTTATGGCTCACATGGGCTGTTAGGGATTTCTCAACATGTTTAAAGAGTTATTTGTGAACCATACCTGAGACAGATCTCTAGTCTTAAAATATGTCCATTACTAGTGGAATGGGGAGATTACTGTAAGAAGAGGGATGAATAGAAAGGTCAGATCAATATAGCTATAGAGGGAAGGTTTAGGTCTCATTTAGGCTGTATAGGGACCAATAGGACTTGGTGGTAATAGTCATTAAGCAGTAACCTTTGCTAATAGATTTAACAGCACACTCTTATTTTTGTTTTTATTCAGAAATAATTATGGTAATTAATTAGATTAATTCTCAAGCAAACATATTGCACATGGCAATTATGACTGCAAGCTGAAGCCATTTATTGGGTAATAAATTATATTGGCTTTAATGGGCAAAGTATATTTCTGCATTACTTTAGAGCCACAGTGCATATTTCAACCTGAGAATTGTATTCAAAACAAATGTGCCATAGAATGCAAAGGCAGTATGTTGCTGTAATTTTAGTGTAAAAATTAATTTATACCTTATTGAGAACCTAGCTATAAAGGTTCAACCATTTTGTCTGAACTTCATGTGCTCAGGAACATGCTGCAGATATGGATAAAACTAGATTTTGTTTAATCTGATTTATTTTATGATATCATTCTGAAGTATGTTATTGTGAATACGTACTCAGTTGGCTCCAATAAATAAGTAAAGAAAACAAAAATGAATAAAAACAATTTACCCA
Source organism: Erythrolamprus reginae (assembly GCF_031021105.1). Taxonomy (NCBI): domain Eukaryota; kingdom Metazoa; phylum Chordata; class Lepidosauria; order Squamata; family Dipsadidae; genus Erythrolamprus; species Erythrolamprus reginae. Next base: position 359,636,124 of record NC_091950.1, on the reverse strand, counting down.
TGCCTCAAGGGAAATTCATAATTATGAATGAAATGTGCATTTAAAAGCTATTGTGTAGCACTTACTTTTTAGGCAAGAAATTATTAATTTAAAATTAGCTATTCAGAACTTCTTTCTTTTTGCTAATAATTTTAATGTTATGCACTTGTTCTGCTCCTTAAGGACAGATTCCTGGGCTGTCTGCTGTAAGATTCTTTTATTAGTTCTATTTATACATTAAAGTGAAAATTAATGCCTGATAATTTCTTAAATTCATCTCATTTCCTTGGCTTAATTTATTCTTGTCCATATTATTTCTGAAAGCCATGTTTTTCCATCACTCTCCTCCATTTGCACTGGCACTTAATTTCTCTCTGAGCACCCAGGATGTGACACCAGACAAACAATGCAATATCTGATGATTCAGTGATTAGATCATGTTGTGCTATGCAGTGGTTTGTTTGTGGAATAAGCTGCAATACTGGGCCATAAATCAAAATTTACTGATAACAATGGATAGGATCATATGTGAACACAATCTACATAGTCTGACTCACAAATCAGAAGGAAGGAGCTGCCACTGAGAAGGGAGTAAAGAACCTAGAAAATCTATTGATCTGTTCCCTTATAAGTTATTTGTACAGATATTAAGCTGTGGATAGCATCGGTGAAAACTGCAACCTCAGCGTTCAGTATTACCGTGTTTCCCCGAAAGTAAGACAGTGTCTTACTTTCTTTTTACCCCCAAAAGCCCCACTACGTCTTACTTTCGGGGTATGTCTTACATTGGGAAAAAATTGAAAGGGTCGCGTTCCCGAAGGCATCTCCCCAGACTCCAGAAGGGCAGCCGTGGGACAGGAGCCTCGTGAGCCCTTTTCCAAGTTCAACCTCAGGGCTCCAAGCGGCGTGCACGCGTGGAGCCACAGACGCGTGTCAGGGAAGCATGTGTCTGGAGGGGAGGAGCCGCTCTGCGCAGTTGGGCAGCCCCACCTGCCTGCCGGAAAGGAGGCGGGCGAAGGAGGGCGCAGCTCCGGCCGCTCGCCTCGGAGCTGGTCGGCCTCACTGGCCGCTTGCAGCTGAGCCTCGGCAGGACTCGGTTGCTGGGACGAGCACCTTCGCTGCAAGCCGCTGCCCGCTTGGCTCGCTTTGGACCAGCGGCGTCCTTCGCTTTGCCAAGCCGGGGAAGAGGCGGTGGCGCCGCAGCGAGGCGAAGGCGAGGGGCGCACTGGGAGCTTGGAAGCGACGTCATCGGGCTCCCCCCCGGCAATACCCCCGTGTTTCTCCGAAAGTAAGACATATGTCTTACTTTCGGGGTACGGCTTATATTAGCCGACCCCCCTGAAACCCCCGATACGTCTTACAATCTGGGGTGTCTTACTATTGGGGAAACAGGGTAGTATCCCTGTCCAAGTCTGAGCACAGTAAAAAAAATAAAAAAGAGTTGAGTATCATTAAAGGAGAAATCTGCCAAAGTCTTAGCTTTTGATACTAAGAAAGAGTAAATTAAATAGTTTCTGTCTATATCTTAATGCATTGGTGTGGAACAATGCTTGATTTGTGGAATATACTTAAACATGAAGAATGTGCAAAGGGGGACGTTCCAAGGCAAGAACAAAAGTGTATTTCGTTCATATTAATTAAAGAAATCAAATAAAGTTAGCAAAAATATAATTTTTTTTGTAATTAAAGATTCAAAGCTTCTTTAAAGGGTGTGGAGAGTCCTAGACCTCAAAATCTAGGCATGTAGTTCAGAATCAATTCTAATTTTCTAATGCAGAAAATCCAGAAGAAATTCAATAAGTAGCTTATACAGCCTCTGCTTGAGAGGTCATTACATTTTCTCAAGACAGTCTGCTCCTCACACCATTAGGAAGTTCTTTCGAACTGACCAGAATCTATTTTCTTTCTTTGGTTCTGTTCTGCCTGGCCTGATCAATTAATTAGAAAGCAAATCCACACACACGCTGGAAACATTCGATCAAAGCAAAAGGATTATTATTTACACAAAGTCCAGCAAGGAATAAGTAAATTCTAAGGCATTTCAGGCTGACAGCGTTTCTGTCTATGGAGTACTGTATAGATAATACTCCGGGATGCATGCCAGCTACAGTCATAAATCTTCACCAATGAAGTATATCTGATATTTCTCACTTCACTCACTGTTCAGAATTTAACCAATTTCTGCAAAAACAGGACCCAAAATCAAGGGAATATGGAACAGTCTTTTGAAGCACCATCTTTATGATGAACCTTGCTTGCCACACCTCTTCTCCCATCAGCCTGTCCTATATACAGTGGTACCTCTACCTACAAATGCCTCTACTTACAATTTTTTCTAGATAAGAACCGGGTGTTCAAGATTGTTTTGCCTCTTCTCAAGAACCATTTTCCACTTACAAACCTGAGCCTTCAAAACTGTAACCGGAAAAGGTAGGGGGAAGCCTCTTTGGGGCTTCTCTAGGAATCTCCTGGGAGGAAACAGGGCCGGAAAAGGCAGGGAGAAGCCTCTGTGGGGCCTCTCTAGGAATCTCCTGGGAGGAAACAGGGCCAGAAAAGACAGGGAGAAGTCTCTGTGGGGCCTCTCTAGGAATCTCCTGGGAGGAAACAGAGTCTCCACCCTCCCTGTGGAATGAATTAAGTTCACAAGTAGAGGTACCACCGTATATTGACAGGGTGTGGCTAAATATCCCATAGATCTACTCAATGTATAGAACCCCTGCTGGAGAGATATTCATGCCTGGCTCTCATTCTTCTGACTCTTGCATCTAAGAGAGGGTTCTCAAAGTCCCCATCATCCTATAGGGTTAGACAATAACCTAACTGGGGGTTCTACAGTCTCTGGTGGTTCCGCAATCTCCAATTCCCCTTCACTCTCACTCTCAGACTCAGATGGCAAGAACACTGGCCTTCAATACCACTCTGGTCCTTGAAATCCATGACCAGCTGAGCCAGATATGGACCAATCACAATAGGTTCATAGCCTGTCCATTGGAAAACTGTTCCGTCATTGTGTTCCTATATATAATAAGACATGTTGAGAAGTAGGGGAAGGTATAGAATTTAGTTTCCAATTATCTATTCTAATCCTAATAGATAATATTTGGAAGTTGCTGTGCCTACCCTTCAGCTCACTCCATTCTGCTGCTGTGCACCTGAAGCAACTTGTATGCATTTTGGGAGAAGCACCTTTTAAAAGTTGAGGCAGAAGAGAGAGAGAGAGATAAGCAGTTGGGTTTGTCTTGTCTTTGATGGAAAGACACGTGCAAACTCAATCAGTTTCTCCTGGATGCAGCCTCAGGAGGAAAGGAAAAAGAAGTGCAGTGAAAAGTATTTGGTTTTCAGCAGTTGTTGACACCAGTGATCAAACTCCACTGAAGGAGCAGCACTTCCTGCCTTCCAAAGATAAGGCAGAATGGAGTGATGCACTCAAATCTGCTCATCATCCAGGTGGGCATGAAGGAGCCTAGAGACATGCAATTAAGACAAGCTACCTAAGGAGGCTGAGAAGCAAGAAGAAAGAACTTCTATTTTTTATGTTTGATTCCAGTCTTATCTGCCAAAGGGTCTTTAGATGTGGGAGCAGAAGATTAATTTAAGACTGTTTCTTGTGTTGCAAAACTGGACAAGGAAATGGGAGAAAGAGATCCTTTGGTTCTGAACAATGCTGTTATCTATACTCCCAATCCAGGCTAGGCAGTGCTTAATGGAGGAATTACGGGCAACCTCCACCACCTACTCAATCATATCTTTGAATTATGGGAAGTGTTCTAATCTAGGTTTAACACAGTGCTGTTAGGAATGGATTGTGCACTTTTGTGCCTGGCTTGACTCCTTCTCAAAGTCTTATTGCACGTCCTGAAAATCAATAATATTTTGTTATGCTAGCAGTAGCATACAGTGCAGCTTAAACATTCCAATTTTTACTTCTGGAATAAAATAGTCCAGAGATTATTCTAGAATAGAACATTTGAAAAAGAACAAAATTGCTCTTGCTGTGCGAGCCCTATTTGTGTTAACTTTGGGACAGTCTCTCAGCGTAAACTTATTTCAAGGAATTACTGTAGGAAAATGTAGAGTAACGGAGAGAGTCCATCACCAGGATCTCCTAAAATAATAATAATAATAATAATAATAATAATAATAATAATAATAATAATAATTTATTAGATTTGTATGCCGCCCCTCTCCGAAGACTCGGGGCGGCTCACAACAAGCGATAAAACAATATTGTACAGGCACAAATCTAATATTAAGAAAAAACTAAAAACCCTATCAATTTAAAAAACAAACAGCACATACATACCAAACATAAATTATAATAAGCCTGGGGGAAAGGTGTCTCAAATCCCCCATGCCTGGCGGTATAGATGGGTCTTAAGTAGTTTACGGAAGACAAGGAAGGTGGGAGCAGTTCTAATCTCCGGGGGGAGTTGATTCCAGAGGGCCGGGGCCACCACAGAGAAGGCTCTTCCCCTGGGGCCCGCCAGATGACACTGTTTAGTCGACGGGACCCGGAGAAGGCCAACTCTCTGGGAAAAGAAATGTAAGATAAAATTATAATGAATGAATGAATGAATGAATGAATTAATTAATTAATTAATTAATTAATTAATTAATTAATTAATTAAAGATTTGAATGAATTTTTCAACAGCCTAGAGAAGAGATGTCTAACTCAATTTCATTGAGAGCTGCATTTGGGTTGTGTTTGTCCTCAGGCGGCTGGGGTTAGGTGTGGCTGGGGTGGGCATGGCCAAGGTAGGTGTCACTTGTTGAGGCTCTATTTTCTGCCAATGTCCTCCTGCAGCCCTGTGCCAGTGAAAATTGTGCTTGGGAGGCCCTGTGCAGCCCTCCCAGATTCCATTTTTCAACTGAAATGGCCTCCTGCATCCCTCTACCAATGAAAATGGAAGCTCAGGGGGCCCCCGAACAGAGTCCGGGTGGCCGAAAATGGAGCCCAAGCAGGCCCTGCACATCTTCCCTGAGCTCCATTTTCACTGGCAGAGGCACCGCACGCCAGTCCTTCACTGTGTGCAAGGTGGCTCTACAGGCCAGATCTAAGCAACCCACAGCCTTGAGTTTGAAACCCTTGGCCTAGAGCAAAATGGCTCAATGCATGGGGTAGAAAAGGTAGATAGAGAGTACCATTTGTTGGGGTCAAGTGAAAGGGAGAGTCTTGCCTTCTCTTTCTGTTCAAGATCCCCATGGACAATTGGTGGGCCACTGTGCGATACAAAATGCTGGGCTTTGGCCTGATTCAACATGGCTCTTCTTATGTTCTTAACCCAACTAAACTCTAGTCCATATCTGGATTTCTGCTAAATTCCTTTCCTAATTTCCAACCTTTTGGAGCCATATACTTTTTTAAATACTTTCTCAAACACTGATGGAGTACAATGAAGACAGGAGCAATGAGAAGGATATTATATTTTATTTCACATGATTGGTAAATGTTCATTCAAATCAAAATTCCCCTATAATAAGGTAAGCTGAATCAATTCCAACATCATTGAGTAACTTCTGAAACCCTCAATTTTTATTGTGATTTTATGCATAATTAATAACATTATTTAAGATGCAGATATATTTTATATGCTTTTTAACTGACTGTGCCCCACTCTCCTTATGCTGCTTTTTATCATTACAAAGATTTGATTTGCTGTGTTGATTTTAGTAGATTCTCTTAATAAGAGTTACAGAATTACGAGGTAGGTACGGTAGATTCCTCAAAGAACAATTTATTGGCTATATCATATTGGTAAAACTGGTGAAAACCGATTCTGAAAGTTCCAGCGGTTTTCACCAGATTAAAAAAGTAAAAAATTCCCCCTTCTCCCAAGTCATCAGTCACATTGTCCAATAGAGGCGCTGGACGGTTGCTTGGTTACTCCATTCCTCCTCTTCCCAGCCACCTGTTGGAATGTCCTTGGTTCCCACAGGAATTTCTTTTGTTTTTACTATAAACCCCCAGCTATCTATCTCCCCACTACCTGTCACTTCTTCTTCCTTGTGGAAACCCTGAAGCCTCAATGATGGCCTCAGCCAGGTTCGCTTCAGGGTTGACAGTGTGTGCATGAGCATCCCCACACAAGAGCAGAAGGCGAGCGTATGTATACATGTCCATTTGCGTGAGTGGCGGACTGGTAAGCCTTGTTATTGGAATAACTTTGCAGTTACGGTGATTTGATATTAATGTCACATTATCACTCTGTAATGTTGTAGCCATACAAAGAGTTTACTAAAGCAAACTTACCTCTGTCAAAGAAAACTGAACTGTTCCATCCTTAGCCTTATCTAGTATTTGAAACATTTCTGAGTAGGGAAAGAAAAGCAGATGTTAGATTTAATGTGTTATAAGCCAAAAGTTAATGATAAGCCAAACATGAATAACTAACTATTTTCTTTTCTTTTCTTTTCTTTTCTTTCTTTCTTTCTCTTTCTTCCTTTCCTTCCTTCTTTCTTTCTTTCTTTCTTTCTTTCTTTGAAGAATGAATGAATGAATGAATGAATATTTATAAGGATGAATGGATGTAGTTAAAACCTGACCTTCAGAATCTTAAATTTAACTACTTCTAGATAAGGTTTTATATGATAGTTGTATATGGGGAAAAGCAAACTGGAAAGTATCTTTCACAATGTGCACAAAACTCATTAGTCCTTATGTAACTTTTAGAATTAAGACGGCAATGTGAACTTCATTTGACTTTTTTAAATCAAAGAGTAGTATTACCTAAAACTTCTAAAGATCTTCCTTTCAATGCAGGGTTAACTGCACTGAAGTTATGTCTTTAAAATAAATTGGGTCAGACAAACTAATCAAGAGAACAAGAATGATTTCATCCAATAACCAAAACTAAAAGACCCTGAGGAAGATATTGCTCCTAACTTCAAATGTGGAGATCATGCAGACCTTGGGCTTTAATCAAATTGACTCACTGATTTGTTCAAGTGGAAAAGTTTTAACTTGGATGTCATTGTGTATACATGGGATTCTGTGCATGTATTATATAAATTCTGTTTTCCCTTTTTAAATATCCAAAAGTTTTCCCATATATTACAACAAATTGCTCTTCAATTGCAAATATGTTGGACTTTCAAAACTTTAAATTATAACACTAATCTCAGAATAAAATATTGCAATCAGTATCTTAGTCAGCTGTTATTGGCTCATTGGAACTTTGTAAAAGAATAATATGTCTTAAATATGTATCTGTATCTGCTTTGTCAGACAGAATGTGTTTGGGATCTCACCGTGTTTATCTAATATATCTAATAAAATAGAAACATTTTGCAATAGTTTTCAATCACTGACAGAGGTATTTTGTACTCAGGTCAAAAATCTTTTGCATGAGATGCCTTACATCCCCAATTATTGCTGGGGGATGTAAAACAGTAGTAGATTTCCCCACCTCACCCCCTCTTTTAGGAATACTTACTGAACAAGCATTCTAGATGAATTATACAGGCCACAAAGGAATCAAAGTTAATGGCCAGCTTGCTGTAGGCATAACGAACAATTATACTTTGCTGGATTTTGTTACTGAGATTGAAACCTATGGAGAAGGAAAGTCTGTAATTAAAACATGGGCATGTGATTGTGCTGATGCTCCATAATTTAATTCTGCTAGTTCAGTACTGATTAGAACAATGTTTTTCAAAGTTGACCATTTTAAGATATGTGAACCTCGACTCAGGGGATTCCTCCCCAAAGTGCATGGCAGTATGACAATGAACTCCCTAACATTCTCTGACTCATGAAGCTTCTTAGTGGAGCAGTGAAACATCTTACACCAGAAAGTTGCCATGGCACAACTTTCAGTATTCTTATTTATTTATTTATTTATTTATTCATTCATTCATTCATTCATTCATTCATTCATTCATTTATTTATTTATTTTATTGATTGACAAATATCACTCAATTCATTTGTTTTAAATATTGAAACAAACTTTGAATAGATTATGTTTAGTTGCTGGTTCAATTGGCCAGTTTCTTGAATCCAGTCTACACCCTATCTACAAAAGCAGATGTCTAGACATTGGTCTACACTGGCAGAATATGAAAAGTTAGATGGAGATTATACCTGCTATTTATTATACCTGCTATTATACCTGGGGTTGCATATTTCAAGAAAAGAATAGAATAGAATTTTATTGGCCAAGTGTGATTGGACACACAAGGAATTTGTCTTGGTGCATATGCTCTCAGCGTACATAAAATAAAGTATATAGCTGGCTGTAAGGGGAAATTTCATTGGCTGATTGTGTTTTTGAATTCAGGGAGGAGGGGACTAGACCGGGAAGTATAAAAGGGTGAGAAAAACCATTTTAAACTGCACTTTCAGAACACAGAGGAAGAGGAGAGAAAACTAGTGCTCTTTTACAGTTTGTATTCTTGAATTCAAGGAGGGTATATAGCTGGCTGTAAGGGGAAATTTCATTGGCTGATTGTGTTTTTGAATTCAGGGAGGAGGGGACTAGACTGGGAAGTATAAAAGAGTGAGAAAAACCATTTTAAACTGCACTTTCAGAACACAGAGGAAGAGGAGAGAAAACTAGTGGCCCGCGCGCCTGGCAGCGCGCGAATTATATAACTATAAACCAAAATCAGCAAAGTTTGGTAGCAATAGGGGTTGATTTTCTTGCTAAGTACCTGTATTTCAATACATTGTTAAGATGATTGGCTTGGTGCAGCGTAACACTTGTTTGGCTGTTGTGTTCCGTAGTACCTTGTGGAACTTGGGGCACTGCCCTCTTTGCATAAGGACATCTAGTTTATATGGCGTGATCTCTAGATTGCAGTCCTTAGTTTGTAGCTTGCAGGCAGAAGTGGAAAGATTGTCCCAGCCACGTGCTGTAATGCAGCCATGGGTGCAGCCTCCACTCCCACAGCGCCCCCCGAGGAGGAGGGCTGTGTGGACAACTGTTGGTTCAGGAAGATTACGTGTAGTTGAGCAAAAACATAGCAATTTTGGTCTCTCTGTATCCAATTCCTATAATGTTCTTGCAGATTTAAATAATAAGGATGTTGTAGGTATTAGCAAGGCCCCTCAGGCAGAGAATGAGGGGATGTTAAAAGGAGAAGTTGTTGTAAATGAGGTGCATAGTGTCACCAAACCAAGTCCAGTTAGTAGAAATAAAAAGAGGACACATGTTCTTGTGGGTGACTCGATTGTCAGAGGTGTTGATTTGGGACAGAGGAAGGATGTGGTGAAGGTGATGAGGTGTCTTCCAGGAGCCACTGCCCGCAGGGACAGGAGGCGGATAACAAACATTGTCAAGGCTGTGAGTAAAGGTAATAACGTTGATGTGGTGGTGCATCTTGGCACAAATGATTTGTCCCAGAGAAATGTTAATGTAGTAAAAAGAGATTTTCAATGTCTAAGTGTGGAGCTGGGTAAAATAACTGATTCAGTGACTTTCTCAGAGGTGTTACCAGTTTGTGGCCAGGAGGATAAAACAACTTCTATCAGAGAGTTTAATGTGTGGTTAAGACAGTGGTGTAAAGCTGAAGGTTTTGGCTATGTAAGTCATGATGTCAGTAGGTGGTCTAATAGGGAGTTGTTTAAGAGGGATGGTTTGCATCCATCATACAGTGGTACCCAGGTGCTCGGTGAGGAATTCAGAACTGTTTTGGACAGGCATTTAAACTAGGTAAAGGGGACAGAGATGTACCAGCTGTGGATGATTTCTGTCCCCAACCAATGAGGATAAATCAGTTTCTGGAAGCTTATGAAAAGGGAGCTGTAAATAAAATAGATGTAGTTGTTGATGATAAGGGGCAAACTAATAATGAAAATAATGTTCTTCGGGTAATGTGCACGAATGCTCGAAGCTTGAGCAACAAGCTCTGTGAGTTAATGGCCATAATATCTAGAGATAATTTGGATCTGGTTGCCATAACTGAGACATGGTTTAAGGATTCTAATGAATGGGAAATATCCATACCAGGATATACACTGTATAGGAAGGATAGAATAGAGAGAAGGGGAGGTGGAGTAGCCATTTATGTTAAAGAAAGTCTAAAAACAATACTAATCCAAAATACATGTAAAGATCTGGAGACCCTCTGGATTTGCATGCAAAATAAAGACAGTTCTGTCATTAGAATTGGGGTGATCTATAGGCCTCCAGGGCAATCTGAGGAACATGACAACAAGATGGTGGATGAAATTACCCTAATGGCAGTAAAGGGAGATATTGTGGTTATGGGTGATTTCAACATGCCTGATGTTGACTGGAATATCCCCAATGCCCTTACATGCAAAAGTAAGAATATAGTAGAGGCCTTAACAGGAGCAGCTCTGGCACAGCTAGTTAAGACACCAACTAGAGGGGAGAATATTCTAGATTTAGTTTTTACAAATGGGAATTGGGTTTCAGAGGTCAAGGTGGGAGAAAATTTAGGTTGCAGTGACCATCTATGTTTGTGGTTTGATGTAAAAACTGATTGTGAGCAATCCTATACTGCAACCAAAGTATTGGATTTCAGAAAAACAAATTTTAATGCAATGGGGGAATATTTAAATAATGAATTAAAGGGGAGGGATAAAATGGCAGGAGCGAGCACCCAGTGGACTGTATTAAAAAAGGCCATCTTAAAAGCCACAAGACTTTATGTAAAGCAAATAACTAAAGGTAAAAGGAAGAAGAAACTGCTATGGTTTAGCAATGATGTAAGGGCTATAGTCAATGAAAAAAAGGCTGCCTATAGGAGGTATAAAGAGTCTGGAAGTATAGCTGATAGAGAGGTGTATAAAATGAGACAGAAGGAGGCGAAACAGATAATATATGCTGCTAAAGCCTCAAAAGAGGAAGAAATTGCAAAATCTGTAAAGAAGGGGGATAAAACCTTCTTCAGATATATTAGTGATAGGAAGAAGAAAAACTGCAGCATCACAAAGCTTAGTACCGGGAATAATACATGCATTGAAGGGAATAAGGAGATCGCTGACCATTTCAATAGCTACTTCTGTTCAGTTTTCTCAAAGGACACCTTACAAAATAATACTATAGAGGGATATAGCATTGCTTCCAGCTGTACAGATTCAGCTCCAGTGATCTTAGAAGCCGATGTCTTAGAAGAACTTGAAAGATTAAAGATAAATAAGGCAATGGGTCCAGATGGCATCCATCCCAGAGTTCTTAAAGAACTCAGATCTGTCATTGCTGCCCCCCTGAATGATTTGTTTAACCAATCCCTGTTAACAGGAGATGTTCCTGAGGATTGGAGAATGGCCAGTGTTGTGCCTATCCACAAGAAGGGCAGTAGAGAAGAAGCTGGTAACTATAGGCCAGTTAGCTTGACATCAGTTGTAGTTAAAATGATGGAGACTCTACTCAAAAAGAGGATAAATCAGCACCTAAAAAACAATAACTTATTGGACCCAAATCAGCATGGCTTTACTGAAGGCAAATCATGTTAGACTAATCTCATTGATTTCTTTGACTATGTCACAAAGGTGTTGGATCAAGGTGGTGCCGTGGATATTGCCTATCTGGACTTCAGCAAAGCCTTTGATACGGTTCCACATAAAGAGCTGATAGATAAATTAGTGAAGATTGGACTTAATCCCTGGATAGTTCAGTGGATTTCAAGCTGGCTGAAGCATAGACATCAGAGAGTTATTGTTAATGGTGAGTATTCTGAGCAGAGACAGGTTACAAGCGGTGTGCCACAAGGGTCTGTTCTGGGTCCTATTATTTTTAATATGTTTGTGAGTGACATAGGGGAAGGTCTGGTAGGGAAGGTTTGCCTATTTGCTGATGACTCTAAAGTGTGCAATAGGGTTGATATTCCCGGAGGAGTCTGTAATATGGTAAATGATTTAGCTTTACTAGATAAATGGTCAAAGCAATGGAAACTGCAGTTTAATGTTTCCAAATGTAAAATAATGCACTTGGGGAAAAGGAATCCTCAATCTGAGTATTGCATTGGCAGTTCTGTGTTAGCAAAAACTTCAGAAGAGAAGGATTTAGGGGTAGTGATTTCTGACAGTCTCAAAATGGGTGAGCAGTGTGGTCGGGCGGTAGGAAAGGCAAGTAGGATGCTTGGCTGCATAGCTAGAGGTATAACAAGCAGGAAGAGGGAGATTGTGATCCCCTTATATAGAGCGCTGGTGAGACCACATTTGGAGTACTGTGTTCAGTTCTGGAGACCTCACCTACAAAAAGATATTGACAAAATTGAACGGGTCCAAAGACGGGCTACAAGAATGGTGGAAGGTCTTAAGTATAAAATGTATCAGGAAAGACTTAATGAACTCAATCTGTATAGTCTGGAAGACAGAAGAAAAAGGGGGGACATGATCGAAAAATTTAAATATGTTAAAGGGTTAAATAGGGTTCAGGAGGGAAGTGTTTTTAACAGGAAAGTGAACACAAGAACAAGGGGACACAATCTGAAGTTAGTTGGGGGAAAGATCAAAGGCAACATGAGAAAATATTATTTTAATGAAAGAGTAGTAGATCCTTGGAACAAACTTCCAGCAGACGTGGTTGGTAAATCCACAGTAACCGAATTTAAACATGCCTGGGATAAACATATGTCCATTGTAAGATAAAATACAGGAAATAGTATAAGGGCAGACTAGATGGACCATGAGGTCTTTTTCTGCCGTCAGTCTTCTATGTTTCTATGTTTCTATAAAATATACATTTGTCAAGAATCATGTGGTACGACACTTAATGATTGTCATAGGAGTCAAATAAGCAATGAAGAAACAATATTAATAAAAATCTTAGTATACAAGCAACAAGTTACAGTCATACAGTCAACATGGGAGGAAATGGGTGATAGGAATGATGAGAAAAACTAGTAGAATAGAAGTGCAGATTTAGTAGAAAGTCTGACAGTGTTGAGGGAATTATTTGTTTAGTAGAGTGATGGCGTTCGGAAAAAAACTGTTCTTGTGTCTAGTTGTCTTGGTGTGCAATGCTCTGTAGTGATGTTTTGAGGGTAGGAGTTGAAACAGTTTGTGTCCAGGATGTGAGGGGTCAGTAAATATTTTCCCCGCCCTCTTTTTGACTCGTGCAGTATACAGGTCCTCAATGGAAGGCAGGTTGGCAGCAATTGCTTTTTCTGCAGTTCTGATTGTCCTCTGAAGTCTGTGTCCTCCTATTGGGTTGCAGCACCAAACCAGACAGTTATAGAGGTGCAGATGACAGACTCAATGATTCCTCTGTAGAACTGTATCAGCAGCTCCTTGGGCAGTTAGGTAGAACTAAGTTTAGGGCTCATGGGGCATCAGATTTCCCAGCAAAATACTTTCTTCCTGACTGATCAAATGTGGGAAGTACAGAGGGCTGTGTGGATGAGCCCTTAGTCTCGCTTGCACACCCATCATATCATTTTATATTAAACTTGAGCAGACAAAAATTCAGTTTGACAACATGTTATGGAAAGCTCCCATCATTGTATGGTCTATGAGCTAATTATCACTTTAATTCATAGTGCGATTTATTATGTAGAAAGAATGTATGTAGAAATTCAAATTGTATTGTCAACTTGAATTTAGGATACTGCAGAGCCAAGCTGATGTTGTAGAGAAAGGATAATTTTGCAAATTGTAATAATGGAATCATTTTTTTCACCCCAGTACTACAATAAGGGGAGAAAGCACACCTGTTAGCATTTTCTATCAGCTGCAGATAGAAAATTTGGGGATTCAGAATCCTAGAAGAATAATGGTGGTGAAGATTTTCAGAGCATTTATCAACTGGTATGCCTCGTGCACTTCCTATATAAAGCTGAGCATTTAGGAATTCTAATCACAACCCATCTGAAGAGGGCTAGGCTGAGGAAGTGTCAGGAAGTTTGCTCTATAATATAATATTTGCTCTTTTATCTCACATCTTTTCTTCTGAACCAGTCATGGACCTTAAACTCCCTCATCAAGTGTTGAAGAGCAAAGCATCATAAGCTACTTCACAGGAGTTTCCCGGCTCTTCTGTTTGAAAGATAAGTACCTAATTAGAGGAGCTTTCATACATTCAGTCCGGTGAAATGGGACCTCTGGTTGCAGGGAGTCAGTTTCATACAAAATGCACTTTTTCCAGTGTTTGAAGCTTAATTTAAGTGCCAGCTGCAACTATCATTTGCGGGTCTAGATGGATAGATGCATTTACGGAAAGTCAGCATTTTCCCTCTGGAAAATCTCCCCCCCCCCCCAAATGGATACGTTTTCCCCTGTACAAAGAGTTCTGAGTCACTTTGAAGATAAAATACCATTAGCTGTTAGGGCCTAGCTGGAATCCAATGCATGAATTATTCTTCTTAGTTGGCAGAAATATATACTTCTTCTGATTGATCCAATGATTATGATATATAAAATTACAACATATTTCCAATCTGCCACTCTGTTCCAGGCATTAATTCAAGGATAAGTGGAACAGGGCCATTCAGCCTGGCCTTGCATCCCAACGTACACTGATTTGCTGCATTGAATATGAATATGATGTGGAGGTTTCTTGCCATCATGCAGAAGAAAGGGCACAAGAAAAGTAAGCAAACATCTTGCTTGCAGACCCAATCCATGGTCATTGCTTAGAACAGTGATGGCCAACCTTTTTTTCCTTGGGTGCCGAAAGAACATGTGTGCATGCTATCGTGCGTGCGTAAGTGCCCACACCCATAATTCCATGCCCCGGGAGGGCGAAAACAGCTTCCCCCACCCCACTGTTTCCCAACTTCTGCTGGGCCCAGTAGACTTGTTTTTCGCCCTTCCCAGGCTCCAAAGGCTTGCCTGGAGGTGGGGGAGGGTAAAAACACCCTCCCCCATTCCCCCGGAGGATCTCTGAAAGCCAAAAATGCCTTCCAGAGCCTCTGTGTGAGCCAAAAAACAGCTGGCCAGCACACACATGGATGTTGGAGCTGAGCTAGGGTAACAGCTCATGTGCCAGCAGATATGGCTCCGCATGCCACCTATGGCGCCTGTGCCATAGGTTCGCCATCACTGGCTTAGAACATTTGTCACATGTCATACTAGAAGTTTATTTCACTGAAACCCAGGGAATTTTTTTTGAATGCATGATATACTGGCACATATGAAAACTGGGTGCAATAAAATGTTTAACAAAGTATTTGATAAATTTAATAATTAGGAGCTCTTCTTAAAAAGCTCCTAATTATTAAACTTTCTTATGGTGAACTTCGGAGCGAGGCTGATGAATGACAATTGCGTGTTCTGTACTCATAAGGAGGGTTTCTGCAGAGGGAGGCAGGCAATAAAATGTGTGTGTGAAACGATTAGCCATACATTTTGATAACTGCATGGAGCTCCTTTGTATATGAAGGACCCTGATTTGGAGTTTCATAAACACAGTTCTATGCAAGTGTAGATTGTATCTTCCTAGATGCATAAATGCACAGATTAAAAATAGCACATTTGTCAAAGAGGACAGCAGCTGGAGAACAACAGAAGAAGTTCAGCTTTAAGGGGAAGTCTAGGGGAAATATTCTTGGTCTAAGTGTGTCCCCTACTGTCCTATCTATAATTACATCAGGAAAAAACCCACTGATGACAGGCAAAATTAAAGAATCAGATGCAGAATGAATGAATTATCTTTTCATGGATATTGTGTTCTTCATTAGCAGTCAAGATGCCCTTTCTTAAAGATGTGCATATTCTAAATTGTACTGTTGGTTTTAATTTAGCTTAACTTCTTTATACATCGCATTATTGTGGTTGGTCGCATAATCACCTAGATCAGTGTTTTTCAACCTTTTTCTTCAGGGGAACCCTTTGGTGTCGTCAGATTTCTGGCGGAATCTGTACCGTGTACCGGTACTGTTTATGTCCCTTAAAGGTGAGTCTTGAACATTAAGGAGGGAATTTAATTAAAAGAAAATGTATGTAACTAGATGACAAAAAAAAAACTTTTGCAACTTTTTTGATGATTGATATTAATTACTAACAAAATACCGCATTTTATTTATGGAAAATTAGATGGCACACTGTATTGTTTGAATGTATATTGAGAGGAAAAGAATTTTTTTTTACCATACCCCCAAAAGAGTCGTTCCTTCCTTTGTCCCTCCATTCATTTCATTCTTCTTCCTTCCTTCCTTGTTCCCTCCATTTCTCCTCCCTTCCTCCCTTGTTCCCTCCATTTCTCCTTCCTTTCTTTCTTGTCCCCTCCATTTCTCCTTCCTTTCCTTTCCTTCCTTCCTTCCTTCCTTCCCTTCCTCCTTCCTTCCTCCCCACTTCTCTCCCTCCCTCTCTTTCCCTTTTCTTTCTTTCTCTTTACTTCTCTCTCCCTCTTTTCCCTCTCTCTCATTCTCTCCCTTCAGGTCCCTCTCGTTTCTGTGTACCTCTCCCTCCCCCCTTCTCTCTCTCATTTGTTTCTCCTCTCTTTTTGCTCTCATTTCTCTCACTTTGATTTCTGCTTTTCTCTCTTTCCTCTTCCTCTCCCTTTTTCTTTCTCCCCCTTCTCTCTCTCATTTGTTTCCCTCTCTCATTCTCTCTTGCCCTCGCCAAAAAGAAACAGAGAAAGGAGGGTGGGTAGGGGTGGGCATGGTCCAGAGAGCCGGAGCAGCCGGGCGGCGTGGGGCTCTGATCCACGGGGGTTTCTCTCCACCTGATAGCTTGGTTGCCAGTTGCAGCTGTCGGGCGGGGAGAAATGGCATTCTGGGAGGAGGAGGAGGCAAAAGTTGAGTAAGGCAGAGGGGGCGGCGAGGGCTGCTGCTGCTCCTGGTTGGGGGTTTTTTTCCTCATTAAGTCGCGGAACCCCTGGTTGGCCCTTGCGTAACCCTTGGGTTCCGCAGAACCCTGGTTGAAAAACACTGACCTAGATATTTAGACTGATTTGGCATTTTTATCCACCCATCAAATCTTTCCCGAGGACCTATAGGGTAGAGGGATAATCTTGAATGATGATGATGGTAGGCTAGATTGTTACGATCTGCAGTCGCTAATAAATTGCATCCCATAGTTTTTTGAAAGCCAGTTGGATTCTGCTGCAGATTTATAGCCACCTTTTCTAGATGAATCAATGACAAAACATTTCCTGGAGAGAAAAGGGGAGAGGGGAACTGACTGTTCACAAACATACCTGCTTCCTTGAGAGCATTTCTCATTTCATGGGCATCTATGGTTCCAGAATAGTTCGTATCTATTTTTTAATACATAATGAGAGAGAGAAATAAAAAAGCTTTTTCAAGCTAACCGTAGATATATCAGGTTAGCTAAGATATTAATGGCTGGTCTCAACAGGTATGAGAGATAGTTGTTTCTGTTAACACTGAATGGTGGAATGAGGATTCAATTCCCTCATGACAAGCTGTATGTCCTGGGAAGTGATTCCCATAATTCCAGTTGCTTATAAGTCAGATGATGAAGTGGCCTTTGAGAAATAACCCCCTTTTCTGCCAAAGACTGTGATGCGGAACTGAGAGAAATACTTGAAAGGAACAATAGACAACTCTTTTTCCCCAGCTCAAAAGGTTTCTTATCCAAGTATACATTTAAAAGCTATTCTATTAGTTTAGTAGGTTATTTTTCATTGGTATATTAAATCACTGGCATCATTACAGATGATATGTGATTACTTGTCCTGACAAAGTTTCATTTTCAAACTTATCTGCAAAATTAGCAACACAGATAATTTCCTACCCTCCCTTGCTGAATTGAGTGCCAGATGTAAGACAATTCTATGGGATCTGGAAACAAAACTAATAAGATTTTATTCATAGCATGAATAAAATTCATATCTCAGAATTACATACTTATCTCAAATTAGGGCTTTACTGCTCAGGGGAGTATTCAGTTTAAGACAACATCATATTAGGAAGGATATTATTTTACTGAAAGAGTAGTAGATGCTTGGAACAAACTTCCAGCAGACATGGTCGGTAAATCCACAGTAACTGAATTTAAACATGCCTGGGATAAACATATATCCATTGTAAGATAAAACACAGGAAATAGTATAAGGGCAGACTAGATGGACCATGAAATCCTTTTCTGCCATCAGTCTTCTGTGTTTCTATGAAAAGTGAATTATTAGAACTGTTTATGATTTTTTCAGATCTCTCTGTATATTTTTATTATGTACACCCCAGAAAGGGTGTGTACGTGCCATGAATTTACTACAATTACATTTAGATTATGCACAACATGGGTAACTGCAGTTAGTGAACAAGAGATTATTGCAGAATTCAGGCAGAGCATGAATATTAATCAGCAAGAAAACAACCAGTTGAAAATAAGGTTTTACTATCCTTGCTACCAGAAGGTTTAAATCAGTAGTCTACTCCATAGTTTATGCCAATAGCAAATGAAGACAGATGCACCAGAAATGAGATATGTAAATTTTGGCTTATCTAGACAAAAGTTCACAAGGGAAATCCAGTGAAGAAAGGTAACATTTAAAAGATACATCTAAGAGACTGATCATCTCCCTGCAGGTGTTTATGTTGAATCCATCACTTTTAATGTCTATTCCTATATAATAAAAGAGACAAAAAGTGTTATTCAAATATTTTTATGCATCCCATGGTAACACAAGATCTTCAGGCATGTTGATATCTCCAGTTGAAGCAAAAAAACCCATTTATTTTTACTAGCTCATTTTGAAGAAAAATACCTTTTAGAAGAAAGATCACATGAATACTGGTGTCAAGACAGTTACCTAGCAATTTTCCATTTCATTACAAAAAGTTTAAACATTGTGTCTTTGGTAATTTTAACAAAAACAAAAGGAATTTGAAAAGATGACCTAGAAAATTTTTACAGATGGAGAGGGTGGGAGGGAGGGAGAGACAGAGCTCAGACATTCCTAGGGAATAGATTAGGAATATGCATCCCAATGGCTGAGATATGACTTTTTGTCATATGCATAGACAACTGATTCATTAAAGAGAAACAGAAGTTGTATGCTAAATCTGGAAAATAGTTCTAGGGCCACAGTACTCTCAGAAATAACTCACTGGAATCCCAGAAAATAAGAAGTCCAGGAAAGGTGAAATAGAACAGATGTTTTTTGAAGGAAGTTGGCAACTGGGGATTTGTATTAGATGGTGAAGACTAATATGTCCAATTTCAAGCTGCCTGTCTCCTTGATTCTCGGCAACTTACAAATAAAAGAGAAATATTACATATAAAAAGAGAAACTTTATAGCCAAGAAACAAGCTAATGTAATAATTGCCTGCAGCAACTAATACGATGTTATACTATAATTTGTTCAAAGGGTTATTTTAAAAGCCTATATCATGTTTTAATAGGTCAAAGTCATTTTAGAGTCCTTAAAGTCAAAAGGGATGCTTGTGGGATCAAGGAATTCTGCATTATCTCCTGAAATCACCTGCAAGCAACTTACTTTTTGTTATGACTCTATTCAAAATGGTCTGAAGTTCATCAGCAGTCAAAGTTCACAATCCTGCATTAAAGAGGAAAAATAGAGATCCAGGAGACATACACACAATAAAAAGCAACACACCACACCCTTATCCATTGTTTAAATTTCAATCTGAAACAACGCCACTAGGAAGATTCTGTAGTCAGACAGAAACAAGTTTCATTTAGCACTTCCAAATCCATTTCTTTGCAGCTAGGATCCATTAATTAAATGAGTTTAGCACCTATATTGGTGGATCCTCCTAGTAAGAATAGCTGGAGATTTCAGAAACCAAGGAATGCTCTATTAATGTAGGTTAAATGAATGTATGCAGTCCTTTTGCCACAAAGGTTATGACCTATAAAGCCCTTCATGGCACCGGACCAGATTATCTTCGGGACCGCCTTCTGCTGCAAGAATCCCAGCAACCAGTTAGGTCCCACAGAGTTGGCTTTCTCCGGGTCCCATCGACTAAACAATGTCGTTTGGCGGGACCCAGGGGAAGAGCCTTCTCTGTGGCGGCCCCGGCCCTCTGGAACCAACTTCCCCCAGAGATTAGAATTGCCCCCACCCTCCTCGCCTTTCATAAGCTCCTTAAAACCCACCTCTGCCATCAGACATGGGGGAACTGAGATATTCTTTCCCCCTAGGCCTCTACAATTTATGCATGGTATGTTTGTATGTATGTTTGGTTTTATAAATAAGTGTTGTTTAGTTGTTTTAGTATTGGATTGTTACATGCTATTTTTATTACTGTTGTTAGCTGCCCCGAGTCCACGGAGAGGGGCAGCATACAAATCCAATAAATAAATAAATAAAATAAATAAATAAAGATGTCACACTCAAGTTACTTATGAGAACAGTTCTATATTCATATCCGCCAATGTGTATGTATTTGTACAGTATTTGCAAGATAAGGCTGCTTCAACAGCCTTGGCTTACTGGTACTGGACACCATAATAGGCTTTTTTTCTGTCCAGTCCAACAGATACATACACAGGATTCAGTCCAGGCAAGCAGTTTTCTGAAATGAACCTCAAACGAAGCTGCTTCCTTTCCATGTTCCACACAACATGCGTGCAATCATACATGCATCCATCAACATGCCACATAACATGTGATATCTCTCAGAATATTTTTTCTACAAACTTCTCCTTTACCCTTACCTCCTTTCCTAACTGAAAGTTTGAAAGAAAACAAAGGGAAAAAAGCAGGAGCAGTGCAAATATTGATTCAAACAGAAATAATAATCACAGAAGAAACTGGACTTAAGAAATCCTCTTCAGAGAAAAGGTTAATCAATCCCTCTTAACCATAATTTCCCGGGTCCATTTGCTCTCCTCTGAAGTTAATTCTCTCGCTAAAAATTATAGTAGTTAGGCTAATATGTCATGTATTGAATATATGTCAGTTAAATTATATGTCATGTATTAACCTAACTACTAATTCTGCCCAGGCAGGTTGATAAAGGACTACCACTAGAAGATGGCTGTGGGGAAGACCCTAGTGGATGACTATTGGGATTAGAGACATGGATATAGTCCTCTGGGGTAGCATCCTATAGAGAAAGTGTATTGCCTATCATTTATTTCCAAATGCAATTCAGGCTGCTGCTTTTCAATGTGACCAATGTTCAAGGCATAGTTGTCCTATATCCCTAAATAAATTCTAACCTGATAGAGGAAGCTTACTAAAGGTCTTCTCCAAACAGTGGGGCATGACAAGAGAGAAAGTGTTCTCAGTTATTGTTCGCCTCCTTTGGAACAACTTATCCTCCAAAGAAAGACTGGCCCCAAGCAAAGAAGATTTGGAGATGAGCAGCTGAAACAGGAATTGCATCATTGGTAACCCTGTTTTGTGGTTTCTTTTGTATTTTATTGTGATTATTTGCATTGCATTTTGACCCTGTTATCTGCATGTTATCTAGAGCAGTGTTTCCCAACCTTGGCAACTTGAAGATATCTGGACTTCAACTCCCAGAATTCCCTAGCCAGCATTTGCTGGCTGGGGAATTCTGGGAGTTAAAGTCCAAATATCTTCAAGTTGCCAAGGTTGGGAAACACTGATCTAGAGCTTCTGGGAGCAGTTGGAACATCTTATCAATTAAATAAATGTTCTCACCACATAGCCCTTTGGATGTGCCTCAGAGTGCAGAGCAGTGGTCCCCAAACTTGGCAACTTTAAGACTTGTGGACCTCAACTCCCAGAATTCTCCAGCCAAAGTTGCCAAGTTTGAAGAACTCTGTTGAAGGTTGCCTGCATCTCCTTGACCACATGTTTTCCCAGGATTGTGCTGCAGCTGCAATGGGCACCCCAGAAAAGAATGCTATGACTTTAAAGGAATGTCAGAAAGTTGCTATAGGACTCCTCCCCCCTGCCATATACCCCAAAGTTATGTTTGATTTCACAACCAAAGTACTGTGTCACCCTGTTAAGCAAAACAAATGAAGGACAATTGTATGATACCAACATAATAACTGGTTGATATAAATTTGTGACACAGACCTGTTAATTTAAATGTGCTGTTTATCTAATTGTTTTTAAATGTGCTGTTTATCTAATTGTGAATATACATTTATATCTGTCTCTTACCTCCCCAGAAAGCTTTTGGAACTGACTTTTGAATTTGTTGTTTATATCCTTGCCTGTAACTTGAGGCTAAAAAACTGAAGAGATTGTAAATAGAATACTTTTACTAAGGAAGGTGACGGTTCCAGCTAAAAACCCTGCGGCATTTTGACCAAGTAGGTATATATGGGTAGCTTGCAGGAAACATTCTCAGAGAGTATAAGCCATAACAATACTAGTTAAAACAGCGCAATTTTATTTTGACTACGTATTTCATATTGTTCATGGTAACATATACTTAGCTTCATACTTCATCCATTGGGATATTTTGGCAAGGAGGAAAACAAGTTTGATTGAGAAAAGTGAATTATAATTCCAAAATTTTTTTGCTGTGAAATCCCATAAAGCAGGGTATCTCAAAATTGTGGTATCAATTTAATTTTTGTGAAAATTGACCTACATAAATATTGATGGCAGCATCCAAACAAGTACACTATTTTTATCAGTGGCTTCCCAAAGTGGTACACTTGGCATTATTCTCTGTTCCTGACTCTGGAGAACCTCCGCTCACACCAGACTCCCTCTTCCTTATCAGCCCTGTTGTGGTTAGCTCTGGCCAGCTCCTGCCCAAGGACTGTGGATGTGGGGGAGACATCCACATGCTGCAGGCCTGTTTTGCCACAGATGGAATCTGATGATGAAGGCTCCTCTGACCAAGAAGACATGAGTGACAGGGAGGAGGAGAGTGTGGCAGACAGCTCAGAAGATCAATTATCTAGCTCCTCCTTGGATTCAGAACAAGAGTTAATGATACAGCCATGCATGCGGAGAGCGATGCATAGGCAACAACAACTGAGAGATTATTATCAAAGAAAATGAGGCCACCTGTGGTTGGGGGGGCTGTGGTAATTAGTAAGGCTGCTATAAATAGCAGCCTGTGGGTTTGCCCATTGTGGAGGATTATCTGGTCGTTGTGTTTCATGCCTGCTTTGCTGACTTTGATCTTTGTGTGCTGATTTTCCCCCGCTTTGAAACTAAACCAGAGCAAAGTGTGTTTCACTTTGTGAAAGAATAAGGACTGTGAATCGCCTCACAGCCGCAAGCTTAGTATCACAGAACTGATAAGGGACTTGTACAAATTATCAGTTTGTTTGGAGACAAGTGCTCTTTGCTATACAAAAAGAGTGCTTCGTTTATTTGCATTTTTCGGTATAAAGAATATTGCTTTGAATTTTCAAACGTGTGTGTGTGTCTGAAATTGTATCTGGGCATTTTTGGGAGGATTCTACCAGACAGCTCGACAGAACACAGCCCCATACATGCATAACTACTGGTTTCTATATTCCCATGAGTCAGACACTGCAGTCTCTACCCACCTGCCTTTCCTCACTTATGGACACCAAGAAATGCAACGAGAGTCCTCCCTTGAATTTGTTCATCCCATCCACCCAAATGCAGCAGAAAGTTTTTTAAAATAGCACTTGTTGCAATTTCTTTACCTTCGAGAAATGCAAGTGTGCAGATATCTCTCATACTCCATTAAAAGCAAAACTAGGGAAGGCGTGTTTTTATGCCAGCCTTTTAATCTTCCAGTTTCCTTTCCTAATAAAGAGTTCTTAGATGTGTGAAGAATATACACTATTTTTTAAACTTTCAGCTAGCCTGATAAACTGATTGCTTTTATATGGATTTCAAAGTAAATATGTTAATTTGAGTCTGCTTAATTTATTTACCTCATATAGATTAGCAGTGGCAGTGGCCCCAATTTCTCTGTAATTAAAGAAACATGTTGCAATTATGGTGACTTACATTAAGAACATAAGAAGAGCCATGCTGAATCAGGCCAAAACCCATCGAGTCCAGCATTCTGTGTCACATAGTGGTCCACCAATTGTACATGGGGATCTTGAGCAGAAAGAGAAGGCAAGACCCTCTCTTTCTCCTGACCCCCAACAAATGGTACTCAAGGGAATCCTGCCTTAACCAACATAGAGGCGGCACATGGACATCCGTTTCAATAACCACCGATACACTTGGCATCCATGAATCTGTCTAATCCTGCCTTGAAGCTATCAAGGCTGACAGCTGTCACGACCTCTTCTGGAAGTGAATTCCATAAACCAACAACCCTCTGGGTGAAGAAATATTTCCCTTGATTTGTCTTCGCTTTCTTACCTATGAGCTTTAGGGAGTGTACCCTCGTCCTAGTATTGTGTGATAAAGAAAAGAATTTTTCTCTATCCACCTTTTCTATGCCATGTATGATTTTAAACGCCGTCTTTCAAGGCTGAAGAGACCAAGGCGTTGCAACCTGGTTTCATAAGGGAGGTGCTCCATTTCTTTGATCATACTTGCCCTTTTTTGCACCTTTTCCAGTTCCATTATATCCTTCTTGAGGTGGGGTGACCAGAACTGTACACAGTACTCCAAGTGTGGTCTCACCATCGATTTGTACAGGGGCAATACAACACTTACTGACTTATTATAGTTTCAAAAGGCAATAAAATTAAATAAAAAGAAGCTACAAACTTGAAATATAATCCATGAACTTCAAAGCCAACTTAAAAGAACATTAGAATGATATGGAAGTATGACTATTAAAATATTCCATCTTTGGCTCTTGATGGGATTCCCCAAGCAGAGTTGGTCTGTAATCTGGGGTCGCTCCTGGATTCACAGCTCTTGCTTGAAGAGCAGGTGACAGCTTTAGCTAAGACTAAGAGGGACTTCTCCTGGGTTGGCATTGCTTACAGTATGCATGGCTTGGTCACTTCCCATTAGGATTATTACAGCATGCACTTCATAGGGCTGCTTTAGAGAGTCCAGAATGCAGTAGTTCAGGGAATCTGATTTGGCCTATGAACCTCTGTACTGACTGAGAACTGCATTAGTTGCTAGTTTATTTCTTGGTTTAATTCAAAAGGTTGTTGGTATTTTTAAAGCCCTTCATTTCAGGACCTTGGCATCTATGGAATCGCCTTCTCTTAGAGATCTCTGCCCATCAGTTATGATCTCTAAGAGTGGCCCTTTCTATCCTGGCCCTCAGGGAATGTCATATACAAGCAGCCCACAAAAGGGTCTTTTCCATATTACCTCCTTTTCTGGAACATAATTATGATATCAGATAAGGTTAGCATTTCAGAAAGCATGTAAGACCTTCTTGTTCAATTGAATAAGGATATATTTATTTCCTTTCTAGAAGGTGAATGTTTATATTGATTGTGATTGCGTTGAGTATTTGGTTGCGTTGAGTATTGTGATTAGGTTGAGTATTTCTCAACCTAAGAAATTTAGCAAATCCACATATCTTCATGTTGCTAAGGCTGAGAAACACTGGTCTAAACGTTTGAAAGTATTGGCATTTCCAGTTCTTATTTTATACGAGTGTCATACAACTAGCATATAAATCTAGCTAAGCAAGCAAGCAAATAGCATGCAAGTAATCTAAAGTCACCATCTAAAATGCATCAGAGAGCCCTGAAAATATTCTAGATCTGATGTGCTACCTTGACTGTTGCCTGACTTCAAAGCTGTATGAGAAAGAAATAAGATCTGAAAGCACTCCATCCCTTTCTGAAAAGGTAGCAGGATAAGGAAGACTGCCAAAGATTCTTGCAATGTTCTCCTCTCTTCTATATACTGTATTTGCCTCAAGTGAAGTTACGTTTCTGATGCCCTTCATGAGGCTTTCAAAGAAAGGATTTTCTCAGCGATCACAACATAATTGAGGTTAAGCCTTCTAAGCAAGAATTATCTAGCATTTCCTACAGGTTGTTTTAGTAACCTAACTCTCATTTTGTTTGCGATCTTGTGAAGTGAATTGTTAGCAATGTGTATATTTATTACAGTGTCTATTTGGTTTAAAGTCTCTATTGGATTTTTCTTCAAAGCTACAATTGTTTTAATTAATTTTTTGCTGTTGTATTTTGTTCATTTTATTTTTGTGAGTCATCCTGAAAACTATAGATATAAATATCTTGAACAAAATAAAAATAACAGCCATTATCGAATTGCAACATTCCTACTTAAAAGCTCTCCTCAATTCTAAGCATAATTTTCAAAATATCTTCTACAACTAGCTCCCTATCTAAACTCTGGTCTCTAGCCACAGTCATCCCTATCTTCAAAAAAGGTAATCCAAGCAATGTTAAAAACTACAGACCAATCTCCCTGACTTGTGTCACTTGCAAATCCATCATAAACCAACCCATTACACTTCATCTTGAAAACAATAACCTACTTTCCAACAAACAATTTGCTTTCAGGAAAAAATTATCCTGTAATCTGCAACTCTTACACTGTAAAAATATATGGACTACCCAACTTGATCCGGGTAGATCAATAGATGCAATCTATATAGACTTTTGCAAAGCCTTTGACTCAGTAGTTCATGACAAACTTCTTCTGAAACTAAAATCCCATGGCATCTCTGGACCTCTGCATGACTGGATTTCAGCATTCCTGACCAACAGACAACAAGTGGTCAAAATAGGTAATGCCATATCTATTCCTGCTCCAGTTATCAGTGGCATCCCACAAGGCAGTGTTTTAGGACCTACTCTCTTTATATTCTACATAAACGATCTCTGTGACAATATTACAAGCAATTGTGTTCTCTTTAGATTAGATTAGATTAGATTAGATTTATTGGATTTATATGCCGCCCCTCTCCGCAAACTCGGGGCGGCTCACAATAAAGTAAAAACAATACATAATAACAAATCCAAATCTTTGCTGATGATGTTAAACTATTTAATATGACAATACTTCTACCCTTCAAAAGGACCTTGACCATGTAGCTGAATGGTCTAACAACTGGCAACTTCAAATCTCTACCAACAAATGCTCTGTCCTACACATTGGTAAAAAGAATCCAAATACTAAATATATACTAACTGGTAAAACTGAATTCACAGAGGACCCTCACTCAGTCAAAGACCTTGGAGTACTCATTTCCAGTGACCTGAGTGCTAGAGCCCACTGTAACAGCATTGCCAAAAAAGCATTAAGAATTGTAAACCTAATCTTACGTAGCTTCTTCTCTAGAAACTCTGATTTATTAACCAGACCATACAAAACATTCGTCAGACCTATTCTTCTACAATATAGCTCACCTGTATGGAATCCACACTGCATATCAGAGATTAATACAATTGAAGGAGTCCAGAAATACTTCACAAGAAGAGTCCTTCACTCCTACTTACGTAACAAATTACCCTACTCCTCCAGACTTCAAATACTACGTCTAGAAAATTTACAACTACGTCGTCTCCGAACTGATTTAACTGTTGTTCATAAAATCATACATCATAATGTATTCCCTGTCAGTGACTACTTCACCTTTAACAACAACACAAGAGCACGTAATAGATACAAACTGAATGTAAATTGCTCCAAGCTAGACTGCAGAAAATATGATTTTAGCAATAGATTTAGATTTTAGATTTTATTGGATTTATATGCCGCCCCTCTCCGAGGACTTGGGGCGGCTCACAGCATGTACAGAAAAAACAGGAAACAATAATAACAATCCAATTATACCTTAAAAAAACAATCTTAAAATTCTAATTAAAAACTATAAATATCATTCATTCAGCAGTCAAACTAAACATTCATCAGTTGGGGGGAAGGTCTAAGGAACCGCCTGGAACTCATTACCTGACTGTTGTTGCTTCCCCCAACCCCAAAATCTTCAACCTTACATTATCTACAATCGACCTCTCCTCTTTACTAAGAGGTCTGTAAAGGGGGTGCATAAGTGCACTTTTGTGCCTACTGTCCCTGTCCTACTGTCTTATTATCCTTTCTATTACTACCTTCTACTTATGTTATGTTATGTTAATATGTACTATAATACTATACTTGTTTGACAAAATAAATAAATAATAAATAAATAATACTAGTGTGCTCCACTGCCATTGTTTGCCTTCCTTGCCGCCCCAAGTCTTCGGAGAAGGGCAGCATACAAGTCTAATAAATAATAATAATAATAATAATAATAATAATAATAATAATAATACCCAACTAAATGTAGACTTAACTTAACTTGCTATCTATAATTTCCAACCAAATGTAGACTTATCTAGCCTAAAAAATAACTTTTCTCAAGTAATTGTATATTTTTTCATAGTCAGAATGAAGAGTCTGAATAAGTTCAGATAAAGGGAATTGTGATATTTTTCTTAATTTTTAAATAAGTTGGAAACTAAAACCATTATCTTGATTCAAGGGAGAAAGGGCAAAGTGCTCTTTAGAGCTCCCCACCCTTGCTTTTCTTCTCCAATTCAATTTACATCTCCTTTCTTATGGATCAGAGTGCCTTTGCTATTTCCTCTTCTGGTTCTCAGCCTTTTTGTTCTTGCTCTCCGGTTGCCTTGCGATTCATTCTGTTTCTTTTACCATTTCTCTACCCCAAACTGTTCTAGCTGTGAAGACACATTTCTCCATTCTTTATAGAAGAGATGGGGAAAAGATAATGAAGACTGATAGAAAGGGATGCTTTAGTAACATTAAGTTCCCTGTAAATTCCTTTTACATTCATATATTAATAGAATTGGTACCCTGTGGTCTTCTTCTAGATAACTCACATGACAAACCCCACTAGTCAGACTGCTGGCCATACTTGCTAGACTTCATGGGAAATAGAATTCAGTTATATCTGGGGGACAACAGATTAAGCATTCCGTTCAAATGCACATACTGTATATCAAACAACTTCCATGCGAAATGGCATGACACTTTTTGATGTGTGGTGGTAGAAGATACATACTGAGCTTTAATCTGTTTCACAGAGAAGATCCTAAGGTAGAACTGTCCATCTTGGAAAGGTTTAGAGGTGTATGGCACAACAGGATATTCTCCCCGTGGCAGGTGGAAGTGTCTTGATACTTCACACAAGTCAGTTTGGACAAATTGAACTACAGGTTTATTTGTTGAGAAGAACTCTCTGCTTAGATTAGCATTAGCTTGATTTTCCAACTAAACAGAACAGTAAGAGTGAAAACATTAATTGTGTACAACAATCAAAATGGAGAGCAGGAAAAATATTCCTTTCAAGCAGATACATAAGTGATCATGTTAGGATTTAATTATATAACTTGTCCTACTTAACTATACTGGCACACTAGGCAGCCCTTGAGCTTCTTCTTCTATGTTTATCTTTCTGGATTTCTGACAATGATTGACTAAAATTGAATATGGCTGCAGGTTGATGATGCCTTTTCCTTTTGGTTGGAAAACTGAATTCAACATGTAATTTAAATCTAATCATAATCTATAGCTAACATCACCCTTGAAAATGTCCAAAGATACTTTACCAGAAGAGCCCTTCACTCCTCCACTCGAAATAGAATACCCTATGAGACTAGACTTTCAATCCTGGGCCTAGAAAGCCTAGAACTAAGACGCCTTAAACAAGATCTAAGTATTGCCCACAAGATCATATGCTGCAACGTCCTGCCTGTCGGCGACTACTTCAGCTTCAACCACAACAACACAAGAGCACACAACAGATTTAAACTTAATATTAACCGCTCCAAACTTGACTGTAAAAAATATAACTTCAGTAACCGAGTTGTCGAAGCATGGAATTCATTACCGGACTCCATAGTGTCATCCCCAAACCCCCAACACTTTACCCTTAGATTATCTATGGTTGACCTATCCAGATTCCTAAGAGGTCAGTAAGGGGCGAGTACAAGTGCACTAGAGTGCCTTCCGTCCCCTGTCCTATTGCTCTCCTATATCTCCTATACCTTCCTTCTATTCCTATATCTCTTCTATTCTTTCATTGATATGTTCTATTACTTTATCTTCTTTTCTATTCTTTCTTAGATATATTTTACTATGAGTATCTCCTCTATAACCTTCATCATGTATTTTACTATGGGTATATAGATATACAGCCACTAAAAGCTTCATTGTGTATTGGACGAAATAAATAAATAAATAAAATAAATAAATCTAATAGAAAACTTCTTGGAAAAAGTCTAGATGGTAGGAGGACTAAACCTGAGCCATTGAAATCTACAGCGTATAAACACTGGAGTATTGATATGCTTTCTGTGTCTGACTGAAGCCATCTAGCAGTTATCGAGATTTTAGTAATGCTAAGATAACTACCATATTTACAAGATTTAGGCTACAAATAAAAACATATCTACATACTGTATATGTCTACTTAGGATTTTGAGTGCTATTTTTCTTTCAGTCGAAAGTGTTATTGGTTGGTATATGTGTTTTTCTCTCAGGCTTTTGGTTGTTATATCCTAGTTCTATACATCTATTATCTTGCTCATTCTGTGCTCATTTTAGAAAAGAAAACGATTATAATTAATACTACTATTACTACTACTACTACTACTAGTAGTAGTAGTAGTAACAATACCAAAATCAAATATATATAGTTTGGTATTTGGCTGTGTTGTTTTGGCCAGCTGTAACAGCATATAGTAATATTCTGCAATGCTTGTTTCAATACCATTTTCTTTACAATCATCCAATCATTTTCTTCTTAAAGAATGATGAATGGGAACAAACTGCAAATTTATAAATAACGTGAGATGATTTTCAGACTGCATAAATACTTTCTCTTGTGAAAGTGTCAAAAAAGGCCTTTTTCAAAGTTGATTTTTCTGAGACTTTCCCTTGACTTAAATACTCACCCAATCTCTGACTTTATGGATTATGAGTTTTTGTCTAACTCATAATATAAGTCTATTCCAACAATATGCATGAATTATAAAACAAAATAGTTTCCTCACATTGAATAAAATAATGAAAACAATGTTTAAAAGTTACTATGTAAGCTTGTTTTCTAAAGAACGACTCATAAGCCAAGCAAACCAGATGAAATTTGTTTAAAAACAAGGTATTTTCTATTATCTACTGCTAGGATGATTTTGGGTTAAGTGTAAGGTACTTTTATCATTTTGCTGTCCGTTCTTCCATTCCTGAAGATAGTACTGAATTAATAAATTAAAGATAACATTAAATGCTAATTTATGCATTGCATTTTTTTTGCCACAATCATAATACAGAATATGGCTACCATGATTTTGTGGCATGTTTCAGTATACAGAGCAAGTGCACAATTGGTATAAAGCAAAGTTTTGATTTTTGCTTCTAGAGCATATAAGTTTCTTTTTTTCATCTCCACCGCTTAATCTAAAATAAATATGCTTAAGAGAGAAAAGTTAGGGAAATAGTTGCCTGCCAAACTTTATATTGTACTTTCTGCACTGTTGGATATGCACCTGAACAGCCTTACCATATTTCATATTTTCCCAAGAAATATGACTTGTCCTCATATATTACTCATATATTACTCAGTCAATTGTCAGTCTAGAAGCATCAACATTTAAGAAGATGATTAAAATATTCACTTCTGGCAAGGAGTAGCTGTTTTTCAGGATTCAGATTTCCAAAAATGGTGTTACCCCTCCTGTTGGATTTCAATTTCTATAATCTCCCAAAGCATACCGTAACATGGACTATCAGAACTGAAAATCAATACATCTAGGGGACAATTTTGAGTATCTGAGAAATTGAATCCTGTACCTCCTTTTCCCCCCAAACTTTTTTTTTAAATTCTATTTTGAATGATAGTGGGGGAAAACTTTCCTTTGTGAAAATGAGCAAGAATGTTCTAGTCTACACACCAGCAGTCTAGACCTAGTACTATTGCCTTCCCAAGCCACTCTAATTGGCATGTTGGCCAGAATCCTGTACAGTATTGCTCTGTGGACAAAAGTACCCATATCCTAGAACAGTGATGGCGAACCATGCGTCTCATGTAAAATCGTGGAATCAATTATAAATCAATCAATCAATCACCCTTTACTTAGAATCTAATAACCTACTCTCTAACAAACAATTTGGATTCAGAAAGAAATTATCCTGCAACATACAACTACTTCACTGAAAAACATTTGGACTACCCACCTAGATCAAGGAAAATCCATTGATGCAATTTATATTGACTTTTGCAAAGCCTTCGACTCAGTGGCCCACAACAAACTACTCCTAAAACTCAAATCCTATGGCATCTCAGGATTCCTCCACAGCTGGATTACTGCATAGCCCATCACTGTATCAAAATCACTATCATCTTGCAACAAGGCTCACATGCCCTTGGTTCCTGGTCATCATCTGGCTCCTCCAATTGATTTTAAACTGTGGGTTGCTGCTAAAGAGACCAAAATATAAATACAAATAAAATTGTCAGATTTGGGAAATGAAAAGAAGGAATTTATCTAGTGCTAAGAATTCCAGGAATAGCTTTTAGGTGTGAACCTAATTGTGATTTCCAGCTTGGCCTTACCATCATATTTATACAGTTAATGTTTCTTTCTCCCACCTCTGCCACATCCTCTGCTATTTATTTATTGCAATAAGCAAAACCCAATTGAACTACAGAGAGATATTTCCTAAGGGAGCAATAAGCAACTGAAAACAGCTATGGTTATTAACCTCAGCCAGTTAGTTATCCACAAAAGACTATTATTGGCAAACTCTGGAGGGCCTAATGCTCAGATGTGGCTGGAATATATATAGAATATATAGAGAAATAGATGAAATGGAAGTTAAGTCCAGGCCCATATGTTGTTGTGGCTCCACATTAAATAGAAATGCACAAGATTAATCAGGGATCTAGAATATTGTTATCATTTGATACCCAGATATTAGCAAAGTGTCCAATATTGTAAGAGATGACACATACTGTATATGCAGAGAAGGTTTCTCTATGGTGATAGGGCTCCAGTGGTTGCTGTATGCATGACACATTTATTTATTTCATGAGGTCAGATTGAGTATTATCCTACCTATATCTGAAGTCTGATTGTATTGCATCAATGTCTCCAGGTAAAATGCTGCCATTTTGCACTTTCACCCTTTGAAAGAGGTAATGATAATGGCTGCATTTGTCCTGTCAGCGTGATTTTGAACAAATGATCTTGTCTGTGTTTGCCCACTTCTGTCCAAGAATATGAAGAACTTGACAGAGTTGGATGAAATATAGAGAACTAGATTTGTAAATAAAGATTCTGCTTAGATATCTGCCTGCCCCAAGTCATGCTTGAAATCGCACATGATTCTATCAGGGTCTTTATGAAATTCATTTGTAAAATCATCAAAGAGCTTTTATTTTATTTATTAATTTTCTATGCTACCCATTTCACCAAGGCAAAAAGTTGGCAGTATCGATGAAACTTTAGAAAAGATTTGGGGAGACATCTCTGCATGTGGCTGTTAAGTATTCACTCGGAGACAGGTTCGTTGCAACCAAAAGACTGCTTTATTTAAGGCTGGGTTGTAACGTCTCTATCTGCAACTGTCAAAAACTACTGAGCGCGAACAAAGTGAACGGCGAGCGTCGACTGCTCTATTTATACTTTCTTTCCTTGGTGGAGGCGCGGCTTTAACAGCCGTTTATTTGCCCCCTCTTTTTCAACGCAGCCAATCAAAGCCCATTATGCAAATGTTAAACGTTGTTCAACCTTTCCTATTTACATATTCATTTCATATTTACATACACAACAGTGGCCTTTCCTCAAGAACCCACAGCCACATCCTGTTCTGTCTGGGTTCCCCCAGACCTCAACACCAACTGGAAAAAACAGCCAGACACTCTGGTAAAAGCCAAAAGTAGTTTATAACTGGAAAAAATAAGCACAGAGGAAAACCTGTTCTTCCCAACAGACAGGATATAATACAGTACAGCAGGGTCCTGATGTCCAGACAATACAGCAAGCTTCTTGCTGGCACACACCCCCAAGGTTTCAATAGGCAAAGGCACAAACCAGGATTCCAAGACGCCAAAGTTCACAGTCAGGTCCCACGACTCTCAAAGATAAAACTCCACAAGCCAGGAAGGGTGGGTCTGCCTTTTAGCCTTTCCCAAGAGCACCACACCCAAACCCAGCTGCTGCCACTTTAATGCTGAAAGTATTTAGCCAATTGACTCCGTCTCTGATTAGCTCTCCGTTGTCGCAGATCAATTATGGCTTGTGCACTTTCCTCTAAGGAATCCAGGCTGCTTGCTGAGGAGAGCTCCCCCTGGTGGGACTCTGGCTGTCCTCCCTCTTCTTCAACCTGGGATTCCTCCTCGTCTGTCTGCACCTCCTGTTCCTCAGCCTCTCCCTCTGAGCTGGAAACCGACAGAAGGTCAGCCGTTCCCGGAGGGGCCTCAGACGGAACCACAACACCATCCCCCCGCGGAAGGCCCCTCCCCACCTGCCAGCGGAGAGGACGCGGTCTCTGAGGGAACTGGGCGTGAAAATCCCGAATAAGGTCGGGAGCGTCCAACAACGCCGCTTCCACCCAGGAGCAATCATCAGGGTCCCCCTCCACCCATTGCACCTTGTACTGGAAGCAACCGTCCACCCAACGGGAATCCACAATGTCATGTACCATAGCTTCAGGGAGGTGGTCACGAACACACGGGGCAGGAAACACGGGAACATTGGGACGGAGCGGACAATCGGGAGGAACAGGGACTAACAGTGAACGGTGAAACACAGGGTGAACCCGCAAGTTGGCCGGCAGGGTGAGCCGATAGGCCACCGGATTGATCACCCGCTCAACGGGAAAAGGACCCAGGAACCGGGGATCTAATTTGTGTCGGGGTAATTCAGAGGCTACGTATTTCGTGGACAGCCACACCTGATCCCCCACCACCAAGGGGGGCACATCCCGTCTGGAGCGATCAGTCACCCTCTTGTAGTCCTCCTTGGCTTTATTCAGGTACCTCTTCACCATTTCATGGACCGCCTGCAGCTCCGAGAGAAAGTCCTCAGCAGCAGGCACCGGGGAATCTAGGAGGGTCAAGGGAAAGAAGCGAGGGTGGAAACCATAATTTGCGAAAAAGGGCGTGAGCCGGGTCGATGAGTGGCGGGAGTTGTTAAAAGCGAACTCCGCTACAGGGAGGAACCGGGACCAATCAGTCTGGCGATCCGCCACGACACACCTCAGGTATTGCTCCAGTATCCCTATAACTTTTTCTGTGCTTCCATCGGTCTGGGGGTGCTGCGTCGATGCGAGGCACACGGACACATTCAGGGCCGACATCAATTCCCGCCAAAACCGGGCTGTGAATTGTGTTCCCCTATCAGAGACCACTCGATCCGGGAGCCCATGTAACCTAAACACGTGGCTGATAAACATTTGAGCCGTGAGTTGGGCAGTGGGCACCCTAGTGCAAGGTACAAAATGGACCATCTTGGTGAGCATGTCCATCACCACCATGACTACCGTGAAGCGAGCAGAGGAAGGCAAATGAGTTACAAAGTCAATGGACACGGCACCCCAGGGTCTCTCAGGCGTGGGCAAAGGTTGCAGTAATCCCGGTGGGGCTCCAGTCACCCCCTTGGCCGTACGACACCGGACACAGGTGGCCACATAGGAACGCACATCATCTTGGATGCGTGGCCACCAGAATGTCCGAGAGACCAGCTCCAATGTTTTGAACAGGCCAAAATG
Organism: Erythrolamprus reginae; assembly: GCF_031021105.1. NCBI lineage: Eukaryota > Metazoa > Chordata > Lepidosauria > Squamata > Dipsadidae > Erythrolamprus > Erythrolamprus reginae. The sequence continues at coordinate 359,600,764 of NC_091950.1, read as the reverse complement.
CCCCGCCACTGGACAGTCATGACACTGGGTCATAATCAACCCTCTCACTGGCCCGGCGGGAACATACAGCTGCCCCCAGTACCGAAGCAGACCGTCTTGAAACGTCCAGGGGGAATTGGGTGTTAACTCCCGCACTCTCTGCGCTACAAACCCATCCTCCCGCTGCGCCTCCCGTAAACGGCGACGCAAGTCCACTGGGTCCTGAGTGGCAGCCAAAGCTGCAGGGGGTAAAACTGTCTGCAGAGGAGCCGGCTCCCTCGGGTGCGTGTATTCCGGCTTGCGCGACAAGGCATCTGCTCGAGGGTTCTGGGCACTGGGAGTGTACCTGATGCGGAAATTGAACCGCGCGAAAAAGAAGGACCAGCGGATCTGTCTCTGGTTTAACTTCCGAGCCGTCTGCAAATACTCAAGGTTCCGGTGATCCGTCCGTACCTCGATTTGATGACGGGCCCCCTCCAGGTAATGCCGCCAATGCTCAAAGGCAGCCTTCACCGCTAAGAGTTCCTTCTCCCAAATAGTATAATTCCTTTCCGAGGGAGACAATTTCCGGGAGAAGTAGGCACACGGAAACAACATGTCACCGGGACGATGGGCTTGGAGGAGCACTGCGCCAACCGCTACATCTGAAGCGTCTGTTTCTAACACAAACGGCCGAGCGGGATCAGGATGGCGCAGAAGCGGTTCCGCCATGAACGCCGCTTTCAGGGCATCAAAAGCCCGCTGTTCCGCCTCCCCCCAACCAAACGGGACTTGTTTTTGTAACAACCGAGTCAAGGGCGTGGTTAACGTGGCATACCCCGGAACAAAAGCCCGATAGTAGTTCGCAAACCCCAAAAGACGTTGTACGTCTTTCACCCGTCGTGGAGGTTGCCAAGACTGAAGTGCGGCCACTTTGCCCGGGTCCATGGAAATGCCACCTGGAGACAAAATGTGCCCAAGGAATTCGACGGTAGTCTGGAAGAATTGGCACTTCTCCAGCTTGGCATACAAATGCTGCTCCCGCAACCGGAGCAGGACCCGGCGCAAATGGTTCAAATGCAAGGCATGGTTCGGGGAATACACTAAAATGTCATCAAGGTAAATCACCACAAAATGGTCCAACATGTCCCGGAACACGTCGTTCATCAGATGTTGAAACACGGCCGGGGCGTTGGTGAGGCCAAATGGCATCACTGTATATTCAAAGTGGCCGTAACGCGTGCCAAACGCTGTCTTCCACTCATCCCCGGCCCGCATCCGGACCAAATTGTATGCACTGCGCAAATCGATTTTGGTGAATACCGTTGCCGTCCGCAACCGGTCCATGAGTTCAGGGATCAAGGGCAAGGGGTACCTATTCCGCACCGTGATGGCGTTAAGGCGGCGATAGTCCCAGCAGAGGCGAAGATCGCCCGTTTTCTTTTTCACGAACAAAACAGGGGCAGACAAAGGGGACTTGGATGGCCGAATAAATCCCTTGGCCAAATTCTTCTCCACAAACTCCTTGAGGGCCACAAGCTCCGGCTCGGACATGGAGTACAAACGACCAGCCGGGAGCTTGGCGTCAGGGAGCAGGTCGATGGCACAGTCATACGTCCGATGCGGTGGTAGCCGATCCGCCTCCTTCTCGTTGAACACATCGGCGAATTCCTCGAGGCAACGGGGTAATTGGATCGCGGGAACTACTGGGCCGTGGGCTGCGCACACATGTCGGTGATGGTCCACGCACTGCAAACTGGAGAATGTGACCAGGTTTTGGGACCACACCACATGCGGGTCATGTGCACGCAGCCATGACAACCCCAACACGAGGGGAAAATGAAGCCCCTTGGTAACATAAAACTGTAGGGCCTCCTCATGAGTTCCGATGCACATCCGCACCGGCAGGGTCTGGAAACGGATGGGACCAGCCAGCAAAACCCGCCCATCGATAGTCTCCACAGTTAATGGCGGGGTAACAGGACAAAGGGGCAAGGAATGACGTTGGGCAAAGGCTTCGTCCAAGAAGTTCGTTGTCGCCCCCGAATCCACGAGGGCCAACGCGGGATAAGTCCGAGTCCGTTGCGCGATATGCAGAGTCACCGCAAGCGTCAGGTGTCGAAACGGTCCGAATTCGGGAGTCGTGGAGTCAGAAGAAAGTGGGATCCCCGCCCGACCTAGTGTTGCCACCAAGCCGGGCCCCCCTCGTTTCCCGATCGTTCCGGCGACGGAGGACATCCAGACGAAGGCCCCGCCATCGGAGAGTTCAAGGCAGGGACGGGGACACAAGGGGTTGTCTCCTGTAACTGCACAGGGGACGCCATGGGAAGCACGGGAGAACTGTAGGGTACGGGAACGACGGCAGCCACCGTGCTCCGCCTCTTGTGGGGACAAACGACAGCAAAATGTCCCGGGGCCCCACAATAGAAGCACAACCCAGCTGCCCGCCGACGCCCTCGTTCCTCCGGGGTCTGTCGGGGTCGGGCGTAACTCACGTCCATCGGCTCCCCGGCAGCAACACGATCCATCAGGCGTGGAGGCAGCGCTGGTGAAAAACGTCGGGGCGCAGGGACCGGAGCCGGGGTGCTTACGGTCGACAACCCCCGCCGCGGAACAGGTGTCGGCAGGACGCCTGACGCACGGGGGTTGGACCGTCCCGCTCGACGGACTTCCCTGGCCAACAGCCTGGCCTCTATTGCCAAGCAATGCCGCTCCAAAGCGTCCAACGTGCCGGGCATCACCTCATGCACCAGTTCGTCCAACATCGTGTCTGATAGTCCATCCTGAAAGGCCTCGATCAGGGCAGCCTCATTCCACTGGACTTGCCCGGCCAGAGACCGAAAGTCAGCCATATAGTCTGCCAGGGGGCGCGAACCCTGGCGTAATTGCTTCAGCGCCCGCGTGGCCGTCTGCTCCTGCACCGGGTCCGCAAATTGGTGACGCAGCAGGTCACAGAAAGCGTTGTAGTTCTGGAGTAGTGGGTCATCCCGGGCCAGGTAAGGTGCCACCCACGACGCTGCAGGGCCAGCCAACAAACTACACAGAAACGCCACCTTGTGGTCATCCCCTGGGAAGTGCATCATCTGAGCGTTGATAAAATGCTGCACCTGGCTCTGGAACGCAGAAAACAGCCGCCGGTCCCCCCAGAACTTTTCCGGCATCGCCACAAAACATTTCCTTCTGGGCAAAGGTGCTGAAGGAGGTACCACAGGTGCCGCCTGGGGTGGGGCCGCCTGGGACAAAACCTCCACTTGGCGTTGTAATAACAGGACTGTCTGGGTCAACTGAGCAATGTCCCCTCGCAACTCTGCAAAGACAGCCTGCATGTCAGCTGCAGAAACATCCATGGTGGCAGGCAAAAACAGGAAGCCAACAAGCAAAAGATGTCCAACAAGGAACCAGCAGCAGAGGGCAAGAAAAAAAACAACCAAACCACCCCTCCAAAATGAGCACAAGGTGTCTGGTGGTTGGTGGAGTTTTATACTGTTCTGTCTGGGTTCCCCCAGACCTCAACACCAACTGGAAAAAACAGCCAGACACTCTGGTAAAAGCCAAAAGTAGTTTATAACTGGAAAAAATAAGCACAGAGGAAAACCTGTTCTTCCCAACAGACAGGATATAATACAGTACAGCAGGGTCCTGATGTCCAGACAATACAGCAAGCTTCTTGCTGGCACACCCCTCCAAGGTTTCAATAGGCAAAGGCACAAACCAGGATTCCAAGACGCCAAAGTTCACAGTCAGGTCCCACGACTCTCAAAGATAAAACTCCACAAGCCAGGAAGGGTGGGTCTGCCTTTTAGCCTTTCCCAAGAGCACCACACCCAAACCCAGCTGCTGCCACTTTAATGCTGAAAGTATTTAGCCAATTGACTCCGTCTCTGATTAGCTCTCCGTTGTCGCAGATCAATTATGGCTTGTGCACTTTCCTCTAAGGAATCCAGGCTGCTTGCTGAGGAGAGCTCCCCCTGGTGGGACTCTGGCTGTCCTCCCTCTTCTTCAGCCTGGGATTCCTCCTCGTCTGTCTGCACCTCCTGTTCCTCAGCCTCTCCCTCTGAGCTGGAAACCGACAGAAGGTCAGCCGTTCCCGGAGGGGCCTCAGACGGAACCACAACACATCCCAGTGAAAATGATATGCCTGGCCACCCATTGCCGCTGATGCCTTCTTTACTGGATCCAATCAAAAAGGAAATCATCTAGGACTTGGTGGATGGTGGAAGGTTGAAGGAGAAGGCAAAACATCTAACCCCCCAATTTGTTGCCTAGAAGCTAGGGCCAGTGCTGGCTCATTCTCTCAATAATGCAGTGAGAAAGTTACTTTGGGCTTTAGCAAAGCCTCTGACTTGCTGTTGTATCTAAGTGACCGTATACAAACATGGCTTAATAAATTAATCCAGTTATCTGGGTTTGCACTACACAATGGACCATAATCATGCCAGCTGGTTCACTTAACAAACCATAAATTAGATAACTCCATGTCAGCCCAATATATTATATAAACACAGCCAATGTGTCAAAAAAAATTATTGCCTGTAGATGGAAACATCATTATTAAATTTTTGGACATGTTTTTCTACCATTGATTTCTCTTTTCCAAATGCCATAATGTCTTAATGTATTGTGTCTTAATGTCTTAATTAATAACATACCACAAAGTGTCTGTAAAGGGGCATGCATAAGCACATTAGCATGCCTACTGTCCTTGTCCTAATGTTCGCTTTTATTTTTATTCATTTCATGTATTCCAATTATGTTTATACAGTAATGGGCAGCCAAAATTTCTACTGCCACACTTTGGGTGTGGCTTATTTTGTGGGTGTGGCTTAATGGTCATATGACTGGGTAGGAGTGGCTTGCCGGCCATGTGACCAGGTGGGAGTGGCTTGAACAATCATCATCATTCAAGTGAGCTGTTAAGTCCTCGACTCACAACCTTTCCAGTGTCGCTCGCTGGGGGTGAAAATTTGCTTTGCGTTTCCCATCCTCTCCTTCCTGGGTCGCCCCCCCCCGCCTCAAACTGGGCAGCTAGGCGAATGGGTGTTGCCAGAAGCATAAATGCTGCCAGCTCCGCTTCCACCTCAGGTGGGAGGGGGCTGCGGGAGGCTGGAGGGGAGTCGGGCAGGAGAGGGGGAAGCTTGGCCGAGGCCAGGAAGGAGGAAAGAGGGAAAAAGCAAGGAGCGCTGATGCAGAAGCAGCAGCAGAGAAAAAAATATGAGGTGAGCTGAGACCAGTAATCCAGGAAGTGACAACTGCCGATCAGCTGGAGCTGCGCACACATCTTCATTTTCATTGGTGGAACTGCGTTCCACTCCGTCCTGCCTGCTGCCCACCCCTGCTTATATATATTATCTAATACATGGTTGACAAAATGAATAAATAAAATAAATAAAATTACATTGAATAGTTTACAAACTCTAGCAAATATACAAATATTTGAGGTTGAAAGATTTGATCATTATACCATGATGAAAGCCATAAAGCTTTCTAAAATTATTTATTTATAGTAGCAGACTTAACCAAGGATTGGTTCTTTACAACTGACATCATATTTTTATAATCCATTTTAAATCATTTTAAATGTTTAATTAACACACCATGTTGCAATTCATTTTAATTATATATTTGAGCTAGAGTCCCAAACAGCAAATGATTTAGAGATTAATTTAGCATTAGATAAATAAAAATGAAACTGTTTTGCTAGATGGTTGAAATATGCAGCTATGATGTTACATATTATGGATTGGTAATTTTTGACTGCAATTATAATTATATCAAAAACTGAATGCCTGGCATAAAAATAAAACTTAAAACACTTTGCTAGATGAGAACAAATATGGAAAGCAATAAAAATAGTACACACGAACCGTATGGAGGTTCCTAAAAGCCGGGCTGGATAAAATCCCTGCGTAATCAAGAGTGAGTCAGGATACATATATTTTGTGAATCTTTTATATTAGCTAATAATCACTGCCAAAATTTAGGTTGCAATATGAGCTCTTGGTAGTTATTGTACATCATGAGGCTCAGTGGTGTAATGGTTAGAGTGGAATACCGCAGGTTATTTCTGCTGACTGCCGGCTGCCTGCAATTTGGCACTTCAAATTCCACCAAGCTCAGATTGACTCAGCCTTCCATCCAGTGATGGGCTACCAAAAAATTTACTACCACACTATGGGTGTGGCTTATGCATTTTGTTTCAACATCTTTCAGTGCAAATTGGGTGTTCTGGGGTGGAGCTCCAAATTTTGCGTTCCTGACCGTTCCCGTAGGAGCCCATTACTGCTTCCATCCTTCCAAGGTGGGTAAAATGAGGAGCCAAATTATTGGGAGCAATATGCTGACTCTGTAAACAGCTTAGAGAGGGCTGTAAAGCACTATAAAGCGGTATATAAGCCTAAGTTGTGAGCAGCCTTGAGTCCTTTGGGATTGGGTGGCATAGAAGTCAAATTAAATAAATAAATAAATAAGTGCTATTGCTACCATTGTTTATTACCATACCGCCCCAAAGATTTTTCTTTTCAATGACACAAAAGCTGCATGAACCATGACTGCAGGCTGTTTTTTTCAAGCCAATAAAGTACTGGGCAGATATATAAACCTTCTAAAGATTTAGGCAGCAGGATTCAGTACATTATTCTCTGTGTCACCACATGTAGTTCCAAGTTAAAGGAATTACTGACTTAACCTTTGCACACTCCTTTATTCTCATAATGATCAGAGAACGTTGGGCAGCTCATCAGCTCAGCCAAATCCAGTAAATTTCAGAGATGTTGAAGACCCTTATTTGCTTAGCAACAATTCACACTCTCCCCCTTGCTTGTGGGACTCAAAGAAAATAGAGTCATCAGTCTATTTAAATAATACTATAGGGGGATATAGCATTGCTTCCAGCTGTATGGATTCAGCTCTAGTGATCTTAGAAGCCGATGTCTTAGAAGAACTTGAATGATTAAAGATAAATAAGGCAATGGGTCCAGATGGCATCCACCCCAGAGTTCTTAAAGAACTCAGATCTGTCATTGCTACCCCCCTGACTGATTTGTTTAACCAATCCCTGTTAACAGGAGATGTTTCTGAGGATTGGAGAATGGCCAGTGTTGTGCCTATCCACAAGAAGGGCAGTAGAGAAGAAGCTAGTAACTACAGGCCAGTTAGCTTGACATCAGTTATAGTTAAAATGATGGAGACTCTACTCAAAAAGAGGATAAATCAGCACCTAAAAAACAGTAACTTATTGGACCCAAATCAGCATGGCTTTACTGAAGGCAAATCATGTCAGACTAATCTCATTGATTTCTTTGACTACGTCACAAAGGTGTTGGATCAAGGTGGTGCCATGGATATTGCCTATCTGGACTTCAGCAAAGCCTTTGACACAGTTCCACATAAAGAGCTGATAGATAAATTAGTGAAGATTGGACTTAATCCCTGGATAGTTCAGTGGATTTCAAGCTGGCTGAAGCATAGACATCAGAGAGTTATTGTTAATGGCAAGTATTCTGAGCAGAGACAGGTTACAAGCGGTGTGCCCAAGGGTCTGTTCTGGGTCCTATTCTTTTTAATATGTTTATGAGTGACATAGGGGAAGGTTTGGTAGGGAAGGTTTGCCTATTTGCCGATGACTCTAAAGTGTGCAATAGGGTTGATATTCCTGGAGGGGTCTGTAATATGGTAAATGATTTAGCTTTATTAGATAAATGGTCAAAGTAATGGAAACTGCAGTTTAATGTTTCCAAATGTAAAATAATGCACTTGGGGAAAAGGAATCCTCAATCTGAGTATTGCATTGGCAGTTCTGTGTTAGCAAAAACTTCAGAAGAGAAGGATTTAGGGGTAGTGATTTCTGACAGTCTCAAAATGGGTGAGCAGTGTGGTCGGGCGGTAGGAAAAGCAAGTAGGATGCTTGGCTGCATAGCTAGAGGTATAACAAGCAGGAAGAGGGAGATTGTGATCCCCTTATATAGAGCGCTGGTGAGACCACATTTGGAGTACTGTGTTCAGTTCTGGAGACCTCACCTACAAAAAGATATTGACAAAATTGCACTGGTCCAAAGACGGGCTACAAGAATGGTGGAAGGTCTTAAGCATAAAATGTATCAGGAAAGACTTAATGAACTCAATCTGTATAGTCTGGAGGACAGAAGGAAAAGGGGGGACATGATCGAAACATTTAAATATGTTAAAGGGTTAAATAAGGTTCAGGAGGGAAGTGTTTTTAATAGGAAAGTGAACACAAGAACAAGGGGACACAATCTGAAGTTGGTTGGGGGAAAGATCAAAGGCAACATGAGAAAATATTATTTTACTGAAAGAGTAGTAGATCCTTGGAACAAACTTCCAGCAGACGTGGTTGGTAAATCCACAGTAACTGAATTTAAACATGCCTGGGATAAACATATATCCATTGTAAGATAAAATACAGGAAATAGTATAAGGGCAGACTAGATGGACCATGAGGTCTTTTTCTGCCGTCAGTCTTCTATGTTTCTATGTTTCTATTTGTAACCCTATTTCTTGCGAACCTCAGCAACCATATTGTCTGCCTCTTCCCCTTTGCATGTCAAACTATCTGCTCTTAACTGGACCACAAAGAATTATAACTTGGCAAAGTTATAAAGCTGGGTCAGAAAAACCAACAATTTCCCCCTGGAATAAAAACAACTTGCATTCATTTCAGGAAAGCAGTAACTCTGTAATAGCTATTTATGGATGGGGATTTTCCAAGGCAAAAGTAGAGAATTAGCTTTCCTTGAAACCAATGTTCTTATCCCTTGTACTATGGTACATCTATCAAAGCAAAACCTCATTCATTTAAATTACCATAGTGATCTCCCTACAGAGATCACAATACAATCCACATTGATTTCTGTAATACAAAATTGGTTATTGTATACCTGGATAATGTGGGGAGCCACCAGCTGTAGAACCACTTTGCCAGGTTCATGGAATACTTTCATGCCCTATTTACATGCTTGATTGCAGATTAGAGGATCCGGAGACAAGTTGCAGATCTCAAGAGGTGTAAACTGCTTTTTATAATCTGAGAAATACTTCCTGCCACGAGAAAAGCATAAGAGAAGGCATTGTGACTTTAAAACTGCGGTCCTCAACTGGTGATTTATATACCAAATTGGGATTCAGAAGTAGTGAGATCAGGGGTCCCCACTGACAGTGGAGGTGGCTGAGTGGTGGTGGAGGGGGAATGGTTCTCTGTAAGTAGCTGGCACAAGCACCACCAGCTCCCCCCAGAGATTAGGACTGCCCCCACCCTCCTTGCCTTTCGGAAACTCCTTAAAACCCACCTCTGCCATCAGGCATGGGGGAATTGAAACATCTCCCCCTTGCCCATGTAGTTTCTATGTGTGATTCGACTGTGTGCTTGTTTTTTATATATTGGGGTTTCTTTTGGATTTTTTAACCTAAAACTGTAATTTAGATTGCTAAATATTAGATTTGTTACTATGTATTGTTTTTTACCATTGTTGTGAGCCGCCCCGAGTCTACGGAGAAGGGCGGCATATAAATCCAATAAATCTAATCTAATCTAAACTAATCTAGTTCCAACTCGGCTGCAGCCCGATACCAAATCATGGACTAGCAGTTTGGGGACCTTGGTCTAGATAACACAGGAAAGTTACTGAAATGTTAAGTTTTAATAAGTCTTCCTGTAAATAATAAATATAATAACGTATGCATTTTTCCCAGAACATATGGACTTTTCTTTCTGTTGTAGTGAGTCATATGTTATTTAATACAGTGATTGATGGGATTTAAGATATAGCAATAGTAGCAATAGCATTTAGACTTATATACCGCTTCAAAGTGCTTTACAGCCCTCTCTAAGTGGTTTACAGAGAATAAGCATATTGCTCCCAACAATCTGGGTCATTTTACCGACCTTGGAAGGATGAAAGGCTGAGTCAACCTTGAGCCTATTGAGATTTGATTTGCCAACTGTTGGCAGCCAAGCATCAGCAGAAGTAACTTGCAGTACTGCAAGACATCGAGGCTCTGGAAGTTGCTGGTCTAAAATATTGCTACTCTGACAATTCTTATGACTATACATAAACAGCAGATAGAAGAGAAATAAAGCTTGGAAACCTGTAGGCATCATGCTCACCACATGGATTCCCAATTATCCCTCTGCATAAATCTGGTCATCTGACTATCCTTAGCACCAATATACAGTATATCAGCCTCTTCACCAACATATATCAGCTTCCACAACTGGAATCTGCTTCCCATGTGATTTTTTAGACTCCAAATTGTTGGGCTTCTCTGAGCATGGATTGTTCAAATCCACCTTTCTCTTCATAGTATTGCTAAAGAGCACATGGACTAACTATTCGCCACAGTGAAGCAGTAATCAAGAAGCATAACTGAATGGAGCTGAAATGGTGTATATTACACTGACTGGCAGGCCCGTAGAATTTATGGCCTGCTCTGGTGAAAGCAGCCTGCCAGCTATGAAAAGTAACTGGCACAGAACTTTCTCATTGCTCTGCTGCCTGTCGAAACTTGGAAACACCTATAATTTAATGTGTTCCAAAAGGTACTACTCATTATTGGATGTGTTGTGGTTGGCTCTGGGCCAGTTCCTGCTCCAAGGACTGTGGGGGTTGATGTGAGCAAATCCTCCCATTGTCAGAAGCCCTTTTTGCTGCCGGCTGCTTCTGACAGTGAAGCCTCTAGGGAGGATTCTGAAAGTGAAGTGGGGTCGACGGAGGAGGTGAGGACAGGCAGCCCATTAGATAATTGCCCCGTTAGTGAATCATCTTAGTTATCATCATTAGATTCTGAAGGTAGGACATTCATAGATGTGCGCAGATGCAGGGTGATGTCAAGGAAAGAACAACTGCGTAAATATTACAGGAAATAAGGGAGATCACCTTTGGCCAGGGTAATTAGGCTAATGGGGCTGCTGTTAAATAGCCAGGGTTGCTGCCTCTGGGCGTGGAAGTTTATCCGTTTGATGATAGTGAGAACTGCGTTTTACATCAGGATTTCACAAGGACTCTTTTGACCTGTTTCAAAGTTTTTCCCGGACTCTTGGACGAACTCAGTTAAGTTTTGACTCAAGGACTCTGAAAGGGGGGTAGCTGTGACATCTTCACAGCTGACTTTTCTCTGCTCTGTTTTTGTTTTGTGTTCCTCACAGTGTTCAAGGCTGTTGACTTGTGGGAGAGCACTTTAACTGACTAACAGTGTGTTTGGAAGTATTTTCCTTTCGATAAAACAACTTTAGTTCCTTTACAAATGTATATGTTTGAATTTCTCTTTTTGGATTTAATTGGGGGCTCTCAACAAGAAGAACAGGATGTTTCATTTTAAAGTTGTTCACTACCAAGCATGAGTGGAGAGCTCCCTTTTTTTGTCTGGATAGTGATACATGAGGGAGACTGTTAATTTTTTCCCATATTCCACTACTAGGACAGTTATTAACTTGATATATCTCTTGATATCATTGTGCATTTTCTCCTGAAGCTAATAAAAGCCATTACATGGAGTATGACTTTAATCAGCAATGTAGTGTGGCAGAAAAGAATTGTATCTTCCTTTCACTGTAGGCTTGATAACTATCAGGCTTTCCCATGTTTATTACTGTAATAGCAATTTTAAAATGGAAGATGCCAATGTAGATGGAATATTTAACACCATTTTAGTTCCATTTCTTCTCATCATTACATATATTTTAAAGCATGCTCATCTATTGACTGCTAAAAACAGGTATTTCTCACCAAAATTCTCCGTCATTTGCTTGCCTATGCAGAGTATTCCTTTGCTTAGGATTAATATACTGTACTTCCATTCCAGGGCACTGTAATGAAACAAGGAGAGCACATAGTAAGATATGAATTGGGGATGTGTATTAGTGCTTTAAAGCACATCCCCTAAAGTAATCCTTTCTTAATAGAGATTAGTTCTAATGGGCAGAAAGTCAACCTAGCAACATTGAATATACAAATAAGGTATTTAGAATGTTATGTTTTTCTGGATATGTTCAAGTGGCCCAGAAACACTCATAATAGAATAGAATAGAATAGAATTTTTATTGGCCAAGTGTGATTGGACACACAAGGAATTTGTCTTGGTGCATATGCTCTCAGCGTACATAAAATAAAATATACATTTGTCAAGAATCATGTGGTACAACACTTAATGATTGTCATAGGGGTCAAATAAGCAATGAAGAAGCAATATTAATAAAAATCTTAGGATATAAGCAACAAGTTACAGTCATACAGTCATCAAGGGAGGAAATGGGTGAAAGGAATGATGAGGAAAGCATATGTGATCAGAACAGAGATATTTAATTAAAAGCATGATGATATTTAATTCTTTGTGATAACCTCATGAATCAGAGATCAATCACACATCTGGTAGAATGCAGAAGGGCCTTTCCTTTCCTTTTCATTTCGCATGTCTGATGTTGCTGACTGATATGAGAATGCTAAAATAATTAATCACTATTTTCTTGTTCCTAGGCTTGTCTATCGGGTTAAAAATGTGAACATATTTAACATATTTTTCTTTTCAGGAAATGTAGTCTTCTTTTTGCAAATGCTTTGAAGAGAGACCAATAATCCATGATTGGAAGCAGCCATTTAGGATATCAAGTGAAATCTTCTGCACGATTCCTGAGCCTCGTCTAAAATATGCCTTTATTATTTTTATTGCCTTTTTGTAAATTCATATTTTATCTCAATCCTTTTTTAAAAAAAATATGGTAATCCAAACTGACTACATTTATTGAAGTGGGATTAATCTGCAGAGTAGAGTAGAACTTTTAATTGTCATGATTTAAAAACTGTTCTTTGGCTAATGCCATTTTAAATTACTTTTGTCTTTTTGGCAGCTTCATATTACTGATTCATATTCAACATACACACAATTGTGATCTCAATTACAGCCTTTTCAGATGTATCATTGCTAAGACTAATCCTAGGCTTCAGAGAGTTGGGGGAGACTCTTCCATTATTTTGTAAAGCACCCTTCCAAATGGTTCACACAATCTTCCTGAGTCCAAAATATTTCCCCCACTTCCAGCTTCAACAGAGAACTTAATCTTATTTATTTACTTACTTACTTACTTACTTACTTACTTACTTACTTACTTACTTACTTACTTACTTACTTACTTACTTACTTATTGGATTTGTATGCCGCCCCTCTCTGCAGACTCGGGCCGGCTAACAACAATGATAAAAAACAACATGTAACAATCCAATTTAATAAAACAACTAAAAACCCTTATTATAAAAACCAAACATACACACAAACATACCATACATAACTTGTAATGGCCTAGGGGAAGGAATATCCTAACTCCCCCATGCCTGGCGACAAAGGTGGGTCTTGAGTAATTTGCGAAAGACAAGGAGGGTGGGGGCCGTTCTAATCTCTGGGGGGAGTTGATTCCAGAGGGCCTGGGCTGCCACAGAAAAGGCTTTTCCCCTGAGGCCCGCCAAACGACATTGTTTGGTCGACGAGACCCGGAGAAGGCCAACTCTGTGGGACCTTATCGGCCGCTGGGATTCGTGCGGTAGAAGGCGGTTCCGGATGTATTCTCGCCCAATGCCATGTAGGGATTTAAAGGTCATTACCAACACTTTGAATTGTGACTGGAAACCGATCGGCAGCCAGTGCAGGCCGCAGAGTGCTGCAGAAACGTGGGCGAATCTAGGAAGCCCCACGATGGCTCTCGCGGCCGCATTCTTCCAGTCTTTCTGAAGCATAGCCCATCTCCTTATAGCACTTCTCATCCAAAAAATGTCGCTAGTAATTGTAAAAATGAAATTCCTTTTATAAGCATAATTATTTCATCCCTCCTCTATTCACTTACTGTAAGAATGCTTTTATTATTCCTTGTCAATCCTCTTCCAACAATAAGGAGAAAACTAAGGCCTCCACCTTAGTTTTAAGTTATTAAAGTTTACTTCCTAGAGTTTCCTTCTAGAACTATATAGCTGTGTTTGTCACCATGAAATCACAAAGAAAATCTGGGTGGAATGAAGGATGCTAGTTCATCTTTGGATAAATAAACATTTTGGGGTTTGGCCGGACTTAAAGGGACAAGCATTTTGTGGAAGAAAAATTGAAAGTGAATCTATCATAAAATACAAAATTCAAATAGCATTGTATACAAAAAGCTATTCAAATCTAAATAATAAATTGGCCACTGATCATTTTCTAACCCTCACTGTTCATTTATACCACAATAACAGAATAACAGAGTCGGAGGGGACCCTTGCTCAAGCAGGAAACCATATACAAGTTCAGCCCAATGGCCCAATTTCATCTTTAAAACCCCCAGTGTTGGACCCCACACAACTTCTGGAGGCGAGCTGTTCCATTGATTAATTATTCTCACTATCAAAATATTACTTCTTAGATTTGGATTGGATCTCTGTTTGATAGGTTTCCATCCATTACTTCTTGTCCTGCCTTTTCACATATTTTGGAGAACAGGTCTTGTTGCGGTTAGCTCTAGTCCATCTCCTGCCCCAAGGAATGTGGAGGTGGATGTGGGGGAAACATCCACATGCCGCAGGCCTGTTTTGCTCCTGATGGAATCTGCCGACGAAGCCTCCTCTGACCAAGGAAGTGTGAGTGACAGGGAAGAGGGGAGTTTGGCAGACAGACCAGGAGGAGATCAATCATCTGTCTCATCCTTGGATTCTGAACAAGAATTAATGACACATCCACGCATGCGTAGAGTGATGCAGAGGAGACAACAACTGAAGGATTATTACAAGAGAAAATGAGACTACCTGTGGTTGGGTGGGGCTGCTGTAATTAGTGCTACAGATAAAACTGCAACCTGGTGTTTTAGCCTCATGGCAGTTTATCTGATTCATTGTTTCGTCAAGATCGTGGTTTTTGTGCTGTTCAAGATTGTGTGTGGACTCTCTGGACTTTAGAATTGGACTCAATTTCCCAGTTATTGGGTGAGCAATTGGACTGCATTTAACCTGTGCCTTGTGTGTACCAGAAAATCCCTTTGACATTTACAAAGGGAGCTGTTTCTGTTTTTCTGTTTATAAAAACGTTTGGGTTTTCCTTTTATCATGTGCTGTGTGTCCTCCTGGACTAATTACCCTGTAATTACAGGTGGTTGAAACATGCCGGCAGAACAAGGTCTACTCCCTCTTCTCCGTGATAGCCCCTCAAATATAGGAAGACTGTTTCATGTCACCCCTCTACATACCCAGTTCCTATAACTGTTTGTCATGTTTTAGCCTCTACGTTCTTGCTAGAGTCTCAACATCTTTTGTTTTAATAAGGAAAAACATCTTATTTTATAAGGAAAATTCCCACTTCAAATTGGGGTTCATTCTCTGTGCTTATTTCTGGAGAATCACATATCTTAATATACCTACTACAACTTTGTATTCAGGTTCTATTTATTTAGCAGGATGCAATCGCCCAATCACATACAGTGAAAAATCCATCAATCAGATTTGGCTTATTGGAAATACTTCTTTTATTCCATAGAACTGATTGCATAGACAGCCACTCACATAGTTCTGAAACTCAATCTCCACATGTTTGTTTGTTTATTCATGTATTTATTTTTAGCTGCCTCAATCACTGAAAAAACTCTGACACCGTGTAAGAAAATCAGGATTAAAAACAGAAATATAATAATACAAGAAAATATAGTCCTTGGAAAAATAACAGTGCCCTAAAAATAGTCACCAACCAGGAATACCCATCATTCTGTCCCTCTACTGAGTAAGAAGTATTTCTATGGTCTGTAAGCCAGTCTTTATACTGTGAACCAACCCTTTTACATTTAGTGTGTTACAAATCTTTAAAAAGGCAAACTTGACTGATTTCTTGAACACAAAAAAGTTTTAGATTAGCAACTTTTGTCAAAGCAGCCACATGAAAGAAAGGGTTAAGCTCTCCCTGCCTGCCTGATGTAATTCCAGTAATTATCCCAGCAGCTGCTAATTTGATTTTTTTGCAAGCATATTAAATGCAAATATATCCTTAATGTCATGTCTAATTTGGCCCTGTGTTTATTTGAGCTTGAGAAAAATCTTCTTTAAAAGATTTGTTTTATCATCTGTCTCTGCTTCTAGCAATGAGTTTCTTGCTATTATTAGATATAGTACGAGATGCCTCGTATAATAAATAGTTAATAAATAGTCCTGCTCATTTACTAATACAACATTTTTCTTTATTGGATGTCACTTGATTGACTGTTCAAATATAATTTTTGAGCAGTTATAGGAAAAGGCCAGAAAGAATACCAGATACATAGTATACTGTATTATTTTTGCCCTTACTTTCAGCACAACGTTCCACAAAATTACATTAATATCTTCCCTACAGGAAGATGCATAGCTTTGTTTACCTTTGTATCTGACAGCTGAGTAGCTTAATGACTGAATTTACACAATAATTTGTTGTATTCACATAGCACTCTGTTTCTTAAAATAATGGTCTACGTACAATTTGCAAGTATGCCCAAAACTAAAGAACTCACATTATGTTAGTGCAGTGTGTAACCATAGTTGATACAGAACTGAAGTAGAGAAGCATACATTTAAATCCTTTCTTGGTCAATGCACATTTTATATATCAATTTAACCTCTAGCACAAGTCAATTGTAAGATTCATATGGTATCCCAAGTATGAAGACGCATGAGAACTAATGAGAAGTCTATCTATAGTAATAATAATAATAATAATAATAATAATAATAAATACATGATTTTGTAATATTTTGTACAGAATGACAAGCATTAATAAAAAAGTAGTGCACAACCTAGATCAGTGGTGCCAAAAGAACATGTGCATGTGCTATCACATATGCGCAAGTGCCCACACCCATAATTCAATGCCTGGGGAGGATAAAAACAGCCCCATCCCCTGGAGGCCCTCTGGAGGCCAAAAATGGCCTGTTTCCCAACTTCTGATGGGCCCAGTAGACTCGTGTTTCACTCTCCCCAGGCTCCAAACGTTTCCCTGGAGCTGGGAGAGGGTAAATACGCCCTCCCTCATCCCCCAGAGGCTCTCTGGAAGCCAAAACGCCCTCCCAGAGCCTCTGTGTGAACCAAAAATCATCTGGCCAGCACGCACATGCACGCTGGAGCTGAGCTAGGGCAATGGCTCATATGCCAGCAGATATGGCTCCGTGTGCCACCTGTGGGACCCGTGCCATAGGTTCACCATCACTGACCTAGATGTTTTGCATGCATATTATAGGAGGGCTTATGCGCCTATGAGAATCTGATGCCCAATGTCCTGAGATAGAGCAGAGGTAATGATGCTAACACTGGGGAGCAAATGAAAATACAGATGAAACTTCACTCACTCACCTGTTGTTCCCCAGCAGTGCAATCCGGTTCCTAACTGATATCAGTCTGTGATTCGGGGATTGGTATCTCTGGACTCTGTGGTAACCCACTCTCTGGAAAACTCCTTCCCTGAACTGTTGTAAATGTGGGCCAATCACTAAGTTTCCAAATTTTGACTATGGGAACACTATGATGTTCTATGAGTCTACGGAGAGGGGCGGCATACAAATTAATTAAGTAATTAATTAATTAATCAATCAATCAATCAATTAAATAAATAAATAAATGATGGCTGCAACATTGAAGACCTTTTGTTAGGCCATTTTTTTTAATGCCATCATAGAAACATAGAAACATAGAAGACTGACGGCAGAAAAAGACCTCATGGTCTATCTAGTCTGCCCTTATACTATTTCCTGTATTTTATCTTACAATGGATATATGTTTATCCCAGGCATGTTTAAATTCAGTTACTGTGGATTTACCAACCACGTCTGCTGGAAGTTTGTTCCAAGGATCTACTAATCTTTCAGTAAAATAATATTTTCTCATGTTGCCTTTGATCTTTCCCCCAACTAACTTCAGATTGTGTCCCCTTGTTCTTGTGTTCACTTTCCTATTAAAAACACTTCCCTCCTGAACCTTATTTAACCCTTTAACGTATTTAAATGTTTCGATCATGTCCCCCCTTTTCCTTCTGTCCTCCAGACATAAATTTAAATGATCGCTCAACTAATAGATGTAAACCAAAGACTACTTCTAAAGGATGTGATTCCTTGAACTAAAATGGGGCATATCTAAAAAGTAGCACAACAACTTATATTGAAGAGGGAAGACATTTGGATTTGGAAAGAGTTTAGTTTCACAAGGCGAAAAATGCATGAATTGCCTAGATGATTGTAAAAGGTGGATTTGCTGTAATGTTGCTGGTAGTCGTAACTTATGTTTTTGTTATTTTAAACAGTTTCATAATACAGTATTAGCAGAAAATGTAGATTCAAGCAATCCACCAGCCAGAATCTTCAGCTAAAACTCTAACATCACAGCAAGGAGTTGGACTCTCTTCCTGTACTGGTGGAAAAGGGAGAATGTTCCCTGCCTTTCATGTTCTTGTATTATTCAAACTCTGCTCCAAAGGATTCCATCACACAGTGATGTTTTAGAGCAGGACTAAAATAAATAGTAACAGAGGTAACTTCCTCTTATTTTTTTTGTTATACAGACACATACACAGTTACACATAGCTAGCAATTTCTTATAAAAGAAAGCATTTCCAAAAGCAGCAATTTATGCCAGAAAACATCAGGGGAAATGCGCTTTGTGTATTGAAACTCCTACGCATGTATCAATTTCCCCAGGTTTTCAAAGTATGTTTGTGAAAATACAGTAAACTTGTCAGATTTAAAATATCTGCATTAGGTCACACACTCAATAAATGACTCCCACAAGATGGCAACGTCTTCCGAATTGTCTACAGTGAGTAAACAAAGGACAGCAATGCCAGACTACAATAAATAGCTACTGAGGAATCAATATGGTTCAAAATAGCAATTTTTTTCATCTGTGGAGGTGCACGTGGTTTCCTCTTACAGAGAACAATTGTATTCCTATTAATCTGATCCAAAGTTCACTCAAGTCCATATAAACTCTCTAATTTATCTGGCATAAATACTTGCTATATTAATGTTTCATCTAATTGCAACTACCAGCATCCTGCCGCACTGTGGAGAAAGCACATATTTTGTTAATAGTATCACCAATTATAAGGTGAAATTCGTGGCACAACAGCACAGAAGTCACATTTTTTGCACTGCTTTGACATCAAGTAGGATACTGGACATCAAATCAATTTACTCATTACATTCTCAAAATCAAGCTGTAATGGACTGCATAAAGCTGTCTTAACACGAACACAAACAAGGACATAAAAAGAAAAGAAAAGTAACCATCTTACAATGAAGCAGCCCATCAAAGAACCAGCTTGCAAAACGTTTTGGATTATTTGATACAATTTATGGGGAAGTGAATTAAGATTAGACAATTCACATATCCCATCAGTATAATCCTCAAAGGTTTCTGTCAAAGTTCCACCAATCAAAGCCTCATAAGAACCATTCAATCTACACTGAAGAAATAAGAAAAAAGGAACAACAATATAAATTAAACAAGTACAGTATATGAACAATTAAATCCCTTTAGTAAAACCAATGATTTAACATTTTTCCAAAAATTACTGTTTCCAATTCTATAATAAACTCAGACAAATTGGTTGATAAGTAGAATTGCATGATCATTTATGATCCATCTTTTATTGAGAAATCCTGTCCAGTATGCTCCAATATTCAAGTGGAGCATATCAGATTATAAAGTAGTAATAGTTATGTGTATGTGTGTATGTATGTGTGTGTGTAATTATATTCATTTAATATTTTAATAGATTACTGTCTACAACTATCAAAGAGAAAGGGTGCAGAAACAGGATGGAGATTTTTACTATTTCTGCTATTTAACCATTCTGTTTTTTAACCTACTAGAAATTTTCTCAAAGCTTCTGTCGATTTGTCCTTTGGGAGGATGTTAACATTCACACCAACGTATCTTCATTTAGTGCAGCTCAGGATGTCATAGTTTCATGCCAATAACAGAGCTACATAAATTCTTATTTCACCTCATGAGTACAAATTAGTAAATCAGAATGGAAGGTATCTGTGAGTATGAATGCTTCTAACAAACATACTTTGCAATCCTGAACTGAGCAACAAATTTGTAGTCTGTAGCCTAAATGGCTGCTTTAAACTTCATGGTTCTATAATTATATGAATACACTGGAATCTAAAAGAAATCAGATTAGAAAGTAGTTTTGTGGATTGTGTGTATGTGTGTGTGTATCTACATATTTTATTTATTTATTTTGTCCAGTACACAATGAGGGTTTTAGTGGATATATATCTATATACACATAGTAAAATACATGATGAAGGTTATAGAGGAGATACTCATAGTAAAATATATCTAAGAAAGAATAGAAAAGAAGGTATAGTAATAGAACATATCAATGAAAGAATAGAAGAAGAGATATAGGAATAGAAGAAAGGTATAGGAGATATAGGAGAGCAATAGGACAGGGGACGGAAGGCACTCTAGTGCACTTGTACTCGCCCCTTACTGACCTCTTAGGAATCTGGATAGGTCAACCATGGATAATCTAAGGGTAAAGTGTTGTGGGTTTGGGGATGACACTATGGAGTCCGGTAATGAATTCCACGCTTCGACAACTCAGTTACTGAAGTCATATTTTACACATACATATACACATCTATATAAAATGATGTTGAGATTCTAGAAAGAGTGCAGAGAAGAGCAACAAAGATGATTAAAGGAATGGAGGTAAAAAAACATGCAGAACAGTTGCTGGAATTTCAAATTTAATGAAAAAGACTAGGGGTTTTCCAGCATCTAAGGGGCTGCCACAAGGAAGAGAGGGCCAACCTTTTCTCCCAAGCACCTGGACAAAAAAATAAGAGATAACGAATCTATAAATAAGGAGAGATTTCCTGACAATTAGAACACAGTGAAAGCGCACATCACAATGGGGGAGAATGGATCCCCTCCTTCTCCTGGAGTCCATTCCCTGCCCCACTTGCTCCTGACAGCACTCCCCACACACAGTCTCTCTCTCTCTCTGGAAAGCAAACCCAGAAGTAGCTGCCTGCTGTTTCCCGCCCGTCAGACAGCAAGAGAGAGAGTGAAGGAAGACAGATTCAGCTCAATTTATTCCTCGCCAAGATGCTCACCCATAAGCCAGTCTCCCTCCATTCCTTCCTCCCTCCTTCTCTCTCTCTCTCTCCCTCACTCCTTGTCTCTGTTTCTCTTCTCACTTGTATAGAAAGTCCTGCAGCCCTCTGTGCTCTCTTTGGGGTTTTTCATTACCCATTTTTCTTTTTTCCTTTTGGAAATCTGGGCTGGCAGAGGAATGAGTGGAGGAGGCTTCCCCCCCTCCTCTCGTGCGCACCCTC
Source organism: Erythrolamprus reginae (assembly GCF_031021105.1). Classification (NCBI taxonomy): domain Eukaryota; kingdom Metazoa; phylum Chordata; class Lepidosauria; order Squamata; family Dipsadidae; genus Erythrolamprus; species Erythrolamprus reginae. Next base: position 359,579,481 of record NC_091950.1, on the reverse strand, counting down.
CCGGCCCTGCCATAGCCAGCCAGTGGGTCGCAAGAGGAAGAGAGGGAAGGGGAGGGAAGCCTCTGCTGCAAGTTGTGCTCACATGAACACCAAGCCATGCCCACCCAGAACCAGGGGAAAATTTTGAATTCACCCCTTGCGCGAGGTGGTGGTGTCACACATGCATTGCATTATGGTCGCAGGCGTGCACAGGCTTTCGACACACGACGATAAAAAGATTAGCCATCACTGCTCTAGGAGACCTCCAAGATCCCTTCCAACTCGGTATATAACATCTCTGTTCCTGATTAAGTTAAAGGAATCTTCAATATTATGAAAATTAGAGTTGGTAATCATTTGAAAACAGTTAGAAAACTGAGAGATAAGCCAGTTAGCTGGGGCGATTGTCTTAAATACGTACAGGTCAGGTCCTTTTCATTTCTCAGGAGCTAAGAACAATAAAGTTGACAATTAGAGTGCGGGTAGAAGAAAAATTGGGCTGACCTGGCCAACACATGTCAACTCCCTTTCTAGAGTTTATTTTGTGACAGCAAACAGAGCAAACATTTCAATGCTCCTTAAGAAGGTGAAAAAATTAGTAGGAAGGACATCCATATTAGTTAAAGAAGGGCAGGATGAATTATGTGTTCACTGTAAATTGAAAGAGAGGGAGGAAGGAAAGAAGGGAGAAAGAGCGTGAGAGAAATAGGCAAGGACATATTTGCAATTTTTAAAAACCCCTTTGGTTACTGCCATTCTAAACAACTGCCAGCCAGTCTCAAACTTGCATTTTTGAGAATGGTTCTACAGTAGGAAGTATGGATCCTATGCTATAGCATGATTAATGTTGTAACTGTATTTAATAAACTTAATTTTAAATTAAAATTTAATTTTCTGAATCCATTTCAAACTAGTCCAATCCAGTCTGAGGAAAGAAACAAAATATGCACTCATATCTGTGAGACTATTAGGGGAGATTATATAAGGGCTCAGTACAATAATGTTTTGATATTAGCTATTTCCCTTTTTTTAGTGAACTCCAAAGTAATGTGAAAGCCCTTACTACATTGCTATTTTATATTCCTCCCACTAATAAATTCACTTTATGCGTACTTCCCTTAACACATGCATATCTGTACACAGAGAGCTGCATCAGAAATTTCTGAGAAGGTGGAATAACCCCTTTGCATATTAATTTGGTAATTCTTATCTCAACAAGAACTGAATTAATTTTCCCCTCATCTAGACTGTATTCCCTGAAAATATATGCCATAATAAATGTATTATTCTTCAAAGTGCCACTCAAGAGTGTTCACTGTGCAGAAAACATTGAATTATCCTTACTGCGGATTCATTGGTAGCAGTAGATACAATTCACAAGCAAACTATAATTAATAATTGAATCCCGAGAGCTATTAATAGGAATGGTCTCAGAATTAGCTGCAACTTACTTGGCCTAGGCTTTCTCCAATAAAGCACTCCAAAACCCATTGCGTTCTTTTGAGTACAAGAAGACTAGTTGTTCATTTTTGGTGGAAAGCAGGTCATAAACAATAACACCCAACCATTCTCCATACTGCCAAAACTGGCCACAAAGAGAAGAAAAAGATCCATACAGTGACAAGACCTCTTCAAGAAGAGTTCATGGGAATTAATGAGCCATCTTTTTACCTAACTTTATCTTTCTGTGTAGATACCTGCTAGATTTGCAATGTGAAGTCACTGAAGGAGTTGCAATATAGGATTAACAGAGGAAAGAAAAGGAAAACTGTTATCCCCTTCAGCTCTCCTTTCTATCAAATACTTATTTTAATTCCCAGATCCGGATTTTTTTTTTCTTTCAGTAAAATACCCACACAAGTTTTCCACACTTTCAAAACTGTTGGTGGGGGTATTTCAACAGAGCAGTCGGCTTTGCCAATGCTTCAAATTAGATTAATCTTATAATCCAATCTTCTACTCTAGCTATTTCATTATTTTACCATCTTTTTGCATACAATAATATTTCCACAGAAAAGGCAACTTTTGTCAATGAGATAAAATAAAAACTATACCAACACAAAGATAGTAATAATAATAATTAATAATAATTTATTAGATTTGTATGCCGCTCCTCTCCGAAGACTTGGGGTGGCTCACAACAATAATCAAAGACAATATAACATTGCAACAAATCTAATATTAAAAGAGAACAATATATAAAACCCAACAATTAAAAGATCATGCAACACATACATACCAAAAACATAAAATATAAAAGCCATGGGGAGGTGTCTCAGTTCCCCCATGCCTGGCGATATAGGTGGGTCTTGAGTATTTACAAAAGACAAGGAGGGACATTGTTTGGTCGATGTGACCCGGAGAAGGCCAACTCTGTGGAACCTTATTGGCCACTGGGATTCATGCGGTAGAAGGCGGTTCTTGAGGTATCTGATGGGCAGTATTCTGCCTTTTCTGTGACGTTATTAGATTTATTCAAACTTTCTCCTACTTTCCGTTTCACCCCTTTTAAATTAATAATATCACCAGATGTATATAGCTTAAAACAGAAGTGGTACCTTGAAATGAAATATCCCAGCATAGTCCTTCTGGAAATTCTGGTCATTGGGAACAACCCACTCTAAAATGCCTTCATTTAAGGTGAAACTTGCAACACCTGCCAAAAGCCAACAGTCTCCTGAAAACATCAAAGTTTATGAAAAAGATAAATGTAGATTAACCAAGCAATTCCTTGTTCCAAGTCATGTAACCTAATAACCAAGGCCAAGCTAAATTATTTTGACATCTGGGGCATATCATGAACAAGAAATAAGCATCTAGCTTTTATTATCTAGAAATTTGGCCTCTACTATAGATTGTTGGTTGCTTTCAAATCCATTGTGCAAAAGCCAATGTGTGTGGGGGGGATTGTAAGAGGCTGTAAGAAGACAAAACAACTGTTAAAACAAATAAGCCCATCACCTGCTGTTTGAAGGCTTTAATGCATAGAAAAAATGGCAGGCTTACAGGTGTGCTTAAATGCACATTTACAGAAATTGCATTATTCTGCATTGATGTAAGTAGTCACCAGTCAGTCACAACCTATTGTATACATGTTCTTTTACAAGTCAAACAGACTGCTTGTGGCTGCCGCGGCTTGGACAGCTTTTTGAAGCCATTTTCCAGTGCCATAGGTCAAGGGCTTTATGTCGGCTTCCTGGGTGAGGGTTGCCACCCCTCCCAGGTAACTGATGGTGTCCCACTTCCTCCCCACTGATCCAGGGTGGTTCTGGTCCACTTCCAACGGAACCAGATTTAACCCCCCCCCCCCGGTCGATGTAGATTTCAGGATTCCCTACAGAGCACAGGGAACACAGAGCCACAATATAAACTCAATGCTCGTGTCTGCAAGGGTAAAGAAGCCTTTACCCAGTGACGGGCTACTAACCTTTTTACTACCACACTGTGGGCGTGGCTTATGCATTTTGTTTCAACATCTTTCAGTGCAAATTGGGTGCCCTGGGGTGGAGCTCCAAATTTTGCTACCGGCACTGCGTTCCTGACCGTTCCCGTAGAAGCCCATCACTGCTTTTACCCATACTCTTACATGCATGATAGTTTACAAACAGGAAGCAACAAGGATGACACTCAGTTAGAATACAGAATATAAAATATCACAGTTGGAAGGGACATTTGAAGTCTTCTAGTAAAAGCCCCTGTGAAAGCAGTAGACCATATACCAGTGATGGCGAACATATAGCACGGATGCCACAGATGGCACACTGAGCCTGGGGAGAGCAAAACATGAGCCTATTGGGCCCACCAGAAGTTGGGAAACAGACCATTTTCGGCCTCCAGAGAGCCTCCAGGGGACAGGGAAAGCTGTTTTCGCCCTCCCCAGGCATTGAGTTTTGGGTGTGGACACTTGTGCATGTGCAATAACACACACACACATGCTCTTTCAGCAATCAAGGAAAAAAAGGTTCGCCATCACTGCCATATACCATTTCAGACAGATGGCTGTCCAGTCTCTTATTAAAAGCCTCCAGTGATGGAACACTCACAACTTCTGAACACAAGCTGTTCCACTGGTTGACTGTTTTGTTAGGAAATTTCTAAATTCGAGATTGTGTCTCTCTTTGATTAGTTTCCATCTGTTGCGTATTGTCTTGCCTTCAGGTGCTTTGTGACAGCCCTTCAAATATTGGAACACTGCTATCATGTCTCCTTTTGTCTTCTTTTCACTAGACTAGACATTTATTTATTTATTTATTTATTTGTTTGTTTGTTTGTTTGTTTGTTTGTTTATGATTTGATTTGATTTGTATGCTGCCCCTCTCTGGAGACTAGACTAGGCAGCTCCCAACAACCCCTACCCAATTCCTGCAACAATTCATCATATGTTGCTCTTCTCTGTATTTTTTCTAAAGTCTCAACGTCTTTTTTACAATATGATGACCAAACTGGATATAGTATCCCTACCTACCTCTAAATTTTGCACTCTGGATCCTAAATTCATGAATGAGTGCCTCTTTGTTGGTTTTATTTTCCCTCCCTCTTATTCAAGACAAGGAGCAATTACCCACGTTTGACTATGCTGATTGAATTGCTATGGATATTGAAATCAAACACACCTGATGGAAGGGGCAGTTATCAGGGAAGAAAATCTTTTTTTAATGTAAGCCTCAGATCCAATTCACTGATCAGTGAAGCATGCAAAATCAAAAGCTTGGTTCTACTGCTAGTTATTCGGTTTAAGAAAAGATCCTATTGAGAATTATTCTGCCATTGAAAAAAGTTATTCTATAACTGCAAATGTTATACTCTTCATTATTACAGCATTCTTAGAAAATGGAAAAAATTAATTCAGAAATCAAACATCAAACAGATTATTACAGAGGTGGGTTGCTAAGGTGGAACGGTGACATGTGCTCGCCCCCGTGGCTCTGAGTGCTAGCGGGGTCCAGGGAAATTACGCTACTGCAACGGGGCAGGGAGCGAAATCGTGCACAGGTGCAGTAGCGTAATTGCACTGGACTCCGCTAGCACTCAGAGCCACAGGGGCGAGCACACGTCACCGTTCCACCTTAGCAAATGGAAAAATATGTGACTTTCAAATGATTGTTTAATAACCAATAAAGTATGCATTGGAGAAGTTCATTGTTTATCCATGAGCAGTGTTCCCTCTAATTTTTTTTTGGGTGGTGGTGGAAAAGTTTAGTGTCTGAGAGGCAGTCCCTTCGGGACTGGGCGGCACAGAAATAATAAATAATAAATAAATAAATAAATAAATAAATAAATAAATAAATAAACAAATAAATAAACAAACAAACAAACAAACAAACAAAAAACCCACCCTGTTTTGCCTCAGAGAATTTCAAAATAAAATACTGTACTGTGTGTCTATAACAGTGAGGTCATAATAGGGCAATTCTATCAATATCAAAATGCCACTTAAATAGTTGAGCTAGTTTCAAACTAGATTTTGATTTTCTTTCTCTCTTCCTTACTCCCATTCTTTTTCTTTCTCTTTTCCTTCCTCTCTTTTTTCTATCTGTTTCTCTCTCTTCCTCTCTTCCTCTCTCTCTCCTTCCCTCTCACTCTTTCCCTCTCAGCTTCTGGGCAGGTTTGGAAAACTCTGAGTTGATGATGATTTTTAAGTGAGCGATTGCTCACTGCTCAGCTTAGAGGGAACTATGTCCACGAGTAAAGCTTTCAACTTTCTCCCTTCATTTGGGCATTTGGCAATGCACTCTGTGAATCTGAAAATGTATTCAAAATTACAGAGAGATTTAAGAAACATCAGAAAAATGTGAATCAACATTGTTTTTGAACTATTATCAAGTAAATGGAGAGTATGTGACTTTCAAATGAGCGTTTAGTAATAAATAAAATTGTAGTGCTTATGGAGGTTCACTGCTTATATATGAGTAAGACTTTGAAGCCTTGCCCTTTCATTTTGCTTTCGGCAACGCTCTCTGTATATCGGGAAATGTATTCAAAATTATAGAGAGGTTTAAGAAATATGAGTTATACAGTTCAGAACAGTAAAGCTGGAGGTAAAAAAGCACACAATGACTGTGCACAAGTTTGAAAGCAGCTGCTGACATTATACATTAATAAATAACATTAGAAAAATGTATAATACCCAACATAATGCAGGCACTTAAGGCTTCTATACTGAATTGTTAGAGATACCTGCAAGATTGTTCATGTGGATTACAAAAAGAAGAAAATGTTTTTTAACGTCATTTGTAATATTTTCATCATTCTTAATAATACATAGGTTTTTTAAAAGCTATTTTCCATTTCTGGTGGCTTTGAAAATGAGACAAGTCCATAAAGATGTACTATTCTGGAACTCTGAAACCACTCTAGAGCAATCTAAATGCATAGCTTTCAAAATCCTGAGTATTAATGAAGAAGATCTCAGCAGTTCTATGGAAAGAAAATATGTATTTGTACTCATGCTTTAATGGGACATAGTCGTTTAACATTTATTGCATGGAAAATATTCATTTAAGAGAAAAATTACAAGGATAATTGTTTAAAAGTACGGAGGTAATTGCAAAACTGATATCAATGGAGAAAGACACAATGGAATTATATGACAAAATATATGAAAATGGCAAGGAACCATAATAAACATGTTAACCCATTCTCATTCAGTGAAGGCATACTGAAGCTATTATTACCTCTGTTTACTTCTATTTAACTAGAATTTCCTCCGAAATGTCCAGAGCACAGAAAGAAATCTTTAAAAGAATAAATTTCCAGTCATTTTCAGTGGTGAATGTTATCAGATGGCCGTTATTCCAGATAGTCACAGCCCATGGAACAAAATTAACCTTAATTATTTTCACAGTTATAATTCCACACAATAAAACGATTGTTTTGTTAATTCAAATATACTTTTCAAAGATTTTCAGATGCTTGATTGACATTCTAAGCAACTTTCCAAGAACAAACTCTGCATAAAAAGCTTACTGAAGTCAAAGTAAATTATATCGAGGAATGCTGTTGATATAATTTACTTAGACTTCAGTAAGGCATTTGAGAAAGTAGACCATAACCTACTACGAAATAAAGTAGGAAAATGTGGGTTAGACAGCAACACCACCAGATGGATTTGTAACTGGCTGACCAACTGCACTCAATGGAACTTCATCTACATCAGTGGTTCCCAACTTTTCTTTGGCCATGCCCCACCTAAGCATCTCTAAAATTCTGAGGATCTCCACTCCACATATAAATCTTATTATTCAAAAAGTGAAGTCCTGCTCATGCGGAGAAAGCATAAAAGGCCATTTACTTAATTTAAACAAGGTTCCAATTGCCCCCATTAAAATCAATTTGTCCCCCTGTGGGGCATGGGCCCATGTTGGGAACCACTGATCTACATGCAGGGAAGTGTGCAGTGGCGTACCCCAAGGCTCTGTTTTAGGCTCAGTATTCTTCCAACATCTCCATCAATGACTTGGATGAGGGGATAGACAGGGAAACTCATCAAATTTGCAAATGACACCAAAATGGCAGGAATAGCCAACTCTCCAGAAGATATTTTCATACGTGACACTTTCCCAGAGCATACAGGAACTTTCTAGAAGTTATACAGTGATTCCTCGTTTATCGCAGGTGTTCCGTTCCAGGACCACCCATGATAAACGAAAATCCGTGAAGTAGGGACGCTATACTTACACCGTAAATATAACGTAAAAAAACACCGCCCGCCCCTCACCCAGCGCTCCTTTTTACCTGTGCCTTAAACCAGCAGAGAAGGGGAGGAGACGGGTGGTGGTGAGAGAGAGTCACGCCAGAGGGCAGGGTCCACTTCAGAGCAGGTGATGGGAATGCAAAATGCGCAAGGAAAGCAGGGCAGCCCGGCAAAGGAGGGAGGAGGGAAGACAGCTCGGTGCAATTGCTGCCTTACCAGGGTCTCCCAGCATTAGCGGATGCCGCTGCAGCTGCCGCTGCTGCTTCTTCCACTTTGTTATGCTTCCACCGGCGGGCTTGGCTCTTGCTGGCGCTTCCTGTCGTCTGGGAGAGAAGGTGTGATGGCCTCCCACCCTAGCCCTCCCATCTGCTGCGACCAGAATCGCAATGGAACGGCTCTGACAAAGCTTCACCTCCAAGCAGGGGTCAGGGGAAGGAGAGGTGGGGAGTCTGTCTGAGGAAAACTGCTACTGTATTTTTCCTTTAATATTTTATTAAAACCCGCGATGCGCTGAAGCCGTGAAAGGTGAACCGTGGAGTGGTGAGGGATCACTGTACCCAGCAGACTAAACCTTGTAGGCTCCACTTCATACGTAGAGGTGTTTGTGTTTTTCCATCACATAGGGATTTCTCTGTGTGCAAGCAAAATCTTCATGTGTAACAAATCTTGGCTTTTGCTGCTTATCACATCTAGCTGTTGCTAGTAGTAACAACTAAAAGTAAAACAAAATGATGCACAAGCACCACCTAGAGGCAATACGGTACAGTAGAAAGAGAGGATGCATTCATTATCAAGGAAGGATTGCAGCTCTGTTGGGTCATATCTGACAAAGAATGTATTCTTTAAGAGTTGTCAGGACAATTACCCTGCAACTAATTGGTGCCACTAGAGTGATACTTTTCAAACTTTCATTCTTCATAAAGTTCATCCTGTCCACTCACCAAGCCAGCTTTCCCCAACTACACACACATACAGTATACATATATTCTCATATATTCTCTAGCCAATATGGCAGTCATCTGGTTAGAGATCAATATATCTACACAAGATTAGGAAGATAGCCGCCCCGAGTCTACGGAGAGGGGTGGCATACAAATCTAATAAATAATAATAATAATAAAGATTGAAACAAACTAGACCAAGCAGTACCGAAAGAATAAGATGTGGTTTTGCAATAGCTGCTTAGGGTTCCCTGGTTAATTCCTTATAACTTATTAATTTATTAACAATTATAGCTTTTTCTTTAGAAAGACCTTCAACATGTAAAGCACAGAAACGATCCTGATTCAAAAGATTCAATTCCAGTTTGGGCCTTAATTCCATCTCAATCTTCTAATAAATGTGCATCCTGTGCCCTCTTTACTACCTTATTTTCTTTAAAATAATATACCCAGTCTTTTAACCAACAAAAGGGCTAACTTCAATTTCTGCAATAAAAATAATAATTGGTGGTAATGTGTATTATGTTACTACATGACCTAGACCATGACAAGGTTTTTCAACCTTGGCAATTTTAAGATATGTGGACTTAGGTTCCTAGAATTCCCCAATCAGCATGCTGGGACTTAAGATGTCCACACATCTTAAAGTTGCTGAAGTTAAAAAAAAAACCATTGCCCTGGGTTCTAGAAGAATGACCAGTACATTATCACTCAGAAAAAAATGGACTGGATCACGTTGGACAGATGTTCATCAGCATACTGCTGCTGTTAGAGTTAACTACAGATACACACAAATAGATAAAAGGAAGAAAGTGCTTAAAATGTTATTCATATATGCAATACAGAATGTTAAAAACTACTCTTTGCAGGAGAATAAACCAAGGTTAGCTCCAAGGACTTCATGAGTCAGCAACAAACAATGAAAACAATTGGTTTAAATTTCCCGTTGGAACAGAATAATATTAAATTGGCAGTGGTTATGCTTCAGCAGTTTCTGGCAGCAGAATGTCACAAAACTAAAGAGGCTTATTCTTCAGAAAACCAGACTGAAAAAAATGGAAGAAAATTAGCAAGTTACCATTTATGTCAAACAAAGAGATTTTTTTTAACTGAGCATATTTTCCCAAGCTTTAAAGCATTTTTGATATTTCATAGAAGTCAAAAACCTGACTTGTGACATGTCAAGAACAGACAGAAATGATAACGTAGGAATGATCAAAATAAGGATAGCCTTGTGAAAGGAACAAGACCCAGGACACAAAAGGAAGGGGATTTGATTAAAATTGGACTTGTTTCCTCACTAACTGCTTCCGTTTCATCTGACTGGATGGTCAAGAAGGGCAAAAGCTGTAGGAGTGAGACGCTAAAGTAATTTAGATACAAAGCTTCTCAAGGAGGTCTAGGACAACTCACCAAAATCTGCCCTGGTCAACTTACCATGGACAACATGCTGTGGCAACTCTTCATAGTTGTCACCTAGCGACTGCAGTTGGTAAGGTAGAACTACCTACCTGCCTTGTCTCACAATCCACAGATTAGGTTAGTAACTCTGTTATCCTTCAGATAAGGCTCCTTAGCCTTTCTGGAGATTCCAGAAGCTGACCCTACAACCCTTGCCTTACAAACCATGTGACCAAGAGCCACTGGCTTTATCACAAAGTATTGTAAGACTACTTCCTCGATCATCAGATTCAGAACAGAGCTGGAAGGGACCTTGGAGATCTTCTAGTCGCAAGAGATCCTATACCATTTCAGAAAAGTGACTGTCTAGTCTTGCCTTAACAATTCCAGTGATGAAACACCCACAACACCTGGAGGCAAATTGTTCCACTGGTTAATTGTCCTCACTGTTAGGAAGTTTCTCCTTAATTCCAAATTGCTTCTCTCCTTCATTAGTTTCCATCTAATGTTTCTTGTCCTACCTTATGGTTCTTTGGAAAATTAATTGACCCCCTCCTCTTTGTGGCAGCTTCTTATTTATTGTATTTATTTATTTATTTATTTATTGGATTTGTATGCCGCCCCTCTCCAGAGACTCGGGGCGGCTAACAGCAATAATAAGACAGCATACAATAATAATCCAATACTAAAAATGATTAAAAACCCATTATTATAAAAACCAAACACATACAGACATACCATGCATAAAATTGTAAAGGCCTAGGGGGAAAGAGTATCTCAATTCCCCCATGCCTGGCGGCAGAGGTGGATTTTAAGTAGCTTACGAAAAGCAAGGAGGGAGGGGGCAATTCTAATCTCTGGGGGGAGTTGGTTCCAGAGGGCTGGGGCCACCACAGAGAAGGCTCTTCACCTGGGTCCCGCCAAGCGGCATTGTTTAGTTTACGGGACCCGGAGAAGACCCACTCTGTGGGACCTAACTGGTCGCTGGGATTCGTGCAGCAGAAGGCAGTCCCTGAGATAATCTGGTACGGTGCCATAAAGGGCTTTATAGGTCATAATCAACACTTTGAATTGTGATCGGAAACTGATCGGCAACCAATGCAGACTGCGGACTGTTGGTGTAACATGGGCATATTTGGGGAAGACCATGATTGCTCTCGCAGCTGCATTCTGCACGATCTGAAGTTTCCGAACACTTTTCAAAGGTAGCCCCATGTAGAGAGTGTTAAAGTAGTTGAGCCTCGAATTGATGAGGGCATGAGTGACTGTGAGCAGTGACTCCCAGTCCAAATAGGGTCGCAACTGGTGCACCAGGTGAACCTGGGCGAATGCCCCCCTCGCCACAGCTGAAAGATCTAATGTGAGCTGTGGATCGAGGAGGACACCCAAGTTGTGAACCCTCTCTGACGGGGTCAATGATTCTTCCCCCCCAGGGTAATGGACGGACAGATGGAATTGTCCTTGGGAGGCAAGACCCACAGCCACTCCGTCTTGTCTGGGTTGAGGTTGAGTTTGTTGACACCCATCCATGCCCCAACAGCCTCCAGGCATCAGCACATCACTTCCACTGCGTCTTAAATATTGGAATACTGCTATCATGCCCCCCCTAGTTCTTCTTTTCTCTAGACTAGCCAAACCCAAATCCTGAACCATTCTTCATATGTTTTAGTCTTCATATGCCTATTAGGACTCCAAGTTCCCTCTCACGTAAGAGCCAGGTTTCGCCTAATCTGTACTTCTACTTTAATCTCAAAGCCTTGTTTCCTAGTCCCTTCTACAGCTGCCAGATTGACAATCTTTCTGCAATATCTCCCCAAATGCACAGAAAAAATCCCAATCTTGGTGTTTTTGGCATTCCACAGCCTGTGGAATAAGTTTACTTATAATTTTCAGACATTAATAAGACACTCTGTCATTGCAGAAATAAATAGCAACCACAGTAATCCCTTGTTTTTCACGGGGGATGCGTTCCAAGACCACCCGTGAAAAACGCTTTTCTCTGAAGTAGAGGAAAGATAGTTTTTTATGCATTTAGCGAGTATTTGGACTTTTAAAACCCACCCTTTGCATTAAACAGTCATTCTATAATGTTTCTCAGCTGGAACTACATGTGATATCCGACCAGTTTCTTTAATAGAGTACAGTAGAACTGTAGAAGAATTTTATGAATTTTTAATGGATTTAAAATTTTCAATGGATTTAATGTATTTAAGCCCCCTTTGAAAACCAAGTAGCAAATCCGCAAAAGACGAACCGCTAAGTAGCAAGGGATTACTGTATTTTTTTTCTTAACAAAAAATAAATTCTAACTGGTCATCTGCCTGCATTGTCATTCTGGGACTTCTGCCTTTAGCTGCTTCAGAACGGCTACTCTCTCTTTTTAAAAAAAGAAATCTGGCATTTGAAAATGCCAAGAATGTTGCAGTTGCATGGAAAAATTATTTTTAAAAACGACCTCGCCCTTCCTTTCCTGAGTTGTCATGTTATAATCAGCGATCAGTACAATCCCTTCACTGTAACAGAGTTACAAGTATGTATTACGAGTATCTTTTGCTAGTAATGCTATTAGGCAGCTGTGCAAGCCTATAAGTGAATTGTACAATCATAATGAACAAGGTGCTTGTAGTAGGAATTCTTGACAATATCAGCTTTTCAAATACTCCAGACCTTCCTTATCCCAGCCAAATCTGCAATAGTATACCCCACACTCTCACTATTTTTGAAATTTTGTGGCAATTTTATTTATCTGTGCAAAGCATTTATAATGGCATTCTTTATCATCAATCACAATCTCCAAGACCACCTTCTGCCGCACGAATCCAAGCAGCCGATTAAGTCCCACAGAGTTGGCCTTCTCAGGATCCTGTCAACCAAACAATGTTGGCTGGCAGAACCCAGGGGAAGAGCCTTCTCTGTGGCGGCCCCGGCCCTCTGGAATCAACTCCCTCCAGAGATTCGAATAGCCCCCACCCTCCTCACCTTCCGTAAAATGCTGAAGACCCACCTTTGTCGCCAGACATGGGGATAATTACCATCTTCTCCCCCTTTTTTATTATGTCTCGCCCTCACTGTATGTTGGATTAGGTTGAATGTGTATGATTGTATAGTTAGGGATTTTATTATGTATTAACGTTTTTAAACTGATTTAACTTCTACTATTAGATTTGTAATGTATTGTATCACTATTATGTTGTGAGTCTTCGGAGAGGGGCGGCATACAAATCTAATAAACTATAAACTATAATAGCCTATTCCAGGTTAGCTACATTCTGAACAGTATTGGGTTCCTATCAATGCGCTTGACAGCATAGCACCAGTAGGGAAAATGGAGCTGTGTACGCAGTTCTGCGTGACTGGTGAGCGGGTACGGGTGCCCGCCCGCACGAGATTTTGCCAATACTGTACAGTATTTGGCGCTTTTTTTGCTTGTGTGCATGTGCGCAATGCATGGAATCCACACATGTGCAGAAGCAAAGAAATCCCAGAAAATCAACAAAATGTGCAGAAGCCAAATCTAGCACGGGCGCACCCACCTGCCCGCCGGTCTCGCAAAGCTGCACACGCAACCGCACCAGTAGCGGCGGCAACGGGGAACCCTTGCCTGATTCTGAATGAGTGTAGTCAGATATTTAGAAGTTGTTAAAAATGGCCCATAGAAAAGCTATCCCACAAAGTGAGATGGTCAGGGTACCAGCTCTGGAATACAAAAATGGCATATTTGCATTAAAAACCCAGAAGCATGTAGCCCTGCTTTATGAAGACAAAGATTGAGGGAAGAGGGAAATTAATCGGATTATGTGTATTAATGGCACTATATACCCTTTTCTAATGTAAGTGCAAAGTTTTTGCAGATTTATGCATTGCCTTAAAAAGGTCATCACAGCAATGAGACCAACTATTTTTGAGTTTCTTAAAGCAGTGATTTTCAACCTTTTTTGAGCCGCGGCACATTTTTTACATTTACAAAACCGTGGGGCACATTGAGTGGGGGTGGGGTGGGCGGCTAAAAAAAGTTTGGACAAAAAAATTCTCTCTCTTTCGCTCTATTTCTCTCTCCATCCCTCTTTCTCTCTTCCTTCTTTCCTCCTTTTTGCTCTCTTTCTCTCTCCCTCCCTATCTCCCTCTATGTCTTTCTCCCACCTTCCGTCCCTCTCTTTCTCTCACTCTCTCTTGCTTGCTTTCTCTCTTGCTCTCTCTCTCTTGTTTTCTCTCTCTTGCTTGCTTTCTCTCTCTCTTGCTCTTTCTTTCTCTCTTGCTCTTTCTTTCTCTCTCTCTTGTTTTCTTTCTCTCTCTGAGCTTCGTGGCACACCTGACCATGTCTTGCGGCACACTAGTGTGCCACGGCACACTGGTTGAAAAACACTGTCTTAAAGCACTCAAAGGTTTCCAGCAACTTTCTCAAGTCTGGTTACTGCAAATGTGCTGTCATTATATTTCTCTGAATTTCCAAGCAGCATGCTTCTAAAGCAGTGGTTCTCAACCTTTCTAATGCCGCGACCCCTTAATACGGTTCCTCATGTTGTGGTGACCCCCAACCATAAGTCTAGCACCAATTCTCCCAACAGAGCTTAAAGCTGATTGGCAGGAAGGTCAGCCCTCACTGTAAACACCTGATTGGTCGGATTGTAAAAATATGTTCCAAGGTGCCAGAATAGCTTTAGTTCCTAACACCATGGGAAATTTTCCCATGGTTTTAGGCAACCCCCGTGAAATGATTGTTCAACCCCCAAAGGGGTCCCTACCCCCAGGTTGACAACCACTGTTCTAAAGTTCTACAATTCTATTTCTTTGAATATTACTGAACATTGTTTGGCTGTTGCTGTTCTCCATAATGCTCCATTCAATTTCTCCTTTTCCCTAGTTTTCCATATTTCCTCCCAACTATCAATCATCATTCCATGCCCATTAAATATATTCAGTTTGCACCCGGCTACTTGTTTTATATTGGGCTATTTAAAAAAAAATAACTTCTGGCCAAATTAGACTTTTGTAAACTTGAGATTGTATACATCCCTCCATCAATCAGATTGGCAGGTCATTGTTCACTGGCTGTTGTCTGGCAATTAACTTTTCTGAACTTTGTAGCTTTACTTATATTCACTCCACTAAGAAACATCTACTTGAGTCAAAAGTCCTATAGCCTCTTTATCATATTTTTCCAGATATTGTCCAAAAAATCTTTTTGACAATGTTCCCACTTTTCCATGAACTAATCCAATTCAAATATTGGGCTTTGTTAAAAATTAATAATCTAGTTTCAACAATCAGATGCTAGATGCATTTTAAAAAATTTAATGGCCAGCTATCACTTCCATTTCCAAGCTTTTTCTTTCTAATATTCTTTCTAATCTTTTAAAGGTCTTTAAAACCTCATCTATAATGCCAGAAATAATAAAAATAAATACTATGAAAAGAAACCCCAAAGATCCTCCTCAAAATATTTTGAAAAACAAACTTCTTTTTGGATGTGACAGAAAACTTTCAAGAAATCAGACGATATAGCACATTTGCTTTTGAAAAAGATGTATAAGACTAGGGTCCATTTCTTGTACAATCCTTCTCTTTGCCTCTACTACATATAACTAGTGCAGTGATATCAGGGGCGGGCTACCACCAATTTTAGACCTACCGGAACATGCCAGGAGTGTGCCCCTGTGTGCGCACACAGCGCACCCATGCTCAGCGCGTGATTCAGCTTCTGCACATGCACAAAAGCCAAATCTTGCGCAGAGACGCACATGTGCAATTTGCAGGGGGGGTTTGCTTCTGCGCACTGGAGAAAATTGGAGACGAGCTCCGGAAATTGGAGACGAGCTGCTGGTCGCTCATGACCAGCAAAATAAGGTAAGAGCTGCTGCACCACCCCCCGGCACACCACCCCCATCTGCCAGATGCCGCCACACCACCCCCTGCGCCGGCACGAGTGATGGGAGCTGCCGGCTCCCATCCGCCCACTGTGCTGCCAGTTGCTGCCACGCCCCCCCCACGCCCCCTCCGCCGGCACGAGCGATGGGAGCTGCCGGCTCCCATCCGCCCACCGCATTACCAGCCGCTGCCACGCCCCCCCAAAAAACTGTCACAAGCGGCCTGCCCATTCTACTGCACTGTGTCTCTTACCTGCGATCTCCTGGTCAATGGACCATGGTGCGGGGAGCAGGAAGGGCAGCCCCAAGCTCTCTGCTCTCCGTGGGACAGCAGAGAGAGCAGACCATCCGGCTGGAGCTCGGTCAGGCGGCTTTTGCTTATTGGTCCCAGCTGCCACTCTAGGCGCCGTAGTGAGATTTGGCTGCTGCGCATGTGCAGCAGCCAAAATCTCGCATTGACATCCTTGCGGTAGAGAGATTTGGGTAAAAATTGCCATTAATTTTTACCAGAATTGCACCGGCTGTGCGTGCATGGCAGGTGCACGCCCAGCAGCAACAAAATGGGCCTACGCGCTCCATTGGTGCTTCCGGAACAGCGTTCCAGCTGCTGCCTATCCCTGAGTGATATCAAAATGGATTTCTTTGAGGGCTAGATCAGCATTGTAATTCTCCTGTACGGGGCGACCGGGGGATGGTAGGAAGGGAGACGGGACGTATGCCCACCCCATTTTGGCTGGCAGAGTGCTTCAGGAGGCCATTCAGGACTCTATGTCCCACAGCCTATTTTGGCTGCCAGAGGCACCGTGTGCTGATGCTTTGCTATTTCCAGTCCGGCCCCAGGGGCCAGATTTAAGCACCCCATTTGACACCCCTGATTTAGTGAATTAACCTGTGTAGAACTGAATCTCGGTGTTTATTTTAAAAACTATTCAGTTATATACATACTATTTGACTGTTTCTAAAGTTAGTGAAGGACTAAAAATCATAGGTTAGAATGATTGCTTGAGGGTTTATTTTTCTTTTTAAAAATCTCTTAATTGCTTTGCTTTTTCCTGTTTTAGTTTAGAATTGTGGTGGGACTGTTTTAGCTGTTCCTTTCTTTTTTTAACTGCTATGGGAATTTTCTTGAGGATGGAATATAAACAAAAGTCAAAACAACTAAATGTGCTTCCAATCTATCTTTGGGGAGAAAAAGATTTTTAGGTGGAACTACAAATGTTATTCTATATTGTATCTTATATTTGTAAAATAATATGTTGTGATTTTAACACCTTTTTACTGAAGTAATTGCTTTTTCATAATTTTTAATGAATTTAACTTTCCAGTAAAGAGATTAATTCTATAGCTTCCATTTTATCCTGAAAAATACTGTACAGGGCTGTTCCTCATCACTGTGTTAATGTGCATTCCTCTCATTCTTCAGCTGCCAAAAAGATATGCTGTTATAATTTGTGCGGCCCCAGGGCCAAATTCTATTCTGCCTCAGTAATAAGGCTGGTGGCTGGTTCTGTCCTTATAGTTTTCTTGTGACATATGTCAAAGACAAAGATTGGTGGATTTCCCTGGCTGTGTTCCCCCTCCATACAGTATTACCTGCAGGCTAGAAAAGCAGTCATCAATTGCTGTCATTAGTATACAGACCCAGGCTGGTTTAAGTAAAAGTGTCAGGTGCCTGGGACAGAAGCTTTCAATCGCTCTGAAGCTACCTAAAGATTGCCAGCATGGAATTTATTCATGCCTACAACCTGTAACTCAGGCTATATCTGAATAGAAATCTAGCAATCGTCTAAAACCCAGCAAACCTGAGTCCTGAATCCGAAACCTGGCCTGATTGACAGGCAATAGAGCAGACAAACAATGCTAGAGAACGTAAGATGGCGCTCTCTAAGTTCCTCAGGCAATCTCCCTCCAACTTTATCCAACTTCTCCATTTCCCCACCCTGTCAACCTGGATATATTTGAGCTTGGTTTTAATGGTTAAGCAATCAGCTACCATTTTAGAAATAGCAGAAAAGACAGATCACAGGTGTGGTGAAGGATTTGCAAGAAGCACTGGGCAATCTTCAGCCAACTTCACGCCTCTCTCCTTGCTTGTGGCCACCATCAATTCATTCATTCATTCATTCATTCATTCATTCATTCATTCATTCATTCATTAATTCATTCCTTCGCTGCTCACTCCAAATGGACTCTGAGTGGCTAACAATAGGAATAAATACAACAATAAAAACAGTGAATAATAAAAGTCAGTAATGACAGTAATAACATTAAAACATACATACTGTACTTGCAATCAGCCTAATTCCAGGCCTGCTGGAAAAGCCAGGTATTAACGGCTTTCCAGAAGATAGTGCGGATCTCTGGAGGCAGTGGGTTCCAAAGGTTCGGAGCTAACACAGAGAAAAGGCTCTTCCCCAAGGTCCCGCCAACTGACTCTGTGTACCCTTACTGGCCGCAGAGAGGTATGAGGGAGGAGGCGGTCCCATAAATTATTATTATTATTATTACCCTCCTTGCCTTTCATAAACTCTTTAAAACCCACTTCTGCCATCAGGCATGGGGGAACTGCCCATGTAGTTTTATGTATGGTATGTTTGTGTGTAATAATGGGTTTTTAGACTTTTATTATTAGATTTGTTATTTGAGACTTTTGATATTAGATTTGTTACTGTATATTGTTTTATAACTCCTGTGAGCCGCCCCGAGTCTGCGGAGAGGGGCGGCATACAAATCTAATTAATAATAATAATAATAATAATAATAATAATAATAATAATAATTGTGCATGTGCGAGTGCCCACACCCATAATTCAATGCCTGGGGAGGGCAAACACATCTTCCCCCGTGGAGGCCCTCCGGAGGCTGGAAACAATCTGTTTCTCAACTTCTGGTGGACCTAGTAGACTTGTGTTTCACCCTCCCCAGGCTCCAAAGACTTCCCTGGAGCCGGGGAGGGTAAAAAAACACCCACCGCCTCCCTTCAGAAGCTCTCTGGAAGCCAAAAACACCCTCCCAGAGCCTCTGTGTGAGCCAAAAATCAGCTGGCTGGCACACATCCAGGGGTGGGCAGCAGGCAGGATGGGGTGAAACACAGTTTCACCGGCAGAAATGAAGCTGCATGCAGTAACTTCCTGGATTACCGGTTTTTCCCCTGCTGCTGCTGCTTTGTACTCCTCACTTTTTTCCTCTTTCTTCCTTCCTGGCCTCAGACGAGCTTCCCTCTCTCCTGCCCGGCTCCCTTCCAAGCTCACGCGGCCACCTCCCAAGGCCAAACGTCTTTTTCCCCTCATGAAGCCCACAGCTGAGATGAAAAGGCATTGTGTGGCAATAACAGCGCACTTGAACAATGATGATCGTTCAAGCCACTCCCACCCAGTCACATGGCCGGCAAGCCACTCTTACCCAGTCACATGACCATCAAGCCACACCCACAAAATAAGCCAAACCCACAGTGTGGCAGTAAAAAATTTGGCTGCCTATTAGTGTACACATCTGACATTGGAGCTAAGCTGGGCAGTGAAGGGCTACCAAAACTTTTACTACCACACTGTGGGTGTGGCTTATGCAGGACACCCTGCATTTTCTTTCAACGTCTTTCAGTACAAATTGGGTGCTCTGGGGTGGAGCTCCATTTTCGCTACCCCACTGCGTGTCCCCCCCAATCCGGGCAGTAGCCCACCCCTGGAGATGGGGCAACAGCTCGCGTGCCAGCAGATATAGCTCCATATGCCCCCTACGTCACCTGTGCCATAGGTTCACCATCACTGATATATGACATAGAATAATAGAGTTGGAAGGGATCTTGGGGATCTTCTAATCCAATTCCCTACTCAAGCAGGAGATCCTGTACCACTTCAAACAAATGGTTGTCCAGTCTCTTTATTGAAAGCCTCCAGTGAGCCCATAGCTTCTGAAGACAGTGATTAGATTAGATTAGATTAGATCAGATCAAAATGACTAGACTGGATTAGATTCCACTCTCTCTTTAGATCATTTTTAAAAAAGCCCAAATCTTTCTCAAGTTGAGAAAAATGAAGGGACATGAGTAATATCAACTTGTTACATCCATAGCTGGAATTTGACAGTAAATGCCTGAATTATAGTATGACGCAAATTCCATCTGAAAATTATCCTTTTTAAAGGTACTTTTCTGTAGAAAAAAATGGGATGTCGTCTTCCTTCATCTTTCTACATATATTTTCCTTTAGACAATCATCAAATCTTTGTGTGGAACAGAAGAATTTTGAAGTTGCCATCCAGATCTTGACAAAACAAGGCAAGTCACTGATTATAATGCACTCACTATACTTTGATAACAAGACCAAGATCTTCTTAGCAATTTCTTTCTAAGCCTACATTTAATATACATGACATACTACATCCACAAACCAGATGAAGTGAGGAGGTTCAATCACAGAACAATATATCTTGAAAAGGCTTCTTTTTTTAGCAGTTTGAATATGAGTGGACTTCAATTCCTGGAATTCCCTACATTGGCTGAGGAATTCTGGGAGTTGAAGTCCACTCATATTCAAACTGCCAAGGTTGAGAATCACTGGGCTATTGAGTTGGAAGAGATTCTAAATTCAAACCAACAGTGCCAGAAGGCTTGAAAAGACATACAAAATTAACACTAACTTTAAAGGTGTTTTTAAAAAAAAAAAAACTCCAAGTATTAAAAGAAATGAACCAAACTTATGAATGCAAAACACTAAGAAACAGCTAAAATGTAATTGCCAGATGTGCAAAAATTAGAAACTGAGAGAAAATCAAACTGACAGATCAGCCCATTCCCTTGGTGAATCTATCAAATTTCAAAATATCAGCCAGTGTTCTGGGATCATTTAGGAAATAACAGATGGGTTTACACAGAATGATAACTTTACACCTGAGTTAACGAAATGCATTTATAACTTTCACACAACATGCCAAGGTACTGACTTCATTCCTTCTTTTTGGAAGCCTACGTTGGGTGTAAATGACAAATATAAATTATACACCCCCCAGCTTAGTATAGCAAGCAATGTAAGCATCATGCAAATCCAGTCAAGATGTTGCCAAAATGTATGATTTCCCAAGGAAGATTTGTGTGTGTGTGTGCGAAAGGATTAGCAAGACATCAACTCTATTGAAATATGGATGGTAATGAACAAACAGCAGGCTTAAATTTCGTGTGAGGACATGCGTGAGAGTGAGATTTTGGCAATTTTTGCCAATGTTTTTGCTTCTGTGCACGCACAGAAGCAAAAAATTGTTGAAAATCACCAAAATCTCGCTCACACAAATGTTCTCACACAAGACTTCACTTTCTGTGCATGCACAGAAGCCAAATCTGGTGCAGGGGCATGGGGACATGCATCAGGGAAGCATAGCTGCGTGCGCATCCCGGAATTTCCTATCGAGATTGAGCACCTGAGTGCACCAGCTGCTGCCCACCAGTGCTCCCGAACCAGTAGGATAAGTATTATTTTATTTTATTTTATTTTATTTTATCTTATTTATTTTATCTTATCTTATCTTATCTTATCTTATCTTATCTTATCTTATTTTACTTTACTTTACTTTACTTTTTACTTTAGAAACATAGAAACATAGAAGACTGACGGCAGAAAAAGACCTCATGGTCCATCTAGTCTGCCCTTATACTATTTTCTGTATTTTATCTTAGGATGGATATATGTTTATCCCAGGCATGTTTAAATTCAGTTACTGTAGATTTATCTACCACGTCTGCTGGAAGTTTGTTCCAAGGATCTACTACTCTTTCAGTAAAATAATATTTTCTCATGTTGCTTTTGATCTTACCCCCAACTAACTTCAGATTGTGTCCCCTTGTTCTTGTGTTCACTTTCCTATTAAAAACACTTCCCTCCTGGACCTTATTTAACCCTTTAATATATTTAAATGTTTCGATCATGTCCCCCCTTTTCCTTCTGTCCTCCAGACTATACAGATTGAGTTCATTAAGTCTTTCCTGATACGTTTTATGCTTAAGACCTTCCACCATTCTTGTAGCCCGTCTTTGGACCCGTGCAATTTTGTCAATATCTTTTTGTAGGTGAGGTCTCCAGAACTGAACACAGTACAGTATTCCAAATGTGGTCTCACCAGCATTCTATATAGCGGGATCATAATCTCCCTCTTCCTGCTTGTTATACCTCTAGCTATGCAGCCAAGCATCCTACTTGCTTTCCCTACTGCCTGACTGCACTGTTCACCCATTTTGAGACTGTCAGAAATCACTACCCCTAAATCCTTTTCTTTTGAAGTATTTGCTAACACAGAACTGCCGATACAATACTCAGATTGAGGATTCCTTTTCCCCAAGTGCATTATTTTACATTTGGAAACATTAAACTGCAGTTTCCATTGCTTTGACCATTTATCTAGTAAAGCTAAATCATTTACCATATTACAGACGCCTCCAGGAATATCAACCCTATTGCACACTTTAGAGTCATCGGCAAATAGGCAAACCTTCCCTACCAAACCTTCCCCTATGTCACTCACAAACATATTAAAAAGAATAGGACCCAGAACATACCCTTGTGGCACACCGCTTGTAACCTGACTCTGCTTACTTTTTACTTTACTTTACTTTACTTTACTTTACTTTTTACTTTACTTTACTTTAACTTTACTTTACTTTACTTTACTTTACTTTACTTTTTTACTTTACTTTACTTTACTTTACTTTACTTTACTGTACTGTACTGTACTGTACTGTACTTTACTTTACTTTTACTTTTACTTTTACCTTTACCTTTACCTTTACCTTTACTTTACTTACTTTACTTTACTTTACTTTACTCTTTACTTTACTCTTTACTTTACCTTACTTTACTTTTACTTTACTTTACTTTACTTTACCTTACCTTTACCTTTACCTTACCTTACCTTACCTTACCTTACTTTACTTTACTTTACTTTACTTTACTTTACTTTACTTTACTTTACTACTGGAATGGTCAGGAATGCAGTTCCTGTAGCAAAATTTGGACATCCACCCGAGAACACCCAATTTGCACTGAAAGATGTTGAAACAAAATGCATAAGCCACGCCCACAGTGTGGTAGTAAAAATTTTGGTAGCCCATCACTGGGCAATATGTACAAATAAGCATTAGATAGGTAATGAGAAAAAGTAATGATAGAAGACAATAGAGTCTCCGGAGAGGGGCGGCATACAAATCTAATTAATAATAATAATAATAATAATAATAATAATAATAATAATAATAATAATAGAACATTAGGACAGGGATGGTAGGCACAATGGTACACTTATGCACGCCCCTTATTTCACTGGTGATCTATGTATACCAAAAAGCAGACCCTTCAGTTGGGATGCTGTGCCTGCCTGCTACCTTTTTGATTCACTCCTGCAGATGCTTCTGGCTGCAATTTTGAATCTTGCTCTTGACCTTTTCAGCAGTAGGATTGCACTGGAAGTCCTCAACATACAAACGTAATTGAGCCAGCAATGTGGTGACGGATGACAAGCAGCCAGCCACAAATGCCACCAGACAGACTGAGCAGGCAAAAAGAGGAAGGGCAAAACAGTGGACCCATTGTGCTTAGTGTCAACCTGTCTGTTGACTGTTTTAATCTACAGCTTCCAGGGTCTTTACTATCAGTGTTCTTAATGTTTATGCAATTTTCATCTTGAATTTGGATTAATTCTCCCATTGGTTTCTTTGGTTTATTTTTGTCTTTTTCCCCCAACAGGTTTCAGTATGTTGTGATCTTAAGTGTTGCATTTTAGTCATTGGTGTCTGTTTATCTTTCTTCATGCTTTTTGTGGATTTATGGAGCCAGGGTGGCGCAGCAGGTAGAGTGCTGTACTGCAGGCCACTGAAGCTGACTATAGAACTGTAGGCTAGCAGTTCAAATCTCATCACCGGCTCAAGGTTGACTCAGCCTTCCACCCTTCCAAGCTGGGTAAAATGAGGACCCGGATTGTAGGGGCAATATGCTGGCTCTGTTAAAAAGTGCTATTGCTAACATGTTGTAAAATGCCTGAGTCTAAGGAGAAGGACAGCATAAAAATCCAATCCAATCAAATGAAATAAAAATAAATAAATAAATAAATAAGGGAGGAAGGAAGGAAGGAAGGAAGGAAGGAAGGCAGGAAGGAAGGAAGGAAGGAAGGAAGGAAGGAAGGAAGGAAGGAAGACTTCTGAACTTTATGTTGTATTTGTATGTTCTCTTTTCCCCAGCCAAATTTATAGATACAAATTTGCTTTTCTTTCTTTTCTTCTTTCTTCTTCTTTCTTCTTTTTCTCTCTCTTTCGCTTTCTTAAATGTGTAATACGATCTACAACTATATATTCAAAATTCCTACACAGTCAATAAAAACTATATTTTTTATTTAAAAAATAATTTTTTTAAAAAAAAACAGTGGACACAGCTGCCATCCCTTTCTGAAGTTGAGGGTGGGTATTTATCATTCTATCCATGATTTCAAATGGAATATAGTCCATCATGTATTATGGATAAAAGGATAAACTTGGATAATGAAACTGAATTGAGACAACTGATGGGACGGTGGGACAAGGTAAGACGATATATGATGAGTAGAATCCGAGACCAAACTACAAGAAATAAATTGGAATCACTCTATAATATGTAAATAGATATATTGCTCTTGGGTCAAAGTGGATTATATAAGAAACATCCCTGATTGGTGGTGGGGTATGTGTGTGTGTCGGGGTGGTTGGCTCATTTCACTATGCACGGTTTTATGTTGTGTGTATATTAAATTTGTTAAAAATTAATTTAAAAAGCTTAAAAAAATAAAAAAGAGGGTAGGTATTTATCTCCCCCTACCAATGCAATGTGCTTAACACCCCACCCCACCCCCCACCCCATTTTATCTTTGTGTGAACGGAGGAGGCTTGTCTGAGATATTTATGCACATTGCATTGTTGCCCCGAACTGAGACCTTTTTTAAAAATCTAATCTGCCTTAGTAGTGGCTCTTCCTTCCTCATCTTCCTGTCCATCAAGGCCTTTCCCTCTGACCACTACATCCTTACCGGTTTGAAGATCCTGTGCAATCCATGGCTCTGCTTGTCCTGTTTGATTTCAGATTCCTCCAGAGCAAAAGTTCTGACTGAGAAATCTCTGAAAGTGTTGCATGTTAAAAAAAAGGGTTGAGGACCCAAATAGCTATTGGTGGGGGGAGCCAAGAGCACGGAAAGGAAAGGGAAAATAGTTTTAATCCTTTAAAAACCAGACTAGCATTATAAATAATGCATAATATGCTGACCTCAGAAAAATGAAGGGGAGAAGGAAAATTGTATAATGTTAATTCATTTGTTTATTCAAATTCGTTATAGTCATTAAACTCCAAGGGATTCTGGGTGCTATGCAAAAGCAGAAAAATCCCATTAAAAAAGATACAACCTAGAACCATACTGATAGCCCAGCCCAGATGAAAACATTCTTAAAAGGAACACAAAGCAAACAAAACAGCCCCACCTCCAAACACAATAATACATTAACCCAGATTTGGGCTCAAGACTAGGTTGTAAGAGCTTTTCTCTCTCCAGAGGGCGAGGGCCATGATACAGAAGGCCTGCCTCCTCACAAAATAACAATGTTCAATAGAGGGAACCTGGAGCACAACCACTCTGCTGGAAAATACCAGGTGGGCAGAAGCTATTGGAGATAAGGAGTCACTCAATTTCCCAGGACCTACTACAAAGGGTAAAAACCAGCACTTTGAGTTGCACTCAGAAGCCAGCTGCAACCAATGAAGCTTGCATAGCAATGATGACACAGGGGCATACTGACAGGCACATGTGAGGCTTCCCTGAACTTCCCTTCCTCCTTGCAGCTCAAAACTGCCCAGTCTCTTATCTGGCCTCTCTCTGGGAGAGTTCCTTGTCAAAAATCCTTTCCATTTATTTTTCAGATGTGCTTTCCATCACATCTTAGACCAGTGATGGTGAACCTATGACACGGGTGCCACAGGTGGCACACGGAGCAATCTCTGCTGGCACATGAGCCCTTGCCCTAGCTCAACTCCAACGTGCATGTGAGTGCCAGCCAGCTGATTTTTGGCTCACACAAAGGCTCTGGGAGGGTGTTTTTGGCTTCCAGAGAGCCTCCAAGGGATAGGGGAAGGCATTTTTAGCCTCTCCCGGCTCCAGGGAAGCCTTTGGAGCCTGGGGAGGGCAAAACACAAGCCTACTAAGCCTACCAGAAGTTGCAAAACAGGCCATTTCCAGCCTCCAAAGGGCCTCCGGGGGGGTGGGGGAAGCTGTTTTCATCCTCCCCAGGCATTGAATTATAGAAACATAGAAGATTGATGGCAGAAAAAGACCTCATGGTCCATCTAGTCTGCCCTTATACTATTTCCTGTATTTTATCTTAGGATGGATATATGTTTATCCCAGGCATGTTTAAATTCAGTTACTGTGGATTTACCATCCATGTCTGCCGGACGTTTGTTCCAAGGATCTACAACTCAGATTGTGTCCCCTTTTTCTTGTGTTCACTTTCCTATTAAAAACACTTCCCTCCTGAACCTTATTTAACCCTTTAACATATTTAAATGTTTAAATGTTTCGATCATGTCCCCCCTTTTCCTTCTGTTCTCCAGACTATACAGATTGAGTTCATTAAGTCTTTCCTGATATATTTTATGCTTAAGATTAGTGTTGGGCAAACCCGCTGAAGTTCGGGTTCGGCGGGTTCGGCCGAACTTGTGGGTGGAGTTCAGGTAAGTTCACCGAACCTGAACCCCAACACCAACACCTCTTGCCCGGCGGGAGGCGAAGCACTGGAGGGTATGTGTCAGGCTCCATCCCCCTCCAGCGCTTCACCTCCCATCAGGCAAGAGGACTCAGGAGGCAGGTTCTGCTTGCCGGCTATTCAGGATCCCGGCCGGCAGCTTCAAGCAGGTGGTGGGCGGGAGGGGGAGGTGGGGAAGGCTCTTTGAGAAGCCGCCCCAAGAAGACTGAGGGGGGTGGTTGTATCTCCATGCCCTGTACACTCACAAACCCCACAAAGGTCCAGGGCACAAAGTTGGAGGAGGATCCCGGGGAGGAAGGATGCCAATGGGAGAGGAAGGCAAAGAGGGGGAAGAGCGATCTCATACAAACACACCAGGACTCCGCTTTTGTTCCTTGGCAGGGAAAAGCTATTTTTGGTTCCCCCTGCTTGGCTGCCTTAATCCTCCGTGTCGTCCTGGCTCTCCCGAAGTGAAAACACACACTCAAACACAAACACACACACAGACAGACACACTTGCTCACACTCAAAAACTGAGCCGGGCGGCAGCAGCGGCACCTGCAAGTAGTTTGCCTTTTAGTCTCCGAAGAGTTTTGCAGCCTGGCTCGGTTTTTGGGTGTGAGCGAGTGTGTTTGTGAAGACCAGCGTTTGTGCTTCACAGAGAGAGAGACAAAGAAAGTGAGAGGGAGACCATGCAGGGAAGGAAGGCTGGCGAGCATCAGGCGTCATCCCCCCCCCTCTTTTCTCACCTCAAGTTCAGCACGGACCCGAACTATGCAAGCTCGGTTCGCCCAACACTAGTCACCACAATGTAAAAAATATGTTGAGACTCTAGAAAGAATGTGGAGAAGAGCAACAAGATGATTGGGTATGTCTAGTTTAATGAAAAGAAGGACTAGGGATGAGATGGCGGTACTAACAGGTATGGGAAAAATTGAACTTCTCTATAAAAGGCAGGATTTAAATATTATCAGTAGTTACATCTTTACATCTCCACCCCATGCCCAGTCAACGAAGCAGTGGAAGTGATGTGCCGGTGCCTGGAGGCTGTTGGGGCCTGGATGGGTGTCAACAGACTCAACTCAACCCGGATAAGACGGAGTGGCTGTGGGTTCTGCCTCCCAAGGACAATCCCATCTGTCCGTCCATTACCCTGGGGGGGGAATTATTGACCCCCTCAGAGAGGGTCCGCAACTTGGGCGTCCTCCTCGATCCACAGCTCACATTAGAACAACATCTCTCAGCTGTGGCGAGGGGGGTGTTTGCCCAGGTTCGCCTGGTGCACCAGTTGCGGCCCTATCTGGACCGGGACTCATTGCTCACAGTCACTCATGCCCTCATCACCTCGAGGTTCGACTACTGTAATGCTCTCTACATGGGGCTACCTTTGAAAAGTGTTCGGAAACTTCAGATCGTGCAGAATGCAGCTGCGAGAGCAGTCATGGGCTTACCTAGGTACGCCCATGTTTCACCATCATTCCGCAGTCTGCATTGGCTGCCGATCAATTTCCGGTCACAATTCAAAGTGTTGGTTATGACCTTTAAAGCCCTTCATGGCATCGGACCAGAATATCTCCGAGACCGCCTCCTGCAGCACGAATCCCAGCGACCGATTAGGTCCCACAGAGTGGGCCTTCTCCGGGTCCCGTCAACTAAACAATGCCGGTTGGCGGGTCCCAGGGGAAGAGCCTTCTCTGTGGCGGCGCCGGCTCTCTGGAACCAACTCCCCCCGGAGATTAGAACTGCCCTACTCTTCCTGCCTTCCAAAAACTCCTTAAGACTCACCTTTGCCGTCAGGCATGGGGAAACTAAACATCTCCCCTGGGCATGTTAATTATACATGGTATGCTTGTGTGTGTGTTTGCTATTACATGGGGTTTTCTTAAATCGTTAAATATTTTAATTAATTGGATTGTTGTGACTGTTTTTACTTGTTGTGAGCCGCCCCGAGTCTTCGGAGAGGGGCGGCATACAAGTCCAACTAATTAATAAATAAATAAATGAATGAATGAATGAATGAATAAATAAATAAATAAATAAATTGTTATTACCCTACTTCTTCTTGACTCTTATTCCAACTTGTCCTCTTGTGCAAGCACATTGTTATTTACCAGCTACTTCAGCATTTTAACTCAACTTTCACTGCAAAATATAAAATGGCAAAAGTAAAACAATACAGAAGAGATTGTATTTATGTTGCTGGGAAGTATGGGGAAAGGAGGAATGGGTAAGAAGCCCAGTCTCCCTCCAGCAGTCCAGATTTAAATATCTTCATTCCCCTTTTTCCATGTTTTTCATGCCTCTCCTTCCATTTTGTTTTAGAAACTGTCAGTAGAGATATACAATCTTCAAAGAGCCTGCAAAGTTTTATTTCTGTATGATTTCAGATCATGCTTGTTGACTCCAAGGCACTGGTTTTCTAGATAAAAGGCCTAGTTTCCAGAAAAGGTGTACAACCTTTGAGAGACTGAATATTTATCAGTTATTGGCAATTTTCATTCTATCTTCCTCGCAGGTTTGTTTATTGTTTGTTTGTTTATTTAGATTTGTATGCCGCCCCTCTCCACAGACTCGGGGCAAGTCACAACAAAGTGGAAACAACAGTATATAACAAATCTAAATTTCTACTAAAACATTTTAAAAAACCCATTTTCTAAACAAGCATACATACACACATACCATTCATGAATTGTATATGCCCGGGGGAGATGTCTCAGTTCCCCCATGCCTGACAACACAGGTGGATCTTAAGAAGTTTACGAAAGGCAAGGAGAGTAGGGGCAGTTCTAATCTCCAGGGGGAGTTGGTTCCAGAGGGCCGGGGCCACCACAGAGAAGGCTCTTCCCCTGGGGCCCGCCAACCGACATTGTTTAGTTGACGGGACCCGGAGAGGGACCTAATCGGTCGCTGGGATTCGTGCGGCAGGAGGCGGTCTCGGAGATATTCTGGTCCAGTGCCATGAAGAGCTTTAAAGGTCATAACCAACACTTTGAATTGTGACCGGAAGTTGATCGGCAACCAATGCAGACTGCGGAGTGATGGCGAAACATGGGCATTCCTAGGTAGGCCCATGACTGCTCTCGCAGCTGCATTCTGCACGATCTGAAGTTTCCAAACACTTTTCAAAGGTAGCCCCATGTAGAGAGCATTACAGTAGTCGAACCTCGAGGTGATGAGGGCATGAGTGACTGTGAGCAGTGAGTCCCGGTCCAGATAGGGCCGCAACTGGTGCACCAGGCGAACCTGGGCAAATGCCCCCCTCGCCACAGCTGAAAGATGGTTCTCTAATGTGAGCTGTGGATCGAGGAGGACGCCCAAGTTGCGGACCCTCTCCGAGGGGGTCAATAATTCCCCCCCCAGGGTAATAGAAGGACAGATGGAATTGTCCTTGGGAGGCAAAACCCACAGCCACTCCGTCTTATCCGGGTTGAGTTTGAGTCTGTTGACACCCATCCAGGCCCCAACAGCCTCCAGACACCGGCACATCACTTCCACTGCTTCGTTGACTGGACATGGGGTGGAGATGTATCTCTCTTGGAAAGGAATCCAACAACAGTGCAGTTGTGTTGCTATTTGTACCGTTTCTACTGTTACACTAATTTATTAAGTGCCATTACTCAAATAATATATGCTGTACGCAACGGAATTTCATTTTAATGTAAGTCTATCAGTATACATCCAAGGTGACAGTAAAGATATTCTAAGTTCTAAGTTCTAAGTCATAATGGTGTGGTTTTATTGCTAGGTACAAATAGAACTTAGAACTTAGTTGGGCTAATCTAGACAGTTGCATTTTGGAATACGTTAGGCAGGGGACAATCTATATTTAGGACCCAGGGGGAACATCTGAGTACCTGGCACTACCACATTAATTCAGTTCAAAGCACTAAAAGGTAAACTTTAAAATATCAGACTTATATTTAGGTTTTTGCAATTTCCTATTGATTTATAATGGTCCCAAGCATCGGGCTCTTTAATCACAAACTTTCTGGCTACAGATTTTTATTAAAGGTGGATGAAAGTTTGGCGATGACATATGACGTCATCGGGCAGGAAAAACCGTGGTATAGGGGGGGAAACCGCAAAGTATTTTTTAATTAATATTTTTGAAAAACCATGGTATAGCCGTTTCGCGAAGTTCGAACCAGCGAAAATCGAGGGAACACTGTAAATGGCATTTCCTTAGGAATTATTCTTTCACTATTTTCTAAATAATTATTTCTGAAAAATGTGATATTCCATCCAAGATTGCTGATATTATTATCCTCTTTTAAAGAAATTATGTTACATTGCTATATAATGATCAGCATTTATTCACAAACTTAAAAAATGTAAGACATAATCTTCAGTTAACTTCTACGTTACTTACATAACTCATGAAGTTTGATTTTCTGGCATTGCAACAGGGAAAAGCTTATCTGAGAGTTGCTATGGTCTTCTATATCCTAGTAGAGAAATAAAGGAACGCCGTTGGGTTATTGGTTATTTAAAAATCAGCTGCAGCACTAACAGGGTATCAGAACCTGAGCAACTGCATATCTGCAATGAAAGAATGGTATAAAGGAAACATTCCCTAAATGTCAATTGCAGAATTTTAGAAAAAGGACCAACTATTGCATTTTCAAAACAAACCAAATAATTGAAATATAAGAAGAACATGTTTGCAAAATTGTGATTAAAAACATATTCCGCATGCATTTTGAATAATTTATTCTGAATCGATGGGGTTAAAAAGAAATAAAAAGAAATAAATAAATCAACAAAGTCCTATACAGAAGATGTCTGTCTTCAGAGTTAATCATTTTGAGCATCTTTGATCCTGGATTCCCCACCCCACCCAATTTCTTGGCCAGAAGGCAGGAAGGAAGACAGGAAAGGGGTAGCCACACTGACTGAGGATAATAACGGCTTCCATTCAACTCAGTTGTAGGATATAGGCTGGAGAAAACTAAAGTGTTTCTGAAGTAGCTAAATAAGATTTAGTCCTAGAAATGACTTCTAGGTTAGGTTAGGTTTAGGTTTATTGGATTTATATGCCGCCCCTCTCCGCAAACTCGGGGCGGCTCACAACAATAATAAAAAACAGTACAGTACATAATACCAAATCCAATGCCCACCCATCTAGTTACAATTTAAATTAATAATCTCATAAAAACAGTATATATAAAAAACAGGCACACAGTCAATCAATCATCAAAACAACATGGGCAAGGGGGAGGTGTTTTAGTTCCCCCATGCCTGACGGCAAAGGTGGGTCTTAAGGAGTTTACGAAAGGCAGGGAGGGTGGGGGCAATCCTAATCTCAGGGGGGAGCTGGTTCCAGAGGGTCGGGGCCCCCACAGAGAAGGCTCTTCCCCTTGGTCCCGCCAGACGACATTGTTTAGTCGACGGGACCCGGAGAAGGCCAACTCTGTGGGACCTAACCGGTCGCTGGGATTCGTGCGGCAGGAGGCGGTCCCAAAGATATTCTGGTCCGGTGCCATGAAGGGCTTTATAGGTCATAACCAACACTTTGAATTGTGACCGGAAACTGATCGGCAGCCAATGCAGACTGCGGAGTGTTGGAGTGATATGGGCATACTTGGAGAAGCCCATAATTGCTCTCGCAGCTGCATTCTGCACGATCTGAAGTTTCCGAACACTTTTCAAAGGTAGCCCCATGTAGAGAGTGTTACAGTAGTCGAGCCTCGAGGTGATGAGGGCATGAGTGACTGTGAGCAATGACTCCCGGTCCAAATAGGGCCGCAACTGGCGCACCAGGCGAACCTGGGCAAACGCCCCCCTCGCCACAGCTGAAAGGTGTTTTTCTAATGTGAGCTGTGGATCGAGGAGGACGCCCAAGTTGCGGACCCTCTCTGAGGGGGTCAATAATTCCCCCCCCAGGGTAATGGACGGACAGATAGAATTGTCCTTGGGAGGCAAAACCCACAGCCACTCCGTCTTGTCTGGATTGAGTTTGAGTTTGTTGACACCCATCCAGGCACTAGGTTGTAAATATCTAAAAGAACCCATCAGAGCCGTTGATTTCCATGATTCTAATGATGCTTAAAAGAAGGAAATGGCTACTTTCTTTCTGGGCAATAATAAGAGGACAGAAAATGTTGGTTTTACCATCTAGATATCTTTCTCCAAAGTCTACCATTCGCACTAGCAGAGCTGAACCAGAGCAAGAATCCCTTCTGTCCAGTATCTCTTTCCTACTATGGTTAGTTGAGTGTCTCTGGCTAAGACTCTTACATTCTGCAAACCCTGGGTGCCTCTGATTAATTAAGTCTCACATCCTGCACAGAAGTCAGGGTTTTGCCTGCTTTAAATCAATGTTTATAAACCTTGAGAACTTTAAAATTTGAGGATTTCAACTTCCGGAATTTCCAAGCCAGTTCATGGATGAATGAGAGTCATTCTACAATTTAATAAAGCCGAAGTTTCATTTTCTTGTGCTGGAATTTATATTAGAGTTTTAACTATTGCTTCTGTTTTCCTTTTGACTTTGGGATGGCAGGCCTGGTTGTAAATGTACAAAGTTATCCTTCTCTGCAAACAATGCAAAAATTTGTTCTGTGAATTATGGGACATTTTCTGTTATGAGGTCCTCAGGACATGTCTGATGAGCTATTACATTTTTAAAACAATTATTGTCAGTAGATCTTTGTAATCTGTGGATGTCTAGAAATATAAACTATTACAACTAAGCATGTATGACCTCCCAAGCTGACAAATAACAGCTCCAACTCTCTTTCCTAGTCTGCTAAGCATTGCTATAATCATCAACAGTTCTTTTCACAGAGAATGTTTCCTCTGACAAAATTCACAGTTTGAGACAAATATTTTTTTATTTAACTATGGCCATCAAACAAATAGACTTATAGCCATGTCTAACTGGCCTTCATAGCTTTAAAAAAAAATTTTTGTCACATCTCAGCTGGAATAACAATTATGTCACCTTAGAGCATTAGTTCTTGTGTTACTGTAAGTCTTGTTCTCTCTGGAAAAATGCATTGAGTGTTGGAGGAATGCTGTGTGACTATGATAAACTACTATTTTGTATAAAATTATATTCTGCTTATGGCTTTGGATCAGAAGAATAATGTGGCATATATGTTGAAGAAACTAATCACAGCTAAGTTTTGAGGTAGGCAAAGCTTAGCTGTGAGGTAGCTTTGTGCATCATCAGCCTCCACTTCTGGTAAATATTTAATTGAGTTGAATAGTGTTTTGAAGTGGCTGTCTGAGTTCACCTCATGATCCTTTTTATGATCTCTCAGAAGTAAATTCTCTCAGACACAGATGTTCACTGGCCTTTTTATAGATGATAGGAGTTCAGAGAATTATCCGATTCTAGAATTATAGAATTGGGACAATCCATTTAGATAACCATGACAAACCCCATGCTGACAGCTGGAAATATTATTGAATTACTCCTACAAATGGTTTTCTAGTGAGTGCTCAATACAACTATTAATGATAAACTGAAGGAATACGTTGCTCAAAAAAATAAAGGGAACACTTAAACAACAGAATATAACTCCAAGTAAATGAAACTTTTGTGAAATCAAACTGTCCCCTTAGGAAGCAACATTGATTGACAATCAATTTTACATGCCGTTGTGCAAATGGAATAGTTGTGCAAATGAAATATTCAATGAGAGTATTTCATTCATTCAGATCTAGGATGTGCTATTTGAGTGTTCCCTTTATTTTTTTGGGCAATATACATTGAATAGGCCAGGGGTAGGCAAGTTGGCTCTTCTATGACATGTGGACTTCAACTCCCAGAATTCCTGAGCCAATTATGCTAGTTCAAGAATTCTGGGAGTTGAAGTCCACATGTCATAGAAGAGCCAACTTTGCCTACTCCTGGTAGTTTACCCCTTTTCTCCAAAGCAGAAGGCCGTTCGCACCTTGCCCTTACTGACAGGCACATGCACGCTTGCCGGTGTTTGTGTGTGTTGCAGAAACATTCTGCATGCGTTCCCACTGTGATATGAATCAAAAGGTAAAATTAATAAATAATAAACTATATTCAGTATTTGAATTTGAAAAGTCTGAGGCAGCTCGTGTTTAAACGGTTCCTTTATTCAGCTGTTATTCGCAAGTGACTTCAGCAAGGAACGTGTCTGGCTTTTACACAGCACCAGACGCTCCTTTTATACTTTTTAACTTCCCGCCAAAACCCAACTGTCAGCGTCTTAGCCAATCAGAGGCGTCTAACAAAATTCAACTATTTACATGGCTTTTATACATACTCAACACCCCTCCCTCCTTAGTTTAGAAAAAACAGTTACACAGAAAGCCAGGTGACAAAATCATCCAATCGGCTCGGTCTGCGTGCAATCCTTTCGGACCTGCGC
This sequence comes from Erythrolamprus reginae, assembly GCF_031021105.1. Classification (NCBI taxonomy): domain Eukaryota; kingdom Metazoa; phylum Chordata; class Lepidosauria; order Squamata; family Dipsadidae; genus Erythrolamprus; species Erythrolamprus reginae. Next base: position 359,544,514 of record NC_091950.1, on the reverse strand, counting down.
AGATCATTTGAGTCTTGGCAATCGGCCAAAGAGGAGGTCGGCTCGCTAGCATCTCCACTGGCAGTCCAGGGCCCAGGTCGTGGAAAGGCCCCCAGTGTAGAGTCCGTGGGCACAACGCCGACCTCCGAGGATGCTGGCTCGACATCGCTGGAGGAAGATCGTGGAATTGGTGAGTAGATTTGCATGTCCATTAAATTTTGCTGTACAGTCCGTCCGTTGAGGTCCTCTGTAGAAAGCGAGGGCAAATAATCCAAGTTAGTGTTTCGGGCCATGGTGGCGTTCGATACAGGTGTGGACTCTTGGCGCCTTCGTAGGTGGTCGATGTGCCTTTTCCACACTCGACCATCGTCTAAACGCACATAGTATGTCTTTGGCGCAGTTTGTTGTAATATTGTCCCTTTTAACCAATTAAGTCCACCATCAAAGTTCTTTGCAAACACATTTTGACTTAAATACAAATTCCTTTCTGGATTTACAACATCATTTTTACATTCATAATACATAGGATGAAGTCTATCTATTGGGGACCTCAGTTTTCTCCCCATCAAAAGCTCAGCAGGGCTTTTTTGAGTGGTAGCATTTGGAGTGATGTGTTGGGTTAATAAGAATTGGTCAAGGTGTTCTTGCACCTCACCTGGTCCAGACCTGCATAAGGCTTCTTTGGCCACGCGCACGTACCTCTCAGCCAAACCATTAGCCCATGGGGAGTAAGGTGAGATGAGGGCGTGTCTGATGCCCAATTGATCTAAAAATAATTCCATTTGTCTGGCAGTTAACTGTGGACCATTATCTGACACCAATATGTCAGGGCAGCCATGTGTGGCAAAAAGACGGCGGAGGGCCTTAATGGTGGCACTAGTGGTGATGTTGCTCATGGCAATAATTTCTACCCATTTAGAATAAGCATCCACAATTACTAAAAAGTACTGTGACCCAACTGGGCCTGCAAAATCAATATGAATTCTTGACCATGGTCCCTTTGGTTGTTCCCACTCCATTGGTGTGGTTCTAGGGGGGTTTGGCCTAGACTCTTGACATGGATCACAAGTGAATTGTATTAAAGAGATGTGGATCTCATGCCTGGTTGCTTAATACATTTCAGTCTTCAAATATTTTAACTTCCAAATAACTTTTCCAAGTGCCTAACTTGAAACAAATTACATGCCTCAGAGTTTTCTTTCAAATGTGATATTTTAAATTGAAAGGATTTTTTTTAAAAAAAGACATCACCTAGCTTGTATCACAAGAGGGGGTTTAATTCATGATAGAAGAATACAACAGTTCATGTTGCCATCTTGATTAGTATATCCCGGCCTGGGGTAAGGGTGTCTCTGAGTCCCCGTTAAGTCTTTTTTTAAAATGTTGTAAATGTTGTTTTATAGGAGTTATGTTTTCAAAGACTGTATTGCATATATTGTAAGTTGCCCAGAATCTTTCAGGAATCAAACAACCTTAAAAATGTAATAAATAATAATGCTTTGTTTTAAAAAGCTTTGCTGTGAATGCTTTGCTGTGCTTTTAATTTGCTGGCAGGTGATATGAAAGTGTATTTTCCTGGATTAGTTTGGTTGAAATGTAAATATTGCTAATGTTACTAACATAATAAATTTATAGACCTTTAGAACTGTATGGGATTTAGTTGGCTTGTTGAACGTTGTAAGTACAGTCTGTGTATGATTTTCTTCCCTTTCTTCCCTTCTGTACAGATTTATTTATTATTTATTTGTTTATTTATTTATTTATTTATTTATTTATTATTTAGATTTGTATGCCGCCCCTCTCCGCAGACTCACAACAAAGTGAAACAATTTACAACAAATCTAAATTACAGTTTAAAAATATTTTTTAAAAACCCCATTTTCTAAACAAACATACATACAGACATACCATTCATAAATTGTATATGCCTGGGGGAGATGTCTCAGTTCCCCCATGCCTGACGACAAAGGTGGGTCTTAAGGAGCTTACGAAAGGCAAGGAGAGTAGGGGCAGTTCTAATCTCCGGGGGGAGTTGGTTCCAGAGGGTCGGGGCCACCACAGAGAAGGCTCTTCCCCTGGGGCCTGCCAACCGACATTGTTTAGTTTACGGGACCCGGAGAAGGCCCACTCTGTGGGACCTAATCGGTCGCTGGGATTCATGCGACAGCAGACGGTCTCGGAGATATTCTGGTCCAGTGCCATGAAGGGCTTTAAAGGTCATAACCAACACTTTGAATTGTGACCGGAAATTGATCGGCAACCAATGCAGACTGCGGAGTGTTGGTGAAACATGGGCATACCTAGGTAAGCCCATGACTGCTCTCGCAGCTGCATTCTGCACGATCTGGAGTTTCCGAACACTTTTCAAAGGTAGCCCCATGTAGAGAGCATTACAGTAGTGGTATTAAGAGGCATTAATAATGAGCCCAGTTTTTGAAGGATGCAGTTATATTTTCTGCAAGCAGACTCATCAAAAAAGATTAATGCACTTGATTTTGTTTGGTTAAACCTGTTAGAAGTTTAGGAGGCAAACACAATAGAGAAAGCAGGCTAAACTAAAAAAATATATATTTTAAAAAAGTCATGATAGATAACTTCAACAATATAGACAAGCATTTTATTTTCAAAATATAACTTTATCAAATTTTCATAAAATTTTGATGGTAGGTAGCATTCAATATAGATTACTGTAAAAGACATGCTGAATATTCCTGTTCCTATCTTAAGTGATAAACCTTAAACTAAGTTTTATTTTGACAGAACTCAAAAGCCCCTCCCCCCTTTCCCCTCCTCGCCTGCTCGTGAGAGCTGCAGCAACAGCTCTTTCGTGGAAGAGTCTCTCTCGGCAGCAGTGAGCAGTAGAGACCTGGGGGCTTTGAGAACCTTCTCCCCCCACCTCCTCCACCCCTCCTGCCAGTGAGCTGAAGAGCTGAGTTGAAGAATTCCGCTGTGCAGTGGGGAAGGGGAGCGACTGGCTACAAACGGCTATGCAAAGCGCAGCAGGGGAGATGAAGTGAGTCATCAAGACTGCACTGAACCTGAAAGTCCTGCGCTAAAGTTTGATTTCCACTGAGCGGCCACACACCCGCCCACCTTAGAGGGAACAGTGGACCAAAGTGCCTTTTTTCCTTACTACTAGATCCCATTCCCCCCAAAATGCTTTAATCTCTAGGAGCAGGACAAATCTTCTCAAGTCCCTCCAAAGACCGTCCCACCAGATGAAAAAGAGAGGAAGTTGCAGACAGTTGCCTTTAGAAAGTGTTTTTGTCCAGCAGAGAATTTGGAAGGTTGTCTGAAGAGACAGTTTCAATAAGAAACTGGACCCTTAAAACTGATCTTTCACTGTCAAGAAAAGCTTCTATGACCTAAGTAGTGACACTCAACTGGGCTAGGTCCTCACCATGCATATCTTTGCAGAGAATTAGCTAGAGGGGACCCAGAGCACTTGGAAGGGCACCAACCCAAGGAAAGCTAGCACAGAGTGAAGTCTAGTACTCCCAACCATGAAAGTACCCTCTTGAAGGATATAATATGGGCAACAGGAGATATCCTGGATAGTGGCAGAGAACAATTTCCTTTTTTCATTCTAATTGCTCTTTCATAATTGAAACATTTGAGAGGGGAAAAGGCAGAACAGGGAATTAGAAAAAAGGGAAAGAAACAAAAGAAATATTAGTGAATAAGCAGAGGTTTCAATTGGCATTTCATGAACTACTTGAATGGAGTATATTAGGATTGTTTTTTTAAAAAGCAGACTATAAAAATCTGAGCAAGATATTAATATATTGTATATAACATTGGAGAAGTACATATCAATATATAGAAAAGGAAAAAAAATCAGTAAAAACATTCTTTAAAAGTTGCTCAATTTCAAATTCCATTCTATCTGAATTTGAATTTTTTCAGATGATACTACTAAAATCTACCATTCTCTTTTTTAATATTTATATTTCCCTTAGATTGTACTGGATAATCTATAGGAAATACATGTTTATATTGCCTTATGTATTTTTGAAAGTTTTTAGGGATATCTAAGGAAGAACTATAAAGAAAGACTCACAAAGGACATACAAAGATTTGCAGGGAATAGATTTCTGGATTTAGTTATTCAAATTAGAATTCTAAGTATAACAGGTTTTACATCTACAATCTTCATGTTGGTTGAAAAATATTTTCCTACTTCAAATCCAATATATCTATGACTTAGGTTGTAGGGATAGTACAATATTGGATTCTTCATTTGCTTCTTTTTTATTTTGGTATGCATCACAAAAATGAAGTCTTTTCCAGGAGGAAAGAATAGAGAAACTGAGCATCAATGAGAAAAAGGCAATGCCAAGAAGGTGGCTGCTAGAACAAAGACATTTTTTTCCAGAAACTTTCAGAATGCAAGATTGGCAAGATTGCAGATGATAGACCATAGTCAAGAGATTCCCTCCTGCTCTATCCCAAAGAATTTTCATTGCTGAAATTAAATAAAAAGTCCATGGGAGGCCATGGAAAATCTTTGGAAAAGGGAAAGCAGAGCCCAGTACACAGAATTATCTGGTTATTAAGCCAAACCCTATGTACACAATTGTATCTGCTCCCCTTTGTGACATGACTGGATTTCCTTGAGCAACGATCAGGGCCATTGGCACCTCACAGCTCACTTCATAAAAGCCCACTGCAGCACCACATCTGCCACCAGCTGAACCTCCATATTTAATATGCCTCCTTTCAAGATACTAAATTTGAATGCTACCACTTTCTTCATAGGGGAACTCCCAGACATCAAATGGTCAATACAGAAGAAACCAAAGATGGAATAATGAAGGGCTGCTGGAAAGAAAAGAAAAGTTTGCTGGAAAACTTGTTGAGGAGGTCAGCATATTTGAAGTACAAAACCCTCAGAGCCCGAGGACTGAAGTTGGCTGATGTCTGAAAAACAAACCTACCTGAAGCTGGTTGACGGATCCTGGAAAGAAATCCATGAGCTGAACCCAGGAAGGATTCTGAATGGATCCAATGCAACAAAATGCCTATGAGCAAAGAGGAGGTAGGCCACAGAGTACTTATTTGTAAATGTCAGCTCTCAAATGTGGTGCAAGAGAAAAGTGTCATGACAGCTTAGTCTGGTATGGTCGCTGTATGGAAGAATAAACTAAGGAACCGTCTTACGCCAGTCTATTAGTGGCATTAGTGCAGCTAAACATAGTGAAATAAAAATGAAAATGAATTTAGGCTGGGGTAGATCTTTGGGATATACATATTTCAGATGAAGTGGCCTACTCAGTCTATCTTTGCTTTCCTTGCAGCATGTCTCTTGATACACCAGGCTATTCCAGGAGGGAAGCTGTGAATTAGTTTAGTTTAGTTTAGTTTAATCAGATTTGTATGCCGCCCCTCTCCGCAGACTCGGGGCGGCTCACAGCAACAGCAATACAAGACAAATCCAATATTAAATTAATTTTAAGAACACCACAAGTTAAAAACCAATCATACACACTAGCATACCATACAAAAATTTTATAAGCCTAGGGGGAAGGAACATGTCAATTCCCCCATGCCTGACGACAGAGGTGGGTTTTAAGGAGCTTACGAAAGGCTAGGAGGGTGGGGGCAACTCTGATATCTGGGGGGAGTTGATTCCAAAGGGTCGGGGCCACCACAGAGAAGGCTCTTCCCCTGGGTCCCGCCAAACGACATTGTTTAGTTGACGGGACCCGGAGAAGGCCAACTCTGTGGGACCTAACTGGTCGCTGGGATTCGTGCGGCAGAAGGCGGTCCCGGAGATATTCTGGTCCGGTGCCATGAAGGGCTTTATAGGTCATAACCAACACTTTGAATTGTGACCGGAAACTGATCGGCAACCAATGCAGACTGCGGAGTGTTGGTGTGACATGGGCAAATTTAGGAAAGCCCATGATAGCTCTCGCAGCTGCATTCTGCACGATCTGAAGTTTCCGAACACTTTTCAAAGGTAGCCCCATGTAGAGAGCGTTACAGTAGTCGAGCCTCGAGGTGATGAGGGCATGAGTGACTGTGAGCAGTGACTCCCGGTCCAAATAGGGCCGCAACTGGTGCACCAGACGAACCTGGGCAAACGCCCCCCTCGCCACAGCTGAAAGATGTTTCTCTAATGTGAGCTGTGGATCGAGGAGGACGCCCAAGTTGCGGACCCTCTCTGAGGGGGTTAGTGACTCCCCCCCCAGGGTGATGGATGGACAGATGGAATTGTCCTTGGGAGGCAAAACCCACAGCCACTCCGTCTTATCCGGGTTGAGTTTGAGTCTGGAGAATGGAGAATCAATGAATAGGGGGAAATAGTTAAGCTTGTGATGGGTAATAGGCAAGTTCCATAGAAAGTTCCTAAGTGGGATGGGAAGATTGTAACTAATATACTGTACTCATTTAGTTTCCTTCCACTACGTACCTCAACAAGCTGTTTTGTCAATTGGCTTGAAAGTTTAAAAAGGCAAGTTCTCTAGAAGACTTGCTGAGTGGAACAGCTCATTTCCAGCATGTAGCCCTCTATCTCCATTGCCTAAAGCACACTGAGGTCGAGAAAACAGAACTAGGAAAAACTGACCAAGAGACGCTGTTTGATAATCCACGAATGGAAGCCGGTTGATGATTGTGAGTGGATGGTGTGTGATTGACGTCTAGATGGGCGGTGTGTACCATCCCAAAGTGGATGCAGCCCGCAGTATGCTGGTGTGCAAGTATCAGAGTTGTCGAAAGTGTTTGTGGTGTAAGAGAGAAGTCTGGTGTTCGCTTTAGTCCGATGCGGGGGCAGCATGGAAATATAAGCCCTAGTCCCAGTTTTGTCGGGTCTTGTGATGCTGTGAATGCAGAAAAGCATCCTTATGAAGTGGAACGAATGGAAACTGGTGGATATTCTTCAGAGGAAGCCAGTGGAATTGGGTAACTGTTAGTGAGGTATAATGTTTAGGACTAAAGCTTGTAGATCTCTTTTGGTAGATAGTAGATAAGGTTGAAAGTCCTTTTTTGGTATGAAAATGAAATTAAACCAGTGGATTTTCTTCGGTGGGGGCCAGTGGAATATGGCAGCGGTTGCTGAGGTATAATGTCCAGGACTGAGCTGGTAGATCTCTTTCAGTACATGGTAGATAAGATTTAAGGTCCCTTTTTGTTATGGAGATCTCTCACCCAAAGGACAGATGCCGGCTGATGTCATTTCAATGGACCTAGCAAAAATGGACGAGAGACACTATGTTCACATTCATGAATGGAAGCCAGTGCATGATTGTGAATGGATGGAGTGTGACTGAGTGTGCAGATGGGCTGTATGCACCATCCCATAATGGATGCAGACCGCAGTATGCTGGTGTACAAGTATCTGAGTTTTCGAATGTGTTTCTGGTGGAAGAGAGAAGTCTGGCTTAGTCCGATTTGGGGGCAGCATGTAACTATGAGCCCTAGTCCCAGCTTTGTTGGGTCTTGTGATGCTTTGAATACAGATAAGCGTCCTTATGATGTGGAAACCAGTGAATATTAATGAGGTACAATGTTCTGGGCTGAGGCTGGGGGATTCTTTGGAAGATACATGTTGCAAACAAGCTGGCCTGCTCAGTGTACTTTGTTTTCCTTGCAGCATGCCCTTTGGTACTGCTGTCTATACCTGGACAGAAGCTGACAATAGAGCATCAATGCGAATGGATGGAGTGTGACTGAGTTTGCAGATGGGCGGTGTGCACCATCCCTTAGTGGATGCAGCCCTCAGTAGGCTGGTCTGCAAGTATCAGAGTTTTTGAATGTGTTTGGGCAGTGTGCGGATGGGTGGTGTGCAGATGGTTGGTGTTGGAAGGCTGGTGTGCGGATGGTTGGTATATGGATGGTTGGTGTGCGGATGTGCGGTGTGCAGATGGTTGGTTTGCGTATGGGCGGTTTGTGGATAGTTGGTCTGTGGATGGTTGCTTTGTGGATGGGCGGTGTGCACCATCCCATAGTGGATGCAGCACAATGGAGTGTGACTGAGTTTGCAGATGGGCGGTGTGCACCATCCCATAGTGGATGCAGCCCTCAGTATCCTGGTCTGCAAGTCTCAGAGTTTTCGAATGTGTTCGGGCAGTCTGCGGATGGGTGGTGTGCGCATGGCTAGTATGCACCATCCCATAGTGCATGCAATCCGATGTAGTGTGACTGAGGTTGTAGATGGGCAGTGTGAACCATCCCAGAGTAGATGCAGCACGCATTACCCTGGTGTGCAAGTATCTGAGTTTTTGAATGTGTTTGTGATGGAAGAGATGTATGGTGTCGGTTTTGTCAAATGCGGAGGCTGCGTGGTAGTATAATCCCTATTCCCAACTTTGTCGGGTCTTCTGGTGCTGTGAATGCAGATTAGCATCCTTACGATGTGGAACGAATGGAAAGCGGAGTATATTCCTCAGATGAAGCCAGTGGAATTGGGGAACTGTTATTGAAGTACAATGTTTAGGACTAAGGCTTTTAGATCTCTTTTGGTAAAGGATAGGTAAGATTGAAGGGGTTTTTTGGTATCAAAATGAAATGAAACCGGTGGATATTCATCGGTGGTAGCCAGTGCAATTTGGCACAGATTCCTGAGGTATAATATTCAGGACTGAGGCTGGTAGATCTCTTTCGGTAGATGGTATATAAGATTGAATGTCCTTTTTTGGTATGAAAATGAAATGAAACCGGTGGATATTCATCGGTGGTAGCCAATGGAATGTGGCACAAATTCCTGAGGTAAAATGTTCAGGACTGAGGCTGGTAGATGTCTTTCGGTAAATGGTATATAAGATTGAATGTCCTTTTTTGGTATGAAAATGAAATGAAACCAGTGGCTATCATTTGGTTGAATCCAGTGACAATTGGCACAGATTCCTGAGGTATAGTGTTCAGGTCCTTAGGTATAATGTTCACGACTGGTAGATCTCTTTCGGTAGATGCTAGATAGGTTTGATGGTCCTTTTTTGGTTTGGAACCCTCTCACCCCATGAAGAGATTCCGGCTGATGTCATTTAGATAGACCTAGGAAAATGGACGAGGGACACTTTGTTCAAATACATGAATGGAAGCCGCTGCATGATTGTGAATGGATGGAGTGTGACTGAGTGTGCGGATGGGTGGTTTGCCCCATCCCATAGTAGATGCAGCCCGCATGACGCTGGTGTGCAAGTATCTGAGTTTTCGAATGTGTTTGTGATAGAAGAGATGTATGGTCTCGGCTTAGTCTGATGCGTAGGATGCGTGGAAGTATAAGCCATAGTCCCAGCTTTGTCGGGTCTTGTGGTGCTGTGAATGCAGATTAGCGTCCTTATGATGCAGAACGAGTGGAAAGCGGAGTATATTCCTGAGAGGAAGCCCGTGGAATTGGGGAACTGTTAGTGGAGTACAATGTTTAAGAATTAGGCTTGTAGATCATTTTTGGTAGAGGGTAGATAAGATTGAAGGTTCAGTTTTGGTATGAAAACGAAATCAAACCGGTGTGTATTTTTCAGTGGAAGTCAGTGGAATTTGGCAAGATTCCTGAGGTATGATTTTCAGGATTGAGGCTGGTAGATCTCTTTTGGTAGATGGTAGATAAGGCTGAAGATAATGTTTTGGTGTGAAAATGAAATCAAAATGGTGGATATTCTTCAGTGGAAGCCAGTGGAATTGAGGAACTGTTAGCGAGGTGCAATGTTCTGGAGTTAGGGAACTGTTAGTGAGGTACAATGTTTTAGGCTTTGGCTGGGGGATTCTTTGGAAGATACATGTTGCAAACGAGCTGGCCTGCTCAGGGTACTTTGTTTTCCTTGCAGCATGCCCTTTCGCACTCCTGTCTATTCCTGGACAGAAGCTGACAATAGAGCATCAATGAACAGAGGACAATAATGTGCAAGCTTACGATGGCTAATAGAAAGGCAAGTTCCATAGAAAGTTTCTAAGTCAAACTGGACCTTTAAAAGGAGCATTCCTCAAAAGGGAAGGGAAAAGCAGTATTCCTCCTAAAATGGGGATATTTGGCCACTCCCCCAGAAGAAGCGAGCCCTACTCTGAATCTGCTCCATAGGTCCATGATTAAGTTTTTGCAAAGCAAACCTAGCAAATTTTCTCCAGGGGGGTATAGCCCAAGTATATCCCTTATCCATTGTTTGCTCTTTTCTTTGCCTCCCATTACTCATTCTAAGGGCAGTCCTCCTCTCAGGGCTGCAGGGTAAAATCTATCCTGAAGGCCCTTGGAATCGTTTTCCAATACCTCTCCCCAATACCTCTGATGGAGACAATGGAATATTTTTGCAAAGGATAAACAGAACCTGCTTCCTAGACTTATAACTCCATGTATATCTTCTCCAGCGGTATCTTCTCCCCTTCATGACATGATTGTGTTTGTTTGGGCAACAATCAGGGACATTCATAGCTTATGGAACTAAAGGCCCGCTTTACATATATCACTAGCCAGTCCAGCGTGGGTAAGGTCTTCATCATTAATGGTCTTTCTTTGCAGAGCGTGCTTTTTGCCGGTTTCTTCAGAAGACAACTTCTTCCGCAACTAAAGTCAATCCAGAGGAACCCAATGGTGGAACAGGAAAGACGGGATGAAAAGGCAAGTTCTCTAGAGGACTTGCTGAGTGGAACAGCTCATTTCCAGCATGTAGCCCTCTATCTCCATTGCCTAAAGCAGATTGAGGTTGGGAAAACAGACCTAGGAAAAGCTGACCAAGGGACACTGTTTGATAATCCATTAGTGGATGCCGGTGCATGATTGTGGATCGATGGAGTGTGAATGAGTTTGCAGATGGGCGGTGTGCACCATCCCATGGTTGATGCAGTCGGCAGTATGCTGATGTGCAATTCTCTGAGTTTTGGAATGTGTTCGTGGTGCAAGAGAGAGGTGTGGTGTCGGAGTGTACGGATGGGCGGTGTGTGGATGGGTGGTGTGCAGATGGGCGGTGTGCACCAGCCCATAGTGGATGCAGCCCGCATTATGCAGGTGTGCAAATATCTGAGTATTCGAATGCGTTTATGATGGAAGAAAGAGGTATGGTGTTGGAGTGTGCGGATGCTTGATGTGCCGATGGGCGGTATGTGAATGGTTGGTGTACGGATGGTTTGTAAGTGGATGGGTGGTGTGCGGATGGGCGTTGTGCGGATGGGCGTTGTGCGGATGTGCGGTGTGCACCATCCCATAATGGATGCAGCACGATAGAGTGTGACTGAGTTTGCAGATGGGAGGTGTGCACCATCCCATAGTGGATGCAGCCCTCAGTATGCTGGTCTGCAAATATCAGGGTTTCGAATCTGTTAGGGCAGTGTGCGGATGGGTGGTGTGCACCATCCCATAGTGGATGCAGCCCGCGTTACGGTGGTGTGCAAGTATTTGAGTTTTTGAATGTGTTTGTGATGGAAGAGATGTATGGTGTCAGCTTTGTCTAATGCGGAGGCTGCGTGGTAGTATAATCCCTAGTCCCAACGTTGTCGGTTCTTCTGGTGCAGTGAATGCAGATTAGCGTCCTTATGATGTGGAACGAGTGGAAAGCGGAGTATATTCCTCAGATGAAGCCAGTGGAATTGGTGAATTGTTACTGAAGTACAATGTTTAGGAGTAAGGCGTGTAGATCTCTTTTGGTAAAGAATAGGTAAGATTGAAGGGTTTTTTTTGGTATGAATACATGAATGGAAGGCTTGTAGATCTCTTTTGGTAGAGGGTAGATAAGATTGAAGGTTCTTTTTTGGTATGAAAATGAAATCAAACCGGTGTGTATTCTTCAGTGGAAGCCAGTGGAATTTGGCACAGATTCCTGAGGTATAATTTTCAGGACTGAGGCTGGTAGATCTCTTTTGGTAGATGGTAGATAAGGCTGAAGATACTGTGTTGGTGTGAAAATGAAATCAAACTGGTGGATATTCTTCGGTGGAAGCCAGTGGAATTGGGGAACTGTTAGTGAGGTACAATGTTTTAGGCTTTGGCTGGGGGATTCTTTGGAAGATACATGTTGCAAACGAGCTGGCCTGCTCAGGGTACTTTGTTTTCCTTGCAGCATGCCCTATGGTACTCCTGTCTATTCCTGGACAGAAGCTGACAATAGAGCATCAATGAACAGAGGACAATAATGTGCAAGCTTACGATGGCTAATAGAAAGGCAAGTTCCATAGAAAGTTTCTAATTCAAACTGGACCTTTAAAAGGAGCATTCCTCAAAAGGGAAGGGAAAAGCAGTATTCCTCCTAAAATGGGGATATTTGGCCACTTCCCCAGAGGAAGCGAGCCCTACTCTGAATCTGCTCCATAGGTCCATGATTAAGTTTTTGCAAAGCAAACCTAGCAAATTCTCTCCAGGGGGGTATAGCCCAAGTATATCCCTTACCCATTCTTTGCTCTTTTCTTTGCCTCCCATTACTCATTCTAAGGGCAGTCCTCCTCTCAGGGCTGCAGGGTAAAATCTATCCTGAAGGCCCTTGGAATCGTTTTCCAATACCTCTCCCCAACACCTCTGATGGAGGCAATGGAATATTTTTGCAAAGGATAAACAGAACCTGCTTCCTAGACTTATAACTCCATGTATATCTTCTCCAGCGGTATCTTCTCCCCTTCATGACATGATTGTGTTTGTTTAGGCAACAATCAGGGACATTCATAGCTTATGGAACTGAAGGCCCACTTTACATATATCACTAGTCAGTCCAGCGTGGGTAAGGTCTTCATCATTAATGGTCTTTCTTTGAAGAGCGTGCTTTTTGCCGATTTCTTCAGAAGACAACTTCTTCGGCAACTAAAGTCAACCCAATGGTGGAACAGGAAAGACGGGATGAAAAGGCAAGTTCTCTAGAAGACTTGCTGAGTGGAACAGCTCATTTCCAGCATGTAGCCCTCTATCTCCATTGCCTAAAGCAGATTGAGGTTGGGAAAACAGACCTAGGAAAAGCTGACCAAGGGACACTGTTTGATAATCCATTAGTGCAGGGGTCGGGAACCTATGGCTCGCGAGCCAGATATGGCTCTTTTGATGGCCGTATCTGGCTCGCAGACAGGGCTCCTAGCACTGAGCTCCCGCTCGCAGCTGTCCCCTGGCTCCTGCTCGATGCCACGGTTTTCGGCGCTGTCCTGCTGGGCCCCAAAGACGGAAGGCAGGAAGAAGGAGAGCTCCAGTCTTCTCGCCTTTTTCCCGCCTTCCATCTTTGGGGCACAGCAGGACAGCGCCGAAAACCGCGGCATCGAGCAGAAGCCGGGGGACAGCTGCGAGCGGGAGCCCCAGGAGGGAAGTACCGGCAGCGCCCCGCCCAGCTGAAGCTTCACTGGCGTCGGCGGCAAATGTCCTTTGTGGCCCGGTGGGGGGGGGCTGCAGCGGCCGCAGGCAGTCGCAGGGAGATGGCGGCGGCGAGAGGGAGCTCCAGCTGGGCTGGGGGTTCGGGGGGGCCATGAACGCCGCCCGGAGCCAATGGCTTCTTTTGGGCTTACTTGAATTCCTGCTGCTGGTAAGCGCGCGCGGGTGGCCCGGTGGGAAGGGCGAGGCGCGAGGGGGAGGCAAGTGGAGAAGCGGAGAGAGAGAGAAGTGGACCAAAAGAAAGAAAAGGGAAAGAGAGGGAGGGAAAGAGAAATGGAGAGGAAGGAAGGAGGGAGGGGAGGGAGGGAGAGAAGGAAGGAAGAGAAAGGAGGGTAGAAAGAGAGGGAGAGAGAGAGGAGAGAGAAAGGAAGAGGAGAGATAGAAAGGAAGAGAGAGAAAGAAAGAGGGATAGAAAGAGAGAGAGAGTGAGAGATGCTCAGTGAGCCTTTCTTTGAAGTTGCCTTTCTTTCTTTCTTTCTTTCTTTCTTTCTTTCTCTCTTTCTCTTTCTCTCTTTCTCTCTTGCTCTCTTGCTCTTTCATTCTTTTTTCTTTCTCTTGCTTTCTTTCTTTCTCTTTCTTTCTCTCCTTCCTTCCCTCCTTCCATTTCTTTCATTCCCCCTCTCTATTTTTATTTCTCTTTCATTCTTTCTTTCTCTCTTTCTTGCTTTCTTTCTTTCTTTTTCTTTCTCTCTTTTACCTTCCCTTCCTCTATTTCTTCTTTTCTTTCTCCTTCCTACCTTCTTCCCTCCCTCCCTTCCTTCAGTCCTTCCTCTCTTACTCTCCCCTTTCATAAGTTTCCTTGCTTCCTTCCTCTGTTCCTGTCCCTTCCCCCTTTCTTTCTTTCTTTCCTTCCTTCCTTCCCTCCCTCCATTTCTTGCTTTCCTTCTCCTTCCTCCCTTGTTTCCTCCCTCATTCCCTTCTTTCACTCCTTCTTCTCTTACTCTCCCCTTTCACACCTTTCCTTGCTTTCTTTGCACCCTTCCTCTGTTCCTGTCCCTTCCCTCTTTCCTTCCTTCCTTCCCACCCTCCGTCCATTCATTCACCCATTCCTCTCTTGATCGCCCCTTTTACCATTCCTTCCTTCCTTCCTTCCGATGTGGGCCTGGGCCAGCAGAGTAGTTTGCTTTTGCACCCCGTCTCGAGCTCCCTTGGTGCCAACCCGGCCCTCCCCACTTCAGAGAGAAGGGGGAGAAAGAGAGAGAGAGAAAGAGAAAGAGAGAGATAAAAAGAGAAAGATAGAGGGAGGGAGAGAAAGAGATAGAAAGAGACAAAGAGAGGGGGAGAGAAAGAGAGAGAGAAAGAAAGAGAGAAAGGGAGATACGTACGGCTCTCGCGGAATTATATTTCAAAATATGTGGCGTTTACGGCTCTCTTAGCCAAAAAGGTTCCTGACCCCTGCATTAGTGGATGCCGGTGCATGATTGTGGATGGATGGAGTGTGAATGAGTTTGCAAATGGGCGGTGTGCACCATCCCATGGTTGATGCAGTCGGCAGTATGCTGATGTGCAATTCTCTGAGTTTTGGAATGTGTTCGTGGTGCAAGAGAGAGGTCTGGTGTCGTAGTGTACGGATGGGCGGTGTGTGGATGGGTGGTGTGCAGATGGGCGGTGTGCACCAGCCCATAGTGGATGCAGCCCGCATTATGCAGGTGTGCAAATATCTGAGTTTTCGAATGTGTTTGTGATGGAAGAGAGAGGTATGGTGTCGGAGTGTGCGGATGCTTGATGTGCTGATGGGCGGTATGTGGATGGTTGGTGTACGGATGGTTGGTATGTGGATGGGTGGTGTGCGGATGGGCGGTGTGCACCATCCCATAGTGGATGCAGCACGATGGAGTGTGACTGAGTTTGCAGACGGGAGGTGTGCACCATCCCATAGTGGATGCAGCCCTCAGTATGCTGGTCTACAAATATCAGGGTTTCGAATGTGTTCGGGCAGTGTGCGGATGGGTGGTGTGCGGATTGCCGGTCTGCACCATCCCATAGTGCATGCAACCCGACGCAGTGTGACTGAGGTTGGAGATGGGCGGTGTGCACCATCCCATAGTGGATGCAGCCTGCGTTACGGTGGTGTGCAAGTATCTGAGTTTTTGAATGTGTTTGTGATGGAAGAGATGTATGGTGTCAGCTTTGTCTAAGGCCGAGGCTGCCTGGTAGTATAATCCCTAGTCCCAACTTTGTCGGGTCTTCTGGTGCTGTGAATGCAGATTAGTGTCCTTATGATGTGGAACGAGTGGAAAGCGGAGTATATTCCTCAGTTGAAGCCAGTGGAATTGGTGAATTGTTACTGAAGTACAATGTTTAGGAGTAAGGCGTGTAGATCTCTTTTGGTAAAGAATAGGTAAGATTGAAGGGTTTTTTTGGTATGAATACATGAATGGAAGGCTTGTAGATCTCTTTTGGTAGAGGGTAGATAAGATTGAAGGTTCTTTTTTGGTATGAAAATGAAATCAAACCGGTGTGTATTCTTCAGTGGAAGCCAGTGGAATTTGGCACAGATTCCTGAGGTATAATTTTCAGGACTGAGGCTGGTAGATCTCTTTCGGTAGATGGTAGATAATGCTGAAGATACTGTGTTGGTGTGAAAATGAAATCAAACTGGTGGATATTCTTCGGTGGAAGCCGGTGGAATTGGGGAACTGTTAGTGAGGTACAATGTTTTAGGCTTTGGCTGGGGGATTCTTTGGAAGATACATGTTGCAAATGAGCTGGCCTGCTCAGGGTACTTTGTTTTCCTTGCAGCATGCCCTATGGTACTCCTGTCTATTCCTGGACAGAAGCTGACAATAGAGCATCAATGAACAGAGGACAATAATGTGCAAGCTTACGATGGCTAATAGAAAGGCAAGTTCCATAGAAAGTTTCTAATTCAAACTGGACCTTTAAAAGGAGCATTCCTCAAAAGGGAAGGGAAAAGCAGTATTCCTCCTAAAATGGGGATATTTGGCCACTCCCCCAGAGGAAGCGAGCCCTACTCTGAATCTGCTCCATAGGTCCATGATTAAGTTTTTGCAAAGCAAACCTAGCAAATTCTCTACAGGGGGGTATAGCCCAAGTATATCCCTTATCCATTGTTTGCTCTTTTCTTTGCCTCCCATTACTCATTCTAAGGGCAGTCCTCCTCTCAGGGCTGCAGGATAAAATCTATCCTGAAGGCCCTTGGAATCGTTTTCCAATACCTCCCCCAACACCTCTGATGGAGGCAATGGAATATTTTTGCAAAGGATAAACAGAACCTGCTTCCTAGACTTATAACTCCATGTATATCTTCTCCAGCGGTATCTTCTCCCCTTCATGACATGATTGTGTTTGTTTGGGCAACAATCAGGGACATTCATAGCTTATGGAACTAAAGGCCCACTTTACATATATCACTAGCCAGTCCAGCGTGGGTAAGGTCTTCATCATTAATGGTCTTTCTTTGCAGAGCGTGCTTTTTGCCGGTTTCTTCAGAAGACAACTTCTTCGGCAACTAAAGTCAATCCAGAGGAACCAAATGGTGGAACAGGAAAGACAGGATGAAAAGGCAAGTTCTCTAGAGGACTTGCTGAGTGGAACAGCTCATTTCCAGCATGTAGCCCTCTATCTCCATTGCCTAAAGCAGATTGAGGTTGGGAAAACAGACCTAGGAAAAGCTGACCAAGGGACACTGTTTGATAATCCATTAGTGGATGCCGGTGCATGATTGTGGATGGATGGAGTGTGAATGAGTTTGCAGATGGGCGGTGTGCACCATCCCATGGTTGATGCAGTCGGCAGTATGCTGATGTGCAATTCTCTGAGTTTTGGAATGTGTTCGTGGTGCAAGAGAGCGGTCTGTTGTCGGAGTGTACGGATGGGCGGTGTGTGGATGGGTGGTGTGCAGATGGGCGGTGTGCACCAGCCCATAGTGGATGCAGCCCGCATTATGCAGGTGTGCAAATATCTGAGTTTTCGAATGTGTTTGTGATGGAAGAGAGAGGTATGGTGTCGGAGTGTGCGGATGCTTGATGTGCTGATGGGCGGTATGTGGATGGTTGGTGTACGGATGGTTGGTATGTGGATGGGTGGTGTGCGGATGGGCGTTGTGCGGATGGGCGGTGTGCACCATCCCATAGTGGATGCAGCACGATGGAGTGTGACTGAGTTTGCAGACGGGAGGTGTGCACCATCCCATAGTGGATGCAGCCCTCAGTATGCTGGTCTGCAAATATCAGGGTTTCGAATGTGTTCGGGCAGTGTGCGGATGGGTGGTGTGCGGATTGCCGGTCTGCACCATCCCATAGTGCATGCAACCCGACGCAGTGTGACTGAGGTTGGAGATGGGCGGTGTGCACCATCCCATAGTGGATGCAGCCCGCGTTACGGTGGTGTGCAAGTATCTGAGTTTTTGAATGTGTTTGTGATGGAAGAGATGTATGGTGTCAGCTTTGTCTAATGCGGAGGCTGCGTGGTAGTATAATCCCTAGTCCCAACTTTGTCGGGTCTTCTGGTGCTGTGAATGCAGATTAGCGTCCTTATGATGTGGAACGAGTGGAAAGCGGAGTATATTCCTCAGATGAAGCCAGTGGAATTGGTGAATTGTTACTGAAGTACAATGTTTAGGAGTAAGGCGTGTAGATCTCTTTTAGTAAAGAATGGGTAAGATTGAAGGGGGTTTTTTTTGGTATGAATACATGAATGGAAGGCTTGTAGATCTCTTTTGGTAGAGGGTAGATAAGATTGAAGGTTCTTTTTTGGTATGAAAATGAAATCAAACCGGTGTGTATTCTTCAGTGGAAGCCAGTGGAATTTGGCACAGATTCCTGAGGTATAATTTTCAGGACTGAGGCTGGTAGATCTCTTTTGGTAGATGGTAGATAATGCTGAAGATACTGTGTTGGTGTGAAAATGAAATCAAACTGGTGGATATTCTTCGGTGGAAGCCAGTGGAATTGGGGAACTGTTAGTGAGGTACAATGTTTTAGGCTTTGGCTGGGGGATTCTTTGGAAGATACACGTTGCAAATGAGCTGGCCTGCTCAGGGTACTTTGTTTTCCTTGCAGCATGCCCTATGGTACTCCTGTCTATTCCTGGACAGAAGCTGACAATAGAGCATCAATGAACAGAGGACAATAATGTGCAAGCTTACGATGGCTAATAGAAAGGCAAGTTCCATAGAAAGTTTCTAATTCAAACTGGACCTTTAAAAGGAGCATTCCTCAAAAGGGAAGGGAAAAGCAGTATTCCTCCTAAAATGGGGATATTTGGCCACTCCCCCAGACGAAGCGAGCCCTACTCTGAATCTGCTCCATAGGTCCATGATTAAGTTTTTGCAAAGCAAACCTAGCAAATTCTCTACAGGGGGGTATAGCCCAAGTATATCCCTTATCCATTGTTTGCTCTTTTCTTTGCCTCCCATTACTCATTCTAAGGGCAGTCCTCCTCTCAGAGCTGCAGGGTAAAATCTATCCTGAAGGCCCTTGGAATCGTTTTCCAATACCTCTCCCCAACACCTCTGATGGAGGCAATGGAATATTTTTGCAAAGGATAAACAGAACCTGCTTCCTAGGCTTATAACTCCATGTATATCTTCTCCAGCAGTATCTTCTCCCCTTCATGACATGACTGTGTTTGTTTGGGCAACAATCAGGGACATTCATAGCTTATGGAACTAAAGGCCCACTTTACATATATCACTAGCCAGTCCAGCGTGGGTAAGGTCTTCATCATTAATGGTCTTTCTTTGCAGAGCGTGCTTTTTGCCGGTTTCATCAGAAGACAACTTCTTCGGCAACTAAAGTCAATCCAGAGGAACCCAATGGTGGAACAGGAGAGATGGGATAAAAAGGCAAGTTCTCTAGAGGACTTGCTGAGTGGAACAGCTCATTTCCAGCATGTAGCCCTCTATCTCCATTGCCTAAAGCAGATTGAGGTTGGGAAAACAGACCTAGGAAAAGCTGACCAAGGGACACTGTTTGATAATCCATTAGTGGATGCCGGTGCATGATTGTGGATGGATGGAGTGTGAATGAGTTTGCAGATGGGCGGTGTGCACCATCCCATGGTTGATGCAGTCGGCAGTATGCTGATGTGCAATTCTCTGAGTTTTGGAATGTATTCGTGGTGCAAGAGAGCGGTCTGTTGTCGGAGTGTACGGATGGGCGGTGTGTGGATGGGTGGTGTGCAGATGGGCGGTGTGCAGCAGCCCATAGTGGATGCAGCCCGCATTATGCAGGTGTGCAAATATCTGAGTTTTCGAATGTGTTTGTGATGGAAGAGAGAGGTATGGTGTCGGAGTGTGCGGATGCTTGATGTGCTGATGGGCGGTATGTGGATGGTTGGTGTACGGATGGTTGGTATGTGGATGGGTGGTGTGCGGATGGGCGTTGTGCGGATGGGCGGTGTGCATCATCCCATAGTGGATGCAGCACGATGGAGTGTGACTGAGTTTGCAGACGGGAGGTGTGCACCATCCCATAGTGGATGCAGCCCTCAGTATGCTGGTCTGCAAATATCAGGGTTTCGAATGTGTTCGGGCAGTGTGCGGATGGGTGGTGTGCGGATTGCCGGTCTGCACCATCCCATAGTGCATGCAACCCGACGCAGTGTGACTGAGGTTGGAGATGGGCGGTGTGCACCATCCCATAGTGGATGCAGCCCGCGTTACGGTGGTGTGCAAGTATCTGAGTTTTTGAATGTGTTTGTGATGGAAGAGATGTATGGTGTCAGCTTTGTCTAATGCGGAGGCTGCGTGGTAGTATAATCCCTAGTCCCAACTTTGTCGGGTCTTCTGGTGCTGTGAATGCAGATTAGCGTCCTTATGATGTGGAACGAGTGGAAAGTGGAGTATATTCCTCAGATGAAGCCAGTGGAATTGGTGAATTGTTACTGAAGTACAATGTTTAGGAGTAAGGCGTGTAGATCTCTTTTGGTAAAGAATAGATAAGATTGAAGGGCTTTTTTTGGTATGAATACATGAATGGAAGGCTTGTAGATCTCTTTTGGTAGAGGGTAGATAAGATTGAAGGTTCTTTTTTGGTATGAAAATGAAATCAAACCGGTGTGTATTCTTCAGTGGAAGCCAGTGGAATTTGGCACAGATTCCTGAGGTATAATTTTCAGGACTGAGGCTGGTAGATCTCTTTTGGTAGATGGTAGATAATGCTGAAGATACTGTGTTGGTGTGAAAATGAAATCAAACTTGTTGATATTCTTCGGTGGAAGCCAGTGGAATTGGGGAACTGTTAGTGAGGTACAATGTTTTAGGCTTTGGCTGGGGGATTCTTTGGAAGATACATGTTGCAAATGAGCTGGCCTGCTCAGGGTACTTTGTTTTCCTTGCAGCATGCCCTATGGTACTCCTGTCTATTCCTGGACAGAAGCTGACAATAGAGCATCAATGAACAGAGGACAATAATGTGCAAGCTTACGATGGCTAATAGAAAGGCAAGTTCCATAGAAAGTTTCTAATTCAAACTGGACCTTTAAAAGGAGCATTCCTCAAAAGGGAAGGGAAAAGCAGTATTCCTCCTAAAATGGGGATATTTGGCCACTCCCCCAGAGGAAGCGAGCCCTACTCTGAATCTGCTCCATAGGTCCATGATTAAGTTTTTGCAAAGCAAACCTAGCAAATTCTCTCCAGGGGGGTATAGCCCAAGTATATCCCTTATCCATTGTTTGCTCTTTTCTTTGCCTCCCATTACTCATTCTAAGGGCAGTCCTCCTCTCAGCGCTGCAGGGAAAAATCTATCCTGAAGGCCCTTGGAATCGTTTTCCAATACCTCTCCCCAACACCTCTGATGGAGGCAATGGAATATTTTTGCAAAGGATAAACAGAACCTGCTTCCTAGACTTATAACTCCATGTATATCTTCTCCAGCGGTATCTTCTCCCCTTCATGACATGATTGTGTTTGTTTGGGCACCAATCAGGGACATTCATAGCTTATGGAACTAAAGGCCCACTTTACATATATCACTAGCCAGTCCAGCGTGGGTAAGGTCTTCATCATTAATGGTCTTTCTTTGCAGAGCGTGCTTTTTGCCGGTTTCATCAGAAGACAACTTCTTCGGCAACTAAAGTCAATCCAGAGGAACCCAATGGTGGAACAGGAGAGATGGGATGAAAAGGCAAGTTCTCTAGAAGACTTGCTGAGTGGAACAGCTCATTTCCAGCATGTAGCCCTCTATCTCCATTGCCTAAAGC
The DNA here is from genome assembly GCF_031021105.1 of Erythrolamprus reginae. Lineage (NCBI taxonomy): Eukaryota > Metazoa > Chordata > Lepidosauria > Squamata > Dipsadidae > Erythrolamprus > Erythrolamprus reginae. The sequence goes on along the minus strand of NC_091950.1, from coordinate 359,523,096 downwards.
AGATTGAGGTTGGGAAAACAGACCTAGGAAAAGCTGACCAAGGGACACTGTTTGATAATCCATTAGTGGATGCCGGTGCATGATTGTGGATGGATGGAGTATGAATGAGTTTGCAGATGGGCGGTGTGCACCATCCCATGGTTGATGCAGTCGGCAGTATGCTGATGTGCAATTCTCTGAGTTTTGGAATGTGTTCGTGGTGCAAGAGAGAGGTCTGGTGTCGGAGTGTACGGATGGGCGGTGTGTGGATGGGTGGTGTGCAGATGGGCGGTGTGCACCAGCCCATAGTGGATGCAGCCCGCATTATGCAGGTGTGCAAATATCTGAGTTGTCGAATGTGTTTGTGATGGAAGAGAGAGGTATGGTGTCGGAGTGTGCGGATGCTTGATGTGCTGATGGGCGGTATGTGGATGGTTGGTGTACGGATGGTTGGTATGTGGATGGGTGGTGTGCGGATGGGCGGTGTGCACCATCCCATAGTGGATGCAGCACAATGGAGTGTGACTGAGTTTGCAGACGGGAGGTGTGCACCATCCCATAGTGGATGCAGCCCTCAGTATGCTGGTCTGCAAATATCAGGGTTTCGAATGTGTTCGGGCAGTGTGCGGATGGGTGGTGTGCGGATTGCCGGTCTGCACCATCCCATAGTGCATGCAACCCGACGCAGTGTGACTGAGGTTGGAGATGGGCGGTGTGCACCATCCCATAGTGGATGCAGCCCGCGTTATGGTGGTGTGCAAGTATCTGAGTTTTTGAATGTGTTTGTGATGGAAGAGATGTATGGTGTCAGCTTTGTCTAATGCGGAGGCTGCGTGGTAGTATAATCCCTAGTCCCAACTTTGTCGGGTCTTCTGGTGCTGTGAATGCAGATTAGTGTCCTTATGATGTGGAACGAGTGGAAAGCGGAGTATATTCCTCAGATGAAGCCAGTGGAATTGGTGAATTGTTACTGAAGTACAATGTTTAGGATTAAGGCGTGTAGATCTCTTTTGGTAAAGAATAGGTAAGATTGAAGGGTTTTTTTGGTATGAATACATGAATGGAAGGCTTGTAGATCTCTTTTGGTAGAGGGTAGATAAGATTGAAGGTTCTTTTTTGGTATGAAAATGAAATCAAACCGGTGTGTATTCTTCAGTGGAAGCCAGTGGAATTTGGCACAGATTCCTGAGGTATAATTTTCAGGACTGAGGCTGGTAGATCTCTTTCGGTAGATGGTAGATAATGCTGAAGATACTGTGTTGGTGTGAAAATGAAATCAAACTGGTGGATATTCTTCGGTGGAAGCCGGTGGAATTGGGGAACTGTTAGTGAGGTACAATGTTTTAGGCTTTGGCTGGGGGATTCTTTGGAAGATTACATGTTGCAAATGAGCTGGCCTGCTCAGGGTACTTTGTTTTCCTTGCAGCATGCCCTATGGTACTCCTGTCTATTCCTGGACAGAAGCTGACAATAGAGCATCAATGAACAGAGGACAATAATGTGCAAGCTTACGATGGCTAATAGAAAGGCAAGTTCCATAGAAAGTTTCTAATTCAAACTGGACCTTTAAAAGGAGCATTCCTCAAAAGGGAAGTGAAAAGCAGTATTCCTCCTAAAATGGGGATATTTGGCCACTCCCCCAGAGGAAGCGAGCCCTACTCTGAATCTGCTCCATAGGTCCATGATTAAGTTTTTGCAAAGCAAACCTAGCAAATTCTCTACAGGGGGGTATAGCCCAAGTATATCCCTTATCCATTGTTTGCTCTTTTCTTTGCCTCCCATTACTCATTCTAAGGGCAGTCCTCCTCTCAGGGCTGCAGGATAAAATCTATCCTGAAGGCCCTTGGAATCGTTTTCCAGTACCTCCCCCAACACCTCTGATGGAGGCAATGGAATATTTTTGCAAAGGATAAACAGAACCTGCTTCCTAGACTTATAACTCCATGTATATCTTCTCCAGCGGTATCTTCTCCCCTTCATGACATGATTGTGTTTGTTTGGGCAACAATTAGGGACATTCATAGCTTATGGAACTAAAGGCCCACTTTACATATATCACTAGCCAGTCCAGCGTGGGTAAGGTCTTCATCATTAATGGTCTTTCTTTGCAGAGCGTGCTTTTTGCCGGTTTCTTCAGAAGACAACTTCTTCGGCAACTAAAGTCAATCCAGAGGAACCCAATGGTGGAACAGGAAAGACGGGATGAAAAGGCAAGTTCTCTAGAGGACTTGCTGAGAGGAACAGCTCATTTCCAGCATGTAGCCCTCTATCTCCATTGCCTAAAGCAGATTGAGGTTGGGAAAACAGACCTAGGAAAAGCTGACCAAGGGACACTGTTTAATAATCCATTAGTGGATGCCGGTGCATGATTGTGGATCGATGGAGTGTGAATGAGTTTGCAGATGGGCGGTGTGCACCATCCCATGGTTGATGCAGTCGGCAGTATGCTGATGTGCAATTCTCTGAGTTTTGGAATGTGTTCGTGGTGCAAGAGAGAGGTGTGGTGTCGGAGTGTACGGATGGGCGGTGTGTGGATGGGTGGTGTGCAGATGGGCGGTGTGCACCAGCCCATAGTGGATGCAGCCCGCGTTATGCAGGTGTGCAAATATCTGAGTTTTCGAATGTGTTTGTGATGGAAGAGAGAGGTATGGTGTCGGAGTGTGCGGATGCTTGATGTGCTGATGGGCGGTATGTGGATGGTTGGTGTACGGATGGTTGGTATGTGGATGGGTGGTGTGCGGATGGGCGGTGTGCACCATCCCATAGTGGATGCAGCACGATGGAGTGTGACTGAGTTTGCAGACGGGAGGTGTGCACCATCCCATAGTGGATGCAGCCCTCAGTATGCTGGTCTGCAAATATCAGGGTTTCGAATGTGTTCGGGCAGTGTGCGGATGGGTGGTGTGCGGATTGCCGGTCTGCACCATCCCATAGTGCATGCAACCCGACGCAGTGTGACTGAGGTTGGAGATGGGCGGTGTGCACCATCCCATAGTGGATGCAGCCCGCGTTACGGTGGTGTGCAAGTATCTGAGTTTTTGAATGTGTTTGTGATGGAAGAGATGTATGGTGTCAGCTTTGTCTAAGGCCGAGGCTGCGTGGTAGTATAATCCCTAGTCCCAACTTTGTCGGGTCTTCTGGTGCTGTGAATGCAGATTAGTGTCCTTATGATGTGGAACGAGTGGAAAGCGGAGTATATTCCTCAGATGAAGCCAGTGGAATTGGTGAATTGTTACTGAAGTACAATGTTTAGGATTAAGGCGTGTAGATCTCTTTTGGTAAAGAATAGGTAAGATTGAAGGTTTTTTTTGGTATGAATACATGAATGGAAGGCTTGTAGATCTCTTTTGGTAGAGGGTAGATAAGATTGAAGGTTCTTTTTTGGTATGAAAATGAAATCAAACCGGTGTGTATTCTTCAGTGGAAGCCAGTGGAATTTGGCACAGATTCCTGAGGTATAATTTTCAGGACTGAGGCTGGTAGATCTCTTTCGGTAGATGGTAGATAATGCTGAAGATACTGTGTTGGTGTGAAAATGAAATCAAACTGGTGGATATTCTTCGGTGGAAGCCGGTGGAATTGGGGAACTGTTAGTGAGGTACAATGTTTTAGGCTTTGGCTGGGGGATTCTTTGGAAGATACATGTTGCAAATGAGCTGGCCTGCTCAGGGTACTTTGTTTTCCTTGCAGCATGCCCTATGGTACTCCTGTCTATTCCTGGACAGAAGCTGACAATAGAGCATCAATGAACAGAGGACAATAATGTGCAAGCTTACGATGGCTAATAGAAAGGCAAGTTCCATAGAAAGTTTCTAATTCAAACTGGACCTTTAAAAGGAGCATTCCTCAAAAGGGAAGTGAAAAGCAGTATTCCTCCTAAAATGGGGATATTTGGCCACTCCCCCAGAGGAAGCGAGCCCTACTCTGAATCTGCTCCATAGGTCCATGATTACGTTTTTGCAAAGCAAACCTAGCAAATTCTCTACAGGGGGGTATAGCCCAAGTATATCCCTTATCCATTGTTTGCTCTTTTCTTTGCCTCCCATTACTCATTCTAAGGGCAGTCCTCCTCTCAGGGCTGCAGGATAAAATCTATCCTGAAGGCCCTTGGAATCGTTTTCCAGTACCTCCCCCAACACCTCTGATGGAGGCAATGGAATATTTTTGCAAAGGATAAACAGAACCTGCTTCCTAGACTTATAACTCCATGTATATCTTCTCCAGCGGTATCTTCTCCCCTTCATGACATGATTGTGTTTGTTTGGGCAACAATTAGGGACATTCATAGCTTATGGAACTAAAGGCCCACTTTACATATATCACTAGCCAGTCCAGCGTGGGTAAGGTCTTCATCATTAATGGTCTTTCTTTGCAGAGCGTGCTTTTTGCCGGTTTCTTCAGAAGACAACTTCTTCGGCAACTAAAGTCAATCCAGAGGAACCCAATGGTGGAACAGGAAAGACGGGATGAAAAGGCAAGTTCTCTAGAGGACTTGCTGAGTGGAACAGCTCATTTCCAGCATGTAGCCCTCTATCTCCATTGCCTAAAGCAGATTGAGGTTGGGAAAACAGACCTAGGAAAAGCTGACCAAGGGACACTGTTTGATAATCCATTAGTGGATGCCGGTGCATGATTGTGGATCGATGGAGTGTGAATGAGTTTGCAGATGGGCGGTGTGCACCATCCCATGGTTGATGCAGTCGGCAGTATCCTGATGTGCAATTCTCTGAGTTTTGGAATGTGTTCGTGGTGCAAGAGAGAGGTGTGGTGTCGGAGTGTACGGATGGGCGGTGTGTGGATGGGTGGTGTGCAGATGGGCGGTGTGCACCAGCCCATAGTGGATGCAGCCCGCGTTATGCAGGTGTGCAAATATCTGAGTTTTCGAATGTGTTTGTGATGGAAGAGAGAGGTATGGTGTCGGAGTGTGCGGATGCTTGATGTGCTGATGGGCGGTATGTGGATGGTTGGTGTACTGATGGTTGGTATGTGGATGGGTGGTGTGCGGATGGGCGTTGTGCGGATGGGCGGTGTGCACCATCCCATAGTGGATGCAGCACGATGGAGTGTGACTGAGTTTGCAGACGGGAGGTGTGCACCATCCCATAGTGGATGCAGCCCTCAGTATGCTGGTCTGCAAATATCAGTGTTTCGAATGTGTTCGGGCAGTGTGCGGATGGGTGGTGTGCGGATTGCCGGTCTGCACCATTCCATAGTGCATGCAACCCGACGCAGTGTGACTGAGGTTGGAGATGGGCGGTGTGCACCATCCCATAGTGGATGCAGCCCGCGTTACGGTGGTGTGCAAGTATCTGAGTTTTTGAATGTGTTTGTGATGGAAGAGATGTATGGTGTCAGCTTTGTCTAATGCGGAGGCTGCGTGGTAGTATAATCCCTAGTCCCAACTTTGTCGGGTCTTCTGGTGCTGTGAATGCAGATTAGCGTCCTTATGATGTGGAACGAGTGGAAAGCGGAGTATATTCCTCAGATGAAGCCAGTGGAATTGGTGAATTGTTACTGAAGTACAATGTTTAGGAGTAAGGCGTGTAGATCTCTTTTGGTAAAGAATAGGTAAGATTGAAGGGTTTTTTTTGGTATGAATACATGAATGGAAGGCTTGTAGATCTCTTTTGGTAGAGGGTAGATAAGATTGAAGGTTCTTTTTTGGTATGAAAATGAAATCAAACCGGTGTGTATTCTTCAGTGGAAGCCAGTGGAATTTGGCACAGATTCCTGAGGTATAATTTTCAGGACTGAGGCTGGTAGATCTCTTTTGGTAGATGGTAGATAATGCTGAAGATACTGTGTTGGTGTGAAAATGAAATCAAACTGGTGGATATTCTTCGGTGGAAGCCAGTGGAATTGGGGAACTGTTAGTGAGGTACAATGTTTTAGGCTTTGGCTGGGGGATTCTTTGGAAGATACATGTTGCAAATGAGCTGGCCTGCTCAGGGTACTTTGTTTTCCTTGCAGCATGCCCTATGGTACTCCTGTCTATTCCTGGACAGAAGCTGACAATAGAGCATCAATGAACAGAGGACAATAATGTGCAAGCTTACGATGGCTAATAGAAAGGCAAGTTCCATAGAAAGTTTCTAATTCAAACTGGACCTTTAAAAGGAGCATTCCTCAAAAGGGAAGGGAAAAGCAGTATTCCTCCTAAAATGGGGATATTTGGCCACTCCCCCAGAGGAAGCGAGCCCTACTCTGAATCTGCTCCATAGGTCCATGATTAAGTTTTTCCAAAGCAAACCTAGCAAATTCTCTCCAGGGGGGTATAGCCCAAGTATATCCCTTATCCATTGTTTGCTCTTTTCTTTGCCTCCCATTACTCATTCTAAGGGCAGTCCTCCTCTCAGGGCTGCAGGGTAAAATCTATCCTGAAGGCCCTTGGAATCGTTTTCCAATACCTCTCCCCAACACCTCTGATGGAGGCAATCGAATATTTTTGCAAAGGATAAACAGAACCTGCTTCCTAGACTTATAACTCCATGTATATCTTCTCCAGCGGTATCTTCTCCCCTTCATGACATGATTGTGTTTGTTTGGGCAACAATCAGGGACATTCATAGCTTATGGAACTAAAGGCCCACTTTACATATATCACTAGCCAGTCCAGCGTGGGTAAGGTCTTCATCATTAATGGTCTTTCTTTGCAGAGCGTGCTTTTTGCCGGTTTCATCAGAAGACAACTTCTTCGGCAACTAAAGTCAATCCAGAGGAACCCAATGGTGGAACAGGAGAGATGGGATGAAAAGGCAAGTTCTCTAGAGGACTTGCTGAGTGGAACAGCTCATTTCCAGCATGTAGCCCTCTATCTCCATTGCCTAAAGCAGATTGAGGTTGGGAAAACAGACCTAGGAAAAGCTGACCAAGGGACACTGTTTGATAATCCATTAGTGGATGCCGGTGCATGATTGTGGATGGATGGAGTGTGAATGAGTTTGCAGATGGGCGGTGTGCACCATCCCATGGTTGATGCAGTCAGCAGTATGCTGATTTGCAATTCTCTGAGTTTTGGAATGTGTTCGTGGTGCAAGAGAGAGGTGTGGTGTCGGAGTGTACGGATGGGCGGTGTGTGGATGGGTGGTGTGCAGATGGGCGGTGTGCACCAGCCCATAGTGGATGCAGCCCGCATGATGCAGGTGTGCAAATATCTGAGTTTTCGAATGTGTTTGTGATGGAAGAGAGAGGTATGGTGTCGGAGTGTGCGGATGCTTGATGTGCTGATGGGCGGTATGTGGATGGTTGGTGTACGGATGGTTGGTATGTGGATGGGTGGTGTGCGGATGGGCGGTGTGCACCATCCCATAGTGGATGCAGCACGATGGAGTGTGACTGAGTTTGCAGACGGGAGGTGTGCACCATCCCATAGTGGATGCAGCCCTCAGTATGCTGGTCTGCAAATATCAGGGTTTCGAATGTGTTCGGGCAGTGTGCGGATGGGTGGTGTGCGGATTGCCGGTCTGCACCATCCCATAGTGCATGCAACCCGACGCAGTGTGACTGAGGTTGGAGATGGGCGGTGTGCACCATCCCATAGTGGATGCAGCCCGCGTTACGGTGGTGTGCAAGTATCTGAGTTTTTGAATGTGTTTGTGATGGAAGAGATGTATGGTGTCAGCTTTGTATAAGGCCGAGGCTGCGTGGTAGTATAATCCCTAGTCCCAACTTTGTCGGGTCTTCTGGTGCTGTGAATGCAGATTAGTGTCCTTATGATGTGGAACGAGTGGAAAGCGGAGTATATTCCTCAGATGAAGCCAGTGGAATTGGTGAATTGTTACTGAAGTACAATGTTTAGGATTAAGGCGTGTAGATCTCTTTTGGTAAAGAATAGGTACGATTGAAGGGGTTTTTTGGTATGAATACATGAATGGAAGGCTTGTAGATCTCTTTTGGTAGAGGGTAGATAAGATTGAAGGTTCTTTTTTGGTATGAAAATGAAATCAAACCGGTGTGTATTCTTCAGTGGAAGCCAGTGGAATTTGGCACAGATTCCTGAGGTATAATTTTCAGGACTGAGGCTGGTAGATCTCTTTCGGTAGATGGTAGATAATGCTGAAGATACTGTGTTGGTGCGAAAATGAAATCAAACTGGTGGATATTCTTCGGTGGAAGCCGGTGGAATTAGGGAACTGTTAGTGAGGTACAATGTTTTAGGCTTTGGCTGGGGGATTCTTTGGAAGATACATGTTGCAAATGAGCTGGCCTGCTCAGGGTACTTTGTTTTCCTTGCAGCATGCCCTATGGTACTCCTGTCTATTCCTGGACAGAAGCTGACAATAGAGCATCAATGAACAGAGGACAATAATGTGCAAGCTTACGATGGCTAATAGAAAGGCAAGTTCCATAGAAAGTTTCTAATTCAAACTGGACCTTTAAAAGGAGCATTCCTCAAAAGGGAAGTGAAAAGCAGTATTCCTCCTAAAATGGGGATATTTGGCCACTCCCCCAGAGGAAGCGAGCCCTACTCTGAATCTGCTCCATAGGTCCATGATTAAGTTTTTGCAAAGCAAACCTAGCAAATTCTCTACAGGGGGGTATAGCCCAAGTATATCCCTTATCCATTGTTTGCTCTTTTCTTTGCCTCCCATTACTCATTCTAAGGGCAGTCCTCCTCTCAGGGCTGCAGGATAAAATCTATCCTGAAGGCCCTTGGAATCGTTTTCCAGTACCTCCCCCAACACCTCTGATGGAGGCAATGGAATATTTTTGCAAAGGATAAACAGAACCTGCTTCCTAGACTTATAACTCCATGTATATCTTCTCCAGCGGTATCTTCTCCCCTTCATGACATGATTGTGTTTGTTTGGGCAACAATTAGGGACATTCATAGCTTATGGAACTAAAGGCCCACTTTACATATATCACTAGCCAGTCCAGCGTGGGTAAGGTCTTCATCATTAATGGTCTTCCTTTGCAGAGCGTGCTTTTTGCCGGTTTCTTCAGAAGACAACTTCTTCGGCAACTAAAGTCAATCCAGAGGAACCCAATGGTGGAACAGGAAAGACGGGATGAAAAGGCAAGTTCTCTAGAGGACTTGCTGAGTGGAACAGCTCATTTCCAGCATGTAGCCCTCTATCTCCATTGCCTAAAGCAGATTGAGGTTGGGAAAACAGACCTAGGAAAAGCTGACCAAGGGACACTGTTTGATAATCCATTAGTGGATGCCGGTGCATGATTGTGGATCGATGGAGTGTGAATGAGTTTGCAGATGGGCGGTGTGCACCATCCCATGGTTGATGCAGTCGGCAGTATGCTGATGTGCAATTCTCTGAGTTTTGGAATGTGTTCGTGGTGCAAGAGAGAGGTGTGGTGTCGGAGTGTACGGATGGGCGGTGTGTGGATGGGTGGTGTGCAGATGGGCGGTGTGCACCAGCCCATAGTGGATGCAGCCCGCGTTATGCAGGTGTGCAAATATCTGAGTTTTCGAATGTGTTTGTGATGGAAGAGAGAGGTATGGTGTCGGAGTGTGCGGATGCTTGATGTGCTGATGGGTGGTATGTGGATGGTTGGTGTACTGATGGTTGGTATGTGGATGGGTGGTGTGCGGATGGGCGTTGTGCGGATGGGCGGTGTGCACCATCCCATAGTGGATGCAGCACGATGGAGTGTGACTGAGTTTGCAGACGGGAGGTGTGCACCATCCCATAGTGGATGCAGCCCTCAGTATGCTGGTCTGCAAATATCAGTGTTTCGAATGTGTTCGGGCAGTGTGCGGATGGGTGGTGTGCGGATTGCCGGTCTGCACCATCCCATAGTGCATGCAACCCGACGCAGTGTGACTGAGGTTGGAGATGGGCGGTGTGCACCATCCCATAGTGGATGCAGCCCGCGTTACGGTGGTGTGCAAGTATCTGAGTTTTTGAATGTGTTTGTGATCGAAGAGATGTATGGTGTCAGCTTTGTATAAGGCCGAGGCTGCGTGGTAGTATAATCCCTAGTCCCAACTTTGTCGGGTCTTCTGGTGCTGTGAATGCAGATTAGTGTCCTTATGATGTGGAACGAGTGGAAAGCGGAGTATATTCCTCAGATGAAGCCAGTGGAATTGGTGAATTGTTACTGAAGTACAATGTTTAGGATTAAGGCGTGTAGATCTCTTTTGGTAAAGAATAGGTACGATTGAAGGGTTTTTTTGGTATGAATACATGAATGGAAGGCTTGTAGATCTCTTTTGGTAGAGGGTAGATAAGATTGAAGGTTCTTTTTTGGTATGAAAATGAAATCAAACCGGTGTGTATTCTTCAGTGGAAGCCAGTGGAATTTGGCACAGATTCCTGAGGTATAATTTTCAGGACTGAGGCTGGTAGATCTCTTTCGGTAGATGGTAGATAATGCTGAAGATACTGTGTTGGTGTGAAAATGAAATCAAACTGGTGGATATTCTTCGGTGGAAGCCGGTGGAATTGGGGAACTGTTAGTGAGGTACAATGTTTTAGGCTTTGGCTGGGGGATTCTTTGGAAGATACATGTTGCAAATGAGCTGGCCTGCTCAGGGTACTTTGTTTTCCTTGCAGCATGCCCTATGGTACTCCTGTCTATTCCTGGACAGAAGCTGACAATAGAGCATCAATGAACAGAGGACAATAATGTGCAAGCTTACGATGGCTAATAGAAAGGCAAGTTCCATAGAAAGTTTCTAATTCAAACTGGACCTTTAAAAGGAGCATTCCTCAAAAGGGAAGTGAAAAGCAGTATTCCTCCTAAAATAGGGATATTTGGCAACTCCCCCAGAGGAAGCGAGCCCTACTCTGAATCTGCTCCATAGGTCCATGATTAAGTTTTTGCAAAGCAAACCTAGCAAATTCTCTACAGGGGGGTATAGCCCAAGTATATCCCTTATCCATTGTTTGCTCTTTTCTTTGCCTCCCATTACTCATTCTAAGGGCAGTCCTCCTCTCAGGGCTGCAGGATAAAATCTATCCTGAAGGCCCTTGGAATCGTTTTCCAGTACCTCCCCCAACACCTCTGATGGAGGCAATGGAATATTTTTGCAAAGGATAAACAGAACCTGCTTCCTAGACTTATAACTCCATGTATATCTTCTCCAGCGGTATCTTCTCCCCTTCATGACATGATTGTGTTTGTTTGGGCAACAATTAGGGACATTCATAGCTTATGGAACTAAAGGCCCACTTTACATATATCACTAGCCAGTCCAGCGTGGGTAAGGTCTTCATCATTAATGGTCTTCCTTTGCAGAGCGTGCTTTTTGCCGGTTTCTTCAGAAGACAACTTCTTCGGCAACTAAAGTCAATCCAGAGGAACCCAATGGTGGAACAGGAAAGACGGGATGAAAAGGCAAGTTCTCTAGAGGACTTGCTGAGTGGAACAGCTCATTTCCAGCATGTAGCCCTCTATCTCCATTGCCTAAAGCAGATTGAGGTTGGGAAAACAGACCTAGGAAAAGCTGACCAAGGGACACTGTTTGATAATCCATTAGTGGATGCCGGTGCATGATTGTGGATCGATGGAGTGTGAATGAGTTTGCAGATGGGCGGTGTGCACCATCCCATGGTTGATGCAGTCGGCAGTATGCTGATGTGCAATTCTCTGAGTTTTGGAATGTGTTCGTGGTGCAAGAGAGAGGTGTGGTGTCGGAGTGTACGGATGGGCGGTGTGTGGATGGGTGGTGTGCAGATGGGCGGTGTGCACCAGCCCATAGTGGATGCAGCCCGCGTTATGCAGGTGTGCAAATATCTGAGTTTTCGAATGTGTTTGTGATGGAAGAGAGAGGTATGGTGTCGGAGTGTGCGGATGCTTGATGTGCTGATGGGTGGTATGTGGATGGTTGGTGTACTGATGGTTGGTATGTGGATGGGTGGTGTGCGGATGGGCGTTGTGCGGATGGGCGGTGTGCACCATCCCATAGTGGATGCAGCACGATGGAGTGTGACTGAGTTTGCAGACGGGAGGTGTGCACCATCCCATAGTGGATGCAGCCCTCAGTATGCTGGTCTGCAAATATCAGTGTTTCGAATGTGTTCGGGCAGTGTGCGGATGGGTGGTGTGCGGATTGCCGGTCTGCACCATCCCATAGTGCATGCAACCCGACGCAGTGTGACTGAGGTTGGAGATGGGCGGTGTGCACCATCCCATAGTGGATGCAGCCCGCGTTACGGTGGTGTGCAAGTATCTGAGTTTTTGAATGTGTTTGTGATCGAAGAGATGTATGGTGTCAGCTTTGTATAAGGCCGAGGCTGCGTGGTAGTATAATCCCTAGTCCCAACTTTGTCGGGTCTTCTGGTGCTGTGAATGCAGATTAGTGTCCTTATGATGTGGAACGAGTGGAAAGCGGAGTATATTCCTCAGATGAAGCCAGTGGAATTGGTGAATTGTTACTGAAGTACAATGTTTAGGATTAAGGCGTGTAGATCTCTTTTGGTAAAGAATAGGTACGATTGAAGGGTTTTTTTGGTATGAATACATGAATGGAAGGCTTGTAGATCTCTTTTGGTAGAGGGTAGATAAGATTGAAGGTTCTTTTTTGGTATGAAAATGAAATCAAACCGGTGTGTATTCTTCAGTGGAAGCCAGTGGAATTTGGCACAGATTCCTGAGGTATAATTTTCAGGACTGAGGCTGGTAGATCTCTTTCGGTAGATGGTAGATAATGCTGAAGATACTGTGTTGGTGTGAAAATGAAATCAAACTGGTGGATATTCTTCGGTGGAAGCCGGTGGAATTGGGGAACTGTTAGTGAGGTACAATGTTTTAGGCTTTGGCTGGGGGATTCTTTGGAAGATACATGTTGCAAATGAGCTGGCCTGCTCAGGGTACTTTGTTTTCCTTGCAGCATGCCCTATGGTACTCCTGTCTATTCCTGGACAGAAGCTGACAATAGAGCATCAATGAACAGAGGACAATAATGTGCAAGCTTACGATGGCTAATAGAAAGGCAAGTTCCATAGAAAGTTTCTAATTCAAACTGGACCTTTAAAAGGAGCATTCCTCAAAAGGGAAGTGAAAAGCAGTATTCCTCCTAAAATAGGGATATTTGGCAACTCCCCCAGAGGAAGCGAGCCCTACTCTGAATCTGCTCCATAGGTCCATGATTAAGTTTTTGCAAAGCAAACCTAGCAAATTCTCTACAGGGGGGTATAGCCCAAGTATATCCCTTATCCATTGTTTGCTCTTTTCTTTGCCTCCCATTACTCATTCTAAGGGCAGTCCTCCTCTCAGGGCTGCAGGATAAAATCTATCCTGAAGGCCCTTGGAATCGTTTTCCAGTACCTCCCCCAACACCTCTGATGGAGGCAATGGAATATTTTTGCAAAGGATAAACAGAACCTGCTTCCTAGACTTATAACTCCATGTATATCTTCTCCAACGGTATCTTCTCCCCTTCATGACATGATTGTGTTTGTTTGGGCAACAATTAGGGACATTCATAGCTTATGGAACTAAAGGCCCACTTTACATATATCACTAGCCAGTCCAGCGTGGGTAAGGTCTTCATCATTAATGGTCTTTCTTTGCAGAGCGTGCTTTTTGCCGGTTTCTTCAGAAGACAACTTCTTCGGCAACTAAAGTCAATCCAGAGGAACCCAATGGTGGAACAGGAAAGACAGGATGAAAAGGCAAGTTCTCTAGAGGACTTGCTGAGTGGAACAGCTCATTTCCAGCATGTAGCCCTCTATCTCCATTGCCTAAAGCAGATTGAGGTTGGGAAAACAGACCTAGGAAAAGCTGACCAAGGGACACTGTTTGATAATCCATTAGTGGATGCCGGTGCATGATTGTGGATGGATGGAGTGTGAATGAGTTTGCAGATGGGCGGTGTGCACCATCCCATGGTTGATGCAGTCGGCAGTATGCTGATGTGCAATTCTCTGAGTTTTGGAATGTATTCGTGGTGCAAGAGAGAGGTCTGGTGTCGGAGTGTACGGATGGGCGGTGTGTGGATGGGTGGTGTGCAGATGGGCGGTGTGCACCAGCCCATAGTGGATGCAGCCCGCATTATGCAGGTGTGCAAATATCTGAGTTTTCGAATGTGTTTGTGATGGAAGAGAGAGGTATGGTGTCGGAGTGTGCGGATGCTTGATGTGCTGATGGGCGGTATGTGGATGGTTGGTGTACGGATGGTTGGTATGTGGATGGGTGGTGTGCGGATGGGCGTTGTGCGGATGCGCGGTGTGCACCATCCCATAGTGGATGCAGCACGATGGAGTGTGACTGAGTTTGCAGACGGGAGGTGTGCACCATCCCATAGTGGATGCAGCCCTCAGTATGCTGGTCTGCAAATATCAGGGTTTCGAATGTGTTCGGGCAGTGTGCGGATGGGTGGTGTGCGGATTGCCGGTCTGCACCATCCCATAGTGCATGCAACCCGACGCAGTGTGACTGAGGTTGGAGATGGGCGGTGTGCACCATCCCATAGTGGATGCAGCCCGCGTTACGGTGGTGTGCAAGTATCTGAGTTTTTGAATGTGTTTGTGATGGAAGAGATGTATGGTGTCAGCTTTGTCTAATGCGGAGGCTGCGTGGTAGTATAATCCCTAGTCCCAACTTTGTCGGGTCTTCTGGTGCTGTGAATGCAGATTAGCGTCCTTATGATGTGGAACGAGTGGAAAGTGGAGTATATTCCTCAGATGAAGCCAGTGGAATTGGTGAATTGTTACTGAAGTACAATGTTTAGGAGTAAGGCGTGTAGATCTCTTTTGGTAAAGAATAGATAAGATTGAAGGGCTTTTTTTGGTATGAATACATGAATGGAAGGCTTGTAGATCTCTTTTGGTAGAGGGTAGATAAGATTGAAGATTCTTTTTTGGTATGAAAATGAAATCAAACCGGTGTGTATTCTTCAGTGGAAGCCAGTGGAATTTGGCACAGATTCCTGAGGTATAATTTTCAGGACTGAGGCTGGTAGATCTCTTTTGGTAGATGGTAGATAATGCTGAAGATACTGTGTTGGTGTGAAAATGAAATCAAACTTGTGGATATTCTTCGGTGGAAGCCAGTGGAATTGGGGAACTGTTAGTGAGGTACAATGTTTTAGGCTTTGGCTGGGGGATTCTTTGGAAGATACATGTTGCAAATGAGCTGGCCTGCTCAGGGTACTTTGTTTTCCTTGCAGCATGCCCTATGGTACTCCTGTCTATTCCTGGACAGAAGCTGACAATAGAGCATCAATGAACAGAGGACAATAATGTGCAAGCTTACGATGGCTAATAGAAAGGCAAGTTCCATAGAAAGTTTCTAATTCAAACTGGACCTTTAAAAGGAGCATTCCTCAAAAGGGAAGGGAAAAGCAGTATTCCTCCTAAATTGGGGATATTTGGCCACTCCCCCAGAGGAAGCGAGCCCTACTCTGAATCTGCTCCATAGGTCCATGATTAAGTTTTTGCAAAGCAAACCTAGCAAATTCTCTCCAGGGGGGTATAGCCCAAGTATATCCCTTATCCATTGTTTGCTCTTTTCTTTGCCTCCCATTACTCATTCTAAGGGCAGTCCTCCTCTCAGGGCTGCAGGGTAAAATCTATCCTGAAGGCCCTTGGAATCGTTTTCCAATACCTCTCCCCAACACCTCTGATGGAGGCAATGGAATATTTTTGCAAAGGATAAACAGAACCTGCTTCCTAGACTTATAACTCCATGTATATCTTCTCCAGCGGTATCTTCTCCCCTTCATGACATGATTGTGTTTGTTTGGGCACCAATCAGGGACATTCATAGCTTATGGAACTAAAGGCCCACTTTACATATATCACTAGCCAGTCCAGCGTGGGTAAGGTAATCATCATTAATGGTCTTTCTTTGCAGAGCGTGCTTTTTGCCGGTTTCATCAGAAGACAACTTCTTCGGCAACTAAAGTCAATCCAGAGGAACCCAATGGTGGAACAGGAGAGATGGGATGAAAAGGCAAGTTCTCTGGAAGACTTGCTGAGTGGAACAGCTCATTTCCAGCATGTAGCCCTCTATCTCCATTGCCTAAAGCAGATTGAGGTTGGGAAAACAGACCTAGGAAAAGCTGACCAAGGGACACTGTTTGATAATCCATTAGTGGATGCCGGTGCATGATTGTGGATGGATGGAGTATGAATGAGTTTGCAGATGGGCGGTGTGCACCATCCCATGGTTGATGCAGTCGGCAGTATGCTGATGTGCAATTCTCTGAGTTTTGGAATGTGTTCGTGGTGCAAGAGAGAGGTCTGGTGTCGGAGTGTACGGATGGGCGGTGTGTGGATGGGTGGTGTGCAGATGGGCGGTGTGCAGCAGCCCATAGTGGATGCAGCCCGCATTATGCAGGTGTGCAAATATCTGAGTTGTCGAATGTGTTTGTGATGGAAGAGAGAGGTATGGTGTCGGAGTGTGCGGATGCTTGATGTGCTGATGGGCGGTATGTGGATGGTTGGTGTACGGATGGTTGGTATGTGGATGGGTGGTGTGCGGATGGGCGGTGTGCACCATCCCATAGTGGATGCAGCACAATGGAGTGTGACTGAGTTTGCAGACGGGAGGTGTGCACCATCCCATAGTGGATGCAGCCCTCAGTATGCTGGTCTGCAAATATCAGGGTTTCGAATGTGTTCGGGCAGTGTGCGGATGGGTGGTGTGCGGATTGCCGGTCTGCACCATCCCATAGTGCATGCAACCCGACGCAGTGTGACTGAGGTTGGAGATGGGCGGTGTGCACCATCCCATAGTGGATGCAGCCCGCGTTATGGTGGTGTGCAAGTATCTGAGTTTTTGAATGTGTTTGTGATGGAAGAGATGTATGGTGTCAGCTTTGTCTAATGCGGAGGCTGCGTGGTAGTATAATCCCTAGACCCAACTTTGTCGGGTCTTCTGGTGCTGTGAATGCAGATTAGCGTCCTTATGATGTGGAACGAGTGGAAAGTGGAGTATATTCCTCAGATGAAGCCAGTGGAATTGGTGAATTGTTACTGAAGTACAATGTTTAGGAGTAAGGCGTGTAGATCTCTTTTGGTAAAGAATAGGTAAGATGGAAGGTTTTTTTTTGGTATGAATACATGAATGGAAGGCTTGTAGATCTCTTTTGGTAGAGGGTAGATAAGATTGAAGGTTCTTTTTTGGTATGAAAATGAAATCAAACCGGTGTGTATTCTTCAGTGGAAGCCAGTGGAATTTGGCACAGATTCCTGAGGTATAATTTTCAGGACTGAGACTGGTAGATCTCTTTTGGTAGATGGTAGATAATGCTGAAGATACTGTGTTGGTGTGAAAATGAAATCAAACTGGTGGATATTCTTCGGTGGAAGCCAGTGGAATTGGGGAACTGTTAGTGAGGTACAATGTTTTAGGCTTTGGCTGGGGGATTCTTTGGAAGATACATGTTGCAAATGAGCTGGCCTGCTCAGGGTACTTTGTTTTCCTTGCAGCATGCCCTATGGTACTCCTGTCTATTCCTGGACAGAAGCTGACAATAGAGCATCAATGAACAGAGGACAATAATGTGCAAGCTTACGATGGCTAATAGAAAGGCAAGTTCCATAGAAAGTTTCTAATTCAAACTGGACCTTTAAAAGGAGCATTCCTCAAAAGGGAAGGGAAAAGCAGTATTCCTCCATTTTAGGAGGAATACTGCTTTTCCGTGCCCTTTTGAGGAATGCTCCTTTTAAAGGAGGATATTTGGCCACTCCCCCAGAGGAAGCGAGCCCTACTCTGAATCTGCTCCATAGGTCCATGATTAAGTTTTTGCAAAGCAAACCTAGCAAATTCTCTTCAGGGGGGTATAGCCCAAGTATATCCCTTATCCATTGTTTGCTCTTTTCTTTGCCTCCCATTACTCATTCTAAGGGCAGTCCTCCTCTCAGGGCTGCAGGGTAAAATCTATCCTGAAGGCCCTTGGAATCGTTTTCCAATACCTCTCCCCAACACCTCTGATGGAGGCAATGGAATATTTTTGCAAAGGATAAACAGAACGTGCTTCCTAGACATATAACTCCATGTATATCTTCTCCAGCGGTATCTTCTCCCCTTCATGACATGATTGTGTTTGTTTGGGCAACAATCAGGGACATTCATAGCTTATGGAACTGAAGGCCCACTTTACATATATCACTAGCCAGTCCAGTGTGGGTAAGGTCTTCATCATTAATGGTCTTTCTTTGCAGAGCGTGCTTTTTGCCGGTTTCTTCAGAAGACAACTTCTTCGGCAACTAAAATCAATCCAGAGGAACCCAATGGTGGAACATGAAAGACGGGATGAAAAGGCAAGTTCTCTAGAGGACTTGCTGAGTGGAACAGCTCATTTCCAGCATGTAGCCCTCTATCTCCATTGCCTAAAGCAGATTGAGGTTGGGAAAACAGACCTAGGAAAAGCTGACCAAGGGACACTGTTTGATAATCCATTAGTGGATGCCGGTGCATGATTGTGGATGGATGGAGTGTGAATGAGTTTGCAGATGGGCGGTGTGCACCATCCCATGGTTGATGCAGTCAGCAGTATGCTGATGTGCAATTCTCTGAGTTTTGGAATGTGTTCGTGGTGCAAGAGAGAGGTGTGGTGTCGTAGTGTACGGATGGGCGGTGTGTGGATGGGTGGTGTACAGATGGGCGGTGTGCACCAGCCCATAGTGGATGCAGCCCGCATTATGCAGGTGTGCAAATATCTGAGTTTTCGAATGTGTTTGTGATGGAAGAGAGAGGTATGGTGTCGGAGTGTGCGGATGCTTGATGTGCTGATGGGCGGTATGTGGATGGTTGGTTTACGGATGGTTGGTATGTGGATGGGTGGTGTGCGGATGGGCGTTGTGCGGATGGGCGGTGTGCACCATCCCATAGTGGATGCAGCACGATGGAGTGTGACTGAGTTTGCAGACGGGAGGTGTGCACCATCCCATAGTGGATGCAGCCCTCAGTATGCTGGTCTGCAAATATCAGGGTTTCGAATGTGTTCGGGCAGTGTGCGGATGGGTGGTGTGCGGATTGCCGGTCTGCACCATCCCATAGTGCATGCAACCCGACGCAGTGTGACTGAGGTTGGAGATGGGCGGTGTGCACCATCCCATAGTGGATGCAGCCCGCGTTACGGTGGTGTGCAAGTATCTGAGTTTTTGAATGTGTTTGTGATGGAAGAGATGTATGGTGTCAGCTTTGTCTAATGCGGAGGCTGCGTGGTAGTATAATCCCTAGTCCCAACTTTGTCGGGTCTTCTGGTGCTGTGAATGCAGATTAGCGTCCTTATGATGTGGAACGAGTGGAAAGCGGAGTATATTCCTCAGATGAAGCCAGTGGAATTGGTGAATTGTTACTGAAGTACAATGTTTAGGATTAAGGCGTGTAGATCTCTTTTGGTAAAGAATAGGTAAGATTGAAGGGTTTTTTTGGTATGAATACATGAATGGAAGGCTTGTAGATCTCTTTTGGTAGAGGGTAGATAAGATTGAAGGTTCTTTTTTGGTATGAAAATGAAATCAAACCGGTGTGTATTCTTCAGTGGAAGCCAGTGGAATTTGGCACAGATTCCTGAGGTATAATTTTCAGGACTGAGGCTGGTAGATCTCTTTCGGTAGATGGTAGATAATGCTGAAGATACTGTGTTGGTGTGAAAATGAAATCAAACTGGTGGATATTCTTCGGTGGAAGCCGGTGGAATTGGGGAACTGTTAGTGAGGTACAATGTTTTAGGCTTTGGCTGGGGGATTCTTTGGAAGATACATGTTGCAAATGAGCTGGCCTGCTCAGGGTACTTTGTTTTCCTTGCAGCATGCCCTATGGTACTCCTGTCTATTCCTGGACAGAAGCTGACAATAGAGCATCAATGAACAGAGGACAATAATGTGCAAGCTTACGATGGCTAATAGAAAGGCAAGTTCCATAGAAAGTTTCTAATTCAAACTGGACCTTTAAAAGGAGCATTCCTCAAAAGGGAAGTGAAAAGCAGTATTCCTCCTAAAATGGGGATATTTGGCCACTCCCCCAGAGGAAGCGAGCCCTACTCTGAATCTGCTCCATAGGTCCATGATTAAGTTTTTGCAAAGCAAACCTAGCAAATTCTCTACAGGGGGGTATAGCCCAAGTATATCCCTTATCCATTGTTTGCTCTTTTCTTTGCCTCCCATTACTCATTCTAAGGGCAGTCCTCCTCTCAGGGCTGCAGGATAAAATCTATCCTGAAGGCCCTTGGAATCGTTTTCCAGTACCTCCCCCAACACCTCTGATGGAGGCAATGGAATATTTTTGCAAAGGATAAACAGAACCTGCTTCCTAGACTTATAACTCCATGTATATCTTCTCCAGCGGTATCTTCTCCCCTTCATGACATGATTGTGTTTGTTTGGGCAACAATTAGGGACATTCATAGCTTATGGAACTAAAGGCCCACTTTACATATATCACTAGCCAGTCCAGCGTGGGTAAGGTCTTCATCATTAATGGTCTTCCTTTGCAGAGCGTGCTTTTTGCCGGTTTCTTCAGAAGACAACTTCTTCGGCAACTAAAGTCAATCCAGAGGAACCCAATGGTGGAACAGGAAAGACGGGATGAAAAGGCAAGTTCTCTAGAGGACTTGCTGAGTGGAACAGCTCATTTCCAGCATGTAGCCCTCTATCTCCATTGCCTAAAGCAGATTGAGGTTGGGAAAACAGACCTAGGAAAAGCTGACCAAGGGACACTGTTTGATAATCCATTAGTGGATGCCGGTGCATGATTGTGGATCGATGGAGTGTGAATGAGTTTGCAGATGGGCGGTGTGCACCATCCCATGGTTGATGCAGTCGGCAGTATGCTGATGTGCAATTCTCTGAGTTTTGGAATGTGTTCGTGGTGCAAGAGAGAGGTGTGGTGTCGGAGTGTACGGATGGGCGGTGTGTGGATGGGTGGTGTGCAGATGGGCGGTGTGCACCAGCCCATAGTGGATGCAGCCCGCGTTATGCAGGTGTGCAAATATCTGAGTTTTCGAATGTGTTTGTGATGGAAGAGAGAGGTATGGTGTCGGAGTGTGCGGATGCTTGATGTGCTGATGGGTGGTATGTGGATGGTTGGTGTACTGATGGTTGGTATGTGGATGGGTGGTGTGCGGATGGGCGTTGTGCGGATGGGCGGTGTGCACCATCCCATAGTGGATGCAGCACGATGGAGTGTGACTGAGTTTGCAGACGGGAGGTGTGCACCATCCCATAGTGGATGCAGCCCTCAGTATGCTGGTCTGCAAATATCAGTGTTTCGAATGTGTTCGGGCAGTGTGCGGATGGGTGGTGTGCGGATTGCCGGTCTGCACCATTCCATAGTGCATGCAACCCGACGCAGTGTGACTGAGGTTGGAGATGGGCGGTGTGCACCATCCCATAGTGGATGCAGCCCGCGTTACGGTGGTGTGCAAGTATCTGAGTTTTTGAATGTGTTTGTGATGGAAGAGATGTATGGTGTCAGCTTTGTCTAATGCGGAGGCTGCGTGGCAGTATAATCCCTAGTCCCAACTTTGTCGGGTCTTCTGGTGCTGTGAATGCAGATTAGCGTCCTTATGATGTGGAACGAGTGGAAAGCGGAGTATATTCCTCAGATGAAGCCAGTGGAATTGGTGAATTGTTACTGAAGTACAATGTTTAGGAGTAAGGCGTGTAGATCTCTTTTGGTAAAGAATGGGTAAGATTGAAGGGGTTTTTTTTGGTATGAATACATGAATGGAAGGCTTGTAGATCTCTTTTGGTAGAGGGTAGATAAGATTGAAGGTTCTTTTTTGGTATGAAAATGAAATCAAACCGGTGTGTATTCTTCAGTGGAAGCCAGTGGAATTTGGCACAGATTCCTGAGGTATAATTTTCAGGACTGAGGCTGGTAGATCTCTTTTGGTAGATGGTAGATAAGGCTGAAGATACTGTGTTGGTGTGAAAATGAAATCAAACTGGTGGATATTCTTCGGTGGAAGCCAGTGGAATTGTGGAACTGTTAGTGAGGTACAATGTTTTAGGCTTTGGCTGGGGGATTCTTTGGAAGATACATGTTGCAAATGAGCTGGCCTGCTCAGGGTACTTTGTTTTCCTTGCAGCATGCCCTATGGTACTCCTGTCTATTCCTGGACAGAAGCTGACAATAGAGCATCAATGAACAGAGGACAATAATGTGCAAGCTTACGATGGCTAATAGAAAGGCAAGTTCCATAGAAAGTTTCTAATTCAAACTGGACCTTTAAAAGGAGCATTCCTCAAAAGGGAAGGGAAAAGCAGTATTCCTCCTAAAATGGGGATATTTGGCCACTCCCCCAGAGGAAGCGAGCCCTACTCTGAATCTGCTCCATAGGTCCATGATTAAGTTTTTGCAAAGCAAACCTAGCAAATTCTCTTCAGGGGGGTATAGCCCAAGTATATCCCTTATCCATTGTTTGCTCTTTTCTTTGCCTCCCATTACTCATTCTAAGGGCAGTCCTCCTCTCAGGGCTGCAGGGTAAAATCTATCCTGAAGGCCCTTGGAATCGTTTTCCAATACCTCTCCCCAACACCTCTGATGGAGGCAATGGAATATTTTTGCAAACGATAAACAGAACCTGCTTCCTAGACTTATAACTCCATGTATATCTTCTCCAGCGGTATCTTCTCCCCTTCATTACATGATTGTGTTTGTTTGGGCAACAATCAGGGACATTCATAGCTTATGGAACTAAAGGCCCACTTTACATATATCACTAGCCATTCCAGCGTGGGTAAGGTCTTCATCATTAATGGTCTTTCTTTGCAGAGCGTGCTTTTTGCCGGTTTCATCAGAAGACAACTTCTTCGGCAACTAAAGTCAATCCAGAGGAACCCAATGGTGGAACAGGAGAGATGGGATGAAAAGGCAAGTTCTCTAGAGGACTTGCTGAGTGGAACAGCTCATTTCCAGCATGTAGCCCTCTATCTCCATTGCCTAAAGCAGATTGAGGTTGGGAAAACAGACCTAGGAAAAGCTGACCAAGGGACACTGTTTGATAATCCATTAGTGGATGCCGGTGCATGATTGTGGATGGATGGAGTTTGAATGAGTTTGCAGATGGGCGGTGTGCACCATCCCATGGTTGATGCAGTCGGCAGTATGCTGATGTGCAATTCTCTGAGTTTTGGAATGTGTTCGTGGTGCAAGAGAGAGGTCTGGTGTCGTAGTGTACGGATGGGCGGTGTGTGGATGGGTGGTGTGCAGATGGGCGGTGTGCACCAGCCCATAGTGGATGCAGCCCGCATTATGAAGGTGTGCAAATGTCTGAGTTTTCGAATGTGTTTGTGATGGAAGAGAGAGGTATGGTGTCGGAGTGTGCGGATGCTTGATGTGCTGATGGGCGGTATGTGGATGGTTGGTGTATGGATGGTTGGTATTTGGATGGGTGGTGTGCGGATGGGCGGTTTGCGGATGCGCGGTGTGCACCATCCCATAGTGGATGCAGCACGATGGAGTGTGACTGAGTTTGCAGACGGGAGGTGTGCACCATCCCATAGTGGATGCAGCCCTCAGTATGCTGGTCTGCAAATATCAGGGTTTCGAATGTGTTCGGGCAGTGTGCGGATGGGTGGTGTGCGGATTGCCGGTCTGCACCATCCCATAGTGCATGCAACCCGATGCAGTGTGACTGAGGTTGGAGATGGACGGTGTGCACCATCCCATAGTGGATGCAGCCTGCGTTACGGTGGTGTGCAAGTATCTGAGTTTTTGAATGTGTTTGTGATGGAAGAGATGTATGGTGTCAGCTTTGTCTAATGCGGAGGCTGCGTGGTAGTATAATCCCTAGTCCCAACTTTGTCGGGTCTTCTGGTGCTGTGAATGCAGATTAGCGTCCTTATGATGTGGAACGAGTGGAAAGCGGAGTTTATTCCTCAGATGAAGCCAGTGGAATTGGTGAATTGTTACTGAAGTACAATGTTTAGGAGTAAGGCGTGTAGATCTCTTTTGGTAAAGAATAGGTAAGATTGAAGGGCTTTTTTTGGTATGAATACATGAATGGAAGGCTTGTAGATCTCTTTTGGTAGAGGGTAGATAAGATTGAAGGTTCTTTTTTGGTATGAAAATGAAATCAAACCGGTGTGTATTCTTCAGTGGAAGCCAGTGGAATTTGGCACAGATTCCTGAGGTATAATTTTCAGGACTGAGGCTGGTAGATCTCTTTTGGTAGATGGTAGGTAAGGCTGAAGATACTGTGTTGGTGTGAAAATGAAATCAAACTGGTGGATATTCTTCGGTGGAAGCCAGTGGAATTGGGGAACTGTTAGTGAGGTACAATGTTTTAGGCTTTGGCTGGGGGATTCTTTGGAAGATACATGTTGCAAATGAGCTGGCCTGCTCAGGGTACTTTGTTTTCCTTGCAGCATGCCCTATGGTACTCCTGTCTATTCCTGGATAGAAGCTGACAATAGAGCATCAATGAACAGAGGACAATAATGTGCAAGCTTACGATGGCTAATAGAAAGGCAAGTTCCATAGAAAGTTTCTAATTCAAACTGGACCTTTAAAAGGAGCATTCCTCAAAAGGGAAGGGAAAAGCAGTATTCCTCCTAAAATGGGGATATTTGGCCACTCCCCCAGAGGAAGCGAGCCCTACTCTGAATCTGCTCCATAGGTCCATGATTAAGTTTTTCCAAAGCAAACCTAGCAAATTCTCTCCAGGGGGGTATAGCCCAAGTATATCCCTTATCCATTGTTTGCTCTTTTCTTTGCCTCCCATTACTCATTCTAAGGGCAGTCCTCCTCTCAGGGCTGCAGGGTAAAATCTATCCTGAAGGCCCTTGGAATCGTTTTCCAATACCTCTCCCCAACACCTCTGATGGAGGCAATGGAATATTTTTGCAAAGGATAAACAGAACCTGCTTCCTAGACTTATAACTCCATGTATATCTTCTCCAGCGGTATCTTCTCCCCTTCATGACATGATTGTGTTTGTTTGGGCAACAATCAGGGACATTCATAGCTTATGGAACTAAAGGCCCACTTTACATATATCACTAGCCAGTCCAGCGTGGGTAAGGTCTTCATCATTAATGGTCTTTCTTTGCAGAGCGTGCTTTTTGCCGGTTTCATCAGAAGACAACTTCTTCGGCAACTAAAGTCAATCCAGAGGAACCCAATGGTGGAACAGGAGAGATGGGATGAAAAGGCAAGTTCTCTAGAGGACTTGCTGAGTGGAACAGCTCATTTCCAGCATGTAGCCCTCTATCTCCATTGCCTAAAGCAGATTGAGGTTGGGAAAACAGACCTAGGAAAAGCTGACCAAGGGACACTGTTTGATAATCCATTAGTGGATGCCGGTGCATGATTGTGGATGGATGGAGTGTGAATGAGTTTGCAGATGGGCGGTGTGCACCATCCCATGGTTGATGCAGTCAGCAGTATGCTGATTTGCAATTCTCTGAGTTTTGGAATGTGTTCGTGGTGCAAGAGAGAGGTGTGGTGTCGGAGTGTACGGATGGGCGGTGTGTGGATGGGTGGTGTGCAGATGGGCGGTGTGCACCAGCCCATAGTGGATGCAGCCCGCATTATGCAGGTGTGCAAATATCTGAGTTTTCGAATGTGTTTGTGATGGAAGAGAGAGGTATGGTGTCGGAGTGTGCGGATGCTTGATGTGCTGATGGGCGGTATGTGGATGGTTGGTGTACGGATGGTTGGTATGTGGATGGGTGGTGTGCGGATGGGCGGTGTGCACCATCCCATAGTGGATGCAGCACGATGGAGTGTGAATGAGTTTGCAGACGGGAGGTGTGCACCATCCCATAGTGGATGCAGCCCTCAGTATGCTGGTCTGCAAATATCAGGGTTTCGAATGTGTTCGGGCAGTGTGCGGATGGGTGGTGTGCGGATTGCCGGTCTGCACCATCCCATAGTGCATGCAACCCGACGCAGTGTGACTGAGGTTGGAGATGGGCGGTGTGCACCATCCCATAGGGGATGCAGCCCGCGTTACGGTGGTGTGCAAGTATCTGAGTTTTTGAATGTGTTTGTGATGGAAGAGATGTATGGTGTCAGCTTTGTCTAAGGCCGAGGCTGCGTGGTAGTATAATCCCTAGTCCCAACTTTGTCGGGTCTTCTGGTGCTGTGAATGCAGATTAGTGTCCTTATGATGTGGAACGAGTGGAAAGCGGAGTATATTCCTCAGATGAAGCCAGTGGAATTGGTGAATTGTTACTGAAGTACAATGTTTAGGATTAAGGCGTGTAGATCTCTTTTGGTAAAGAATAGGTAAGATTGAAGGGTTTTTTTGGTATGAATACATGAATGGAAGGCTTGTAGATCTCTTTTGGTAGAGGGTAGATAAGATTGAAGGTTCTTTTTTGGTATGAAAATGAAATCAAACCGGTGTGTATTCTTCAGTGGAAGCCAGTGGAATTTGGCACAGATTCCTGAGGTATAATTTTCAGGACTGAGGCTGGTAGATCTCTTTCGGTAGATGGTAGATAATGCTGAAGATACTGTGTTGGTGTGAAAATGAAATCAAACTGGTGGATATTCTTCGGTGGAAGCCGGTGGAATTGGGGAACTGTTAGTGAGGTACAATGTTTTAGGCTTTGGCTGGGGGATTCTTTGGAAGATACATGTTGCAAATGAGCTGGCCTGCTCAGGGTACTTTGTTTTCCTTGCAGCATGCCCTATGGTACTCCTGTCTATTCCTGGACAGAAGCTGACAATAGAGCATCAATGAACAGAGGACAATAATGTGCAAGCTTACGATGGCTAATAGAAAGGCAAGTTCCATAGAAAGTTTCTAATTCAAACTGGACCTTTAAAAGGAGCATTCCTCAAAAGGGAAGTGAAAAGCAGTATTCCTCCTAAAATGGGGATATTTGGCCACTCCCCCAGAGGAAGCGAGCCCTACTCTGAATCTGCTCCATAGGTCCATGATTAAGTTTTTGCAAAGCAAACCTAGCAAATTCTCTACAGGGGGGTATAGCCCAAGTATATCCCTTATCCATTGTTTGCTCTTTTCTTTGCCTCCCATTACTCATTCTAAGGGCAGTCCTCCTCTCAGGGCTGCAGGATAAAATCTATCCTGAAGGCCCTTGGAATCGTTTTCCAGTACCTCCCCCAACACCTCTGATGGAGGCAATGGAATATTTTTGAAAAGGATAAACAGAACCTGCTTCCTAGACTTATAACTCCATGTATATCTTCTCCAGCGGTATCTTCTCCCCTTCATGACATGATTGTGTTTGTTTGGGCAACAATTAGGGACATTCATAGCTTATGGAACTAAAGGCCCACTTTACATATATCACTAGCCAGTCCAGCGTGGGTAAGGTCTTCATCATTAATGGTCTTTCTTTGCAGAGCGTGCTTTTTGCCGGTTTCTTCAGAAGACAACTTCTTCGGCAACTAAAGTCAATCCAGAGGAACCCAATGGTGGAACAGGAAAGACGGGATGAAAAGGCAAGTTCTCTAGAGGACTTGCTGAGTGGAACAGCTCATTTCCAGCATGTAGCCCTCTATCTCCATTGCCTAAAGCAGATTGAGGTTGGGAAAACAGACCTAGGAAAAGCTGACCAAGGGACACTGTTTGATAATCCATTAGTGGATGCCGGTGCATGATTGTGGATCGATGGAGTGTGAATGAGTTTGCAGATGGGCGGTGTGCACCATCCCATGGTTGATGCAGTCGGCAGTATGCTGATGTGCAATTCTCTGAGTTTTGGAATGTGTTCGTGGTGCAAGAGAGAGGTGTGGTGTCGGAGTGTACGGATGGGCGGTGTGTGGATGGGTGGTGTGCAGATGGGCGGTGTGCACCAGCCCATAGTGGATGCAGCCCGCGTTATGCAGGTGTGCAAATATCTGAGTTTTCGAATGTGTTTGTGATGGAAGAGAGAGGTATGGTGTCGGAGTGTGCGGATGCTTGATGTGCTGATGGGCGGTATGTGGATGGTTGGTGTACTGATGGTTGGTATGTGGATGGGTGGTGTGCGGATGGGCGTTGTGCGGATGGGCGGTGTGCACCATCCCATAGTTGATGCAGCACGATGGAGTGTGACTGAGTTTGCAGACGGGAGGTGTGCACCATCCCATAGTGGATGCAGCCCTCAGTATGCTGATCTGCAAATATCAGTGTTTCGAATGTGTTCGGGCAGTGTGCGGATGGGTGGTGTGCGGATTGCCGGTCTGCACCATTCCATAGTGCATGCAACCCGACGCAGTGTGACTGAGGTTGGAGATGGGCGGTGTGCACCATCCCATAGTGGATGCAGCCCGCGTTACGGTGGTGTGCAAGTATCTGAGTTTTTGAATGTGTTTGTGATGGAAGAGATGTATGGTGTCAGCTTTGTCTAATGCGGAGGCTGCGTGGTAGTATAATCCCTAGTCCCAACTTTGTCGGGTCTTCTGGTGCTGTGAATGCAGATTAGCGTCCTTATGATGTGGAACGAGTGGAAAGCGGAGTATATTCCTCAGATGAAGCCAGTGGAATTGGTGAATTGTTACTGAAGTACAATGTTTAGGAGTAAGGCGTGTAGATCTCTTTTGGTAAAGAATAGGTAAGATTGAAGGGTTTTTTTTGGTATGAATACATGAATGGAAGGCTTGTAGATCTCTTTTGGTAGAGGGTAGATAAGATTGAAGGTTCTTTTTTGGTATGAAAATGAAATCAAACCGGTGTGTATTCTTCAGTGGAAGCCAGTGGAATTTGGCACAGATTCCTGAGGTATAATTTTCAGGACTGAGGCTGGTAGATCTCTTTTGGTAGATGGTAGATAATGCTGAAGATACTGTGTTGGTGTGAAAATGAAATCAAACTGGTGGATATTCTTCGGTGGAAGCCAGTGGAATTGGGGAACTGTTAGTGAGGTACAATGTTTTAGGCTTTGGCTGGGGGATTCTTTGGAAGATACATGTTGCAAATGAGCTGGCCTGCTCAGGGTACTTTGTTTTCCTTGCAGCATGCCCTATGGTACTCCTGTCTATTCCTGGACAGAAGCTGACAATAGAGCATCAATGAACAGAGGACAATAATGTGCAAGCTTACGATGGCTAATAGAAAGGCAAGTTCCATAGAAAGTTTCTAATTCAAACTGGACCTTTAAAAGGAGCATTCCTCAAAAGGGAAGGGAAAAGCAGTATTCCTCCTAAAATGGGGATATTTGGCCACTCCCCCAGAGGAAACGAGCCCTACTCTGAATCTGCTCCATAGGTCCATGATTAAGTTTTTCCAAAGCAAACCTAGCAAATTCTCTCCAGGGGGGTATAGCCCAAGTATATCCCTTATCCATTGTTTGCTCTTTTCTTTGCCTCCCATTACTCATTCTAAGGGCAGTCCTCCTCTCAGGGCTGCAGGGTAAAATCTATCCTGAAGGCCCTTGGAATCGTTTTCCAATACCTCTCCCCAACACCTCTGATGGAGGCAATGGAATATTTTTGCAAAGGATAAACAGAACCTGCTTCCTAGACTTATAACTCCATGTATATCTTCTCCAGCGGTATCTTCTCCCCTTCATGACATGATTGTGTTTGTTTGGGCAACAATCAGGGACATTCATAGCTTATGGAACTAAAGGCCCACTTTACATATATCACTAGCCAGTCCAGCGTGGGTAAGGTCTTCATCATTAATGGTCTTTCTTTGCAGAGCGTGCTTTTTGCCGGTTTCATCAGAAGACAACTTCTTCGGCAACTAAAGTCAATCCAGAGGAACCCAATGGTGGAACAGGAAGGATGGGATGAAAAGGCAAGTTCTCTAGAGGACTTGCTGAGTGGAACAGCTCATTTCCAGCATGTAGCCCTCTATCTCCATTGCCTAAAGCAGATTGAGGTTGGGAAAACAGACCTAGGAAAAGCTGACCAAGGGACACTGTTTGATAATCCATTAGTGGATGCCGGTGCATGATTGTGGATCGATGGAGTGTGAATGAGTTTGCAGATGGGCGGTGTGCACCATCCCATGGTTGATGCAGTCGGCAGTATGCTGATGTGCAATTCTCTGAGTTTTGGAATGTGTTCGTGGTGCAAGAGAGAGGTGTGGTGTCGGAGTGTACGGATGGGCGGTGTGTGGATGGGTGGTGTGCAGATGGGCGGTGTGCACCAGCCCATAGTGGATGCAGCCCGCGTTATGCAGGTGTGCAAATATCTGAGTTTTCGAATGTGTTTGTGATGGAAGAGAGAGGTATGGTGTCGGAGTGTGCGGATGCTTGATGTGCTGATGGGCGGTATGTGGATGGTTGGTGTACTGATGGTTGGTATGTGGATGGGTGGTGTGCGGATGGGCGTTGTGCGGATGGGCGGTGTGCACCATCCCATAGTTGATGCAGCACGATGGAGTGTGACTGAGTTTGCAGACGGGAGGTGTGCACCATCCCATAGTGGATGCAGCCCTCAGTATGCTGATCTGCAAATATCAGTGTTTCGAATGTGTTCGGGCAGTGTGCGGATGGGTGGTGTGCGGATTGCCGGTCTGCACCATTCCATAGTGCATGCAACCCGACGCAGTGTGACTGAGGTTGGAGATGGGCGGTGTGCACCATCCCATAGTGGATGCAGCCCGCGTTACGGTGGTGTGCAAGTATCTGAGTTTTTGAATGTGTTTGTGATGGAAGAGATGTATGGTGTCAGCTTTGTCTAATGCGGAGGCTGCGTGGTAGTATAATCCCTAGTCCCAACTTTGTCGGGTCTTCTGGTGCTGTGAATGCAGATTAGCGTCCTTATGATGTGGAACGAGTGGAAAGCGGAGTATATTCCTCAGATGAAGCCAGTGGAATTGGTGAATTGTTACTGAAGTACAATGTTTAGGAGTAAGGCGTGTAGATCTCTTTTGGTAAAGAATAGGTAAGATTGAAGGGTTTTTTTTGGTATGAATACATGAATGGAAGGCTTGTAGATCTCTTTTGGTAGAGGGTAGATAAGATTGAAGGTTCTTTTTTGGTATGAAAATGAAATCAAACCGGTGTGTATTCTTCAGTGGAAGCCAGTGGAATTTGGCACAGATTCCTGAGGTATAATTTTCAGGACTGAGGCTGGTAGATCTCTTTTGGTAGATGGTAGATAATGCTGAAGATACTGTGTTGGTGTGAAAATGAAATCAAACTGGTGGATATTCTTCGGTGGAAGCCAGTGGAATTGGGGAACTGTTAGTGAGGTACAATGTTTTAGGCTTTGGCTGGGGGATTCTTTGGAAGATACATGTTGCAAATGAGCTGGCCTGCTCAGGGTACTTTGTTTTCCTTGCAGCATGCCCTATGGTACTCCTGTCTATTCCTGGACAGAAGCTGACAATAGAGCATCAATGAACAGAGGACAATAATGTGCAAGCTTACGATGGCTAATAGAAAGGCAAGTTCCATAGAAAGTTTCTAATTCAAACTGGACCTTTAAAAGGAGCATTCCTCAAAAGGGAAGGGAAAAGCAGTATTCCTCCTAAAATGGGGATATTTGGCCACTCCCCCAGAGGAAACGAGCCCTACTCTGAATCTGCTCCATAGGTCCATGATTAAGTTTTTCCAAAGCAAACCTAGCAAATTCTCTCCAGGGGGGTATAGCCCAAGTATATCCCTTATCCATTGTTTGCTCTTTTCTTTGCCTCCCATTACTCATTCTAAGGGCAGTCCTCCTCTCAGGGCTGCAGGGTAAAATCTATCCTGAAGGCCCTTGGAATCGTTTTCCAATACCTCTCCCCAACACCTCTGATGGAGGCAATGGAATATTTTTGCAAAGGATAAACAGAACCTGCTTCCTAGACTTATAACTCCATGTATATCTTCTCCAGCGGTATCTTCTCCCCTTCATGACATGATTGTGTTTGTTTGGGCAACAATCAGGGACATTCATAGCTTATGGAACTAAAGGCCCACTTTACATATATCACTAGCCAGTCCAGCGTGGGTAAGGTCTTCATCATTAATGGTCTTTCTTTGCAGAGCGTGCTTTTTGCCGGTTTCATCAGAAGACAACTTCTTCGGCAACTAAAGTCAATCCAGAGGAACCCAATGGTGGAACAGGAGAGATGGGATGAAAAGGCAAGTTCTCTAGAGGACTTGCTGAGTGGAACAGCTCATTTCCAGCATGTAGCCCTCTATCTCCATTGCCTAAAGCAGATTGAGGTTGGGAAAACAGACCTAGGAAAAGCTGACCAAGGGACACTGTTTGATAATCCATTAGTGGATGCCGGTGCATGATTGTGGATGGATGGAGTGTGAATGAGTTTGCAGATGGGCGGTGTGCACCATCCCATGGTTGATGCAGTCAGCAGTATGCTGATTTGCAATTCTCTGAGTTTTGGAATGTGTTCGTGGTGCAAGAGAGAGGTGTGGTGTCGGAGTGTACGGATGGGCGGTGTGAGGATGGGTGGTGTGCAGATGGGCGGTGTGCACCAGCCCATAGTGGATGCAGCCCGCATTATGCAGGTGTGCAAATATCTGAGTTTTCGAATGTGTTTGTGATGGAAGAGAGAGGTATGGTGTCGGAGTGTGCGGATGCTTGATGTGCTGATGGGCGGTATGTGGATGGTTGGTGTATGGATGGTTGGTATTTGGATGGGTGGTGTGCGGATGGGCGGTGTGCGGATGCGCGGTGTGCACCATCCCATAGTGGATGCAGCACGATGGAGTGTGACTGAGTTTGCAGACGGGAGGTGTGCACCATCCCATAGTGGATGCAGCCCTCAGTATGCTGGTCTGCAAATATCAGGGTTTCGAATGTGTTCGGGCAGTGTGCGGATGGGTGGTGTGCGGATTGCCGGTCTGCACCATCCCATAGTGCATGCAACCCGATGCAGTGTGACTGAGGTTGGAGATGGACGGTGTGCACCATCCCATAGTGGATGCAGCCTGCGTTACGGTGGTGTGCAAGTATCTGAGTTTTTGAATGTGTTTGTGATGGAAGAGATGTATGGTGTCAGCTTTGTCTAATGCGGAGGCTGCGTGGTAGTATAATCCCTAGTCCCAACTTTGTCGGGTCTTCTGGTGCTGTGAATGCAGATTAGCGTCCTTATGATGTGGAACGAGTGGAAAGCGGAGTTTATTCCTCAGATGAAGCCAGTGGAATTGGTGAATTGTTACTGAAGTACAATGTTTAGGAGTAAGGCGTGTAGATCTCTTTTGGTAAAGAATAGGTAAGATTGAAGGGCTTTTTTTGGTATGAATACATGAATGGAAGGCTTGTAGATCTCTTTTGGTAGAGGGTAGATAAGATTGAAGGTTCTTTTTTGGTATGAAAATGAAATCAAACCGGTGTGTATTCTTCAGTGGAAGCCAGTGGAATTTGGCACAGATTCCTGAGGTATAATTTTCAGGACTGAGGCTGGTAGATCTCTTTTGGTAGATGGTAGGTAAGGCTGAAGATACTGTGTTGGTGTGAAAATGAAATCAAACTGGTGGATATTCTTCGGTGGAAGCCAGTGGAATTGGGGAACTGTTAATGAGGTACAATGTTTTAGGCTTTGGCTGGGGGATTCTTTGGAAGATACATGTTGCAAATGAGCTGGCCTGCTCAGGGTACTTTGTTTTCCTTGCAGCATGCCCTATGGTACTCCTGTCTATTCCTGGACAGAAGCTGACAATAGAGCATCAATGAACAGAGGACAATAATGTGCAAGCTTACGATGGCTAATAGAAAGGCAAGTTCCATAGAAAGTTTCTAATTCAAACTGGACCTTTAAAAGGAGCATTCCTCAAAAGGGAAGGGAAAAGCAGTATTCCTCCTAAAATGGGGATATTTGGCCACTCCCCCAGAGGAAGCGAGCCTTACTCTGAATCTGCTCCATAGGTCCATGATTAAGTTTTTGCAAAGCAAACCTAGCAAATTCTCTCCAGGGGGGTATAGCCCAAGTATATCCCTTATCCATTGTTTGCTCTTTTCTTTGCCTCCCATTACTCATTCTAAGGGCAGTCCTCCTCTCAGGGCTGCAGGGTAAAATCTATCCTGAAGGCCCTTGGAATCGTTTTCCAATACCTCTCCCCAACACCTCTGATGGAGGCAAGGGAATATTTTTGCAAAGGATAAACAGAACCTGCTTCCTAGACTTATAACTCCATGTATATCTTCTCCAGCGGTATCTTCTCCCCTTCATGACATGATTGTGTTTGTTTGGGCAACAATCAGGGACATTCATAGCTTATGGAACTAAAGGCCCACTTTACATATATCACTAGCCAGTCCAGCGTGGGTAAGGTCTTCATCATTAATGGTCTTTCTTTGCAGAGCGTGCTTTTTGCCGGTTTCATCAGAAGACAACTTCTTCGGCAACTAAAGTCAATCCAGAGGAACCCAATGGTGGAACAGGAGAGATGGGATGAAAAGGCAAGTTCTCTAGAGGACTTGCTGAGTGGAACAGCTCATTTCCAGCATGTAGCCCTCTATCTCCATTGCCTAAAGCAGATTGAGGTTGGGAAAACAGACCTAGGAAAAGCTGACCAAGGGACACTGTTTGATAATCCATTAGTGGATGCCGGTGCGTGATTGTGGATGGATGGAGTGTGAATGAGTTCGCAGATGGGCGGTGTGCACCATCCCATGGTTGATGCAGTCGGCAGTATGCTGATGTGCAATTCTATGAGTTTTAGAATGTGTTCGTTGTGCAAGAGAGAGGTCTGGTGTCGGAGTGTACGGATGGGCGGTGTGTGGATGGGTGGTGTGCAGATGGGCGGTGTGCAACAGCCCATAGTGGATGCAGCCCGCATTATGCAGGTGTGCAAATATCTGAGTTTTCGAATGTGTTTGTGATGGAAGAGAGAGGTATGGTGTCGGAGTGTGCGGATGCTTGATGTGCTGATGGGCGGTATGTGGATGGTTGGTGTATGGATGGTTGGTATGTGGATGGGCGTTGTGCGGATGGGCGGTGTGCACCATCCCATAGTGGATGCAGCACGATGGAGTGTGACTGAGTTTGCAGATGGGAGGTGTGCACCATCCCATAGTGGATGCAGCCCTCAGTATGCTGGTCTGCAAATATCAGGGTTTCGAATGTGTTCGGGCAGTGTGCGGATGGGTGGTGTGCGGATTGCCGGTCTGCACCATCCCATAGTGCATGCAACCCGATGCAGTGTGACTGAGGTTGGAGATGGGCGGTGTGCACCATCCCATAGTGGATGCAGCCCGCGTTACAGTGGTTTGCAAGTATCTGAGTTTTTGAATGTGTTTGTGATGGAAGAGATGTATGGTGTCAGCTTTGTCTAATGCGGAGGCTGCGTGGTAGTATAATCCCTAGTCCCAACTTTGTCGGGTCTTCTGGTGCTGTGAATGCAGATTAGCGTCCTTATGATGTGGAACGAGTGGAAAGCGGAGTATATTCCTCAGATGAAGCCAGTGGAATTGGTGAATTGTTACTGAAGTACAATGTTTAGGAGTAAGGCGTGTAGATTTCTTTTGGTAAAGAATAGGTAAGATTGAAGGGGTTTTTTTGGTATGAATACATGAATGGAAGGCTTGTAAATCTCTTTTGGTAGAGGGTAGATAAGATTGAAGGTTCTTTTTTGGTATGAAAATGAAATCAAACCGGTGTGTATTCTTCAGTGGAAGCCAGTGGAATTTGGCACAGATTCCTGAGGTATAATTTTCAGGACTGAGGCTGGTAGATCTCTTTTGGTAGATGGTAGATAAGGCTGAAGATACTGTTTTGGTGTGAAAATGAAATCAAACTGGTGGATATTCTTCGGTGGAAGCCAGTGGAATTGGGGACTGTAAGTGAGGTACAATGTTTTAGGCTTTGGCTGGGGGATTCTTTGGAAGATACATGTTGCAAATGAGCTGGCCTGCTCAGGGTACTTTGTTTTCCTTGCAGCATGCCCTATGGTACTCCTGTCTATTCCTGGACAGAAGCTGACAATAGAGCATCAATGAACAGAGGACAATAATGTGCAAGCTTACGATGGCTAATAGAAAGGCAAGTTCCATAGAAAGTTTCTAATTCAAACTGGACCTTTAAAAGGAGCATTCCTCAAAAGGGAAGGGAAAAGCAGTATTCCTCCTAAAATGGGGATATTTGGCCACTCCCCCAGAGGAAGCGAGCCCTAATCTGAATCTGCTCCATAGGTCCATGATTAAGTTTTTGTAAAGCAAACCTAGCAAATTCTCTCCAGGGGGGTATAGCCCAAGTATATCCCTTATCCATTGTTTGCTCTTTTCTTTGCCTCCCATTACTCATTCTAAGGGCAGTCCTCCTCTCAGGGCTGCAGGGTAAAATCTATCCTGAAGGCCCTTGGAATCGTTTTCCAATACCTCTCCCCAACACCTCTGATGGAGGCAATGGAATATTTTTGCAAAGGATAAACAGAACCTGCTTCCTAGACTTATAACTCCATGTATATCTTCTCCAGCGGTATCTTCTCCCCTTCATGACATGATTGTGTTTGTTTGGGCAACAATCAGGGACATTCATAGCTTATGGAACTAAAGGCCCACTTTACATATATCACTAGCCAGTCCAGCGTGGGTAAGGTCTTCATCATTAATGGTCTTTCTTTGCAGAGCGTGCTTTTAGCCGGTTTCATCAGAAGACAACTTCTTCGGCAACTAAAGTCAATCCAGAGGAACCCAATGGTGGAACAGGAGAGATGGGATGAAAAGGCAAGTTCTCTAGAGGACTTGCTGAGTGGAACAGCTCATTTCCAGCATGTAGCCCTCTATCTCCATTGCCTAAAGCAGATTGAGGTTGGGAAAACAGACCTAGGAAAAGCTGACCAAGGGACACTGTTTGATAATCCATTAGTGGATGCCGGTGCATGATTGTGGATGGATGGAGTATGAATGAGTTTGCAGATGGGCGGTGTGCACCATCCCATGGTTGATGCAGTCGGCAGTATGCTGATGTGCAATTCTCTGAGTTTTGGAATGTGTTCGTGGTGCAAGAGAGAGGTCTGGTGTCGGAGTGTACGGATGGGCGGTGTGTGGATGGGTGGTGTGCAGATGGGCGGTGTGCACCAGCCCATATTGGATGCAGCCCGCATTATGCAGGTGTGCAAATATCTGAGTTTTCGAATGTGTTTGTGATGGAAGAGAGAGGTATGGTGTCGGAGTGTGCGGATGCTTGATGTGCTGATGGGCGGTATGTGGATGGTTGGTGTACGGATGGTTGGTATGTGGATGGGTGGTGTGCGGATGGGCGGTGTGCGGATGGGCGGTGTGCACCATCCCATAGTGGATGCAGCACGATGGAGTGTGACTGAGTTTGCAGACGGGAGGTGTGCACCATCCCATAGTGGATGCAGCCCTCAGTATGCTGGTCTGCAAATATCAGGGTTTCGAATGTGTTCGGGCAGTGTGCGGATGGGTGGTGTGCGGATTGCCGTTCTGCACCATCCCATAGTGCATGCAACCCGACGCAGTGTGACTGAGGTTGGAGATGGGCGGTGTGCACCATCCCATAGTGGATGCAGCCCGCATTACGGGGGTGTGCAAGTATCTGAGTTTTTGAATGTGTTTTTGATGGAAGAGATGTATGGTGTCAGCTTTGTCTAATGCGGAGGCTGCGTGGTAGTATAATCCCTAGTCCCAACTTTGTCGGTTCTTCTGGTGCTGTGAATGCAGATTAGCGTCCTTATGATGTGGAACGAGTGGAAAGCGGAGTATATTCCTCAGATGAAGCCAGTGGAATTGGTGAATTGTTACTGAAGTACAATGTTTAGGAGTAAGGCGTGTAGATCTCTTTTGGTAAAGAATAGGTAAGATTGAAGGGGTTTTTTTGGTATGAATACATGAATGGAAGGCTTGTAGATCTCTTTTGGTAGAGGGTAGATAAGATTGAAGGTTCTTTTTTGGTATGAAAATGAAATCAAACCGGTGTGTATTCTTCAGTGGAAGCCAGTGGAATTTGGCACAGATTCCTGAGGTATAATTTTCAGGACTGAGGCTGGTAGATCTCTTTTGGTAGATGGTAGATAATGCTGAAGATACTGTGTTGGTGTGAAAATGAAATCAAACTGGTTGATATTCTTCGGTGGAAGCCAGTGGAATTGGGGAACTGTTAGTGAGGTAGAATGTTTTAGGCTTTGGCTGGGGGATTCTTTGGAAGATACATGTTGCAAATGAGCTGGCCTGCTCAGGGTACTTTGTTTTCCTTGCAGCATGCCCTATGGTACTCCTGTCTATTCCTGGACAGAAGCTGACAATAGAGCATCAATGAACAGAGGACAATAATGTGCAAGCTTACGATGGCTAATAGAAAGGCAAGTTCCATAGAAAGTTTCTAATTCAAACAGGACCTTTAAAAGGAGCATTCCTCAAAAGGGAAGGGAAAAGCAGTATTCCTCCTAAAATGGGGATATTTGGCCACTCCCCCAGAGAAAGCGAGCCCTACTCTGAATCTGCTCCATAGGTCCATGATTAAGTTTTTGCAAAGCAAACCTAGCAAATTCTCTCCAGGGGGGTATAGCCCAAGTATATCCCTTATCCATTGTTTGCTCTTTTCTTTGCCTCCCATTACTCATTCTAAGGGCAGTCCTCCTCTCAGGGCTGCAGGGTAAAATCTATCCTGAAGGCCCTTGGAATCGTTTTCCAATACCTCTCCCCAACACCTCTGATGGAGGCAATGGAATATTTTTGCAAAGGATAAACAGAACCTGCTTCCTAGACTTATAACTCCATGTATATCTTCTCCAGCGGTATCTTCTCCCCTTCATGACATGATTGTGTTTGTTTGGGCAACAATCAGGGACATTCATAGCTTATGGAACTAAAGGCCCACTTTACATATATCACTAGCCAGTCCAGCGTGGGTAAGGTCTTCATCATTAATGGTCTTTCTTTGCAGAGCGTGCTTTTTGCCGGTTTCATCAGAAGACAACTTCTTTGGCAACTAAAGTCAATCCAGAGGAACCCAATGGTGGAACAGGAGAGATGGGATGAAAAGGCAAGTTCTCTAGAGGACTTGCTGAGTGGAACAGCTCATTTCCAGCATGTAGCCCTCTATCTCCATTGCCTAAAGCAGATTGAGGTTGGGAAAACAGACCTAGGAAAAGCTGACCAAGGGACACTGTTTGATAATCCATTAGTGGATGCCGGTGCATGATTGTGGATGGATGGAGTGTGAATGAGTTTGCAGATGGGCGGTGTGCACCATCCCATGGTTGATGCAGTCGGCAGTATGCTGATGTGCAATTCTCTGAGTTTTGGAATGTGTTCGTGGTGCAAGAGAGAGGTCTGGTGTCGGAGTGTACGGATGGGCGGTGTGTGGATGGGTGGTGTGCAGATGGGCGGTGTGCACCAGCCCATAGTGGATGCAGCCCGCATTATGCAGGTGTGCAAATATCTGAGTTTTCGAATGTGTTTGTGATGGAAGAGAGAGGTATGGTGTCGGAGTGTGCGGATGCTTGATGTGCTGATGGGCGGTATGTGGATGGTTGGTGTACGGATGGTTGGTATGTGGATGGGTGGTGTGCGAATGGGCGTTGTGCGGATGGGCGGTGTGCACCATCCCATAGTGGATGCAGCACGATGGAGTGTGACTGAGTTTGCAGACGGGAGGTGTGCACCATCCCATAGTGGATGCAGCCCTCAGTATGCTGGTCTGCAAATATCAGGGTTTCGAATGTGTTCGGGCAGTGTGCGGATGGGTGGTGTGCGGATTGCCGGTCTGCACCATCCCATAGTGCATGCAACCCGACGCAGTGTGACTGAGGTTGGAGATGGGCGGTGTGCACCATCCCATAGTGGATGCAGCCCGCGTTACGGTGGTGTGCAAGTATCTGAGTTTTTGAATCTGTTTGTGATGGAAGAGATGTATGGTGTCAGCTTTGTCTAATGCGGAGGCTGCGTGGTAGTATAATCCCTAGTCCCAACTTTGTCGGGTCTTCTGGTGCTGTGAATGCAGATTAGCGTCCTTATGATGTGGAACGAGTGGAAAGCGGAGTATATTCCTCAGATGAAGCCAGTGGAATTGGTGAATTGTTACTGAAGTACAATGTTTAGGAGTAAGGCGTGTAGATCTCTTTTGGTAAAGAATGGGTAAGATTGAAGGGTTTTTTTTTGGTATGAATACATGAATAGAAGGCTTGTAGATCTCTTTTGGTAGAGGGTAGATAAGATTGAAGGTTCTTTTTTGGTATGAAAATGAAATCAAACCGGTGTGTATTCTTCAGTGGAAGCCAGTGGAATTTGGCACAGATTCCTGAGGTATAATTTTCAGGACTGAGGCTGGTAGATCTCTTTTGGTAGATGGTAGATAATGCTGAAGATACTGTGTTGGTGTGAAAATGAAATCAAACTGGTTGATATTCTTCGGTGGAAGCCAGTGGAATTGGGGAACTGTTAGTGAGGTACAATGTTTTAGGCTTTGGCTGGGGGATTCTTTGGAAGATACATGTTGCAAATGAGCTGGCCTGCTCAGGGTACTTTGTTTTCCTTGCAGCATGCCCTATGGTACTCCTGTCTATTCCTGGACAGAAGCTGACAATAGAGCATCAATGAACAGAGGACAATAATGTGCAAGCTTACGATGGCTAATAGAAAGGCAAGTTCCATAGACAGTTTCTAATTCAAACTGGACCTTTAAAAGGAGCATTCCTCAAAAGGGAAGGGAAAAGCAGTATTCCTCCTAAAATGGGGATATTTGGCCACTCCCCCAGAGAAAGCGAGCCCTACTCTGAATCTGCTCCATAGGTCCATGATTAAGTTTTTGCAAAGCAAACCTAGCAAATTCTCTCCAGGGGGGTATAGCCCAAGTATATCCCTTATCCATTGTTTGCTCTTTTCTTTGCCTCCCATTACTCATTCTAAGGGCAGTCCTCCTCTCAGGGCTGCAGGGTAAAATCTATCCTGAAGGCCCTTGGAATCGTTTTCCAATACCTCTCCCCAACACCTCTGATGGAGGCAATGGAATATTTTTGCAAAGGATAAACAGAACCTGCTTCCTAGACTTATAACTCCATGTATATCTTCTCCAGCGGTATCTTCTCCCCTTCATGACATGATTGTGTTTGTTTGGGCAACAATCAGGGACATTCATAGCTTATGGAACTAAAGGCCCACTTTACATATATCACTAGCCAGTCCAGCGTGGGTAAGGTCTTCATCATTAATGGTCTTTCTTTGCAGAGCGTGCTTTTTGCCGGTTTCATCAGAAGACAACTTCTTCGGCAACTAAAGTCAATCCAGAGGAACCCAATGGTGGAACAGGAGAGATGGGATGAAAAGGCAAGTTCTCTAGAGGACTTGCTGAGTGGAACAGCTCATTTCCAACATGTAGCCCTCTATCTCCATTGCCTAAAGCAGATTGAGGTTGGGAAAACAGACCTAGGAAAAGCTGACCAAGGGACACTGTTTGATAATCCATTAGTGGATGCCGGTGCATGATTGTGGATCGATGGAGTGTGAATGAGTTTGCAGATGGGCGGTGTGCACCATCCCATGGTTGATGCAGTCAGCAGTATGCTGATGTGCAATTCTCTGAGTTTTGGAATGTGTTCGTGGTGCAAGAGAGAGGTGTGGTGTCGGAGTGTACGGATGGGCGGTGTGTGGATGGGTGGTGTGCAGATGGGCGGTGTGCACCAGCCCATAGTGGATGCAGCCCGCATTATGCAGGTGTGCAAATATCTGAGTTTTCGAATGTGTTTGTGATGGAAGAGAGAGGTATGGTGTCGGAGTGTGCGGATGCTTGATGTGCTGATGGGCGGTATGTGGATGGTTGGTGTACGGATGGTTGGTATGTGGATGGGTGGTGTGCGAATGGGCGTTGTGCGGATGGGCGGTGTGCACCATCCCATAGTGGATGCAGCACGATGGAGTGTGACTGAGTTTGCAGACGGGAGGTGTGCACCATCCCATAGTGGATGCAGCCCTCAGTATGCTGGTCTGCAAATATCAGGGTTTCGAATGTGTTCGGGCAGTGTGCGGATGGGTGGTGTGCGGATTGCCGGTCTGCACCATCCCATAGTGCATGCAACCCGACGCAGTGTGACTGAGGTTGGAGATGGGCGGTGTGCACCATCCCATAGTGGATGCAGCCCGCGTTACGGTGGTGTGCAAGTATCTGAGTTTTTGAATCTGTTTGTGATGGAAGAGATGTATGGTGTCAGCTTTGTCTAATGCGGAGGCTGCGTGGTAGTATAATCCCTAGTCCCAACTTTGTCGGGTCTTCTGGTGCTGTGAATGCAGATTAGCGTCCTTATGATGTGGAACGAGTGGAAAGCGGAGTATATTCCTCAGATGAAGCCAGTGGAATTGGTGAATTGTTACTGAAGTACAATGTTTAGGAGTAAGGCGTGTAGATCTCTTTTGGTAAAGAATGGGTAAGATTGAAGGGTTTTTTTTTGGTATGAATACATGAATAGAAGGCTTGTAGATCTCTTTTGGTAGAGGGTAGATAAGATTGAAGGTTCTTTTTTGGTATGAAAATGAAATCAAACCGGTGTGTATTCTTCAGTGGAAGCCAGTGGAATTTGGCACAGATTCCTGAGGTATAATTTTCAGGACTGAGGCTGGTAGATCTCTTTTGGTAGATGGTAGATAATGCTGAAGATACTGTGTTGGTGTGAAAATGAAATCAAACTGGTTGATATTCTTCGGTGGAAGCCAGTGGAATTGGGGAACTGTTAGTGAGGTACAATGTTTTAGGCTTTGGCTGGGGGATTCTTTGGAAGATACATGTTGCAAATGAGCTGGCCTGCTCAGGGTACTTTGTTTTCCTTGCAGCATGCCCTATGGTACTCCTGTCTATTCCTGGACAGAAGCTGACAATAGAGCATCAATGAACAGAGGACAATAATGTGCAAGCTTACGATGGCTAATAGAAAGGCAAGTTCCATAGACAGTTTCTAATTCAAACTGGACCTTTAAAAGGAGCATTCCTCAAAAGGGAAGGGAAAAGCAGTATTCCTCCTAAAATGGGGATATTTGGCCACTCCCCCAGAGAAAGCGAGCCCTACTCTGAATCTGCTCCATAGGTCCATGATTAAGTTTTTGCAAAGCAAACCTAGCAAATTCTCTCCAGGGGGGTATAGCCCAAGTATATCCCTTATCCATTGTTTGCTCTTTTCTTTGCCTCCCATTACTCATTCTAAGGGCAGTCCTCCTCTCAGGGCTGCAGGGTAAAATCTATCCTGAAGGCCCTTGGAATCGTTTTCCAATACCTCTCCCCAACACCTCTGATGGAGGCAATGGAATATTTTTGCAAAGGATAAACAGAACCTGCTTCCTAGACTTATAACTCCATGTATATCTTCTCCAGCGGTATCTTCTCCCCTTCATGACATGATTGTGTTTGTTTGGGCAACAATCAGGGACATTCATAGCTTATGGAACTAAAGGCCCACTTTACATATATCACTAGCCAGTCCAGCGTGGGTAAGGTCTTCATCATTAATGGTCTTTCTTTGCAGAGCGTGCTTTTTGCCGGTTTCATCAGAAGACAACTTCTTCGGCAACTAAAGTCAATCCAGAGGAACCCAATGGTGGAACAGGAGAGATGGGATGAAAAGGCAAGTTCTCTAGAGGACTTGCTGAGTGGAACAGCTCATTTCCAACATGTAGCCCTCTATCTCCATTGCCTAAAGCAGATTGAGGTTTTGAAAACAGACCTAGGAAAAGCTGACCAAGGGACACTGTTTGATAATCCATTAGTGGATGCCGGTGCATGATTGTGGATCGATGGAGTGTGAATGAGTTTGCAGATGGGCGGTGTGCACCATCCCATGGTTGATGCAGTCAGCAGTATGCTGATGTGCAATTCTCTGAGTTTTGGAATGTGTTCGTGGTGCAAGAGAGAGGTGTGGTGTCGGAGTGTACGGATGGGCGGTGTGTGGATGGGTGGTGTGCAGATGGGCGGTGTGCACCAGCCCATAGTGGATGCAGCCCGCATTATGCAGGTGTGCAAATATCTGAGTTTTCGAATGTGTTTGTGATGGAAAAGAGAGGTATGGTGTCGGAGTGTGCGGATGCTTGATGTGCTGATGGGCGGTATGTGGATGGTTGGTGTACGGATGGTTGGTATGTGGATGGGTGGTGTGCGGATGGGCGTTGTGCGGATGCGCGGTGTGCACCATCCCATAGTGGATGCAGCACGATGGAGTGTGACTGAGTTTGCAGACGGGAGGTGTGCACCATCCCATAGTGGATGCAGCCCTCAGTATGCTGGTCTGCAAATATCAGGGTTTCGAATGTGTTCGGGCAGTGTGCGGATGGGTGGTGTGCGGATTGCCGGTCTGCACCATCCCATAGTGCATGCAACCCGATGCAGTGTGACTGAGGTTGGAGATGGGCGGTGTGCACCATCCCATAGTGGATGCAGCCCGCGTTACGTTGGTGTGCAAGTATCTGAGTTTTTGAATGTGTTTGTGATGGAAGAGATGTATGGTGTCAGCTTTGTCTAATGCGGAGGCTGCGTGGTAGTATAATCCCTAGTCCCAACTTTGTCGGGTCTTCTGGTGCTGTGAATGCAGATTAGCGTCCTTATGATGTGGAACGAGTGGAAAGCGGAGTATATTCCTCAGATGAAGCCAGTGGAATTGGTGAATTGTTACTGAAGTACAATGTTTAGGAGTAAGGCGTGTAGATCTCTTTTGGTAAAGAATAGGTAAGATTGAAGGGTTTTTTTTGGTATGAATACATGAATGGAAGGCTTGTAGATCTCTTTTGGTAGAGGGTAGATAAGATTGAAGGTTCTTTTTTGGTATGAAAATGAAATCAAACCGGTGTGTATTCTTCAGTGGAAGCCAGTGGAATTTGGCACAGATTCCTTAGGTATAATTTTCAGGACTGAGGCTGGTAGATCTCTTTTGGTAGATGGTAGATAATGCTGAAGATACTGTGTTGGTGTGAAAATGAAATCAAACTGGTGGATATTCTTCGGTGGAAGCCAGTGGAATTGGGGAACTGTTAGTGAGGTACAATGTTTTAGGCTTTGGCTGGGGGATTCTTTGGAAGATACATGTTGCA
This sequence comes from Erythrolamprus reginae, assembly GCF_031021105.1. Taxonomy (NCBI): domain Eukaryota; kingdom Metazoa; phylum Chordata; class Lepidosauria; order Squamata; family Dipsadidae; genus Erythrolamprus; species Erythrolamprus reginae. The sequence continues at coordinate 359,478,429 of NC_091950.1, read as the reverse complement.
AATGAGCTGGCCTGCTCAGGGTACTTTGTTTTCCTTGCAGCATGCCCTATGGTACTCCTGTCTATTCCTGGACAGAAGCTGACAATAGAGCATCAATGAACAGAGGACAATAATGTGCAAGCTTACGATGGCTAATAGAAAGGCAAGTTCCATAGAATGTTTCTAATTCAAACTGGACCTTTAAAAGGAGCATTCCTCAAAAGGGAAGGGAAAAGCAGTATTCCTCCTAAAATGGGGATATTTGGCCACTCCCCCAGAGGAATCGAGCACTAGTCTGAATCTGCTCCATAGGTCCATGATTAAGTTTTTCCAAAGCAAACCTAGCAAATTCTCTCCAGGGGGGTATAGCCCAAGTATATCCCTTATCCATTGTTTGCTCTTTTCTTTGCCTCCCATTACTCATTCTAAGGGCAGTCCTCCACTCAGGGCTGCAGGGTAAAATCTATCCTGAAGGCCCTTGGAATCGTTTTCCAATACCTCTCCCCAACACCTCTGATGGAGGCAATGGAATATTTTTGCAAAGGATAAACAGAACCTGCTTCCTAGACTTATAACTCCATGTATATCTTCTCCAGCGGTATCTTCTCCCCTTCATGACATGATTGTGTTTGTTTGGGCAACAATCAGGGACATTCATAGCTTATGGAACTAAAGGCCCACTTTACATATATCACTAGCCAGTCCAGCGTGGGTAAGGTCTTCATCATTAATGGTCTTTCTTTGCAGAGCGTGCTTTTTGCCGGTTTCATCAGAAGACAACTTCTTCGGCAACTAAAGTCAATCCAGAGTAACCCAATGGTGGAACAGGAGAGATGGGATGAAAAGGCAAGTTCTCTAGAGGACTTGCTGAGTGGAACAGCTCATTTCCAGCATGTAGCCCTCTATCTCCATTGCCTAAAGCAGATTGAGGTTGGGAAAACAGACCTAGGAAAAGCTGACCAAGGGACACTGTTTGATAATCCATTAGTGGATGCCGGTGCATGATTGTGGATGGATGGAGTGTGAATGAGTTTGCAGATGGGCGGTGTGCACCATCCCATGGTTGATGCAGTCAGCAGTATGCTGATGTGCAATTCTCTGAGTTTTGGAATGTGTTCGTGGTGCAAGAGAGAGGTGTGGTGTCGGAGTGTACGGATGGGCGGTGTGTGGATGGGTGGTGTGCAGATGGGCGGTGTGCACCAGCCCATAGTGGATGCAGCCCGCATTATGCAGGTGTGCAAATATCTGAGTTTTCGAATGTGTTTGTGATGGAAGAGAGAGGTATGGTGTCGGAGTGTGTGGATGCTTGATGTGCTGATGGGCGGTATGTGGATGGTTTGTGTACGGATGGTTGGTATGTGGATGGGTGGTGTGCGGATGGGCGGTGTGCACCATCCCATAGTGGATGCAGCACAATGGAGTGTGACTGAGTTTGCAGACGGGAGGTGTGCACCATCCCATAGTGGATGCAGCCCTCAGTATGCTGGTCTGCAAATATCAGGGTTTCGAATGTGTTCGGGCAGTGTGCGGATGGGTGGTGTGCGGATTGCCGGTCTGCACCACCCCATAGTGCATGCAACCCGACGCAGTGTGACTGAGGTTGGAGATGGGCGGTGTGCACCATCCCATAGTGGATGCAGCCCGGGTTACGGTGGTGTGCAAGTATCTGAGTTTTTGAATGTGTTTGTGATGGAAGAGATGTATGGTGTCAGCTTTGTCTAATGCGGAGGCTGCGTGGTAGTATAATCCCTAGTCCCAACTTTGTCGGGTCTTCTGGTGCTGTGAATGCAGATTAGCGTCCTTATGATGTGGAACGAGTGGAAAGTGGAGTATATTCCTCAGATGAAGCCAGTGGAATTGGTGAATTGTTACTGAAGTACAATGTTTAGGAGTAAGGCGTGTAGATCTCTTTTGGTAAAGAATAGGTAAGATTGAAGGGGGTTTTTTTTGTATGAATACATGAATGGAAGGCTTGTAGATCTCTTTTGGTAGAGGGTAGATAAGATTGAAGGTTCTTTTTTGGTATGAAAATGAAATCAAACCGGTGTGTATTCTTCAGTGGAAGCCAGTGGAATTTGGCACATATTCCTGAGGTATAATTTTCAGGACTGAGGCTGGTAGATCTCTTTTGGTAGATGGTAGATAAGGCTGAAGATACTGTGTTGGTGTGAAAATGAAATCAAACTGGTGGATATTCTTCGGTGGAAGCCAGTGGAATTGGGGAACTGTTAGTGAGGTACAATGTTTTAGTTTTGGCTGGGGGATTCTTTGGAAGATACATGTTGCAAATGAGCTGGCCTGCTCAGGGTACTTTGTTTTCCTTGCAGCATGCCCTATGGTACTCCTGTCTATTCCTGGACAGAAGCTGACAATAGAGCATCAATGAACAGAGGACAATAATGTGCAAGCTTACACATGGCTAATAGAAAGGCAAGTTCCATAGAAAGTTTCTAATTCAAACTGGACCTATAAAAGGAGCATTCCTCAAAAGGGAAGGGAAAAGCAGTATTCCTCCTAAAATAGGGATATTTGGCCACTCCCCCAGAGGAATCGAGCACTAGTCTGAATCTGCTCCATAGGTCCATGATTAAGTTTTTCCAAAGCAAACCTAGCAAATTCTCTCCAGGGGGGTATAGCCCAAGTATATCCCTTATCCATTGTTTGCTCTTTTCTTTGCCTCCCATTACTCATTCTAAGGGCAGTCCTCCACTCAGGGCTGCAGGGTAAAATCTATCCTGAAGGCCCTTGGAATCGTTTTCCAATACCTCTCCCCAACACCTCTGATGGAGGCAATGGAATATTTTTGCAAAGGATAAACAGAACCTGCTTCCTAGACTTATAACTCCATGTATATCTTCTCCAGCGGTATCTTCTCCCCTTCATGACATGATTGTGTTTGTTTGGGCAACAATCAGGGACATTCATAGCTTATGGAACTAAAGGCCCACTTTACATATATCACTAGCCAGTCCAGCGTGGGTAAGGTCTTCATCATTAATGGTCTTTCTTTGCAGAGCGTGCTTTTTGCCGGTTTCATCAGAAGACAACTTCTTCGGCAACTAAAGTCAATCCAGAGGAACCCAATGGTGGAACAGGAGAGATGGGATAAAAAGGCAAGTTCTCTAGAGGACTTGCTGAGTGGAACAGCTCATTTCCAACATGTAGCCCTCTATCTCCATTGCCTAAAGCAGATTGAGGTTGGGAAAACAGACCTAGGAAAAGCTGACCAAGGGACACTGTTTGATAATCCATTAGTGGATGCCGGTGCATGATTGTGGATGGATGGAGTGTGAATGAGTTTGCAGATGGGCGGTGTGCACCATCCCATGGTTGATGCAGTCAGCAGTATGCTGATGTGCAATTCTCTGAGTTTTGGAATGTGTTCGTGGTGCAAGAGAGAGGTGTGGTGTCGGAGTGTACGGATGGGCGGTGTGTGGATGGGTGGTGTGCAGATGGGCGGTGTGCACCAGCCCATAGTGGATGTAGCCCGCATTATGCAGGTGTGCAAATATCTGAGTTTTCGAATGTGTTTGTGATGGAAGAGAGAGGTATGGTGTCGGAGTGTGCGGATGCTTGATGTGCTGATGGGCGGTATGTGGATGGTTGGTGTACGGATGGTTGGTATGTGGATGGGTGGTGTGCGGATGGGCGTTGTGCGGATGCGCGGTGTGCACCATCCCATAGTGGATGCAGCACGATGGAGTGTGACTGAGTTTGCAGACGGGAGGTGTGCACCATCCCATAGTGGATGCAGCCCTCAGTAGGCTGGTCTGCAAATATCAGGGTTTCGAATGTGTTCGGGCAGTGTGCGGATGGGTGGTGTGCGGATTGCCGGTCTGCACCATCCCATAGTGCATGCAACCCGATGCAGTGTGACTGAGGTTGGAGATGGGCGGTGTGCACCATCCCATAGTGGATGCAGCCCGCGTTACGGTGGTGTGCAAGTATCTGAGTTTTTGAATGTGTTTGTGATGGAAGAGATGTATGGTGTCAGCTTTGTCTAATGCGGAGGCTGCGTGGTAGTATAATCCCTAGTCCCAACTTTGTCGGGTCTTCTGGTGCTGTGAATGCAGATTAGCGTCCTTATGATGTGGAACGAGTGGAAAGCGGAGTATATTCCTCAGATGAAGCCAGTGGAATTGGTGAATTGTTACTGAAGTACAATGTTTAGGAGTAAGGCGTGTAGATCTCTTTTGGTAAAGAATAGGTAAGATTGAAGGGTTTTTTTTGGTATGAATACATGAATGGAAGGCTTGTAGATCTCTTTTGGTAGAGGGTAGATAAGATTGAAGGTTCTTTTTTGGTATGAAAATGAAATCAAACCGGTGTGTATTCTTCAGTGGAAGCCAGTGGAATTTGGCACAGATTCCTTAGGTATAATTTTCAGGACTGAGGCTGGTAGATCTCTTTTGGTAGATGGTAGATAATGCTGAAGATACTGTGTTGGTGTGAAAATGAAATCAAACTGGTGGATATTCTTCGGTGGAAGCCAGTGGAATTGGGGAACTGTTAGTGAGGTACAATGTTTTAGGCTTTGGCTGGGGGATTCTTTGGAAGATACATGTTGCAAATGAGCTGGCCTGCTCAGGGTACTTTGTTTTCCTTGCAGCATGCCCTATGGTACTCCTGTCTATTCCTGGACAGAAGCTGACAATAGAGCATCAATGAACAGAGGACAATAATGTGCAAGCTTACGATGGCTAATAGAAAGGCAAGTTCCATAGAAAGTTTCTAATTCAAACTGGACCTTTAAAAGGAGCATTCCTCAAAAGGGAAGGGAAAAGCAGTATTCCTCCTAAAATGGGGATATTTGGCCACTCCCCCAGAGGAAGCGAGCCCTACTCTGAATCTGCTCCATAGGTCCATGATTAAGTTTTTGCAAAGCAAACCTAGCAAATTCTCTCCAGGGGGGTATAGCCCAAGTATATCCCTTATCCATTGTTTGCTCTTTTCTTTGCCTCCCATTACTCATTCTAAGGGCAGTCCTCCTCTCAGGGCTGCAGGGTAAAATCTATCCTGAAGGCCCTTGGAATCGTTTTCCAATACCTCTCCCCAACACCTCTGATGGAGGCAATGGAATATTTTTGCAAAGGATAAACAGAACCTGCTTCCTAGACTTATAACTCCATGTATATCTTCTCCAGCGGTATCTTCTCCCCTTCATGACATGATTGTGTTTGTTTGGGCAACAATCAGGGACATTCATAGCTTATGGAACTAAAGGCCCACTTTACATATATCACTAGCCAGTCCAGCGTGGGTAAGGTCTTCATCATTAATGGTCTTTCTTTGCAGAGCGTGCTTTTTGCCGGTTTCATCAGAAGACAACTTCTTCGGCAACTAAAGTCAATCCAGAGGAACCCAATGGTGGAACAGGGGAGATGGGATGAAAAGGCAAGTTCTCTAGAGGACTTGCTGAGTGGAACAGCTCATTTCCAGATGTAGCCCTCTATCTCCATTGCCTAAAGCAGATTGAGGTTGGGAAAACAGACCTAGGAAAAGCTGACCAAGGGACACTGTTTAATAATCCATTAGTGGATGCCGGTGCGTGATTGTGGATGGATGGAGTGTGAATGAGTTTGCAGATGGGCGGTGTGCACCATCCCATGGTTGATGCAGTCGGCAGTATGCTGATGTGCAATTCTATGAGTTTTGGAATGTGTTCGTTGTGCAAGAGAGAGGTCTGGTGTCGGAGTGTACGGATGGGCGGTGTGTGGATGGGTGGTGTGCAGATGGGCGGTGTGCAACAGCCCATAGTGGATGCAGCCCGCATTATGCAGGTGTGCAAATATCTGAGTTTTCGAATGTGTTTGTGATGGAAGAGAGAGGTATGGTGTCGGAGTGTGCGGATGCTTGATGTGCTGATGGGCGGTATGTGGATGGTTGGTGTATGGATGGTTGGTATGTGGATGGGCGTTGTGCGGATGGGCGGTGTGCACCATCCCATAGTGCATGCAACCCGATGCAGTGTGACTGAGGTTGGAGATGGGCGGTGTGCACCATCCCATAGTGGATGCAGCCCGCGTTACAGTGGTTTGCAAGTATCTGAGTTTTTGAATGTGTTTGTGATGGAAGAGATGTATGGTGTCAGCTTTGTCTAATGCGGAGGCTGCGTGGTAGTATAATCCCTAGTCCCAACTTTGTCGGGTCTTCTGGTGCTGTGAATGCAGATTAGCGTCCTTATGATGTGGAACGAGTGGAAAGCGGAGTATATTCCTCAGATGAAGCCAGTGGAATTGGTGAATTGTTACTGAAGTACAATGTTTAGGAGTAAGGCGTGTAGATCTCTTTTGGTAAAGAATAGGTAAGATTGAAGGGGTTTTTTTGGTATGAATACATGAATGGAAGGCTTGTAGATCTCTTTTGGTAGAGGGTAGATAAGATTGAAGGTTCTTTTTTGGAATGAAAATGAAATCAAACCGGTGTGTATTCTTCAGTGGAAGCCAGTGGAATTTGGCACAGATTCTTGAGGTATAATTTTCAGGACTGAGGCTGGTAGATCTCTTTTGGTAGATGGTAGATAATGCTGAAGATACTGTTTTGGTGTGAAAATGAAATCAAACTGGTGGATATTCTTCGGTGGAAGCCAGTGGAATTGGGGACTGTAAGTGAGGTACAATGTTTTAGGCTTTGGCTGGGGGATTCTTTGGAAGATACATGTTGCAAATGAGCTGGCCTGCTCAGGGTACTTTGTTTTCCTTGCAGCATGCCCTATGGTACTCCTGTCTATTCCTGGACAGAAGCTGACAATGGAGCATCAATGAACAGAGGACAATAATGTGCAAGCTTACGATGGGTAATAGAAAGGCAAGTTCCATAGAAAGTTTCTAATTCAAACTGGACCTTTAAAAGGAGCATTCCTCAAAAGGGAAGGGAAAAGCAGTATTCCTCCTAAAATGGGGATATTTGGCCACTCCCCCAGAGGAAGCGAGCCCTACTCTGAATCTGCTCCATAGGTCCATGATTAAGTTTTTGCAAAGCAAACCTAGCAAATTCTCTCCAGGGGGGTATAGCCCAAATATATCCCATATCCATTGTTTGCTCTTTTCTTTGCCTCCCATTACTCATTCTAAGGGCAGTCCTCCTCTCAGGGCTGCAGGGTAAAATCTATCCTGAAGGCCCTTGGAATCGTTTTCCAATACCTCTCCCCAACACCTCTGATGGAGGCAATGGAATATTTTTGCAAAGGATAAACAGAACCTGCTTCCTAGACTTATAACTCCATGTATATCTTCTCCAGCGGTATCTTCTCCCCTTCATGACATGATTGTGTTTGTTTGGGCAACAATCAGGGACATTCATAGCTTATGGAACTGAAGGCCCACTTTACATATATCACTAGCCAGTCCAGCGTGGGTAAGGTCTTCATCATTAATGGTCTTTCTTTGCAGAGCGAGCTTTTTGCCGGTTTCTTCAGAAGACAACTTCTTCGGCAACTAAAGTCAATCCAGAGGAACCCAATGGTGGAACAGGAAAGACGGGATGAAAAGGCAAGTTCTCTAGAGGACTTGCTGAGTGGAACAGCTCATTTCCAGCATGTAGCCCTCTATCTCCATTGCCTAAAGCAGATTGAGGTTGGGAAAACAGACCTAGGAAAAGCTGACCAAGGGACATTGTTTGATAATCCATTAGTGGATGCCGGTGCATGATTGTGGATGGATGGAGTGTGAATGAGTTTGCAGATGGGCGGTGTGCACCATCCCATGGTTGATGCAGTCGGCAGTATGCTGATGTGCAATTCTCTGAGTTTTGGAATGTGTTCGTGGTGAGAGACAGGTCTGGTGTCGGAGTGTACGGATGGGCGGTGTGTGGATGGGTGGTGTGCAGATGGGCGGTGTGCACCAGCCCATAGTGGATGCAGCCCGCATTATGCAGGTGTGCAAATATCTGAGTTTTCGAATGTGTTTGTGATGGAAGAGAGAGGTATGGTGTCGGAGTGTGCGGATGCTTGATGTGCTGATGGGCGGTATGTGGATGGTTGGTGTACGGATGGTTGGTATGTGGATGGGTGGTGTGCGGATGGGCGTTGTGCGGATGGGCGGTGTGCACCATCCCATAGTGGATGCAGCACGATGGAGTGTGACTGAGTTTGCAGACGGGAGGTGTGCACCATCCCATAGTGGATGCAGCCCTCAGTATGCTGGTCTGCAAATATCAGGGTTTCGAATGTGTTCGGGCAGTGTGTGGATGGGTGGTGTGCGGATTGACGGTCTGCACCATCCCATAGTGCATGCAACCCGACGCAGTGTGACTGAGGTTGGAGATGGGCGGTGTGCACCATCCCATAGTGGATGCAGCCCGCGTTACGGTGGTGTGCAAGTATCTGAGTTTTTGAATGTGTTTGTGATGGAAGAGATGTATGGTGTCAGCTTTGTCTAATGCGGAGGCTGCGTGGTAGTATAATCCCTAGTCCCAACTTTGTCGGGTTTTCTGGTGCTGTGAATGCAGATTAGCGTCCTTATGATGTGGAATGAGTGGAAAACGGAGTATATTCCTCAGATGAAGCCAGTGGAATTGGTGAATTGTTACTGAAGTACAATGTTTAGGAGTAAGGCGTGTAGATCTCTTTTGGTAAAGAATAGGTAAGATTGAAGGGTTTTTTTTGGTATGAATACATGAATGGAAGGTTTGTAGATCTCTTTTGGTAGAGGGTAGATAAGATTGAAGGTTCTTTTTTGGTATGAAAATGAAATCAAACCGGTGTGTATTCTTCAGTGGAAGCCAGTGGAATTTGGCACAGATTCCTGAGGTATAATTTTCAGGACTGAGGCTGGTAGATCTCTTTTGGTAGATGGTAGATAATGCTGAAGATACTGTGTTGGTGTGAAAATGAAATCAAACTGGTGGATATTCTTCGGTGGAAGCCAGTGGAATTGGGGAACTGTTAGTGAGGTACAATGTTTTAGGCTTTGGCTGGGGGATTCTTTGGAAGATACATGTTGCAAATGAGCTGGCCTGCTCAGGGTACTTTGTTTTCCTTGCAGCATGCCCTATGGTACTCCTGTCTATTCCTGGACAGAAGCTGACAATAGAGCATCAATGAACAGAGGACAATAATGTGCAAGCTTACGATGGCTAATAGAAAGGCAAGTTCCATAGAAAGTTTCTAATTCAAACTGGACCTTTAAAAGGAGCATTCCTCAAAAGGGAAGGGAAAAGCAGTATTCCTCCTAAAATGGGGATATTTGGCCACTCCCCCAGAGGAAGCGAGCCCTACTCTGAATCTGCTCCATAGGTCCATGATTAAGTTTTTGCAAAGCAAACCTAGCAAATTCTCTCCAGGGGGGTATAGCCCAAGTATATCCCTTATCCATTGTTTGCTCTTTTCTTTGCCTCCCATTACTCATTCTAAGGGCAGTCCTCCTCTCAGGGCTGCAGGGTAAAATCTATCCTGAAGGCCCTTGGAATCGTTTTCCAATACCTCTCCCCAACACCTCTGATGGAGGCAATGGAATATTTTTGCAAAGGATAAACAGAACCTGCTTCCTAGACTTATAACTCCATGTATATCTTCTCCAGCGGTATCTTCTCCCCTTCATGACATGATTGTGTTTGTTTGGGCAACAATCAGGGACATTCATAGCTTATGGAACTGAAGGCCCACTTTACATATATCACTAGCCAGTCCAGCGTGGGTAAGGTCTTCATCATTAATGGTCTTTCTTTGCAGAGCGTGCTTTTTGCCGGTTTCTTCAGAAGACAACTTCTTCGGCAACTAAAGTCAATCCAAAGGAACCCAATGGTGGAACAGGAAAGACGGGATGAAAAGGCAAGTTCTCTAGAGGACTTGCTGAGTGGAACAGCTCATTTCCAGCATGTAGCCCTCTATCTCCATTGCCTAAAGCAGATTGAGGTTGGGAAAACAGACCTAGGAAAAGCTGACCAAGGGACATTGTTTGATAATCCATTAGTGGATGCCGGTGCATGATTGTGGATGGATGGAGTGTGAATGAGTTTGCAGATGGGCGGTGTGCACCATCCCATGGTTGATGCAGTCGGCAGTATGCTGATGTGCAATTCTCTGAGTTTTGGAATGTGTTCGTGGTGAGAGACAGGTCTGGTGTCGGAGTGTACGGATGGGCGGTGTGTGGATGGGTGGTGTGCAGATGGGCGGTGTGCACCAGCCCATAGTGGATGCAGCCCGCATTATGCAGGTGTGCAAATATCTGAGTTTTCGAATGTGTTTGTGATGGAAGAGAGAGGTATGGTGTCGGAGTGTGCGGATGCTTGATGTGCTGATGGGCGGTATGTGGATGGTTGGTGTACGGATGGTTGGTATGTGGATGGGTGGTGTGCGGATGGGCGTTGTGCGGATGGGCGGTGTGCACCATCCCATAGTGGATGCAGCACGATGGAGTGTGACTGAGTTTGCAGACGGGAGGTGTGCACCATCCCATAGTGGATGCAGCCCTCAGTATGCTGGTCTGCAAATATCAGGGTTTCGAATGTGTTCGGGCAGTGTGCGGATGGGTGGTGTGCGGATTGACGGTCTGCACCATCCCATAGTGCATGCAACCCGACGCAGTGTGACTGAGGTTGGAGATGGGCGGTGTGCACCATCCCATAGTGGATGCAGCCCGCGTTACGGTGGTGTGCAAGTATCTGAGTTTTTGAATGTGTTTGTGATGGAAGAGATGTATGGTGTCAGCTTTGTCTAATGCGGAGGCTGCGTGGTAGTATAATCCCTAGTCCCAACTTTGTCGGGTTTTCTGGTGCTGTGAATGCAGATTAGCGTCCTTATGATGTGGAACGAGTGGAAAACGGAGTATATTCCTCAGATGAAGCCAGTGGAATTGGTGAATTGTTACTGAAGTACAATGTTTAGGAGTAAGGCGTGTAGATCTCTTTTGGTAAAGAATAGGTAAGATTGAAGGGGTTTTTTTGGTATGAATACATGAATGGAAGGTTTGTAGATCTCTTTTGGTAGAGGGTAGATAAGATTGAAGGTTCTTTTTTGGTATGAAAATGAAATCAAACCGGTGTGTATTCTTCAGTGGAAGCCAGTGGAATTTGGCACAGATTCCTGAGGTATAATTTTCAGGACTGAGGCTGGTAGATCTCTTTTGGTAGATGGTAGATAATGCTGAAGATACTGTGTTGGTGTGAAAATGAAATCAAACTGGTGGATATTCTTCGGTGGAAGCCAGTGGAATTGGGGAACTGTTAGTGAGGTACAATGTTTTAGGCTTTGGCTGGGGGATTCTTTGGAAGATACATGTTGCAAATGAGCTGGCCTGCTCAGGGTACTTTGTTTTCCTTGCAGCATGCCCTATGGTACTCCTGTCTATTCCTGGACAGAAGCTGACAATAGAGCATCAATGAACAGAGGACAATAATGTGCAAGCTTACGATGGCTAATAGAAAGGCAAGTTCCATAGAAAGTTTCTAATTCAAACTGGACCTTTAAAAGGAGCATTCCTCAAAAGGGAAGGGAAAAGCAGTATTCCTCCTAAAATGGGGATATTTGGCCACTCCCCCAGAGGAAGCGAGCCCTACTCTGAATCTGCTCCATAGGTCCATGATTAAGTTTTTGCAAAGCAAACCTAGCAAATTCTCTCCAGGGGGGTATAGCCCAAGTATATCCCTTATCCATTGTTTGCTCTTTTCTTTGCCTCCCATTACTCATTCTAAGGGCAGTCCTCCTCTCAGGGCTGCAGGGTAAAATCTATCCTGAAGGCCCTTGGAATCGTTTTCCAATACCTCTCCCCAACACCTCTGATGGAGGCAATGGAATATTTTTGCAAAGGATAAACAGAACCTGCTTCCTAGACTTATAACTCCATGTATATCTTCTCCAGCGGTATCTTCTCCCCTTCATGACATGATTGTGTTTGTTTGGGCAACAATCAGGGACATTCATAGCTTATGGAACTGAAGGCCCACTTTACATATATCACTAGCCAGTCCAGCGTGGGTAAGGTCTTCATCATTAATGGTCTTTCTTTGCAGAGCGTGCTTTTTGCCGGTTTCTTCAGAAGACAACTTCTTCGGCAACTAAAGTCAATCCAGAGGAACCCAATGGTGGAACAGGAAAGACGGGATGAAAAGGCAAGTTCTCTAGAGGACTTGCTGAGTGGAACAGCTCATTTCCAGCATGTAGCCCTCTATCTCCATTGCCTAAAGCAGATTGAGGTTGGGAAAACAGACCTAGGAAAAGCTGACCAAGGGACATTGTTTGATAATCCATTAGTGGATGCCGGTGCATGATTGTGGATGGATGGAGTGTGAATGAGTTTACAGATGGGCGGTGTGCACCATCCCATGGTTGATGCAGTCGGCAGTATGCTGATGTGCAATTCTCTGAGTTTTGGAATGTGTTCGTGGTGAGAGACAGGTCTGGTGTCGGAGTGTACGGATGGGCGGTGTGTGGATGGGTGGTGTGCAGATGGGCGGTGTGCACCAGCCCATAGTGGATGCAGCCCGCATTATGCAGGTGTGCAAATATCTGAGTTTTCGAATGTGTTTGTGATGGAAGAGAGAGGTATGGTGTCGGAGTGTGCGGATGCTTGATGTGCTGATGGGCGGTATGTGGATGGTTGGTGTACGGATGGTTGGTATGTGGATGGGTGGTGTGCGGATGGGCGTTGTGCGGATGGGCGGTGTGCACCATCCCATAGTGGATGCAGCACGATGGAGTGTGACTGAGTTTGCAGACGGGAGGTGTGCACCATCCCATAGTGGATGCAGCCCTCAGTATGCTGGTCTGCAAATATCAGGGTTTCGAATGTGTTCGGGCAGTGTGCGGATGGGTGGTGTGCGGATTGACGGTCTGCACCATCCCATAGTGCATGCAACCCGACGCAGTGTGACTGAGGTTGGAGATGGGCGGTGTGCACCATCCCATAGTGCATGCAGCCCGTGTTACGGTGGTGTGCAAGTATCTTGAGTTTTTGAATGTGTTTGTGATGGAAGAGATGTATGGTGTCAGCTTTGTCTAATGCGGAGGCTGCGTGGTAGTATAATCCCTAGTCCCAACTTTGTCGGGTTTTCTGGTGCTGTGAATGCAGATTAGCGTCCTTATGATGTGGAACGAGTGGAAAACGGAGTATATTCCTCAGATGAAGCCAGTGGAATTGGTGAATTGTTACTGAAGTACAATGTTTAGGAGTAAGGCGTGTAGATCTCTTTTGGTAAAGAATAGGTAAGATTGAAGGGTTTTTTTTGGTATGAATACATGAATGGAAGGTTTGTAGATCTCTTTTGGTAAAGAATAGGTAAGATTGAAGGGTTTTTTTTGGTATGAATACATGAATGGAAGGTTTGTAGATCTCTTTTGGTAGAGGGTAGAAAAAATTGAAGGTTCTTTTTTGGTATGAAAATGAAATCAAACCGGTGTGTATTCTTCAGTGGAAGCCAGTGGAATTTGGCACAGATTCCTGAGGTATAATTTTCAGGACTGAGGCTGGTAGATCTCTTTTGGTAGATGGTAGATAATGCTGAAGATACTGTGTTGGTGTAAAAATGAAATCAAACTGGTGGATATTCTTCGGTGGAAGCCAGTGGAATTGGGGAACTGTTAGTGAGGTACAATGTTTTAGTTTTGGCTGGGGGATTCTTTGGAAGATACATGTTGCAAATGAGCTGGCCTGCTCAGGGTACTTTGTTTTCCTTGCAGCATGCCCTATGGTACTCCTGTCTATTCCTGGACAGAAGCTGACAATAGAGCATCAATGAACAGAGGACAATAATGTGCAAGCTTACGATGGCTAATAGAAAGGCAAGTTCCATAGAAAGTTTCTAATTCAAACTGGACCTTTAAAAGGAGCATTCCTCAAAAAAGAAGGGAAAAGCAGTATTCCTCCTAAAATGGGGATATTTGGCCACTCCCCCAGAGGAAGCGAGCCCTACTCTGAATCTGCTCCATAGGTCCATGATTAAGTTTTTGCAAAGCAAACCTAGCAAATTCTCTCCAGGGGGGTATAGCCCAAGTATATCCCTTATCCATTGTTTGCTCTTTTCTTTGCCTCCCATTACTCATTCTAAGGGCAGTCCTCCTCTCAGGGCTGCAGGGTAAAATCTATCCTGAAGGCCCTTGGAATCGTTTTCCAATACCTCTCCCCAACACCTCTGATGGAGGCAATGGAATATTTTTGCAAAGGATAAACAGAACCTGCTTCCTAGACTTATAACTCCATGTATATCTTCTCCAGCGGTATCTTCTCCCCTTCATGACATGATTGTGTTTGTTTGGGCAACAATCAGGGACATTCATAGCTTATGGAACTGAAGGCCCACTTTACATATATCACTAGCCAGTCCAGCGTGGGTAAGGTCTTCATCATTAATGGTCTTTCTTTGCAGAGCGTGCTTTTTGCCGGTTTCTTCAGAAGACAACTTCTTCGGCAACTAAAGTCAATCCAGAGGAACCCAATGGTGGAACAGGAAAGACGGGATGAAAAGGCAAGTTCTCTAGAGGACTTGCTGAGTGGAACAGCTCATTTCCAGCATGTAGCCCTCTATCTCCATTGCCTAAAGCAGATTGAGGTTGGGAAAACAGACCTAGGAAAAGCTGACCAAGGGACATTGTTTGATAATCCATTAGTGGATGCCGGTGCATGATTGTGGATGGATGGAGTGTGAATGAGTTTGCAGATGGGCGGTGTGCACCATCCCATGGTTGATGCAGTCGGCAGTATGCTGATGTGCAATTCTCTGAGTTTTGGAATGTGTTCGTGGTGCAAGAGACAGGTCTGGTGTCGGAGTGTACGGATGGGCGGTGTGTGGATGGGTGGTGTGCAGATGGGCGGTGTGCACCAGCCCATAGTGGATGCAGCCCGCATTATGCAGGTGTGCAAATATCTGAGTTTTCGAATGTGTTTGTGATGGAAGAGAGAGGTATGGTGTCGGAGTGTGCGGATGCTTGATGTGCTGATGGGCGGTATGTGGATGGTTGGTGTACGGATGGTTGGTATGTGGATGGGTGGTGTGCGGATGGGCGTTGTGCGGATGGGCGGTGTGCACCATCCCATAGTGGATGCAGCACGATGGAGTGTGACTGAGTTTGCAGACGGGAGGTGTGCACCATCCCATAGTGGATGCAGCCCTCAGTATGCTGGTCTGCAAATATCAGGGTTTCGAATGTGTTCGGGCAGTGTGCGGATGGGTGGTGTGCGGATTGACGGTCTGCACCATCCCATAGTGCATGCAACCCGACGCAGTGTGACTGAGGTTGGAGATGGGCGGTGTGCACCATCCCATAGTGGATGCAGCCCGCGTTACGGTGGTGTGCAAGTATCTGAGTTTTTGAATGTGTTTGTGATGGAAGAGATGTATGGTGTCAGCTTTGTCTAATGCGGAGGCTGCGTGGTAGTATAATCCCTAGTCCCAACTTTGTCGGGTTTTCTGGTGCTGTGAATGCAGATTAGCGTCCTTATGATGTGGAACGAGTGGAAAACGGAGTATATTCCTCAGATGAAGCCAGTGGAATTGGTGAATTGTTACTGAAGTACAATGTTTAGGAGTAAGGCGTGTAGATCTCTTTTGGTAAAGAATAGGTAAGATTGAAGGGTTTTTTTTGGTATGAATACATGAATGGAAGGTTTGTAGATCTCTTTTGGTAGAGGGTAGATAAGATTGAAGGTTCTTTTTTGGTATGAAAATGAAATCAAACCGGTGTGTATTCTTCAGTGGAAGCCAGTGGAATTTGGCACAGATTCCTGAGGTATAATTTTCAGGACTGAGGCTGGTAGATCTCTTTTGGTAGATGGTAGATAATGCTGAAGATACTGTGTTGGTGTGAAAATGAAATCAAACTGGTGGATATTCTTCGGTGGAAGCCAGTGGAATTGGGGAACTGTTAGTGAGGTACAATGTTTTAGGCTTTGGCTGGGGGATTCTTTGGAAGATACATGTTGCAAATGAGCTGGCCTGCTCAGGGTACTTTGTTTTCCTTGCAGCATGCCCTATGGTACTCCTGTCTATTCCTGGACAGAAGCTGACAATAGAGCATCAATGAACAGAGGACAATAATGTGCAAGCTTACGATGGCTAATAGAAAGGCAAGTTCCATAGAAAGTTTCTAATTCAAACTGGACCTTTAAAAGGAGCATTCCTCAAAAGGGAAGGGAAAAGCAGTATTCCTCCTAAAATGGGGATATTTGGCCACTCCCCCAGAGGAAGCGAGCCCTACTCTGAATCTGCTCCATAGGTCCATGATTAAGTTTTTGCAAAGCAAACCTAGCAAATTCTCTCCAGGGGGGTATAGCCCAAGTATATCCCTTATCCATTGTTTGCTCTTTTCTTTGCCTCCCATTACTCATTCTAAGGGCAGTCCTCCTCTCAGGGCTGCAGGGTAAAATCTATCCTGAAGGCCCTTGGAATCGTTTTCCAATACCTCTCCCCAACACCTCTGATGTAGGCAATGGAATATTTTTGCAAAGGATAAACAGAACCTGCTTCCTAGACTTATAACTCCATGTATATCTTCTCCAGCGGTATCTTCTCCCCTTCATGACATGATTGTGTTTGTTTGGGCAACAATCAGGGACATTCATAGCTTATGGAACTGAAGGCCCACTTTACATATATCACTAGCCAGTCCAGCGTGGGTATGGTATTCATCATTAATGGTCCTTCTTTGCAGAGCGTGCTTTTTGCCGGTTTCTTCAGAAGACAACTTCTTCGGCAACTAAAGTCAATCCAGAGGAACCCAATGGTGGAACAGGAAAGACGGGATGAAAAGGCAAGTTCTCTAGAGGACTTGCTGAGTGGAACAGCTCATTTCCAGCATGTAGCCCTCTATCTCCATTGCCTAAAGCAGATTGAGGTTGGGAAAACAGACCTAGGAAAAGCTGACCAAGGGACACTGTTTGATAATCCATTAGTGGATGCCGGTGCATGATTGTGGATGGGTGGAGTGTGAATGAGTTTGCAGATGGGCGGTGTGCACCATCCCATGGTTGATGCAGTCGGCAGTATGCTGATGTGCAATTCTCTGAGTTTTGGAATGTGTTCGTGGTGCAAGAGAGAGGTCTGGTGTCGGAGTGTACGGATGGGCGGTGTGTGGATGGGTGGTGTGCAGATGGGCGGTGTGCACCAGCCCATAGTGGATGCAGCCCGCATTATGCAGGTGTGCAAATATCTGAGTTTTCGAATGTGTTTGTGATGGAAGAGAGAGGTATGGTGTCGGAGTGTGCGGATGCTTGATGTGCTGATGGGCGGTATGTGGATGGTTGGTGTACGGATGGTTGGTATGTGGATGGGTGGTGTGCGGATGGGCGGTGTGCGGATGGGCGGTGTGCACCATCCCATAGTGGATGCAGCACGATGGAGTGTGACTGAGTTTGCAGACGGGAGGTGTGCACCATCCCATAGTGGATGCAGCCCTCAGTATGCTGGTCTGCAAATATCAGGGTTTCGAATGTGTTCGGGCAGTGTGCGGATGGGTGGTGTGCGGATTGACGGTCTGCACCATCCCATAGTGCATGCAACCCGACGCAGTGTGACTGAGGTTGGAGATGGGCGGTGTGCACCATCCCATAGTGGATGCAGCCCGCGTTACGGTGGTGTGCAAGTATCTGAGTTTTTGAATGTGTTTGTGATGGAAGAGATGTATGGTGTCAGCTTTGTCTAATGCGGAGGCTGCGTGGTAGTATAATCCCTAGTCCCAACTTTGTCGGGTCTTCTGGTGCTGTGAATGCAGATTAGCGTCCTTATGATGTGGAACGAGTGGAAAACGGAGTATATTCCTCAGATGAAGCCAGTGGAATTGGTGAATTGTTACTGAAGTACAATGTTTAGGAGTAAGGCGTGTAGATCTCTTTTGGTAAAGAATAGGTAAGATTGAAGGGTTTTTTTTGGTATGAATACATGAATGGAAGGTTTGTAGATCTCTTTTGGTAGAGGGTAGATAAGATTGAAGGTTCTTTTTTGGTATGAAAATGAAATCAAACCGGTGTGTATTCTTCAGTGGAAGCCAGTGGAATTTGGCACAGATTCCTGAGGTATAATTTTCAGGACTGAGGCTGGTAGATCTCTTTTGGTAGATGGTAGATAATGCTGAAGATACTGTGTTGGTGTGAAAATGAAATCAAACTGGTGGATATGCTTCGGTGGAAGCCAGTGGAATTGGGGAACTGTTAGTGAGGTACAATGTTTTAGGCTTTGGCTGGGGGATTCTTTGGAAGATACATGTTGCAAATGAGCTGGCCTGCTCAGGGTACTTTGTTTTCCTTGCAGCATGCCCTATGGTACTCCTGTCTATTCCTGGACAGAAGCTGACAATAGAGCATCAATGAACAGAGGACAATAATGTGCAAGCTTACGATGGCTAATAGAAAGGCAAGTTCCATAGAAAGTTTCTAATTCAAACTGGACCTTTAAAAGGAGCATTCCTCAAAAGGGAAGGGAAAAGCAGTATTCCTCCTAAAATGGGGATATTTGGCCACTCCCCCAGAGGAAGCGAGCCCTACTCTGAATCTGCTCCATAGGTCCATGATTAAGTTTTTGCAAAGCAAACCTAGCAAATTCTCTCCAGGGGGGTATAGCCCAAGTATATCCCTTATCCATTGTTTGCTCTTTTCTTTGCCTCCCATTACTCATTCTAAGGGCAGTCCTCCTCTCAGGGCTGCAGGGTAAAATCTATCCTGAAGGCCCTTGGAATCGTTTTCCAATACCTCTCCCCAACACCTCTGATGGAGGCAATGGAATATTTTTGCAAAGGATAAACAGAACCTGCTTCCTAGACTTATAACTCCATGTATATCTTCTCCAGCGGTATCTTCTCCCCTTCATGACATGATTGTGTTTGTTTGGGCTACAATCAGGGACATTCATAGCTTATGGAACTAAAGGCCCACTTTACATATATCACTAGCCAGTCCAGCGTGGGTAAGGTCTTCATCATTAATGGTCTTTCTTTGCAGAGCGTGCTTTTTGCCGGTTTCATCAGAAGACAACTTCTTCGGCAACTAAAGTCAATCCAGAGGAACCCAATGGTGGAACAGGAGAGATGGGATGAAAAGGCAAGTTCTCTAGAGGACTTGCTGAGTGGAACAGCTCATTTCCAGCATGTAGCCCTCTATCTCCATTGCCTAAAGCAGATTGAGGTTGGGAAAACAGACCTAGGAAAAGCTGACCAAGGGACACTGTTTGATAATCCATTAGTGGATGCCGGTGCATGATTGTGGATGGATGGAGTGTGAATGAGTTTGCAGATGGGCGGTGTGCACCATCCCATGGTTGATGCAGTCGGCAGTATGCTGATGTGCAATTCTCTGAGTTTTGGAATGTGTTCGTGGTGCAAGAGAGAGGTCTGGTGTCGGAGTGTACGGATGGGCGGTGTGTGGATGGGTGGTGTGCAGATGGGCGGTGTGCACCAGCCCATAGTGGATGCAGCCCGCAATATGCAGGTGTGCAAATATCTGAGTTTTCGAATGTGTTTGTGATGGAAGAGACAGGTATGGTGTCGGAGTGTGCGGATGCTTGATGTGCTGATGGGCGGTATGTGGATGGTTGGTGTACGGATGGTTGGTATGTGGATGGGTGGTGTGCGAATGGGCGTTGTGCGGATGGGCGGTGTGCACCATCCCATAGTGGATGCAGCACGATGGAGTGTGACTGAGTTTGCAGACGGGAGGTGTGCACCATCCCATAGTGGATGCAGCCCTCAGTATGCTGGTCTGCAAATATCAGGGTTTCGAATGTGTTCGGGCAGTGTGCGGATGGGTGGTGTGCGGATTGCCGGTCTGCACCATCCCATAGTGCATGCAACCCGACGCAGTGTGACTGAGGTTGGAGATGGGCGGTGTGCACCATCCCATAGTGGATGCAGCCCACGTTACGGTGGTGTGCAAGTATCTGAGTTTTTGAATGTGTTTGTGATGGAAGAGATGTATGGTGTCAGCTTTGTCTAATGCGGAGGCTGCGTGGTAGTATAATCCCTAGTCCCAACTTTGTCGGGTCTTCTGGTGCTGTGAATGCAGATTAGCGTCCTTATGATGTGGAACGAGTGGAAAGCGGAGTATATTCCTCAGATGAAGCCAGTGGAATTGGTGAATTGTTACTGAAGTACAATGTTTAGGAGTAAGGCGTGTAGATCTCTTTTGGTAAAGAATGGGTAAGATTGAAGGGGGTTTTTTTGGTATGAATACATGAATGGAAGGCTTGTAGATCTCTTTTGGTAGAGGGTAGATAAGATTGAAGGTTCTTTTTTGGTATGAAAATGAAATCAAACCGGTGTGTATTCTTCAGTGGAAGCCAGTGGAATTTGGCACAGATTCCTGAGGTATAATTTTCAGGACTGAGGCTGGTAGATCTCTTTTGGTAGATGGTAGATAATGCTGAAGATACTGTGTTGGTGTGAAAATGAAATCAAACTGGTGGATATTCTTCGGTGGAAGCCAGTGGAATTGGGGAACTGTTAGTGAGGTACAATGTTTTAGGCTTTGGCTGGGGGATTCTTTGGAAGATACATGTTGCAAATGAGCTGGCCTGCTCAGGGTACTTTGTTTTCCTTGCAGCATGCCCTATGGTACTCCTGTCTATTCCTGGACAGAAGCTGACAATAGAGCATCAATGAACAGAGGACAATAATGTGCAAGCTTACGATGGCTAATAGAAAGGCAAGTTCCATAGAAAGTTTCTAATTCAAACTGGACCTTTAAAAGGAGCATTCCTCAAAAGGGAAGGGAAAAGCAGTATTCCTCCTAAAATGGGGATATTTGGCCACTCCCCCAGAGGAAGCGATCTCGACTCTGAATCTGCTCCATAGGTCCATGATTAAGTTTTTGCAAAGCAAACCTAGCAAATTCTCTCCAGGGGGGTAAACCCAAGTATATCCCTTATCCATTGTTTGCTCTTTTCTTTGCCTCCCATTACTCATTCTAAGGGCAGTCCTCCTCTCAGGGCTGCAGGGTAAAATCTATCCTGAAGGCCCTTGGAATCGTTTTCCAATACCTCTCCCCAACACCTCTGATGGAGGCAATGGAATATTTTTGCAAAGGATAAACAGAACCTGCTTCCTAGACTTATAACTCCATGTATATCTTCTCCAGCGGTATCTTCTCCCCTTCATGACATGATTGTGTTTGTTTGGGCAACAATCCGGGACATTCATAGCTTATGGAACTAAAGGCCCACTTTACATATATCACTAGCCAGTCCAGCGTGGGTAAAGTCTTCATCATTAATGGTCTTTCTTTGCAGAGCGTGCTTTTTGCCGGTTTCATCAGAAGACAAACTTCTTCGGCAACTAAAGTCAATCCAGAGGAACCCAATGGTGGAACAGGAGAGATGGGATGAAAAGGCAAGTTCTCTAGAGGACTTGCTGAGTGGAACAGCTCATTTCCAGCATGTAGCCCTCTATCTCCATTGCCTAAAGCAGATTGAGGTTGGGAAAACAGACCTAGGAAAAGCTGACCAAGGGACACTGTTTGATAATCCATTAGTGGATGCCGGTGCATGATTGTGGATGGATGGAGTGTGAATGAGTTTGCAGATGGGCGGTGTGCACCATCCCATGGTTGATGCAGTCGTCAGTATGCTGATGTGCAATTCTCTGAGTTTTGGAATGTGTTCGTGGTGCAAGAGAGAGGTCTGGTGTCGGAGTGTACGGATGGGCGGTGTGTGGATGGGTGGTGTGCAAATGGGCGGTGTGCACCAGCCCATAGTGGATGCAGCCCGCATTGTGCAGGTGTGCAAATATCTGAGTTTTCGAATGTGTTTGTGATGGAAGAGAGAGGTACGGTGTCGGAGTGTGCGGATGCTTGATGTGCTGATGGGCGGTATGTGGATGGTTGGTGTACGGATGGTTGGTATGTGGATGGGTGGTGTGCGGATGGGCGTTGTGCGGATGGGCGGTGTGCACCATCCCATAGTGGATGCAGCACGATGGAGTGTGACTGAGTTTGCAGACGGGAGGTGTGCACCATCCCATAGTGGATGCAGCCCTCAGTATGCTGGTCTGCAAATATCAGGGTTTCGAATGTGTTCGGGCAGTGTGCGGATGGGTGGTGTGCGGATTGCCGGTCTGCACCATCCCATAGTGCATGCAACCCGACGCAGTGTGACTGAGGTTGGAGATGGGCGGTGTGCACCATCCCATAGTGGATGCAGCCCGTGTTACGGTGGTGTGCAAGTATCTGAGTTTTTGAATGTGTTTGTGATGGAAGAGATGTATGGTGTCAGCTTTGTCTAATGCGGAGGCTGCGTGGTAGTATAATCCCTAGTCCCAACTTTGTCGGGTCTTCTGGTGCTGTGAATGCAGATTAGCGTCCTTATGATGTGGAACGAGTGGAAAGCGGAGTATATTCCTCAGATGAAGCCAGTGGAATTGGTGAATTGTTACTGAAGTACAATGTTTAGGAGTAAGGCTTGTAGATCTCTTTTGGTAAAGAATAGGTAAGATTGAAGGGTTTTTTTTGGTATGAATACATGAATGGAAGGCTTGTAGATCTCTTTTGGTAGAGGGTAGATAAGATTGAAGGTTCTTTTTTGGTATGAAAATGAAATCAAACCGGTGTGTATTCTTCAGTGGAAGCCAGTGGAATTTGGCACAGATTCCTAAGGTATAATTTTCAGGACTGAGACTGGTAGATCTCTTTTGGTAGATGGTAGATAAGGCTGAAGATACTGTGTTGGTGTGAAAATGAAATCAAACTGGTGGATATTCTTCGGTGGAAGCCAGTGGAATTGGGGAACTGTTAGTGAGGTACAATGTTTTAGGCTTTGGCTGGGGGATTCTTTGGAAGATACATGTTGCAAATGAGCTGGCCTGCTCAGGGTACTTTGTTTTCCTTGCAGCATGCCCTATGGTACTCCTGTCTATTCCTGGACAGAAGCTGACAATAGAGCATCAATGAACAGAGGACAATAATGTGCAAGCTTACGATGGCTAATAGAAAGGCAAGTTCCATAGAAAGTTTCTAATTCAAACTGGACCTTTAAAAGGAGCATTCCTCAAAAGGGAAGGGAAAGGCAGTATTCCTCCTAAAATGGGGATATTTGGCCACTCCCCCAGAGGAAGCGAGCCCTACTCTGAATCTGCTCCATAGGTCCATGATTAAGTTTTTGCAAAGCAAACCTAGCAAATTCTCTCCAGGGGGGTATAGCCCAAGTATATCCCTTATCCATTGTTTGCTCTTTTCTTTGCCTCCCATTACTCATTCTAAGGGCAGTCCTCCTCTCAGGGCTGCAGGGTAAAATCTATCCTGAAGGCCCTTGGAATCGTTTTCCAATACCTCTCCCCAACACCTCTGATGGAGGCGATGGAATATTTTTGCAAAGGATAAACAGAACCTGCTTCCTAGACTTATAACTCCATGTATATCTTCTCCAGCGGTATCTTCTCCCCTTCATGACATGATTGTGTTTGTTTGGGCAACAATCAGGGACATTCATAGCTTATGGAACTAAAGGCCCACTTTACATATATCACTAGCCAGTCCAGCGTGGGTAAGGTCTTCATCATTAATGGTCTTTCTTTGCAGAGCGTGCTTTTTGCCGGTTTCATCAGAAGACAACTTCTTCGGCAACTAAAGTCAATCCAGAGGAACCCAATGGTGGAACAGGAGAGATGGGATGAAAAGGCAAGTTCTCTAGAGCAGAGGTCCCCAACCGCCGGTCCGCGGACCGGGACCGGGCCGTGGGGGTTTTCCAGCCGGTCCGCGGCATGTGGAGGAAGACGGAGCCAAGCGGGGCCACCCGGAGACCTTTTCCCGTCTTCTTCTCCTCGCTCGCTCCCCTCATAGCCAGCAGCCCCGCTCGCGGGGGGATGCCCGTTCGTAGCTACCAGCCCGCCAAGCGTCGAGGGGGCTTCCGAGGCTGAAGGGAAGAGCCGGAATGCCCTTCCCGGGTTTAGATTGCTTGCTGTTGGGGAAAACGGAGGAGGAGGCGGTTCTTTTCTCCTCGCTCCAGAAAGTAGGCGATCGCGCCCCACCGCCGCCTCCTCCGTTTTCCCCAACAGCAAGCAATCTAAACCCGGGAAGGGCATTCCGGCTCTTCCCTTCAGCCTCGGAAGCCCCCTCGACGCTTGGCGGGCTGGTAGCTACGAACGGGCATCCCCCCGCGAGCGGGGCTGCTGGCTATGAGGGGAGCGAGCGAGGAGAAGAAGACGGGAAAAGGAGCGATGAGTGGGACGTCTTCTTCTCCTCGCTCGCTCCCCTCATAACCATCCCTCCAGCGTCGAGGGGGCTTCCGAGGCTGAAGGGAAGAGCCGGAATGCCCTTCCCGGGTTTAGATTGCTTGCTGTTGGGGAAAACGGAGGAGGCGGCGGTTCTTTTCTCCTCGCTCCAGAAAGTAGGCGATCGCGCCCCACCGCCGCCTCCTCCGTTTTCCCCAACAGCAAGCAATCTAAACCCGGGAAGGGCATTCCGGCTCTTCCCTTCAGCCTCGGAAGCCCCCTCGACGCTTGGCGGGCTGGTAGCTACGAACGGGCATCCCCCCGCGAGCGGGGCTGCTGGCTATGAGGGGAGCGAGCGAGGAGAAGAAGACGGGAAAAGGAGCGATGAGTGGGACGTCTTCTTCTCCTCGCTCGCTCCCCTCATAACCATCCCTCCAGCGTCGAGGGGGCTTCCGAGGCTGAAGGGAAGAGCCGGAATGCCCTTCCCGGGTTTAGATTGCTTGCTGTTGGGGAAAACGGAGGAGGCGGCGGTTCTTTTCTCCTCGCTCCAGAAAGTAGGCGATCGCGCCCCGCCGCCGCCTCCTCCGTTTTCCCCAACAGCAAGCAATCTAAACCCGGGAAGGGCATTCCGGCTCTTCCCTTCAGCCTCGGAAGCCCCCTCGACGCTTGGCGGGCTGGTAGCTACGAACGGGCATCCCCCCGCGAGCGGGGCTGCTGGCTATGAGGGGAGCGAGCGAGGAGAAGAAGACGGGAAAAGGAGCGATGAGTGGGACGTCTTCTTCTCCTCGCTCGCTCCCCTCATAACCATCCCTCCAGCGTCGAGGGGGCTTCCGAGGCTGAAGGGAAGAGCCGGAATGCCCTTCCCGGGTTTAGATTGCTTGCTGTTGGGGAAAACGGAGGAGGCGGCGGTTCTTTTCTCCTCGCTCCAGAAAGTAGGCGATCGCGCCCCACCGCCGCCTCCTCCGTTTTCCCCAACAGCAAGCAATCTAAACCCGGGAAGGGCATTCCGGCTCTTCCCTTCAGCCTCGGAAGCCCCCTCGACGCTTGGCGGGCTGGTAGCTACGAACGGGCATCCCCCCGCGAGCGGGGCTGCTGGCTATGAGGGGAGCGAGCGAGGAGAAGAAGACGGGAAAAGGAGCGATGAGTGGGACGTCTTCTTCTCCTCGCTCGCTCCCCTCATAACCATCCCTCCAGCGTCGAGGGGGCTTCCGAGGCTGAAGGGAAGAGCCGGAATGCCCTTCCCGGGTTTAGATTGCTTGCTGTTGGGGAAAACGGAGGAGGCGGCGGTTCTTTTCTCCTCGCTCCAGAAAGTAGGCGATCGCGCCCCACCGCCGCCTCCTCCGTTTTCCCCAACAGCAAGCAATCTAAACCCGGGAAGGGCATTCCGGCTCTTCCCTTCAGCCTCGGAAGCCCCCTCGACGCTTGGCGGGCTGGTAGCTACGAACGGGCATCCCCCCGCGAGCGGGGCTGCTGGCTATGAGGGGAGCGAGCGAGGAGAAGAAGACGGGAAAAGGAGCGATGAGTGGGACGTCTTCTTCTCCTCGCTCGCTCCCCTCATAACCATCCCTCCAGCGTCGAGGGGGCTTCTGAAGCTGAAGGGAAGCGCCGGAATGCCCTTCCCGGGTTTAGATTGCTTGCCGTTGGGGGAAACGGAGGAGGCGGCGGCGGTGGGGTGCGATCGCCAAGTTTCTGGAGCGAGGAGAAAAGAACCGCTCGAGCTTGAAAAATAAAGAAGGAGGGTTATGGTTGGCGCTCGCTGATTTTATTATTATTATTGTTTGGTGGCTGAGTCTATTGAAGCCTCCCTTGAATGGAAGAGATGGGGAGAAAGAATCCAGCCTTTTCCCATCTACGTGGTTATGTTTTTGTGTGTGCGTCTGTGCGCCCTCTGTTGTTAAACTCTCTGAGTCTGGAGAGCGGAGAGCCTCTTGCAGCCACCGGCTTCGGCGCCGCTCTGTCCCGCTCATCGCCCGCCCGTATCCAGCAGATAGGCTTTGAGTTTTTGGCTGGGGGGGGGAGAAGTAGGACCTTCCTAAGTCCCCCCCCAGCCAAAATCACAAAGCCAGGCAGCCCCCAGCCGCCAAAGGAGCCTCCTCATTCTCCCCACCCTGTGGAGAAGGGGTGGGGCGGCAGGCTCTCCTTACTGACAAGCAGGTCATGTGTGTCCAGGGCTCCTTCCCCTCCTGCTAGCTGCGAGTTGGAGGGGGAGGGGCTCTGGATTCTAATCATTAGCAGCTAATGGAAAGCTAGATATGACGTCAGGTGTCCCACCCTTATGACTCCTGTAGCTGTGTTCTGGTGTCCTGCAGCCCAGCAGCAGATTTTCTGGTTAAAGTGAAAAAACAAATACTGTAACAGTGAAAATTCATAGCAGCAGTGGCTGTGTCCAGTAGCAGCAAGTAGTGGTCATCATCATCAGTGCCCATCTCCAGTAGCAATAGCCATCTTTCTGTGTTAGGGGCCCACTACGCCTTCACCTCTAACCCTTGTAAAATGAATAAAAAACAAACATCACTGAAGAGCTTCTTTGAAAAGGAAGAAAGTCCCAATGAGACAGATGAAGACTCCATGACTGCTAAAAAAAAGAAAGCTGCATTTAAAAGAAAATACAATGAGTCCTACTTAAATTATGGGTTCATCGCAACTGGCGATTCACATGCCCCAAGCCCACTCTGTCTGTTATGTGGCGAACGGCTATCCAACGAGGCCATGAAGCCTTCAAAACTGGTTCGCCACTTACAGACCAAGCACCCTGCATCAAAAGACAAGCCTTTGGAGTTTTTTGAAAGAAAAAAACGCGAACACGAAGGACAGAAGCAATTATTGAAGGCCACCACATCAACAAATGTGTCTGCTCTGAGAGCATCATTCTTAGTGGCTAACCGCATTGCCAAGGCTAAGAAGCCCTTCACTATTGGTGAAGAGTTGATCCTGCCTGCCGCTAAGGACATTTGCCAGGAACTTTTAGGAGAGGCTGCGGTTAAAAAAGTGGCACAGGTTCCTCTTTCAGCAAGCACTGTCAGTAGACGAATTAATGAAATAGCAGAAGACATTGAGGTACAATTGTTGGAGAGGATTAATGCGTCACCATGGTACGCAATCCAAGTTGACGAGTCTACTGACGTTGACAACAAGGCAGTGATGCTTGTTTATGTGCGATATATTTTTCAAGAGGATTTGCATGAGGATATGTTATGTGTATTATTGTTGCCAGCCAACACCACAGGTGCAGAACTATTCAAGTCTTTGGATGATTACATATCAGGAAACCTAAACTGGTCATTTTGTGTCGGTATATGCACAGACGGAGCAGCTGCCATGACTGGACGGCTTTCTGGTTTAACTACCCGGGTCAAAGAGGTTGCGTCTGAATGCGACTCTACGCACTGTGTCATCCATAGAGAAATGCTGGCAAGCCGAAAAATGTCACCTGAACTTAACAGCGTTTTGCAAGATGTGATTAAAGTTATTAATCACATAAAAGCACATGCCCTTAACTCACGTCTGTTCGAGCAGCTCTGTGAGGAGATGGACGCGGAGCACAAACGTCTTCTCCTACACACAGAAGTCAGATGGCTTTCTAAAGGTAGAGCACTGGCCAGAGTTTTTGAGTTACGAGACCCGCTTTATAGATTTCTTTTAGAAAAAGAATCGCCACTTGCAGCACATTTCAGTAGTAAGGAATGGGTCACAAAACTTGCTTACTTATGTGACATATTCAACTTTTTGAACGAACTTAATCTGTCACTTCAGGGGAGAATGACAACTGCCTTCAAGTTGGCAGATAAAGTTGCTGCATTTAAAGCCAAACTGGAAGTGTGGGGACTGCGAGTGAGAAAAGGGATATTTGACATGTTTCAAACATTAACAGGAATTTTGGAAGAGACCGAGCCTGAGCCTTCATTCTCCCAGCTTGTACATGATCACCTATCTCAGCTTTCAGAAGAGTTTGAGCGCTATTTTCCGACCACAAAAGACCCACGAACTAGGAAGGAATGGATTCGCAACCCATTTGTGAACAAGCCAGGTGAATCGACCTTGTCTGTGCTTGAAGAAGACCAACTGATTGAGATTGCAAATGATGGTAGCCTTAAAAGTATGTTTGAGACTTCAAATCTCCCAACATTCTGGATTAAAGTCCAGGCTGAATATCCTGGGATCGCCACCAAAGCACTGAAAACTCTGCTTCCTTTTCCAACATCCTATCTTTGTGAAACTGGGTTTTCTGCCATGACAACAGCAAAAACGAAATTACGGAGTAGACTGGACATAAGGAACACACTTCGGGTTTCACTGTCTCCCATCACCCCCAGATGGGACCGTCTTGTTGCAGGAAAACAAGCCCAGTGCTCCCACTGATCCAGGGAAACAAGCCTGGTGCTCCCACTCATTTTGAACCTATGGTAAGTTGAATCACATTCTCATTATAAATGTCATAATTATATGATAAGTATGCACTAAGCTCCACCCCTCCATAACCCCACCCCCATATGACCAAAGCCCCCCCCCCCCCAACCGGGCCGTGGAAAACTGGTCTAGCTTAAAGCCGGTCCCTGGTGCAAAAAAGGTTGGGGACCTCTGCTCTAGAGGACTTGCTGAGTGGAACAGCTCATTTCCAGCATGTAGCCCTCTATCTCCATTGCCTAAAGCAGATTGAGGTTGGGAAAACAGACCTAGGAAAAGCTGACCAAGGGACACTGTTTGATAATCCATTAGTGGATGCCGGTGCATGATTGTGGATGGATGGAGTGTGAATGAGTTTGCAGATGGGCGGTGTGCACCATCCCATGGTTGATGCAGTCGGCAGTATGCTGATGTGCAATTCTCTGAGTTTTGGAATGTGTTCGTGGTGCAAGAGAGAGGTCTGGTGTCGGAGTGTACGGATGGGCGGTGTGTGGATGGGTGGTGTGCAGATGGGCGGTGTGCACCAGCCCATAGTGGATGCAGCCCGCATTATGCAGGTGTGCAAATATCTGAGTTTTCGAATGTGTTTGTGATGGAAGAGACAGGTATGGTGTCGGAGTGTGCGGATGCTTGATGTGCTGATGGGCGGTATGTGGATGGTTGGTGTACGGATGGTTGGTATGTGGATGGGTGGTGTGCGAATGGGCGTTGTGCGGATGGGCGGTGTGCACCATCCCATAGTGGATGCAGCACGATGGAGTGTGACTGAGTTTGCAGACGGGAGGTGTGCACCATCCCATAGTGGATGCAGCCCTCAGTATGCTGGTCTGCAAATATCAGGGTTTCGAATGTGTTCGGGCAGTGTGCGGATGGGTGGTGTGCGGATTGCCGGTCTGCACCATCCCATAGTGCATGCAACCCGACGCAGTGTGACTGAGGTTGGAGATGGGCGGTGTGCACCATCCCATAGTGGATGCAGCCCACGTTACGGTGGTGTGCAAGTATCTGAGTTTTTGAATGTGTTTGTGATGGAAGAGATGTATGGTGTCAGCTTTGTCTAATGCGGAGGCTGCGTGGTAGTATAATCCCTAGTCCCAACTTTGTCGGGTCTTCTGGTGCTGTGAATGCAGATTAGCGTCCTTATGATGTGGAACGAGTGGAAAGCGGAGTATATTCCTCAGATGAAGCCAGTGAAATTGGTGAATTGTTACTGAAGTACAATGTTTAGGAGTAAGGCGTGTAGATCTCTTTTGGTAAAGAATGGGTAAGATTGAAGGGGTTTTTTTTGGTATGAATACATGAATGGAAGGCTTGTAGATCTCTTTTGGTAGAGGGTAGATAAGATTGAAGGTTCTTTTTTGGTATGAAAATGAAATCAAACCGGTGTGTATTCTTCAGTGGAAGCCAGTGGAATTTGGCACAGATTCCTGAGGTATAATTTTCAGGACTGAGGCTGGTAGATCTCTTTTGGTAGATGGTAGATAATGCTGAAGATACTGTGTTGGTGTGAAAATGAAATCAAACTGGTGGATATTCTTCGGTGGAAGCCAGTGGAATTGGGGAACTGTTAGTGAGGTACAATGTTTTAGGCTTTGGCTGGGGGATTCTTTGGAAGATACATGTTGCAAATGAGCTGGCCTGCTCAGGGTACTTTGTTTTCCTTGCAGCATGCCCTATGGTACTCCTGTCTATTCCTGGACAGAAGCTGACAATAGAGCATCAATGAACAGAGGACAATAATGTGCAAGCTTACGATGGCTAATAGAAAGGCAAGTTCCATAGAAAGTTTCTAATTCAAACTGGACCTTTAAAAGGAGCATTCCTCAAAAGGGAAGGGAAAAGCAGTATTCCTCCTAAAATGGGGATATTTGGCCACTCCCCCAGAGGAAGCGATCCCGACTCTGAATCTGCTCCATAGGTCCATGATTAAGTTTTTGCAAAGCAAACCTAGCAAATTCTCTCCAGGGGGGTATAGCCCAAGTATATCCCTTATCCATTGTTTGCTCTTTTCTTTGCCTCCCATTACTCATTCTAAGGGCAGTCCTCCTCTCAGGGCTGCAGGGTAAAATCTATCCTGAAGGCCCTTGGAATCGTTTTCCAATACCTCTCCCCAACACCTCTGATGGAGGCAATGGAATATTTTTGCAAAGGATAAACAGAACCTGCTTCCTAGACTTATAACTCCATGTATATCTTCTCCAGCGGTATCTTCTCCCCTTCATGACATGATTGTGTTTGTTTGGGCAACAATCCGGGACATTCATAGCTTATGGAACTAAAGGCCCACTTTACATATATCACTAGCCAGTCCAGCGTGGGTAAAGTCTTCATCATTAATGGTCTTTCTTTGCAGAGCGTGCTTTTTGCCGGTTTCATCAGAAGACAAACTTCTTCGGCAACTAAAGTCAATCCAGAGGAACCCAATGGTGGAACAGGAGAGATGGGATGAAAAGGCAAGTTCTCTAGAGGACTTGCTGAGTGGAACAGCTCATTTCCAGCATGTAGCCCTCTATCTCCATTGCCTAAAGCAGATTGAGGTTGGGAAAACAGACCTAGGAAAAGCTGACCAAGGGACACTGTTTGATAATCCATTAGTGGATGCCGGTGCATGATTGTGGATGGATGGAGTGTGAATGAGTTTGCAGATGGGCGGTGTGCACCATCCCATGGTTGATGCAGTCGTCAGTATGCTGATGTGCAATTCTCTGAGTTTTGGAATGTGTTCGT
The DNA here is from genome assembly GCF_031021105.1 of Erythrolamprus reginae. NCBI lineage: Eukaryota > Metazoa > Chordata > Lepidosauria > Squamata > Dipsadidae > Erythrolamprus > Erythrolamprus reginae. The sequence continues at coordinate 359,447,261 of NC_091950.1, read as the reverse complement.
GGTGCAAGAGAGAGGTCTGGTGTCGGAGTGTACGGATGGGCGGTGTGTGGATGGGTGGTGTGCAAATGGGCGGTGTGCACCAGCCCATAGTGGATGCAGCCCACATTGTGCAGGTGTGCAAATATCTGAGTTTTCGAATGTGTTTGTGATGGAAGAGAGAGGTACGGTGTCGGAGTGTGCGGATGCTTGATGTGCTGATGGGCGGTATGTGGATGGTTGGTGTACGGATGGTTGGTATGTGGATGGGTGGTGTGCGGATGGGCGTTGTGCGGATGGGCGGTGTGCACCATCCCATAGTGGATGCAGCACGATGGAGTGTGACTGAGTTTGCAGACGGGAGGTGTGCACCATCCCATAGTGGATGCAGCCCTCAGTATGCTGGTCTGCAAATATCAGGGTTTCGAATGTGTTCGGGCAGTGTGCGGATGGGTGGTGTGCGGATTGCCGGTCTGCACCATCCCATAGTGCATGCAACCCGACGCAGTGTGACTGAGGTTGGAGATGGGCGGTGTGCACCATCCCATAGTGGATGCAGCCCGTGTTACGGTGGTGTGCAAGTATCTGAGTTTTTGAATGTGTTTGTGATGGAAGAGATGTATGGTGTCAGCTTTGTCTAATGCGGAGGCTGCGTGGTAGTATAATCCCTAGTCCCAACTTTGTCGGGTCTTCTGGTGCTGTGAATGCAGATTAGCGTCCTTATGATGTGGAACGAGTGGAAAGCGGAGTATATTCCTCAGATGAAGCCAGTGGAATTGGTGAATTGTTACTGAAGTACAATGTTTAGGAGTAAGGCTTGTAGATCTCTTTTGGTAAAGAATAGGTAAGATTGAAGGGGTTTTTTTGGTATGAATACATGAATGGAAGGCTTGTAGATCTCTTTTGGTAGAGGGTAGATAAGATTGAAGGTTCTTTTTTGGTATGAAAATGAAATCAAACCGGTGTGTATTCTTCAGTGGAAGCCAGTGGAATTTGGCACAGATTCCTAAGGTATAATTTTCAGGACTGAGACTGGTAGATCTCTTTTGGTAGATGGTAGATAAGGCTGAAGATACTGTGTTGGTGTGAAAATGAAATCAAACTGGTGGATATTCTTCGGTGGAAGCCAGTGGAATTGGGGAACTGTTAGTGAGGTACAATGTTTTAGGCTTTGGCTGGGGGATTCTTTGGAAGATACATGTTGCAAATGAGCTGGCCTGCTCAGGGTACTTTGTTTTCCTTGCAGCATGCCCTATGGTACTCCTGTCTATTCCTGGACAGAAGCTGACAATAGAGCATCAATGAACAGAGGACAATAATGTGCAAGCTTACGATGGCTAATAGAAAGGCAAGTTCCATAGAAAGTTTCTAATTCAAACTGGACCTTTAAAAGGAGCATTCCTCAAAAGGGAAGGGAAAAGCAGTATTCCTCCTAAAATGGGGATATTTGGCCACTCCCCCAGAGGAAGCGAGCCCTACTCTGAATCTGCTCCATAGGTCCATGATTAAGTTTTTGCAAAGCAAACCTAGCAAATTCTCTCCAGGGGGGTATAGCCCAAGTATATCCCTTATCCATTGTTTGCTCTTTTCTTTGCCTCCCATTACTCATTCTAAGGGCAGTCCTCCTCTCAGGGCTGCAGGGTAAAATCTATCCTGAAGGCCCTTGGAATCGTTTTCCAATACCTCTCCCCAACACCTCTGATGGAGGCGATGGAATATTTTTGCAAAGGATAAACAGAACCTGCTTCCTAGACTTATAACTCCATGTATATCTTCTCCAGCGGTATCTTCTCCCCTTCATGACATGATTGTGTTTGTTTGGGCAACAATCAGAGACATTCATAGCTTATGGAACTAAAGGCCCACTTTACATATATCACTAGCCAGTCCAGCGTGGGTAAGGTCTTCATCATTAATGGTCTTTCTTTACAGAGCGTGCTTTTTGCCGGTTTCATCAGAAGACAACTTCTTCGGCAACTAAAGTCAATCCAGAGGAACCCAATGGTGGAACAGGAGAGATGGGATGAAAAGGCAAGTTCTCTAGAGGACTTGCTGAGTGGAACAGCTCATTTCCAGCATGTAGCCCTCTATCTCCATTGCCTAAAGCAGATTGAGGTTGGGAAAACAGACCTAGGAAAAGCTGACCAAGGGACACTGTTTGATAATCCATTAGTGGATGCCGGTGCATGATTGTGGATGGATGGAGTGTGAATGAGTTTGCAGATGGGCGGTGTGCACCATCCCATGGTTGATGCAGTCGGCAGTATGCTGATGTGCAATTCTCTGAGTTTTGGAATGTGTTCGTGGTGCAAGAGAGAGGTCTGGTGTCGGAGTGTACGGATGGGCGGTGTGTGGATGGGTGGTGTGCAGATGGGCGGTATGCACCAGCCCATAGTGGATGCAGCCCGCATTATGCAGGTGTGCAAATATCTGAGTTTTCGAATGTGTTTGTGATGGAAGAGAGAGGTATGGTGTCGGAGTGTGCGGATGCTTGATGTGCTGATGGGCGGTATGTGGATGGTTGGTGTACGGATGGTTGGTATGTGGATGGTTGGTGTGCGGATGGGCGTTGTGCGGATGGGCGGTGTGCACCATCCCATAGTGGATGCAGCACGATGGAGTGTGACTGAGCTTGCAGACGGGAGGTGTGCACCATCCCATAGTGGATGCAGCCCTCAGTATGCTGGTCTGCAAATATCAGGGTTTCGAATGTGTTCGGGCAGTGTGCGGATGGGTGGTGTGCGGATTGCCGGTCTGCAACATCCCATAGTGCATGCAACCTGACGCAGTGTGACTGAGGTTGGAGATGGGCGGTGTGCACCATCCCATAGTGGATGCAGCCCGCCTTACGGTGGTGTGCAAGTATCTGAGTTTTTGAATGTGTTTGTGATGGAAGAGATGTATGGTGTCAGCTTTGTCTAATGCGGAGACTGCGTGGTAGTATAATCCCTAGTCCCAACTTTGTCGGGTCTTCTGGTGCTGTGAATGCAGATTACCATCCTTATGATGTGGAACGAGTGGAAAGCGGAGTATATTCCTCAGATGAAGCCAGTGGAATTGGTGAATTGTTACTGAAGTACAATGTTTAGGAGTAAGGCTTGTAGATCTCTTTTGGTAAAGAATAGGTAAGATTGAAGGGTTTTTTTTGGTATGAATACATGAATGGAAGGCTTGTAGATCTCTTTTGGTAGAGGGTAGATAAGATTGAAGGTTCTTTTTTGGTATGAAAATGAAATCAAACCGGTGTGTATTCTTCAGTGGAAGCCAGTGGAATTTGGCACAGATTCCTGAGGTATAATTTTCAGGACTGAGACTGGTAGATCTCTTTTGGTAGATGGTAGATAAGGCTGAAGATACTGTGTTGGTGTGAAAATGAAATCAAACTGGTGGATATTCTTCGGTGGAAGCCAGTGGAATTGGGGAACTGTTAGTGAGGTACAATGTTTTAGGCTTTGGCTGGGGGATTCTTTGGAAGATACATGTTGCAAATGAGCTGGCCTGCTCAGGGTACTTTGTTTTCCTTGCAGCATGCCTTATGGTACTCCGGTCTATTCCTGGACAGAAGCTGACAATAGAGCATCAATGAACAGAGGACAATAATGTGCAAGCTTACGATGGCTAATAGAAAGGCAAGTTCCATAGAAAGTTTCTAATTCAAACTGGACCTTTAAAAGGAGCATTCCTCAAAAAAGAAGGGAAAAGCAGTATTCCTCCTAAAATGGGGATATTTGGCCACTCCCCCAGAGGAAGCGAGCCCTACTCTGAATCTGCTCCATAGGTCCATGATTAAGTTTTTGCAAAGCAAACCTAGCAAATTCTCTCCAGGGGGGTATAGCCCAAGTATATCCCTTATCCATTGTTTGCTCTTTTCTTTGCCTCCCATTACTCATTCTAAGGGCAGTCCTCCTCTCAGGGCTGCTGGGTAAAATCTATCCTGAAGGCCCTTGGAATCGTTTTCCAATACCTCTCCCCAACACCTCTGATGGAGGCGATGGAATATTTTTGCAAAGGATAAACAGAACCTGCTTCCTAGACTTATAACTCCATGTATATCTTCTCCAGCGGTATCTTCTCCCCTTCATGACATGATTGTGTTTGTTTGGGCAACAATCAGGGACATTCATAGCTTATGGAACTAAAGGCCCACTTTACATATATCACTAGCCAGTCCAGCGTGGGTAAGGTCTTCATCATTAATGGTCTTTCTTTGCAGAGCGTGCTTTTTGCCGGTTTCATCAGAAGACAACTTCTTCGGCAACTAAAGTCAATCCAGAGGAACCCAATGGTGGAACAGGAGAGATGGGATGAAAAGGCAAGTTCTCTAGAGGACCTGCTGAGTGGAACAGCTCATTTCCAGCATGTAGCCCTCTATCTCCATTGCCTAAAGCAGATTGAGGTTGGGAAAACAGACCTAGGAAAAGCTGACCAAGGGACACTGTTTGATAATCCATTAGTGGATGCCGGTGCATGATTGTGGATGGATGGAGTGTGAATGAGTTTGCAGATGGGCGGTGTGCACCATCCCATGGTTGATGCAGTCGGCAGTATGCTGATGTGCAATTCTCTGAGTTTTGGAATGTGTTCGTGGTGCAAGAGAGAGGTCTGGTGTCGGAGTGTACGGATGGGCGGTGTGTTGATGGGTGGTGTGCAGATGGGCGGTGTGCACCAGCCCATAGTGGATGCAGCCCGCATTATGCAGGTGTGCAAATATCTGAGTTTTCGAATGTGTTTGTGATGGAAGAGACAGGTATGGTGTCGGAGTGTGCGGATGCTTGATGTGCTGATGGGCGGTATGTGGATGGTTGGTGTACGGATGGTTGGTATGTGGATGGGTGGTGTGCGGATGGGCGGTGTGCGGATGGGCGGTGTGCACCATCCCATAGTGGATGCAGCACGATGGAGTGTGACTGAGTTTGCAGACGGGAGGTGTGCACCATCCCATAGTGGATGCAGCCCTCAGTATGCTGGTCTGCAAATATCAGGGTTTCGAATGTGTTCGGGCAGTGTGCGGATGGGTGGTGTGCGGATTGACGGTCTGCACCATCCCATAGTGCATGCAACCTGACGCAGTGTGACTGAGGTTGGAGATGGGCGGTGTGCACCATCCCATAGTGGATGCAGCCCGCGTTACGGTGGTGTGCAAGTATCTGAGTTTTTGAATGTGTTTGTGATGGAAGAGATGTATGGTGTCAGCTTTGTCTAATGCGGAGGCTGTGTGGTAGTATAATCCCTAGTCCCAACTTTGTCGGGTCTTCTGGTGCTGTGAATGCAGATTAGCGTCCTTATGATGTGGAACGAGTGGAAAGTGGAGGATATTCCTCAGATGAAGCCAGTGGAATTGGTGAATTGTTACTGAAGTACAATGTTTAGGAGTAAGGCGTGTAGATCTCTTTTGGTAAAGAATAGGTAAGATTGAAGGGTTTTTTTTGGTATGAATACATGAATGGAAGGCTTGTAGATCTCTTTTGGTAGAGGGTAGATAAGATTGAAGGTTCTTTTTTGGTATGAAAATGAAATCAAACCGGTGTGTATTCTTCAGTGGAAGCCAGTGGAATTTGGCACAGATTCCTGAGGTATAATTTTCAGGACTGAGGCTGGTAGATCTCTTTTGGTAGATGGTAGAGAAGGCTGAAGATACTGTGTTAGTGTGAAAATGAAATCAAACTGGTGGATATTCTTAGGTGGAAGCCAGTGGAATTGGGGAACTGTTAGTGAGGTACAATGTTTTAGGCTTTGGCTGGGGGATTCTTTGGAAGATACATGTTGCAAATGAGCTGGCCTGCTCAGGGTACTTTGTTTTCCTTGCAGCATGCCCTATGGAACTCCTGTCTATTCCTGGACAGAAGCTGACAATAGAGCATCAATGAACAGAGGACAATAATGTGCAAGCTTACGATGGCTAATAGAAAGGCAAGTTCCATAGAAAGTTTCTAATTCAAACTGGACCTTTAAAAGGAGCATTCCTCAAAAGGGAAGGGAAAAGCAGTATTCCTCCTAAAATGGGGATATTTGGCCACTCCCCCAGAGGAAGCGAGCCCTACTCTGAATCTGCTCCATAGGTCCATGATTAAGTTTTTGCAAAGCAAACCTAGCAAATTCTCTCCAGGGGGGGTATAGCCCAAGTATATCCCTTATCCATTGTTTGCTCTTTTCTTTGCCTCCCATTACTCATTCTAAGGGCAGTCCTCCTCTCAGGGCTGCAGGGTAAAATCTATCCTGAAGGCCCTTGGAATCGTTTTCCAATACCTCTCCCCAACACCTCTGATGGAGGCAATGGAATATTTTTGCAAATGATAAACAGAACCTGCTTCCTAGACTTATAACTCCATGTATATCTTCTCCAGCGGTATCTTCTCCCCTTCGTGACATGATTGTGTTTGTTTGGGCAACAATCAGAGACATTCATAGCTTATGGAACTAAAGGCCCACTTTACATATATCCCTAGCCAGTCCAGCGTGGGTAAGGTCTTCATCATTAATGGTCTTTCTTTGCAGAGCGTGCTTTTTGCCGGTTTCATCAGAAGACAACTTCTTCGGCAACTAAAGTCAATCCAGAGGAACCCAATGGTGGAACAGGAGAGATGGGATGAAAAGGCAAGTTCTCTAGAGGACTTGCTGAGTGGAACAGCTCATTTCCAGCATGTAGCCCTCTATCTCCATTGCCTAAAGCAGATTGAGGTTGGGAAAACAGACCTAGGAAAAGCTGACCAAGGGACACTGTTTGATAATCCATTAGTGGATGCCGGTGCATGATTGTGGATGGATGGAGTGTGAATGAGTTTGCAGATGGGCGGTGTGCACCATCCCATGGTTGATGCAGTCGGCAGTATGCTGATGTGCAATTCTCTGAGTTTTGGAATGTGTTCGTGGTGCAAGAGAGAGGTCTGGTGTCGGAGTGTACGGATGGGCGGTGTGTTGATGGGTGGTGTGCAGATGGGCGGTGTGCACCAGCCCATAGTGGATGCAGCCCGCATTATGCAGGTGTGCAAATATCTGAGTTTTCGAATGTGTTTGTGATGGAAGAGACAGGTATGGTGTCGGAGTGTGCGGATGCTTGATGTGCTGATGGGCGGTATGTGGATGGTTGGTGTACGGATGGTTGGTATGTGGATGGGTGGTGTGCGGATGGGCGGTGTGCGGATGGGCGGTGTGCACCATCCCATAGTGGATGCAGCACGATGGAGTGTGACTGAGTTTGCAGACGGGAGGTGTGCACCATCCCATAGTGGATGCAGCCCTCAGTATGCTGGTCTGCAAATATCAGGGTTTCGAATGTGTTCGGGCAGTGTGCGGATGGGTGGTGTGCGGATTGACGGTCTGCACCATCCCATAGTGCATGCAACCTGACGCAGTGTGACTGAGGTTGGAGATGGGCGGTGTGCACCATCCCATAGTGGATGCAGCCCGCGTTACGGTGGTGTGCAAGTATCTGAGTTTTTGAATGTGTTTGTGATGGAAGAGATGTATGGTGTCAGCTTTGTCTAATGCGGAGGCTGTGTGGTAGTATAATCCCTAGTCCCAACTTTGTCGGGTCTTCTGGTGCTGTGAATGCAGATTAGCGTCCTTATGATGTGGAACGAGTGGAAAGCGGAGGATATTCCTCAGATGAAGCCAGTGGAATTGGTGAATTGTTACTGAAGTACAATGTTTAGGAGTAAGGCGTGTAGATCTCTTTTGGTAAAGAATAGGTAAGATTGAAGGGTTTTTTTTGGTATGAATACATGAATGGAAGGCTTGTAGATCTCTTTTGGTAGAGGGTAGATAAGATTGAAGGTTCTTTTTTGGTATGAAAATGAAATCAAACCGGTGTGTATTCTTCAGTGGAAGCCAGTGGAATTTGGCACAGATTCCTGAGGTATAATTTTCAGGACTGAGGCTGGTAGATCTCTTTTGGTAGATGGTAGAGAAGGCTGAAGATACTGTGTTAGTGTGAAAATGAAATCAAACTGGTGGATATTCTTAGGTGGAAGCCAGTGGAATTGGGGAACTGTTAGTGAGGTACAATGTTTTAGGCTTTGGCTGGGGGATTCTTTGGAAGATACATGTTGCAAATGAGCTGGCCTGCTCAGGGTACTTTGTTTTCCTTGCAGCATGCCCTATGGAACTCCTGTCTATTCCTGGACAGAAGCTGACAATAGAGCATCAATGAACAGAGGACAATAATGTGCAAGCTTACGATGGCTAATAGAAAGGCAAGTTCCATAGAAAGTTTCTAATTCAAACTGGACCTTTAAAAGGAGCATTCCTCAAAAGGGAAGGGAAAAGCAGTATTCCTCCTAAAATGGGGATATTTGGCCACTCCCCCAGAGGAAGCGAGCCCTACTCTGAATCTGCTCCATAGGTCCATGATTAAGTTTTTGCAAAGCAAACCTAGCAAATTCTCTCCAGGGGGGTATAGCCCAAGTATATCCCTTATCCATTGTTTGCTCTTTTCTTTGCCTCCCATTACTCATTCTAAGGGCAGTCCTCCTCTCAGGGCTGCAGGGTAAAATCTATCCTGAAGGCCCTTGGAATCGTTTTCCAATACCTCTCCCCAACACCTCTGATGGAGGCAATGGAATATTTTTGCAAATGATAAACAGAACCTGCTTCCTAGACTTATAACTCCATGTATATCTTCTCCAGCGGTATCTTCTCCCCTTCGTGACATGATTGTGTTTGTTTGGGCAACAATCAGAGACATTCATAGCTTATGGAACTAAAGGCCCACTTTACATATATCCCTAGCCAGTCCAGCGTGGGTAAGGTCTTCATCATTAATGGTCTTTCTTTGCAGAGCGTGCTTTTTGCCGGTTTCATCAGAAGACAACTTCTTCGGCAACTAAAGTCAATCCAGAGGAACCCAATGGTGGAACAGGAGAGATGGGATGAAAAGGCAAGTTCTGTAGAGGATTTGCTGAGTGGAACAGCTCATTTCCAGCATGTAGCCCTCTATCTCCATTGCCTAAAGCAGATTGAGGTTGGGAAAACAGACCTAGGAAAAGCTGACCAAAGGACACTGTTTGATAATCCATTAGTGGATGCCGGTGCATGATTGTGGATGGATGGAGTGTGAATGAGTTTGCAGATGGGAGGTGTGCACCATCCCATGGTTGATGCAGTCGGCAGTATGCTGATGTGCAATTCTCTGAGTTTTGGAATGTGTTCGTGGTGCAAGAGAGAGGTCTGGTGTCGGAGTGTACGGATGGGTGGTGTGTGGATGGGTGGTGTGCAGATGGGCGGTGTGCACCAGCCCATAGTGGATGCAGCCCGCATTATGCAGGTGTGCAAATATCTGAGTTTTCGAATGTGTTTGTGATGGAAGAGAGAGGTATGGTGTCGGAGTGTGCGGATGCTTGATGTGCTGATGGGCGGTATGTGGATGGTTGGTGTACGGATGGTTGGTATGTGGATGGGTGGTGTGCGGATGGGCGTTGTGCGGATGGGCGGTGTGCACCATCCCATAGTGGATGCAGCACGATGGAGTGTGACTGAGTTTGCAGACGGGAGGTGTGCACCATCCCATAGTGGATGCAGCCCTCAGTATGCTGGTCTGCAAATATCAGGGTTTCGAATGTGTTCGGGCAGTGTGCGGATGGGTGGTGTGCGGATTGCCGGTCTGCACCATCCCATAGTGCATGCAACCCGACGCAGTGTGACTGAGGTTGGAGATGGGCGGTGTGCACCATCCCATAGTGGATGCAGCCCGCGTTACGGTGGTGTGCAAGTATCTGAGTTTTTGAATGTGTTTGTGATGGAAGAGATGTATGGTGTCAGCTTTGTCTAATGCGGAGGCTGCGTGGTAGTATAATCCCTAGTCCCAACTTTGTCGGGTCTTCTGGTGCTGTGAATGCAGATTAGCGTCCTTATGATGTGGAACGAGTGGAAAGCGGAGTATATTCCTCAGATGAAGCCAGTGGAATTGGTGAATTGTTACTGAAGTACAATGTTTAGTAGTAAGGCGTGTAGATCTCTTTTGGTAAAGAATAGGTAAGATTGAAGGTTTTTTTTTGGTATGAATACATGAATGGAAGGCTTGTAGATCTCTTTTGGTAGAGGGTAGATAAGATTGAAGGTTCTTTTTTGGTATGAAAATGAAATCAAACCGGTGTGTATTCTTCAGTGGAAGCCAGTGGAATTTGGCACAGATTCCTGAGGTATAATTTTCAGGACTGAGGCTGGTAGATCTCTTTTGGTAGATGGTAGATAAGGCTGAAGATACTGTGTTGGTGTGAAAATGAAATCAAACTGGTGGATATTCTTCGGTGGAAGCCAGTGGAATTGGGGAACTGTTAGTGAGGTACAATATTTTAGGCTTTGGCTGGGGGATTTTTTGGAAGATACATGTTGCAAATGAGCTGGCCTGCTCAGGGTACTTTGTTTTCCTTGCAGCATGCCCTATGGTACTCCTGTCTATTCCTGGACAGAAGATGACAACAGAGCATCAATGAACAGAGGACAATAATGTGCAAGCTTACGATGGCTAATAGAAAGGCAAGTTCCATAGAAAGTTTCTAATTCAAACTGGACCTTTAAAAGGAGCATTCCTCAAAAGGGAAGGGAAAAGCAGTATTCCTCCTAAAATGGGGATATTTGGCCACTCCCCCAGAGGAAGCAAGCCATACTCTGAATCTGCTCCATAGGTCCATGATTAAGTTTTTGCAAAGCAAACCTAGCAAATTCTCTCCAGGGGGGTTTAGCCCAAGTATATCCCTTATCCATTGTTTGCTCTTTTCTTTGCCTCCCATTACTCATTCTAAGGGCAGTCCTCCTCTCAGGGCTGCAGGGTAAAATCTATCCTGAAGGCCCTTGGAATCGTTTTCCAATACCTCTCCCCAACACCTCTGATGGAGGCAATGGAATATTTTTGCAAAGGATAAACAGAACCTGCTTCCTAGACTTATAACTCCATGTATATCTTCTCCAGCGGTATCTTCTCCCCTTCATGACATGATTGTGTTTGTTTGGGCAACAATCCGGGACATTCATAGCTTATGGAACTAAAGGCCCACTTTACATATATCACTAGCCAGTCCAGCGTGGGTAAGGTCTTCATCATTAATGGTCTTTCTTTGCAGAGCGTGGTTTTTGCCAGTTTCATCAGAAGACAACTTCTTCGGCAACTAAAGTCAATCCAGAGGAACCCAATGGTGGAACAGGAGAGATGGGATGAAAAGGCAAGTTCTCTAGAGGACTTGCTGAGTGGAACAGCTCATTTCCAGCATGTAGCCCTCTATCTCCATTGCCTAAAGCAGATTGAGGTTGGGAAAACAGACCTAGGAAAAGCTGACCAAGGGACACTGTTTGATAATCCATTAGTGGATGCCGGTGCATGATTGTGGATGGATGGAGTGTGAATGAGTTTGCAGATGGGCGGTGGGCACCATCCCATGTTTGATGCAGTCGGCAGTATGCTGATGTGCAATTCTCTGAGTTTTGGAATGTGTTCGTGGTGCAAGAGAGAGGTCTGGTGTCGGAGTGTACGGATGGGCGGTGTGTGGATGGGTGGTGTGCAAATGGGCGGTGTGCACCAGCCCATAGTGGATGCAGCCCGCATTGTGCAGGTGTGCAAATATCTGAGTTTTCGAATGTGTTTGTGATGGAAGAGAGAGGTATGGTGTCGGAGTGTGCGGATGCTTGATGTGCTGATGGGCGGTATGTGGATGGTTGGTGTACGGATGGTTGGTATGTGGATGGTTGGTGTGCGGATGGGCGTTGTGCGGATGGGCGGTGTGCACCATCCCATAGTGGATGCAGCACGATGGAGTGTGACTGAGCTTGCAGACGGGAGGTGTGCACCATCCCATAGTGGATGCAGCCCTCAGTATGCTGGTCTGCAAATATCAGGGTTTCGAATGTGTTCGGGCAGTGTGCGGATGGGTGGTGTGCGGATTGCCGGTCTGCACCATCCCATAGTGCATGCAACCTGACGCAGTGTGACTGAGGTTGGAGATGGGCGGTGTGCACCATCCCATAGTGGATGCAGCCCGCGTTACGGTGGTGTGCAAGTATCTGAGTTTTTGAATGTGTTTGTGATGGAAGAGATGTATGGTGTCAGCTTTGTCTAATGCGGAGGCTGCGTGGTAGTATAATCCCTAGTCCCAACTTTGTCGGGTCTTCTGGTGCTGTGAATGCAGATTAGCGTCCTTATGATGTGGAACGAGTGGAAAGCGGAGTATATTCCTCAGATGAAGCCAGTGGAATTGGTGAATTGTTACTGAAGTACAATATTTAGGAGTAAGGCGTGTAGATCTCTTTTGGTAAAGAATGGGTAAGATTGAAGGGGGTTTTTTTTGGTATGAATACATGAATGGAAGGCTTATAGATCTCTTTTGGTAGAGGGTAGATAAGATTGAAGGTTCTTTTTTGGTATGAAAATGAAATCAAACCGGTGTGTATTCTTCAGTGGAAGCCAGTGGAATTTGGCACAGATTCCTGAGGTATAATTTTCAGGACTGAGGCTGGTAGATCTCTTTTGGTAGATGGTAGATAAGGCTGAAGATACTGTGTTGGTGTGAAAATGAAATCAAACTGGTGGATATTCTTCGGTGGAAGCCAGTGGAATTGGGGAACTGTTAGTGAGGTACAATGTTTTAGGCTTTGGCTGGGGGATTCTTTGGAAGATACATGTTGCAAATGAGCTGGCCTGCTCAGGGTACTTTGTTTTCCTTGCAGCATGCCTTATGGTACTCCTGTCTATTCCTGGACAGAAGCTGACAATAGAGCATCAATGAACAGAGGACAATAATGTGCAAGCTTACGATGGCTAATAGAAAGGCAAGTTCCATAGAAAGTTTCTAATTCAAACTGGACCTTTAAAAGGAGCATTCCTCAAAAGGGAAGGGAAAAGCAGTATTCCTCCTAAAATGGGGATATTTGGCCACTCCCCCAGAGGAAGCGAGCCCTACTCTGAATCTGCTCCATAGGTCCATGATTAAGTTTTTGCAAAGCAAACCTAGCAAATTCTCTCCAGGGGGGGTATAGCCCAAGTATATCCCTTATCCATTGTTTGCTCTTTTCTTTGCCTCCCATTACTCATTCTAAGGGCAGTCCTCCTCTCAGGGCTGCAGGGTAAAATCTATCCTGAAGGCCCTTGGAATCGTTTTCCAATACCTCTCCCCAACACCTCTGATGGAGGCAATGGAATATTTTTGCAAAGGATAAACAGAACCTGCTTCCTAGACTTATAACTCCATGTATATCTTCTCCAGCGGTATCTTCTCCCCTTCATGACATGATTGTGTTTGTTTGGGCAACAATCAGAGACATTCATAGCTTATGGAACTAAAGGCCCACTTTACATATATCACTAGCCAGTCCAGCGTGGGTAAGGTCTTCATCATTAATGGTCTTTCTTTGCAGAGCGTGCTTTTTGCCGGTTTCATCAGAAGACAACTTCTTCGGCAACTAAAGTCAATCCAGAGGAACCCAATGGTGGAACAGGAGAGATGGGATGAAAAGGCAAGTTCTCTAGAGGACTTGCTGAGTGGAACAGCTCATTTCCAGCATGTAGCCCTCTATCTCCATTGCCTAAAGCAGATTGAGGTTGGGAAAACAGACCTAGGAAAAGCTGACCAAGGGACACTGTTTGATAATCCATTAGTGGATGCCGGTGCATGATTGTGGATGGATGGAGTGTGAATGAGTTTGCAGATGGGCGGTGTGCACCATCCCATGGTTGATGCAGTCGGCAGTATGCTGATGTGCAATTCTCTGAGTTTTGGAATGTGTTCGTGGTGCAAGAGAGAGGTCTGGTGTCGGAGTGTACGGATGGGCGGTGTGTGGATGGGTGGTGTGCAGATGGGCGGTGTGCACCAGCCCATAGTGGATGCAGCCCGCATTATGCAGGTGTGCAAATATCTGAGTTTTCGAATGTGTTTGTGATGGAAGAGAGAGGTATGGTGTCGGAGTGTGCGGATGCTTGATGTGCTGATGGGCGGTATGTGGATGGTTGGTGTACGGATGGTTGGTATGTGGATGGGTGGTGTGCGGATGGGCGTTGTGCGGATGGGCGGTGTGCACCATCCCATAGTGGATGCAGCACGATGGAGTGTGACTGAGTTTGCAGACGGGAGGTGTGCACCATCCCATAGTGGATGCAGCCCTCAGTATGCTGGTCTGCAAATATCAGGGTTTCGAATGTGTTCGGGCAGTGTGCGGATGGGTGGTGTGCGGATTGCCGGTCTGCACCATCCCATAGTGCATGCAACCCGACGCAGTGTGACTGAGGTTGGAGATGGGCGGTGTGCACCATCCCATAGTGGATGCAGCCCGCGTTACGGTGGTGTGCAAGTATCTGAGTTTTTGAATGTGTTTGTGATGGAAGAGATGGATGGTGTCAGCTTTGTCTAATGCGGAGGCTGCGTGGTAGTATAATCCCTAGTCCCAACTTTGTCGGGTCTTCTGGTGCTGTGAATGCAGATTAGCGTCCTTATGATGTGGAACGAGTGGAAAGCGGAGTATATTCCTCAGATGAAGCCAGTGGAATTGGTGAATTGTTACTGAAGTACAATGTTTGGGAGTAAGGCTTGTAGATCTCTTTTGGTAAAGAATAGGTAAGATTGAAGGGTTTTTTTTGGTATGAATACATGAATGGAAGGCTTGTAGATCTCTTTTGGTAGAGGGTAGATAAGATTGAAGGTTCTTTTTTGGTATGAAAATGAAATCAAACCGGTGTGTATTCTTCAGTGGAAGCCAGTGGAATTTGGCACAGATTCCTAAGGTATAATTTTCAGGACTGAGGCTGGTAGATCTCTTTTGGTAGATGGTAGATAAGGCTGAAGATACTGTGTTGGTGTGAAAATGAAATCAAACTGGTGGATATTCTTCGGTGGAAGCCAGTGGAATTGGGGAACTGTTAGTGAGGTACAATGTTTTAGGCTTTGGCTGGGGGATTCTTTGGAAGATACATGTTGCAAACGAGCTGGCCTGCTCAGGGTACTTTGTTTTCCTTGCAGCATGCCCTATGGTACTCCTGTCTATTCCTGGACAGAAGCTGACAATAGAACATCAATGAACAGAGGACAATAACGTGCAAGCTTACAATGGCTAATAGAAAAGCAAGTTCCATAGAAAGTTTCTAAGTCAAACTGGACTTTAAAAGGAGCATTCCTCATTTAATTATACACATATTAACTGCGGCTAGAATAATATATGCGCAAAATTGGAAGGGGGAGGAAATCCCCAAGAAAGAAGAAGTCATAGCTAAAATATTAGATTGCGCTGAAATGGATATGATGACAAGACGACTAAATGATCAAGAAGATACTAAATTCTATGAAACATGGAACAATGTATATAAATGGATAGATAAGGAAAAATAAGAGATGTATCTGTTTTTATTTAGGTAATAACAATATTAATATTAGTTTAAATGTATTTGTTGACGATTATGATATAATAGCTTATCTACAAGCAACATATTAAGAATTTTGGTTTAAGTATGTTTAGTAGTTGAGAGTTGTTTAAATGCTTGATTAGATGAATATGTTATAGTAGCATAGTAGCTAAGATTATAATTTGATTTGATGAATATGTTATATTAGTTTACATATAAGCAACATATTAAGAATTTTTACCTATACTTACATTGCACTTAAGATTTGAAAAACTTTTACCAGACCATTTAACATTTAACAAATATTTGATTATGTATTCTTTTCTTTATTTGAATGTACACTTTCAAAAGAAGCGGGGAAATACATTCCCACTTTATGTTTAATGTTTGTATGTCTGTATGTTTATTTTATGAAAAATAATAAAAAAATTAAAAAAAAAAAGGAGCATTCCTCAAAAGGGAAGGGAAAAGCAGTATTCCTCCTAAAATGAGGATGGAGGCAATGGAATATTTTTGCAAAGGATAAACAGAACCTGCTTCCTTGACTTATAACTCCATGTATATCTTCTCCAGCGGTATCTTCTCCCCTTCATGACATGATTGTGTTTGTTTGGGCAACAATCAGGGACATTCATAGCTTATGGAACTAAAGGCCCACTTTACATATATCACTAGCCAGTCCAGCGTGGGTAAGGTCTTCACCAGGGCCGCCGATAGACGGGTATTACTGGGACTGCTGTCCCGGGCCCCGGGCAAATTGGAAAATTGGGGGGGCCCGGGCCCCGGCGCCCGCCAAAAACTCCCCAACCCCGAAGAGAGCCTGAATAATGGGGGGGGCGGGCCCGGCGCTTCTGCTGCTGAGCCCAGTCTTCTCCCGGTGGCTTTCGACTCCTCCCGCCGAGGAGCTGCAAGGCTGGCCTCGGCTCCCCTTCCCTAAAGCCCCGCCAGCCCCCTCCTTCCCTTCCCGCCCTGCCCTCCTTCCCCGAGGCGTCCCTTGCCCATCATCCCCTGCCGGCCAATGGGGCAGCGGGACTGCTAGATGGGCAGCTCTTCCGGCGAGGGTGGGCCTCCGCCCGCGCAGAAAGCATCCTCCCTCACACCCAGCGCCGGCCATGGGGGCTTCCGCCGCCGCCTTCCGCAAGGCCCCCCGAGGAGCCGAGTGGGCCACACGCCGGACCTATTCAAACCCGAATTCAAGGGGCAGCGAGAGTGTGGGGGGGGAGCTTTGCAACCTGCAGCCGAGGCGTCCCGGAGACTTGCAGCAGGTGAGAATCGCCGCCGGAATTTCCAGCAAGACAAAAGAGAAAAAAAAGTTTCGCTTCGGAAGCGGCCGGGAGTTTGTGCTTTTGACAGCCCCCCCACCCCCCGCTTCGTTTAGGGGCGTGGAGGAAATGAAACCCGGGTGACAGGGGAGCCGATGGTAATCACCCTTTTGATAGCTGGAGCAATTAAAAAGGGGAGGAGCTCCGGGCCAGGGAGGGGAAGGCGAGGGTGGTGGTGCATAAAGGAATGCCTCCCTCCCTCCCTCCCTTCCTCCGGTATAAAAACCCAGGTGAGGCGTCGCGAGGGCTCCACGCGGGGTCTTCCGGCCCGGCCCACTCAGGAGCAAGAGAGGGACAGAGAGAAAGAAAGAGGGACAGAGAAAGAAAGAGAGGGACAGAGAGAAAGAGGGACAAAGAGAAAGAAAGAGAGGGACAGAGAGAAAGAAAGAGAGGGACAGAGAGAAAGAAAGAGGGACAGAGAGAAAGAGGGACAGAGAGAAAGAAAGAGAGGGACAGAGAGAAAGAAAGAGGGACAGAGTGAAAGAAAGAGGGACAGAGAAAGAAAGAGAGGGACAGAGAGAAAGAAAGAGAGGGACAGAGAGAAAGAAAGAGGGACAGAGAAAGAAAGAGAGGGACAGAGAGAAAGAGGGACAGAGAGAAAGAAAGAGAGGGACAGAGAGAAAGAAAGAGAGGGACAGAGAGAAAGAAAGAGGGACAGAGAGAAAGAAAGAGAGGGACAGAGAGAAAGAAAGAGAGGGACAGAGAGAAAGAAAGAAGGACAGAGAAAGAAAGAGAGGGACAGAGAGAAAGAGGGACAGAGAGAAAGAAAGAGGGACAGAGAGAAAGAAAGAAAGAGAGGGACAGAGAGAAAGAAAGAGAGGGACAGAGTGAAAGAAAGAGGGACAGAGAGAAAGAAAGAGAGGGACAGAGAGAAAGAAGAAGAGAGAGAGAAAGAAAGAGAGAGGTGGCAGAGAAAGGGAAAGATAGAGAGGGAGAGAGAAAGGAAGAAGAGAGATAGAAAGGGAGAGGGAGAGAGAAAGCAGGAGACAGAGAGAGGGAGAGAGAAAGAGGAAGAGATACAAAGAGTGAGTGAAAGAGAGAAGAGAGATAAAGAAAGAGAGAAAGAAAGAGAAAGAGAGGACAGAGAGAAAGAGAGAGAGAGAATTAGAAAGACAGAAGGACAGAGAGAAAGGGAGAGAGAGAGAAAGAGGAAGAATAAATATTAAATATTGTATTTGTTCCCATTTTGTTTTTTACTTTAAATAAGGTATGTGCAGTGTGCATAGAGATTTGTTCACACGTTTTTTTAATAGTCCGGCCCTCCAACAGTCTGAGGGACAGTGAACTGGCCCCCTGTGTAAAAAGTTTGGGGACCCCTGATCTACACTGTTCAAAAAAATAAAGGAAACACTTAAACAACACAATATAACTCCAAGTAAATCAAACTTCTGTGAAATCAAACTGTCCACTTAGGAAGCAACGCTGATTGACAACTTGGAGTTTATATTGTGTTGTTTAAGTGTTCCTTTCACTTTTTTTTGAGCAGTGTACTTTGAAATTAACTTGGATACCATGGGCTTGTTCAGACCTGCGTTCACCGATGGGCGTAAAAACTAGATCGAAAAGGATATTGAGATGTGAAGCAATATGAAATTGTACAGTATTTGTTTGTTTTTTTTAACAGCTCCTATTTTAATACCACTGATAACTACACAACCCCCTGGATAATTAGAATAGAATAACAGTGGGAAGGCACCTTGGAGGTCTTCTAGTCCAACCCCCTGCTTAGACAGGAATCCTACACTACTTCAGACAGATGATTTTTTTTTAAAAAAGTAGTTATTATGTAAACATTAAAAAAATAAGATAGTACATAATCTATCATTTTACAATATACTTATTTGTTTGTTTAAATTTTGTATTTGCATTTTATATGACAAGCAACAAAACAACACACCATAACAAACACCACCCCCGTCCCTTTTGAACTGTTATCCTCACAGTTCCTTCTTTATATAGTTATACGGCCTGTAACATCAGCGGTTATTATATGATTATTCTATAGTTCAAGTTGTTGCTATCATAATCTTATGAATAAAGTTAATTCTGGGAACATCGGGTTTTATTTACAGCTATTTTCAGATGATTATCTAACATCTTCTTAAAAACTTTAAAAAAGTAGTTTTAAAATGGCGGGGGGGGGCAGACACTTAGGCTGTATGGGGCCCCAAAATTCCTGATGGCGGCCCTGGTCTTCACCATTAATGGTCTTTCTTTGCAGAGCGTGCTTTTTGCCGGTTTCATCAGAAGACAACTTCTTCGGCAACTAAAGTCAATCCAGAGGAACCCAATGGTGGAACAGGAAAGACGGGATGAAAAGGCAAGTTCTCTAGAGGACTTGCTGAGTGGAACAGCTCATTTCCAGCATGTAGCCCTCTATCTCCATTGCCTAAAGCAGATTGAGGTTGGGAAAACAGACCTAGGAAAAACTGACCAAGGGACACTGTTTGATAATCCATTAGTGGATGCTGGTGCATGATTGTGGATGGATGGAGTGTGAATGAGTTTGCAGATGGGCGGTGTGCACCATCCCATGGTTGATGCAGCCGGCAGTATGCTGGTGTGCAATTCTCTGATATTTGGAATGTGTTCGTGGTGCAAGAGAGAGGTCTGGTGTCGGAGTGTACGGATGGGCGGTGTGTGGATGGGTGGTGTGCGGATGGGCGGTGTGCACCAGCCCATAGTGGATGCAGCACGCAGTATGCTGGTGTGCAATTATCTGAGTTTTCGAATGTGTTTGTGATGGAAGAGAGAGGTATGGTGTCGGAGTGTGCGGATGGTTGGTGTGCTGATGGGTGGTGTGTGGATGGGTGGTGTGCGGATGGGCGTTGTGCGGATGGGTGGTGTGCACCATCCCATAGTGGATGTAGCCCTCAGTATGCTGGTCTGCAAATATCAGGGTTTTCGAATGTGTTCGGACAGTGTGCGGATGGGTGGTGTGCGGATGGCCGGTGTGCACCATCCCATAGTGCATACAACCCGACGCAGTGTGACTGAGGTTGGAGATGGGCGGTGTGCACCATCCCATAGTTGATGCAGCCCGCATTATGGTGGTGTGCAAGTATCTGAGTTTTTGAATGTGTTTGTGATGGAAGAGATGTATACTGTCGGCTTTGTCTAATGCGCAGGCTGCGTGGTAGTATAATCCCTAGTCCCAACTTTGTCGGGTCTTCTGGTGCTGTGAATGCAGATTAGCGTCCTTATGATGCGGAACGAGTGGAAAGCGGAGTATATTCCTCTGATGAAGCCAGTGGAATTGGGGAATTGTTACTGAAGTACAATGTTTAGGACTAAGGCTTGTAGATCTCTTTTGGTAAAGGATAGGTAAGATTGAAGGGGTTTTGTTGGAATAAAGACATGAATGGAAGGCTTGTAGATCTCTTTTGGTAGAGGGTAGATAAGATTGAGGGTTCTTTTTTGGTATGAAAATGAAATCAAACCGGTGGATATTCATCGGTTGTAGCCGATGGAATGTGGCACAGATTCCTGAGGTAAAATGTTCAGGACTGAGGCTGGTAGATGTCTTTCGGTAGATGGTATATAAGATTGAATGTCCTTTTTTGGTATGAAAATGAAATGAAACCAGTGGCTAATGTTCTTTCTTTGCAGAGCGTGCTTTTTGCCGGTTTCTTCAGAAGAAAACTTCTTCGGCAACTAAAGTCAATCCAGAGGAACCCAATGGTGGAACAGGAGAGACGGGATGAAAAGGCAAGTTCTCTAGAGGACTTGCTGAGTGGAACAGCTCATTTCCAGCATGTAGCCCTCTATCTCCATTGCCTAAAGCAGATTGAGGTTGGGAAAACAGACCTAGGAAAAGCTGACCAAGGGACACAGTTTTATAATCCATTAGTGGATGCTGGTGCATGATTGTGAATGGATGGAGTGTGACTGAGTTTGCAGATGGGTGGTGTGCACCATCCCTTAGTGGATGCATCCCTCAGTAGGCTGGTCTGCAAGTATCAGAGTTTTCGAATGTGTTCGGGCAGTGTGCAGATGGGTGGTGTGCCGATGGGCGGAGTGTGGATGGTTGGTGTGCAGATGGTTGGTGTGTGGATGGGTGGTGTATGGATGGGTGATGTACGGATGGGCGGTGTGCAGATTCTTGGTGTGCGGATGGGCGGTGTGTGGATGGTTGGTGTGTGGATGGTTGGTGTGTGGATGGTATTTTTGAATGCCGCCCCTCTCCGTAGACTCGGGCCTGCTCACAACAATAATGAAACAATATACAACAAATCTAATATTTAAAAGTAACCAAAACCCCTTATTAAAAGCAAGACATACACACAAACATACCATGCATAAACTGTATAGGCCTGGGGGAGATGTCTCAATTCCCCCATGCCTGAGGGCAGAGGTGGGTTTTGAGGAGTTTACGAAAGGCAAGGAGGGTGGGGGCAATTCTAATCTTGTGGGGGGGGAGCTGACCCTGAGGCATGTAGGGCTTTAGTGGTAATAACCTTTAGTCTAAAAGAGATATCAAACAAAAGTATGTTTATAAAACTCTATACTTCAAAATCTTGCTCAGAAGAATTCAGTGGTGACAGCACATTTTAGCCTAGTGTGTTGTGCAAATCTAGCTGATGTGGTTTCCTTTTTACTTCAGGATGTTTTCCAAACCTAGAACATGAGTTTTAAGTATGAAAACCAAGCTTTTCAAGGATAACCATGTTGTACCAACACAACCCAAGATTTATATCTGAGTTGAAATGCACAGGATCTCATAGCAGTGATTTCAGGAATAAGGAATCACAGATTGAACAGTTTATCTATAACTGAAAAGGAGCCTCTAAAAGGGATGGCAAGGCAGGAAAAGGGGCCTTTTCAGTTATGGTACTCCTGCCCTATTTACAGTCATCCCTTTAGAAAAAGTTGTATTTATTTTCTAAGGATTTTTGAGGGTTTTTTAGCATTTTTATAACTTTTACTGGTATTTACTGGTTTATTATATTTTTATTGCCATTATTACAGCTGCTGACTTTTGCAGCTGTGCTCTTTATAAATGGTGCTTTAATACAGAGTATATATAAGTTGTTTGTGTAACTGGTTTTATGACCATTCATTTCGAGTGAGATAGGAAAGATGGAAGGAAGGAAGGAAGGAAGGAAGGAAGGAAGGAAGGAAGGAAGGAAGAAGAAAGAAAGAAAGAAAGAAAGAAAGAAAGAAAGAAAGAAAGAAAGAAAGAAAGAAAGAAAGAAAGAAAGAAAGAAAGAAAGAAAGAAATGGGATTTATATGCCGCCCTACTCCCAGAGGACTCTGGGAGGCTTACAACGATAGATAGATAGAGAGAGAGAGAGAGAGAGATTAGAAATACAGTAGATAGATAGATAGATAGATAGATAGATAGATAGATAGATAGATAGATAGATAGATAGATAGATAGATAGATAGATAGATAGATAGATAGATAGATACGATGTGTGTGAAGGAGAGAGAGAGAAGGTAAGGGATCCGAATGCTTTCTCCCCTTGTCTGTCAAATCCTTGGAAGATGGGGCGGTGGGCACCTTTCCACCCTAAAAAACGGAGAGATCGGGTTCACCTTCGCGGTCTTTCACCTCTTTAAAAAAAATGCAGGCTAGCCAGCCTCGCTCGTCCAGTGAGCTCGTAAAAGGAGCCGCAGGAGGAGGCTCGCGGCCTCTTTTCTCCAGCCTGTCCCGTGAAGGCCGGACACGGCCACACCCCGCGGGTATAGAGGCGCTGTTATTTTCTCTCCTGGAAATGAATCACCCACACGGCCAGCTTGGCTCTGAGTCCCCTCCGCTCGCCGGGGCTTCCTTGCGAGGGGAGGAAGGCGGGAGGAGCGCTGCAAAGCCGTCGCCGCACCATGGCTGGTATCGCCGCAAAATTAGCCAAAGACCGGCAGCTCGCGCAAGGGCTGGGCTCCAACTCCAAAGCCGTGAAGTACCTGAAGCAGGACTTCCACACGCTGAGGGACGAGTGTCTGGAGGCGGGCGCGCTCTTCCAAGACCCGTCTTTCCCCGCCGCCGCGCCTTCTCTGGGCTATAAAGAATTAGGGCCAAACTCGCACAAAACAAAAGGCATCGTGTGGAAGAGGCCGACGGTAGGAGACCACCACGCAGAGGGGAGGTGGTCACCCGGGAAAGGGGGGGAAGGGGGAGGAAAGGAAAGGAAGCCCAATGCGATTTTAACGACGCGTTTCTCTCCTCTTCGGGAGGGTCGGAGAACGACAATGGAAGCCTGGCTAACAAAGGGGAGGTAATTTTGGGGAAGGAACCTTTCTGTTCTGAAAATCCAGAGTTCCCCCTGAATGCGTGCATGAAGGTGTCTAAAGCTGGCTGGGGAATTCTGGGAGCTGAAGTCCGCCAGACTTAAAGTTGCCAAGGCTGTAGACCCCCTGTTCTAAGGCGGGGTAGGCAAGGTTGAGCAAGACCCCCCTGCTCTAAGGCTCATGACTTGTGGACTTCAATTCCCAGAATTCCTGAGACAATCCTCCTGGCTTAGGAATTCTGGGAATTGAAGTCCACATGTCATAGAAGAGCCTACCCCTGGTCTAAGGTCACCATTGAACCACCAACATCAATGGCCAAATTGTATGAAAGTTTACTATGCATTTATGTTTATTAGGGTTTTAATTTATGTTTTATAATTTAGTTTTATATTTGACTTCTTTTTATTGTCTTGTATTTTTTTATTGTTGTAAGCCGCCCGGAGTCCTTTGGGATTGGGCAGCATAGAAGTCTAATTAATAATAAATAAATAAAGTGATCCTGGCGGATCAAGTCAGGGTGGAGTTGTGCTGCAGAATATCTGCGTTGGGATGGCTTGGCTTCAGCCGGTTAGGAACTGAGCCACCCCCACCCCCTCAAAATAAGCACCCCCCAGTCAAGACTCCCTTTGCAAACTCGACACCACTTTGCATATACAGTATATATATATTATTTATTTATTTATTTATTTTATTATATTTCTATGCCGCCCAACTCCTGAGGTTCTCATTGTGGCTCACAACAAAAATAAACATGGATCCATATAAAGACATTTCAATTTAAAATAATTGCAGCCATCCATACATTCATGGGCCAACTTCACTAGTAACACCCGGGTCAGGTCAATGATCCCACACCTGTTGGAAAAGCCAAGTTTTTACGGCTTTCTGGAAGGCCAATAAGGTGGGGGCAGTGCGGATCTCAGAGGTAGCTGATTCCAAAGAGTTGGGGCCACCACAGAGAAGGCTCTTCCTTGCAGATGCCTCAGCCGACATTGTTTAGCTGACTGGACCGAAGAAGACCAATCCTTTGGGATCTAACCGCAGTGTTTGTTTGCTGTCCTTAATCAATATCTTTGAGAGGCTTAACACTATTCTATAAATATTTTAAAACGCCATCAAAACAAGTTAGAATATATGTGCCTATTAGTCATGGATTCAGAACATTTCAGTCGTTCCACTGTCCATTCCTGCTGATGTAGGACTGGTACTATATTCCTGATTCTTTGGAATGTGTGACGATTATTATTCAGTTTTACATGTTGTTAGAAAGGATAGCCTGTTGTTTCTTTAATGTTCTGGAATTAAAACTGTCTTTCCAGTATCTGTCAGCATTTTTTTCAACTAATCAATTTTACTAAAAGGCATATGCTTCTAGTAAAACGTGTTAGTCAGAAAAAGTGCTGTTTATCAGATTGTTGAATATATTTTGTTTTGCCAGCATAGACAAATACAACTCTCTTCTTACAAAATTCTTCCAGTATGACTCAGTCTGCCCCAAAACACATCAGAGTAGAAGCCCTTCTGGCTAGAAACATTTCTAATGCCTAGAGCAAGAAACCAACAGACCTTTTACTGTCTTATCTGAAAAAGTTATGTAAAATTAAAACACAAAGTCCTGTTTATAGAAGACTTTGTGTAAGACATCTCCAAATTTGCTACAGACTATGCTGAGAGAGGATTATGACAATCTTCTGAGATCTAGAGGATACTAGATTGTGGAAGAATGATTTGTATAGGGTGTTATCATGATCTTCAAAGGTCAGTAAAATGAGGACCCAGATTGTTGAGGGCAATATATTGACTCTGTAAATTGCTTAGAGAGAGCTGTAAAGCACTGTGAAGCTGTATATATGTGTGTTCTGCCGGGCTCTCTGGTAGGAGCCTCCCGAAAATTCAAGGGTACAAATTTCAGACACACACACGTTTGAAAATTCAAAACAATGTTCTTTATCACAAAAGTCAAAATAAACTAAGCACTCTTGTATTGCAAAGAGCACTCGTCCCAAAACAACTGGGTAGTCTGTACAATTTTCCTTAAGCAGTCATTAAGTACTTAGCCAGCAGCTGTGAAGAAACTTCACACCCCTTCTTCTTACAACTAAGTGACACACACACACACACACACGTTGCTCTGCTTTGTTTTCAAAGGTGTGAAAAAGCGACAACCAAAGTCCAGAAAACACAGGATTCCTGACAAACTGCGATCAGATACTCTTCCACAACAGCCAAACCCACATGCTGCTATTTATAGCAGCAACCCTAATTACTGGAGCCCCACCCAAACACAGGTGGCCTCACTTATCTCCTGTAATATATTTATTTATTTATTCATGTATGTATTTATTTATTTATTTATTTATTAGATTTGTATGCCGCCCCTCTCTGTAGACTCAGGGCGGCTAACAACAGTAAAAAACAATGTAAACAAATCTAATATTAAAAGTAGTTTAAAAACCCCAATTTAAGAAACCATGTTCTTACTTGGTCTCTTCTACGCATAATTCTGCACTTGCGTGGATCCAAAACGTCTTCATCTGAATCAATGGAAGATAAGGGAGATTGACTACCTGGGCTGTGTGCCAAGCCCCCCTCTGCAGAGTCACTTCTTCGTCCGAGGAAACTAAACTCTGAACTGATTCTGTCAGCAATAACACATGCCTGTGACATGTTGAAGTTTCCCCTGCATCCACCTCCACATTCCCTGGGGCAGGAGCTGGGCAGGAGCTGGGCCAGAGCCAACCACAGCATATATGTATAAGTCCTATTGCTGTTCTTCCCCAATCTAGTATTTTTCAGATCTCAGATTCTCATATTTGTCCCTCAGCATAGTCCCTAACAAATTTGGGGATGGCTTGCACAAAGTCTGCTATAAACAGGACTTTGAGGTTTAGTTTTACATAGTTTTTTCAGATAAGACAGTAAAAGGTCTGTCATTTATTCCCAATCATTTTGGGAATAAATATGCTTATGCTGAGAGTTTCTATGCCTTTATGGAATGCATCATACATTGGATTTCAACCTATATCCAGGGTGTCACCTATTCCTTCTTGGGCCTCCAGGAGCGAAGATATGTAATCCTTTCTTAATCTGGTGCTCTCCAGATGTGTTGGACTGGAATTTTCATAGATCCCATTCTCAGTGAAAATTCGGAATATTAATTAAGTGGGCAGTTCCATACACTTAACAGTACAGTCTATTAGACAATTATGTTCTGCCCTGATATTTTAAGTAGAATATAAATATTCTACTTATTTCCTTTTTTATTTATCTGAAATAAAAACTCATCATATTCTATTTATACATTGTGGTTATGAGAACTATAGTCCAAAAATATTTGAAGGGCTATATTTCACTGCACTTCTTCATTGCCTTGTCTGTTCTTTTTCACCAACCTTTATATCTTAATCTTCTCTAGATGAATTGATTGATGCATCTACTTACATCAGTTAACTTTACATCAATTTACTTTGTAGAAGCAGCTGATTGGATGTTTCTATCCTTTAGTTACCAAGCAAAAGGAGCTTGCTTCCTTTGTGTCTTTTTGAAATAAGTAGAATATTTGGTTTAGAAATCTCAGTGTGTTTCCCATTGCCAGGGTTATATATTGGTATATACAAATACATGTACACAGACCTGCATATATAAACATTCCTGAGTGGATGCCAGCCATAATTACAGATCCCACTCAATGCACTCTTTGAGAATGAAAGAACAGTTGAAGAAAACACAAACTGTTCATTCAGAGCTGGATTGACAGAGACCTGACAAAGTTTGCTTTGCTGCAGGTTTTACACCGGGTTATAGGCGTTCAAATTTCAGCTAATCCAGAAGAATGCAGTTTTCTAAGTGCCAGCAAAATCAGAAGAAAACTATACAGACTCAGCCTTCCATCCTTCCGAGGTGGGGGACCCGGATTGTGGGAGCAGTATGCTTGCTCTATTAAAAAGTGCTATTGCTAACATGTTGTAAGCCTCCCTGAGTCTAAGGAGAAGGGTGGCATTAAAAAAATTGAATAAATTAAATAAATAAATAAATAAATAAAGCAATAAATAAAGCAATAATAAAATTATAATTGGACCATGCCTATCCATACTCCCGTCCAAAAACTTTTGGATCTCAAGATACTTTAATTACCCAAACTTTTAACAAGCTCTCTCTTGTTACAAACCTGCTGCATCTGCAGAAGAGAATTATCTGAAAATATGATATTAACCAAAATATTGATATTAATCAAAGCTTATTCTCGAAGCACTTTCCTATGTATGTCACTTTCAGACTGGTATGCATAATCTGTCCATAGTTGCCAATGGTCTCTGAGTATTTTTGGAAAAGGAGCGTAAGGTGTGTTGTTTTAATTCGGAAGTTACACCTGAATAACTGGAATACAAAATCAATCAACAAGGGGGGGGAAGCAAACAGTGCACCACCAAAATTTAAGAACAGGCTGGAAAATAAGATCAGTGTGCTAAGATTAGATACAAGTAAGCTAAAATAGTTGGGAAAAAAGCTTGGGTGAAAAAAAAGGAAACCAAAAGAATACAGGATTAAGAAATATCACCTAGAAACAAGAAAGATTAAAGAAGCACTGGAAATAATGAAGGAGAAAATATTATTATTATTATTATTATTATTATTATTATTATTATTATTATTTATTAGATTTGTATGCTGCCCCTCTCCGCAGACTCAGGGCGGCTATAATAGGTATAGCCAAAATGATCAGCAGATATGAAGCCTGAATTGCATACTATAGGCCCGTGATAGCGAACCTGTGATACACGTGCCGCAGGTGGCACACGGAGCCATATCTGCTGGAACGCGACCCGTTGTCCTAGCTCAGCTCCAGCACGTGTGTGCCGGCCAGCTGACTTTTTTGCTGGCGCAGAGCCTCTGGGAGGGCAGATGCAACATATTACTGGCTCATACTTAAGTCATTGTCCACTAAGATCCCCCTCACAATTATTTCTGTTGAGCCAGACATCACCCATTCTTTACCTGTGGTTTTTCTTTACCTGTATAATACTTTAACTTTTCTCATCACTAAACTGCATTTTGTTGGATAGGGTATGCATGACATAGTATGACTGCGTTAATGTGATTTTAAATTGTTTTTTAAATATTATTTTATTGTTTTAAGCCAGACAGAGTCCATCAGGATTGGGTGGCATACAAATTCAGTTAATTAATTAATAATAAAGAAAGAAAGGAAAGAAAGAAAGAAAGAAAGAAAGAAAGCCTAGTGTTTTTCTGTCAAGTCTCTTCTGGATTTTGAGCCTATCTTCTAAAATGTTGGCTGTTCCCCTTAGTTTAGTGTCATCTGCAAATTTAAAGAATTCCCCTTCTATTCCCTCATTTAAATTGTTCATGAAGATGTTAAAGATACTAGGCCTAAAACAGACCTTGTGGTA
The DNA here is from genome assembly GCF_031021105.1 of Erythrolamprus reginae. NCBI lineage: Eukaryota > Metazoa > Chordata > Lepidosauria > Squamata > Dipsadidae > Erythrolamprus > Erythrolamprus reginae. The sequence continues at coordinate 359,419,010 of NC_091950.1, read as the reverse complement.
CCCATTGTTTACTTTCCTCCATGTAGATGTAGTTCTGTTGAGAACTACATATTTATCCATACGTTTAATATTATCAGACAACAACGAGTCTTCGGAGAGGGGCGGCATACAAATCCAAATAATAAATAAATAAAATAATAAATAAACATCTCCCTATCCCAGGTCCTTGGGGGGACTTAATAGAAACATAGAAGACTGATGGCAGAGAAAGACCTCATGACTGCATAGGTGGATAAAAATATCAAATCCAGTCTAAACATTTGGCTGACTGTTCAGTGAATGTTAATAATAATGCCCTTCAGTAATGCTTGACTGGTCCTGCTTAGGTTACCTAAACAAGGGCAGTCATAATCTAAACACTAGAAATAAAAATGAATTATGTTTATTTCAGTGCTGTTCAAATTCATTTATTTCAACAGAGTGCTTTGTCTTCCATGAGATTTAGCTGACTGAAACCTTTATGATTTATGTTGAGAAATATAATGTCAACATCTCATGGACATTGATTCCACAGCTGAGGAGGTCCGTAAATAAAACACATACCTTTTAACTAAAGGTTGACTTCTGATGATTGGATCCAGATAAGCTTATTGGCAATGTTGTGGACTTTATGCCTTCTTTGATATTTTTTTTCAGGCTACCAACCATCCTGGAATTCCCAAGCAATTATCTATCTAATTATTCATTATATCCTTAAAGCGGTAGTTCTAAAAGCTTTATTTTATTCTTTATTTTGCCAGGAATTATGTTCCAAACCTCAGTTTATTATTGGAGGTGCCTCCCGGACTGATATCTGCCAAGGGGCTTTAGGTGAGATACGTTCATATGGCTTACCTTCTTCTTGAAGCATCCGTAGAATTATGTGTTCATTGCTGAAAATGCTGTGTCAGAATCTGACGTATTCTTTTCTGTGCTGCATGCAATCCAATCTTCACTGTTTTTAATGTATGTCTTATTTTCCTTAAACAGTGTTACTTGTCTTCTATACATATTCATTTTCTAACCAATCATAAAGTTTCCCCATACGTTATAATATTCAGAATCTTCCTTATTTATAATATTCAGAGTCTTCCTTATTTTCATTGTCAATCTGGTCATTTCCGCACAATCTGAAAGGGAGGTAATTAAAAAAAACCCTACTTCTGCTGTCTTTATATTGTACACAAAATGTGTACAATGTATAGTATTTGTTGGAAGAATGTATTTTGGGAATGCCACACTCATTCCTCATCAAACACTATTATTGGTGAAAATTCATACTTGGGCTATATATGATTATTTGACTAAATGCAGCTACTCTCTCTGTAGGAGTTGATGCCATTCAGTCCTACGTAGACTTCAACATGTTTAATTAAGATAAGACTTGACATTAAACGGTTCAATATAAGATAGCAATGTTTACTTAAGAAATATAAGATAAGGATTCTCTGTGTTAGAACCCATGAAAATTCTAGGCATTTCCATATATACAGTGGTACCTCTACTTAAGAATGCCTCTACTTAAGATCTTTTCTAGATAAGAACTGGGTGTTCAAGATTTTTTTGCCTCTACTTAAGAACCATTTTCTACTTAAGAACCCAAGCCCGAAAAAATTTCCCAAGAAATTTGAGAGCAGCACGAAGGCCCAGCCAGTTTCCTGCCATTCCCCCTTTAATCCTGGCCATCTGGGCTGCCAGGGGAGCCTTTCGGTGGTGCTTAAGGAGGCTTTGGCAGTCCAGAGCGAACAAAGCATTTTTCGTTCTCTGAGTGCTTAGACAGGGAATAAACCTCTGCCAGTGCCCAGAGAAAAGAAATGCTCCCTTTGATCTGGGCAGCTGAGAAGTCACCACAGCAAAGGAAAGGCGCCGGCTACAAAGTGAGCGAGGGAGAGGGGAGGGGAGCCCTTCAGCATGGGAAGGAAGAGGCAGCAGGTAGCAGCAGCAGCAGCCAGTGTACAGGAGGCAGTGTATGGGAGGCAGCCTCGCATCGGGTGTATTGGAGACATGTGTTCCTCCTCACCGCCTCAGAGTCCCTCTTTTTTTAAAAAAACCTTAAAGTTTTGGATTTTTTTGATTCCCCTCACTTCACCTTCCTTCGGGAGCCACTGTCCTCCTCCTCTTCTTCCTCCTCCTTCTCCCACCCAAATTCCAAGCTTTTATTTCTTTCCTAATGGGTTTGCACAAATTATTTGCTTTTACTTTGATTCCTATGGGAAAAATTGCTTCTACTTAAGAACGTTTCTACTTAAGAACCTGGTCACGGAATGAATTAAGTTCTTAAGAAGAGGTACCACTGTATATTTCTATATGTAAGAACTAAAAAAAACAAAAGAGTCTACCTTTTAATAAAACAGTCCATCTGAAAAAGGTGCCACCAAACTTCTTTTGATTTTTGAATAACATCATCTAATTGGCTGTACTTCTACAAGGAGAAATTATGAAGATCAATTCTGTCTTCAAGACCCAGGTGCTTAGATATTATATAGGGATGCTGGATATGAAGCGTTGTGCAGTATGCCCCACAAAGAAAAATGCATATTATCCCAATTCTATCACAGGCAGTCTTTCTTTTTGTTATGGTAATGTCAAGATTGTGGTAATGTAGGCTACACAAAGGCTCAGTGGTAAAAGATGCTGACCTTGTCATCTGGAAAGCTGACAGCCCAGATTTGAGCATGCAACTTCAAGTAAGTTAATAGCAGAGGTGGTTTACTCCTGGTTTGAACTGGTTTGTCTGAAGCGGTAGCAACCCGCTGGTGATGTCATGATGATGTCACGGAACCAGTTTAGTCCATGCTAGTTCATGGGCATCGCCATTTTTAAAAATTTAGTTAATTTTAAAATTATATATATATATATATATACAGTGGTATCTCATCCTACGAACTTAAATCATTCTGTGATGAGGTTTGTAAATAGAAAAGTTCGTAAGATGAAACAATGTTTCCCATAGGAATAAATGTAAAAGCAAATAATGCGTGCAATCCCAAAACTCACCCCTTTTGCCTTGCGCTGCTGGGAAACCCCACCTCCGGACTTCCATTGCCAGCCGAAGCACCCATTCTTGTGCTGCTGGGATTACCCTGAGGCTGCCCTTGCTGGGATTCAAATCAGCACCGCCAAAAATGAAGGGAATCTCAGTGAGGGGAGCCTCAGGGAAATCCCAGCAGCACAAGAACAGGCGCTTCGACTGGCAACGGAAGTCCGGAGGTGGGGTTTCCCAGCGAAAGGAGGCTCAGGGGAATCCCAGTGCTTAGGCTGGCAATGGAAGTCTGGAGGCGGGGCATCCTAGCGGCAGTGGCTTTGATTCGTAATGTGAAAATAGTTCGGAAGAAGAGGCAAAAAAATCTTAAACACCAGGTTCGTATCTCAAAAAGTTCATTAGAAGAGGCGTTCGTAAGATGAGGTATCACTGTATATTTATTCTGAGCATGTGCAGAGGCTGCGTTTCCAGCACTGTGCATGCATCGCCATCTTGCTTTTGGGTTTTGGGGGGAGGGTGTTTCTGGATTTTTTGGCACTGTGCATCCGCTTGCCTGTGAAGCGCTTGCACATACACAAGGTACAACCACATAGTGCAGGAGAAGCAAACTGGCAGCGAGGTAAGTTAGAACTCACCCCTGGTTCTACTTTGGTGGGAAGGTAAGAGTGTTCTGTGTACCTTTGGTGTATAGCCATTCTGGGTCACATGACCACAGAAGATGTCTTCAGACAACGCTGGCTTCTCTCAGCCAAGAAATGAAGATGCAGCACCTCACCTTGATTGGACAAGGAAACCTTTTTCCTTTTTTCTAAAGTCAAGAAGCGTTTAACAAATCTGAATTGTAGGCGAGAAGAAACTTAGTTTACAACAGTGTTTCCCAACCTTGGCTACTTGAAGATATCTGGACTTCAACTCCCTGAATTCCCCAGCCAGCGAATGCTGGCTGGGGAATTCTGGGAGTTGAAGTCCAGATATCTTCAAGTGGCCAAGGTTGGGAAACACTGGTTTACAATAATACATTCACAATTCCTTTCCATAAATCTTTGCAAACTGGTTCTTTTTTCCACCACAATCACATACCACTTCATGCATTGTCTTTTATTCTTTTAATGTCTTGCTCTTTTCTTTACCAAGATTTCATCTTCAACATCCGACCATGAGGTCTTTGGGCTTCCCCTTTCTCTCAACCAATTCACTTTTATGTTTGTTTTGCAATTCGATCCTTATTTATTCTCTGTATAATGAAACAATCTCAATGTATTTTTTGTACTGATCTTAAAAAAAAAATTCAGTCCACATTCATTTAGCACATGTTCATTCAATATGTCTATAGAGAAATATTTTCTTCTTCTTGATTTACCACTTACACTTTAGTATCTCACTTTCACTTGTATTTATATCTTAATTTATATTTAGGCTTATGGGAGACTAAACCATGAAGTAACCATGAAGATAAATCAGTAGAGGCAGTTTAGAAAGTACTGTATGTACTAGTTCAATTTCATAGACTACAGCAGTAAAAGAAAAAGAGAGAGAGAAAGAAACATGTGTTCATTGCATACTGCCATGATTTTTTTTATTTTTTTTATTTTTTTTTATTTTACTTTGTCATACAAATATAGTATTGTATTGTAGTGTGTTTAACATAATATAAGTATAAAGTAGAGATAGAAAATATAAAAATACATTAGGACAGGAACGGTAGGCACAAAGGTCCACAAATTGTTCCCCCCACCAAAATCCTACTCCTTTTACAGACAGTTTTAGTGAATAAAACAAAGAATCCTCACAGCATGGTGACATGACACCGCTATAGAGAAATATTTCTTTTTCTTATGCAAATATGCTTTTTAACTGAAGAGGCATCTGCCCCCTCCCACTCAGAGGAAAACTGTTTAAAGGTCATTGCTGTGATACCATGGCAACATTTTTTGAAAAATGTATAAATACTAAACATGTTTTCTCTATGAAAACACCATTAATTTCCTTCCTTTTGCTCCACTGATTCATTATATACAGTGCACTAAACTTCATGATTATATGCAGCTGGCCAGCAATAACATAGACATTTAACCATATTAGAGTTTGGAGACAAAACACCTCAAATATACTAAGGAATACCCAGAGAGAACCAAGCTTTCTGAATCCTAAATCTTTAATGTAGAAAGTATTAAATTTGATTTGGTTTGTGCTACAAAATTATTGTGAGACATAAATGTGATAAAGGATCATTAATAGTAATTAGTTTACTGTACACATTATATTAAGTGTATCATTGTTGGATCATTAAATATTTCCTCATATAATATCATGATGAAATATTGGCAGCTATCACACATCCACTGTGCCCAAATAGCATATCTGTTTAGACCTCTATGTTCTGTCCTTTAATGCTATAGGTAGGATTGAGCTTTAAGGCAGCAATTCTTTAAAGCAGTGGTTCTCAACCTGGGGTCAGGACCCCTTTGGGGGTCAAACGACCATTTCAAAGGGGTCACCTCAGCTCAGACCATGGGAAAAGACAAATTTCCCATGGTGTTAGGAACTAAAGCTTCTATTCTGGCCCCTTGGAACATATTTTTACAATACGACCAATCAGGCATTTACAGTGGGGTTGTCCCTCTGACCTTCCTGGGGTCCGTTGGAAGAATTGGCGCTAGACTTATGGTTGGGGGTCACCACAACATGAGGAACTGTATTAATGGGTCGCGGCATTAGAAATGTTGAGAATCACTGGGAGGGAAAGTAGGAGGAGACTTAAGATTTTGAGAAGTTCTCTTTGAAGACCGAGAGAGAAAGAAAGAGAGAGCTTTCTGGAAAACGAAGGCCTACCACTGGAGACCATCAGTTTGCTCTGGTGGTGTAGAATATCAGTGGAGGATTCAGAAGGCCATTAATCTAGGATACAGAACTTTGCTGACTCACAACTCAAAAATGGCAAATATTGTGCCAATCCTATCACAGGCAACCTTTCTTTTTCTTTTTAATGTCAAGTTTGTGGTAATGTAGGGGGAGGCACGATGGCTCAGCAGTTAAAGACACTGAGCTTATTTGCTGGAAAGCTGATAGCCCAGATTTGATATCTCAGCACTGTGTGACAGGGTGAGCTCCCATTCCGGCCTCAGCTCCGATCCACCTAAGCAGTTCGAAAGCAGGCAAATGCGAATATAATTAACAGGTACCGCTTCAGAGGGAACACAGTAGTGTTCTGTGCACCTTTGAGGTATAGCCATTCTGATCACATGACCACAGAAGATGTCTTCAGAAAACACTGGCTCCCTTGCCCAAGAAATGGAGATGAGTACTGTACCTCGCCCTAGAGTTGGACATGACTGGACAAATTACTAAAGTCAAGAAGAGTTTTAACAAAGCTGAATTGTAGATGAGAAAATGCTTCTTCTACATCTGCAAACTTCAAAAGCTACTGGTTATTCTTACTGGGATTCTGTCTCTCCAGACCCATAAGGTTGTTTTGATTAACTACACTAGCTTACCTGGACATTAAACCATGATTCATGTGATATTTTAACAGCCTGGGAGATACACCCCATTGCTTCAAAGTGTTTGCTGCTATAATAATGATTGGAAAAAGAACCTTGCTGAAAGGTCTAGTTTCTTTTTCATAGAAATATCACCAAGAGAAATGATGCTGATTTTTTTTAAAAAAATCTTAGGCTAATTTACCGTTATATTTTGGTTCTTTTCATTAGTACCATATGAAATATATGGACCTTGCGGAAAAAAATAATACTAATTCATTTGATTGCAGCAGCAGATAAGTCAAATAAATAAATAAATAAATAAATAAATACATACATACATACATACATACATAAATAAATGGTATCAATAATCTTTAGTTAAGGTATTCAAGTATTTCCCATTTCCAAATATCAGTGAATATTTTCGCCAAATTCCCTGTTATACCTTCCCAGAGAAACTGAATAGCTGGCCAGAAGACATGGCACAGGAAGACAAAACAGAAGCATATCTAAGATACATTGTGTTAATCCAGATCAAGAGCTTCCAACCAAGAAATCAAATGAGAACACAAGGTAGCATGGATAAACAGAAATGTTGCACCAACAATATACGGGCAGAATTTTACCCATTTATTTAGCTGCCCTTATTCTCCAAATGTTCCTGGAGTATCAGCAGGATTCCGAGCCAGAACACAAGCTGATTCTTATTTCCTTTTTAAAGGAGAGCTAAGCTATAGGAAACTTGTGCTGCTGTGAAACACTGTGGGAATCAAATTGAGAAGGATTTCAATGGGTCAACGGGAAGGAAATGCCTTAATTGTCTTCCTTGTCTGGGAACTTACCAAATCTTGAATAGTCTTCAAGGCTGTTTTTATCCCTGTCTAGTATTAAAGACACTTTTCTGAAATCCGTATCATTCTTGGATTTTGAGTATCCAGCTATTGGAGCTTGTCAGCTAACGATAGTGTGATGCTGCTTCTAATTTGGTCCTCATTTGGTCTCGCTACCATCTTTAACCCTGGGATTCTAGTAAGGTGTGAGTCCAATTGCGGACATTTCATTCCCTGGCCCTACAGCTTTGCTTTAAGTGGTGATTCTCCAGGATGATAGATTCAGGTATACTGTCCCCTCCTGTTTCTGGAACCGGGTCTTGATTTCCTATATCTAAATTTGAGCAGTGACTAACAAGCAGGTACTGGAGTGGATAAAACTAGAAAACAAAATCACAAAACTGCATCTCACTTACTTTGGCCATGTAATGCAGGGGAATTTACTAGAGAAAGCAATTACATTTGGAAGAGTTAGTTGTAAAAGAAAACCCAGCTCTCAAAGAACACAATGGCTGGACACTATCAGACAGAGCATAGAAAAACTGGAAGAAATAGTGCAAGATCTGAAGATGTGAAGAGATCTGGCCCATAAAATCGCCAGGAGTGAGACTCAACTGCATGGATCCCATCATCATCAAATATGAGCAGGGAGATGAAACTGTTCTGAGAACCTATATTAAAATAGATTGATTATAAATCATCAAGTCAATGTTGACTCTCAGCAACCACTTAGGTATACTTTCTCCAAGATGATCAGCCCCCAACCTGGTCCTTTACATCTTCTAACATTGCACTCATTGCCAGTGTTATTGTACCCATCTATCGTATTGCTGGTTATCTGTTAAGCATACAAGACCAGGACTGCACATGAAGTTCTAATTAAACTGATTTATTGCTCATGCCTATGATCAGGAATCTACTCAACTAGCAGTGCTATTTTGACAATAGATAAGAGTTAACAGAATTCAAAGGAGGGGGGCACTTAGTCTGTTTGTTTCTATGTAGAGATTTTAAGCCACCCCCAGATTCTGCCAGCCCTCCTACATTATCCTCTTTTTCTATTTATTTTCTCTTTTTGGACTTTTCTCAGTCTCTTTGCATAACATGTCCAAGAACATTTGTGCTTGTGAGAAAACAATGAATTGCTTTATTTCAAGTAGTAATATATTCATTTTAACTCACTGCTTACTGCCTATGCCCCAGGTATGAGTCAAAATGTTATCCAAACTGGAACTTGAAAGTTGTTAGTTATTCCAGGCAAATTCGTTATGGTAGTTATTCTTAAAGATGTCTTTAGAAAAGGAGCATTTTGTTGTGAAAACAAATCAATATTGTTACTTCTGGATACAGACTGATTCAACTTCTGAAGCACAACCAACTATCTCAGGGACTGCCTTCTGCTGCACGAATCCCAGCAACCAGTTAGGTCCCAGAGAGTGGGTCTTCTCCGGGTCCCGTCAACTAAACAATGTCACTTGGCGGGACCCAGGGGAAGAGCCTTCTCTGTGGCGGCCCCGACCCTCTGGAACCAACTCCCCCCAGAGATTAGAATTGCTCCCACCCTCCTTGCCTTTCGTAAGCTTCTTAAAACCCACCTCTGCCGCCAGGCATGGGGGAACTGAGATACTCTTTCCCCCTAGGCCTTTACAATTTTATGCATGGTATGTCTGTATGTATGTTTGGTTTTACAATAAGGGTTTTTAACTGTTTTAATATTGGATTGTCATATGCTGTTTTACTACTGTTGTTAGCCGCCCCGAGCAGTGTTCCCTCTAATTTTTTGAGAGGGTGGGCGGAAAAGTATAGTGTCTGAGCGGCAGTCCCTTTGGGACTGGGCGGCACAGAAATAATAAATAAATAAATAAATAAACAAACAAACAAACAAATTAAAAAAACCCACCCTGTTTTGCCTCAGAGAATTTCAAAATAAAATACTGTACTGTGTGTCTATAACAGTGAGCTCATAATAGGGCAACTCTATCAATATCAAAATGCCACTTAAATAGATGAGCTAGTTTCAAACTAGATTTTGATTTTCTTTCTCTCTTCCTTACTCCCATTCTTTTTCTTTCTCTTTTCCTTCCTCTCTTTTTTCTATCTGTTTCTCTCTCTTCCTCTCTCTCTCCTTCCCTCTCACTCTTTCCCTCTTGGCTTCTGGGCAGGTTTGGAAAACTCTGAGTTGATGATGATTTTTAAGTGAGCGATTGCTCACTGCTCAGCTTAGAGGGAACTATGGCCCCGAGTCTACGGAGAGGGGCGGCATACAAATCCAATAAAATCAAATAAAAAAATCAAATATCATGAAGATGAGCTTGCATTAAGCACAAAATCAAAGAGGCCTTTTATGTGTGACTGGTTAAGCTGAAGAAGGCAAAGTGAACTTTCCAGTCTCAAAAATGTTTATGGGAAAAGAACACAGGTGTAGAAGTAGATCAAAGCAGAATTGCATTGAGTAGAATGGGGAACTAAAATGTTGCTGGTTTAGTTATAAGGTTGTTGGTTTCTTTTGGGACTGTTGCTGCTTGCACAACCGCTGATAAGTAATTTTAGGAATGAAGGGTGGAAGTGAGGTGTCTGCTGTTTCCAATAATTTGGGGATGTATTTCTGAAGCTTTTTCTATTCAACCCTGGTAGAACATATTTTGGATATATTGTTTGTTTCCACACACATAGCGGTGGCAGTCTTTTTCTGGCATCGGTAGAACAAGAATCAGCTGGAAATCCCAATGTATACCAATGGAGTAAAGATGTAGAATTGAAACATGGTTTGTTTTGACTACCAGAACTGAATGGGGCTCATTGTCCCTCTGAACAAAAATGTACTCACAATCATTCCAAATTTTGTACATTTCTGATATACAATTTGGGCAGCTGATGTTGTTATACCCTGTTGATCTGCAAATCAACCAATATATTCTATTTTGGTTTCTTCTTATCTTAAATGAAATTATTGATCTGGATTGGCCAACAAGACTCAAATATGCTAAATTTTGTTCTCTGTCTTTAAATAACATTTGATTTGGTTTTTGTTTTTAGGAGACTGTTGGCTTCTAGCAGCCATTGCTTCTCTCACCTTGAATGAAGAAATTTTGGCTCGGGTAGTTCCCAGTGATCAAAGTTTCCAAGACAGTTATGCAGGAATCTTCCACTTCCAGGTATCAAGGAGTCTTTTCTATTTTTCTGTTGTCTTACTGGGGCAAAGTTTATAGGGAGAATAGAAAGGGCCTTTCCAGATATAATTTGTCCCCAGGAAGGTTATGGTGCCTTTATAATACTTCTTTAGCAGTGCTTTTCAAGTAATTCCCTCCTTACAAATACCAATGAAATGTAAATTTCATTTACATTTCATTGTGCTGAAATGTAGGTGGAAGAGGAGGGTAAAATTTTAAACAATGTTATGAAAGTATACATCAATGTAATGTTTACGTTTAGTAAAATGTAGCCTAAATAGAACTAGCATGATACTTATATATGTATAGATATTTAGTCAAGGCTAGAGCTATGAACTGGAGCCATGCTCTTGATCAGCAAAACTGGTTTGAAGTTTTAGAGTAGTATAACATAAATGAAATCAATTCAGATTTTATACCAAAACCACTATCTTGATATATAATAATTAAAGTAATAACAAGCATAAAGAAATCCCAGCGACCACATGAATCCCAGCGACCGGTTAGGTCCCACAGAATTGGCCTTCTCCGGGTCCCGTCGACGAAACAGTGTTATCTGGCAGGACCCAGGGGAAGAGCCTTCTCTGTGGTGGCCCTGACCCTCTGGAATCAACTCCCCCCTGAGATTAGGATTGCTCCCACTCTCCTTGTCTTTTGCAAACTCCTTAAAACCCATCTCTGCCGTCAGGCATGGGGAAATTGATTCCCCTGGGCCGTTTCCGCTTTATGTATGGTTTGTCTGAGATATACGACTGCTTTTTTATATTAAGGGTTTTAAATTGTTTTTAATCATTGGATTTGTACTGTTTTGTTGTTGTGAGCCACTCCGAGTCTTCGGAGAGGGGCGGCATCCAAAACTAATAAATAGTAATAATAAAAACATACATGGTAAAATCTGTCAACAGTAGAATAGTTACTAGAGGATGTGGGTACTCCATCTGCAGGTTTTAAGATAAGCACCGGCATCCACATTTCATGAATGGCTTAATTAGATGATGCTTGTAGTTCTTTCCATCTCCACAGTTCCATAGTTATATATTCCAATTATTCTTGAATAAAACCATGTTCCTTGCCAAAGCAATTTTCCCAGCCTTCAGAATTTCCAACCAGAGCTGTTGACCCTAGAGCAGTGTTTCTCAACCTTGGCAGTTTGAAGATGTGTGGACTTTAACTCCCAGCGTTGCTGGCTGGGGAATTCTGGGAGTTGAAGTCCACACATCTTCAAACTGCTAAGGTTGAGAAACACTGCCCTAGAGCATGGCTATAGCTCGTGTCATTGGGCTTTGATTCTTTGACTGTTTTCTTTCCCCTTTCAGTTCTGGCAGTATGGAGAGTGGACAGATGTTGTTGTTGATGATCGATTGCCAACCAAAAATGGAGAACTACTTTTTGTTCACTCAGCAGAGAGAAATGAATTCTGGAGTGCCCTACTGGAGAAGGCCTATGCCAAGTAAGTGAAGACTAAGAACAATTATCAGCTCAGAAATAATTTTAAAGGGCTTATGTTTAGGAAAATTATAAAAAGAGATGTTTGAAAAAGAAAATTGAATAATTTTGGAAGCATTGAACAGAACAGCTTTGTGATTCAATATTGATTAATATTATGCCAAGTAGAAAAAATACTGATTTGTGAATCCTTGTTCCATATTGTACTTCAGGGGAAAGCTTGCTTTAGTTATGTTTGCCCATATTCCTCATAAAACTTTCATTTCTAACATTCACAATCCATGACATTTGTTTTGGAACCAAAACGAGTAATAAATCCATACCCATAACATCAGGGTATAGTATACATATGTGTAGTTTACACATGCATAAACTACATACATAATTTAATAACGGCATAACGATGGGCAAGAGGCCAAGGGAAAAATAACTCTTTGCAATAAGAGTCACATGTTGATGTTTGATTTCTCATGAATGAAAAAGAGAGAGTGTGGACATCTAAGAATGGAGTTCCGTCTCTGTTAAGAGCGGATTTCCAAAGACAGCTATTAAATATTAAACGTTTGGGTTGTATCGTTCACAGGGTGAACGGTTCCTATGAAGCTCTTTCAGGGGGAAGCACTACTGAGGGCTTTGAAGACTTCACTGGTGGAATTGCAGAGTGGTATGAGCTGCAGAAAGCACCACCGAATCTGTTCAAAATAATCCAGAAAGCTCTTCAGAAAGGTTCTCTTCTTGGGTGTTCTATTGATGTAAGTTAATGCTATAGGCTCCAAGTTCTTTTGAATGCAAAGGAATTGTTTGACTGGTATAATTTATAATGGTATGATAGTGCAGAATTTCAACTGTCTTACAAGAACAGAAATCATACCCAAAAGTTGGAAAATTCACAATTCTTCCTTTCTTTTAAGAACGGAGGTACAGCTTTGAAGTGGACCAGCTTGTTTACTAAAGAAAGCCAAATGAGTTGTGAAAGCGCTGTATCGTCCACTACCATTCCTATGTTGCTTAGTCTCTCTTGCAGCATATACATAGGTTGATGAAGGCTACATAGGAGGAATTAGTTGCTGCTCAAGGCATCTTCCTGCGTCTGGAGATCCTCTTAAATAAACACTAAGCCTCAAACTTTCTAATAGCTACAATTATTATTATTATTATTATTATTATTATTATTATTATTATTATTATTATTTATCGGACAATGGTTGACCAGAACTTAGGCAACATGCCTGGAAATCTTAACTTAAAAATTTGAAAGTAAAAAGTGTGCCATTTTAATTTCTGGGCAACCAGCTTAGCAAATAAGAATTCCTTATTCTTACACTGTATCTTTCCTTCTTATTTATAATTTTCTGCCACACTATCGGGGTTTTCTAATCCGTTTGGATTCAGAGTGCTTTCAAAAGGGCAAAAGAAAATCTAAAAACTCATACCAGAAAGATTGAATACTGGCAGGGGAATAGTTTAACAATATGCCCTATTTGGTGTATTTTAATATTTGCTCAGAATCTGCTACTGAGTCAGTTGCTTTATGATAAAATAAAGACCCTACTGGTCTTTCGTAAAGCTTTGAAAACCTACCTCTGCTGGCGGGCACGGGGACTGTGAGTCATGAGATTGTCCCCGGCCAATATGAATGATTGAATTAGATGAATGTGGATGATTGTATAAGGGGCTTTAGCTTTTGTTTATTAATTTTGAATATGTTTTTTAAAATAATTAGATTTCTTATGTATATTGTGTATTTACAATGTTGTACACCACCCTGAGTCGTTTCGAGAAGGCATAGAAATTAAATAGATAGATAGATAGATAGATAGATAGATAGATAGATAGATAGATAGATAGATAGATAGATAAGAAAGAAAGATACAGTGTAAGAATAAGGAATTCTTATTAGCTAAGCTGGTTGCCCAGAAATTGAAATGGCACACTTTTTACTTTCAGTTTCCCCAAAGAGGTATTTTGATGTGTTTCACATATAACTGTGGTCTCTCCTGCAATCCTGTCTCTTCGTAAGCTGTGAAACCTATGTAGATATTCTCTGCAAGGTTTTCTTATATACTAAAGTAGCAATGATGACTGTTCACTTGGATTTCTCAGTATTCAGTAATTATCTCCAGAACCAGACCAAATGGTGAAGCTTCGATTATTCAGGAGACTTCCTCAAGATTAAGGGCAAATACCAAGGAATTATTTATTGTCTATGTATACATCTCTAGTGTTGTCTCTGATATGGTCCAATGAGAGTGGTTCTCTACTGTCTAAATTTTATCATAACTGTAAAGTAAGTTAAGAGAATTCATACAATATGCTAAACTCTAAATCATGATTTACAAACCACACTTGCTGGGTTCACCAACATATTGAGACTACATATGAACCCAGCCAGTGATTGCTTTAATTCAGCTGCCAACCTTTACAGCTGTATTAACGTCAGATCTGAAAACCTGTCTCTAAATAGGGAGTTACCCATCACATGTAAACTTTACCAGAGTTTCATTTTAAAATGTGGGAGGAATACAAAACATGAGAACAATGCTGAATCCCCACCAACTCTGGGCCACATTTTCTACCCACATACTATTCCCAGCAACTTTCCTACCAGAAAATATGTTTTTTTAGAACTGAAACCAAGTTTGGGGAAATAACCTAAGGCGTGAGCCAACTGTGACACAGGGAAAGAATTGGCTGTCTGATGAGAACTTGTCTTTGCTCGATTGCTGTGGCCCTTCTGGCTGTCCATGTGATTAGAGCAGATACATATTAAAAGCCTCTTGGGTAGTACCATAGGATGCAGTTTCATTCCAGATAGGAAACTGAACTGGAAATTTCCCTTACTCCAATTAAAATATCCTGTTCAGTATCCTTTGTCTCAACAAATATTTGTCTACAGTCGACCTTTCTCCATTTCTAAGAGGTTCTGTAAGGGGCATGCATAAGTTCACTACTGTGCCTACCGTCCCTAACTTACTGTCTTATTGTCCTCTTTTATTGTTACTTTTTACTTATGTTTATACAAGCTACTAATACCCTATACATGCTTGATAAACAAACAAATAAATAAATAAAATAGGGAAGAAAATAGGACGATTGTTTTCTTGCTTGCAAAGTTAATGCTAACTGCGTGAGTTTCAGGCTCGTAGATAATAGGCTGGCCCCTTTCCAATAAAGTTTTAATGAAATATACAGATGGCTCTACTCCTGATGGGACTTTTTTCAAACAACTGACAAATAGTCAGAGTGGCAGATGGCCAAAAATTCAGAGACTAGGGTGGGGAGGAAATAGATAGGTGGTGGGAATTGAAGTGCTCTTGAGGGCATAAGTGCAGTTGGCCTGATAAACATCTGAATTTTGTTCACATGATTGCAGGAGTGTTGCAACAGCCTTAACTTAGGTGACCTGACATAACTATAATTAGTTCAATGCAGCCATAACTTCTTCAAACAGTCTCTTAATGAATGGTTGTTAAGTGAAGACTATCTGTACCACCACGCCTAGTCTGATGTTGTGCTAAACCATTTTAATCATGATTTACCAAATAAATTACAGCAGACTGAATACATATGGCATGAATTTGCACCATGGTTTATAAAACCAAAATAGTGAATTCTTACAGTATCTTAATCCAGTCAACCAAACCAACCAACCAACCAACCAGTCCAACCAAGAAACCACCTTATAAGTTAGCATGGTGTGGCAACCCATTTCTGCTTCTGGTCCAAAAATCCCCATTACTCATCAGAATTACTAGCTATTGTAAAGCTAAAAAATTTTTATAGTTGATTCTGTATCCATAGCATTACCCATTTTCTTAGTTTTCTAGAGGTAAGTAGAACTTTATTTCTTCATATTTCTAGATCGCAAATGCTGCTGAGACTGAGGCAGTCACAACCCAGAAGCTGGTCAAAGGTCATGCATACTCTGTCACAGGAGCTGAAGAGGTAAGGTCTTAGAAACATAGAAGTCTGACGGCAGAAAAAGACCTCCTGGTCCATCTAGTCTGCCCTTATACTATTTTCTGTATTTTATCTTAGGATGGATATGTGTTTATCCCAGGCATGTTTAAATTCAGTTACTGTGGATTTATCTACCACGTCTGCTGGAAGTTTGTTCCAAGGATCTACTACTCTTTCAGTAAAATAATATTTTCTCATGTTGCTTTTGATCTTTTGGATAAGGGGAAAATGAGTGTTGGTATTACACACGTGATTTGTACTTGAAACTCAGGATGGGGGCTATTCCAAATAACATTTGTTTGTTTGTTTGTTTATCTATTTATTTATCTATTTATTTATTTATTTATTTATCTATTTATTTATCTATTTATTTATCTATTTATTTGATTTGATTTGATTTGATTTGAATGCCACCCCTCTCCGCAGACTCGGGGCGGCTCACAACAGCAATAAAACAATTCATGACAAATCTAATAATTTTAAAAAATTTAAAAAACCCGTTATTAAGCAGACATACGCACAAACATACCATACATAAATTGTATAGGCCCGGAGGAGATATCTCAATTCCCCCATGCCTGGCGGCAAAGGTGGGTTTTAAGGAGTTTACGAAAGGCAAGGAGAGTGGGGGTAGTTCTAATCTCCGGCGGGAGCTGGTTCCAGAGAGTTGGGGCCGCCACAGAGAAGGCTCTTCCCCGGGACCCGGTAACCGACATTGTTTAGTCGACGGTACCCAGAGAAGGCCAACTCTGTGGGACCTAATCGGTCGTTGGGATTCGTGCGGCAGAAGGCGGTCCCGGAGATATTCTGGTACGATGCCATGAAGGGCTTTTTAGGTTATAACCAACACTTTGAATTGTGACCGGAAATTGATCGGCAATCAATGCAGACTGTGGAGTGTTGGTGTAACATGGGCATACCTGGGGAAGCCCATGATTGCTCTCGCAGCTGGCGATTACAGAGTACATTATATGATATTTCCAATTTTGTGTCTAGTTCTCTGATCTTTCCTTTGTTCAAATGGTGGTTCTGTGAGACATTGAGTGTTCTTCTCTCTTGGTGGCTGCATGCATTCATATCAGTCAGTTGCTTCATTTAACCTGAAGATATTTTTGTAAGGTTTGTGTAATTTGCATTATGATGTCTTACACAGATTTGTGTTATTTGTGTAATGACACTGTGATTCATATATATTATCCTTTCCCTCCTTGCCTGTCCCCATAGATGCCCATGCACACACTATCAATAAACAAGCCACTTTAAATTTAGCTACTTTGCAAATAATTGCATGAGAAACTACTGTATAATTGCCCCCTCTCCCATTAGAGAGCAATTTATTTCATTGTCATGAAAATATGTATAATATACTGCAGTGACGATGAACCTATGGCACGGGTGCCACAGGTGGCATGTGGAGCCATATCAGCTGGCACATGAGCCATTGCCCTAGCTCAGCTCCAATGTGCATGTGTGTGCTGGCCAGCTGGTTTTTGGCTTTCACAAAGGCTATGGGAGGGTGTTCCTGACTTCCAGAGAGCTTCTGGGGGGATGGGGGAGGGCGAAGCCTTTGGAGCCTGGGGAGGGTGAAACACGAGCTTACTGGGCCCAGCAGAAGTTGGGAAACAGTCTGTGTCCGGCCTCCAGAGGGTCTCCGGGGGGTGGGGAAAGCTGTTTTCGCCCTCCCCAGATATTGAATTATGGGTGTGGGCACGTGCGCATATGTGATGGCCGCATTCAGTGATGGGCTCCTACAGGAACGGTCAGGAACACAGTTCCAGTAGCAAAATTTGGAGCTCCACCCCAGAGCACTCAATTTGCACTGAAAGATGTTGAAACAAAATGCATAAGCCACGCCCACAGTGTGGTAGTAAAAATTTTGGTAGCCCATCACTGCCCGCATGCACAGTCTTTTGGCACCCAAGGAAAAAAGGTTCACCATCACTGATAGAGTGCATAAACAGATGCATCAATGTATGTGTTCGTAGCCAAAAAAATTTTTAAGGTAATTTGTTTCCTTTTTCAGTTACTCCATCTATTATTAACCTTCCCCCCCCCCCCTTCCGGCCCTACTAGGTGAATTTCCGAGGCAGCATTCAGAAACTGATCCGGATTCGAAATCCCTGGGGAGAAGTTGAATGGACTGGAAAATGGAATGATAAGTGAGTGTTAACCTTGAAGGCCAGAGCTGTTTGCTGTCTAGCGTGAGCATCATGAATGATTAAACTTTAAATAGTTGGTTTCCTTGAAAGCAAGTTGGAAGCTTTTGACTCAAATTCCTGGTGTTTTTTGTAGCACTTTAATGAGATATCTTCTTTTTTGGTGAAGTACATACGGTAATCCTCATTCCTAAAAAGTTATAGATTTCCTCAGTTTTAATATCATCCCCCTGCAGCTAGCAATGAGGGAAATATGCTCTTTTACTTTCCTGTCAGTAGCTGTTGTTTGATTTTATTTTATTTTATTTATTGGATTTGTATGCCGCCCCTCTCCGGAGACTTGGGGCAGCTAACAACAATAATAGAACAGTATACACAATAATCCAATAGTAAAAGCAATTAAAAACCCATTAAAGTAAAAACCAAACATACATTCAGACATACCATGCATAAAATTGTAAAGGCCTAGGGGGAAAGAGTATCTCAGTTCCCCCATGCCTGACGGCAGAGGTGGGTTTTAAATAACTTACAAAAGGCAAGGAGGGTGGGGGCAGTTCTAATCTCTGGGGGGAGTTGGTTCCAGAGGCCTGGGGCCATCACAGAGAAGGCTCTTCCCCTGGGTCCCGCCAAGCGGCATTGTTTAGTTGACGGGACCTGGCGAAGACCCACTCTGTGGGACCTAACTGGTCACTGGGATTCGTGCAGCTTGTTCCTACAGCTTTCGGCCTAAGCATTATTAGGCCGAAAGTATTAGCTATTATATACAGCTTTTGTATTTTTCCAGATTGTGAATAATATGCTTGTAGAACTGCACTACGGACATGTGCATTTTACTGCATGCATAATATTTCAGGTTTATTTGCATTTATGTCTTGTTACTGATCTCTAAGATTAATTTAACAAGTCAATGTTAAACAAAACAAAACAAAAAACGCTATAATGATCCTTATGATCATCCAAAAAATTTCATATGATAAACATAACTGGGCATTTGTGGAGTTAATATACCATGAAAAACCCAATCAGCTGTTATAGAGGACAATTTTTAAGTAAAGTATCCCTGAATTATTTTGCATGAAATTAACGTCCCTCATCCCAATAGCATTCGAAAATAGAAGAAAGGGATAATAGTGAAAAGATGAGTCTTTCTCTAATGATTTAATTTTTCCTCCTCCTCTAACTTCATTGAAGACTGAAAAATATTAGATAAATCTGTCTGTGTTGGCTTACTACCTTTTCTAGAGATGATAAAATAAGCGTCGTTGTTTCTTGTAAAAATGGCTGTTGTTTGAGGTATCCCTGGCCAAGGTTGGCAACAACTTGCCGCAGTGAACTTTCCATAGCCAACTTGCTGCAGCCAACTCACTATGGACAACTTGCTGCGGGACAAGAGTTACGCTAATGTCAAAAAAATAGTAAGATAGAATTATTAAAGAAGGGACAAAATAAAATGTGAATGACAAAAATTAAGTATTTTTTAAAATTATTTTAAATAATTAAATTGAAATGGTGAGTTGTCCCTTGGCAAGTTGGACATACCATGTTTCCCCAAAAATAAGACTCTGTCTTATATTTTTTTGAACCCTGAAATAAACTCTTGGCCTTATTGCCATCTACTCAAAAGCCTTATTACCAGTACTTTTAGGCTTATTAGGGGATGTCTTATTTTGGAGGAAACAGGATAGAAAGTTGTCCATGGTGAGTTAGCCACAGTGAATTGGCCAGGATAAGTTGACAATGACGAGTTGTCCCATTCCACTCTGTCCATCTCTCAAAGGTTGACAGGGATGAATATGTGTCTTGGAATAGGACAGACTGTGGCAGCAAATGCAAACATTATGAGATTGCATTTTCTTGAGCCAAATTGTTGAGGTCCACTAAGTTAATACAATCACTATCCATAATTCTGGGTCTAAAACTTCAAATAATGTTGGTTTTTTATATTTAGATGCCCAAACTGGAACGGTATTGATCCAAAAGTGAGAGAGAGATTGACCAGACAGCATGAAGATGGAGAATTTTGGTATGGCTGGTGGCTTCCTGGGAATTGGGAAAGAAGGATAGTATATAATCTCTTTGTAATGCTTAAATAAATTGTCAGCTCACTGTATTTCATCAAACTGTAACAGGGATAAATTAGACAGATGGAAATAAGCATATTAAGTTCTGGTCCACATCACTATATGGAGACCATAGAGGATCAGAAGAAAATTTGTAGAAGAAACGTTTCATTTCTGGGTGGGAAATAATTGTCCATTATGTTGAGATTCTATTGCTAGTGAGTAGTTCAATTTTCCCCAATCCTTTGCCCTCCAGATAACATTGAATTTCAGCTATTAGAATTCCCAGTCAATGTGGATAGAAAAGAAATATGGGAATTGAAATCTGACATATCTTGAGGCATAATGCTGTGACAAGTTAACTTGTCAAGAAGGCTTGCTGTCATAACAAATGATTGTTCTTGGTTTGTTTGATGTTGTGATAGCAGAAGGGAAGAAGCTTGTCTGTAATGCCTTTTCTAAGTATCGTATTTATGACATTACTCCACAGGATGTCATTTAGTGATTTCCTGAGGCATTATTCTCGTCTTGAGATCTGTAATCTGACTCCCGACACTCTGGCCACTGACAAGTATAAAAAATGGAAGTTGAACTTGATGGATGGTAGCTGGAGAAAAGGTTCCACAGCTGGTGGATGCCGGAATTATCCTAGTAAGTCATTTTTCAGTCTCTACTTGCCTTCATATCCATATGCTCTGTTGTAGCTTCCTAATAATCTATGAATAGTAGAATTGCCTAGAGATATTCTTTGATTTATAACAGTTGCCTAACTACTGTTTAAAATTATGACAGGCCCGGAGTGGGTGCTTTATGGCCAATAAATCCCTGCCTAATTATGGGTAGTTTTAATATGATGTCACATATGGGCATGGGCACATCAGTTAAATTATTTTTTTGGTTGAGATTGTTTTTTTTTAAAAAAGGAAAACAAGCTCTGGGATTTACAGAAATTTAGTTTATAATTACTTCCATTCAATCAGTCAACGTTTATTTATAGTGCAATACTAAACATTACTTCCACTGGAATTTAATTGTTTAAAAGAAGATACCCTCATCTGGGAGAAAATCAATCAAAAGTTTGCTTTATAAGTACAGTGGTATCTCTACTTATGAACTTAATTTGTTCCGTGACCAGGTTCTTAAGTAGAAAAGTTTATAAGAAGAAGCAATTTTTCCTTTAGGAATCAATGTAAAAGCAAATAATGTGTGCGATTGGGAAAACCACAGGGAGGGTGGAGGCCCTGTTTCCTCCCAGGAGATTCCTAAAGAGGCCCCATAGAGGCTTCTCCCCACCTTTTCCGACCCTGTCTCCTCCCAGGAGATTCCCAGAGAGGCCCCACAAAGGCTTCTCCCCACCTTTTCTGGTTACATTTTCGGAGGCTCGGGTTTATAAGTGGAAAATGGTTCTTGAGAAGAGGCAAAAAAATCTTGAACACTTGGTTCTTATCTAGAAAAGTTTGTAAATAGAGGCGTTCTTAGGAAGAGGTACCACTGTACTCTTAAAATGAGCTCACCACTCTAAAATGTGTAGGGATATATATTTCCAAGCCACAATTCCTTATGAAGATCAGTATAGCCTGGGCACAATTTTAGTTACTTCCTTTCTTTTATTTAGATACATTTTGGATGAACCCACAATATTTGATTAAACTTGAGGAAGTAGATGAGGATCCAGATGATCCAGAAAGAGGTTGTACCTTCTTGGTTGGTTTGATTCAGAAACACCGTCGGAAGCAGAGGAAGATGGGAGAGGATATGCACACAATTGGCTTTGCAATCTATGAGGCAGGTTCTTTGTTTTTTCCGTTAAGCCAATGGTTCTCAACCTGGGGGTCAGGACCCCTTTGGGGGTCAAATGACCATTTTACAGGAGTCACCTAAGACCTTGGGAAAAGACAAATTTCTCATGGTGTTAGGAACTAAAGCTTCTATTCTGGTGCCTTGGAACATATTTTTACAATCGGACCAATCAGGCGTTTACAATGGGGGTGTCTCTTCCTGCCAATCAGCTTAAAGCTCTGTTGGGAGAATTGATGCTAGACTTATGGTTGGGGGTCACCACAACATGAGGAACTGTATTAAGGGGTCATGGCATTAGAAAGGTTGAGAACCATTGTGTTAACCCAAATCTTGAGATAAAGATGATGGATCATTACAGAACCGACACATTCAGGAATATCTTATAAATGAATTGCAACATTGAAGATTACAACATTGTGTAATCCTCACAAATGAATTATACGGCACTTCTTTTTTTTACCATAAGTGTACAGTTAATTAAAACAGTTGAATGAAATGATGATTTATTCAAGGGTAGAGAATCTTTTCCATTCGAAGAGCTAGATTACTGCTTGTCTCACAGGATCTAAACAAATGAGTTTGGGTGGGTTTCTTTTTCTCTAAAACCTCATCTTGGGCAGAGAGAGGTATGACTTAACTATGTGTGGCTTTTTCTGATCACGGGGAGAATAATGGAGAGGGGGAAAAGAAAATAGAGAGGAAAAATAAATTAAGGGTTGGAGGCTTGTATGCATGTGAGATACAGAATAATACAGATTTGGGCAACAGAAAGGAGAATAATTTTATATAAGATGAGTTTGAGCATTCTAGAATTTTGGATGAATCCATCTTTGCTTGGATTCAATCTTTTAAATGTTTACCTCTGTAAAATCAATGCCTGTTATGCTCCATTAGATATTTGGGACTTACACCCCATCTCTTACAGTCATTTTTATCTATGTTTTCATTTTATTTATCCTTTGCAATCAATCATAACTCTGCTTTTTATGATGCATTTTTCAAAATTCCAAATGCATTTGTGGTCTTAAAGGATTTGGGGATCCCTAAAGAATAGAGCCCAGTAAGAAATAAATAAGTCCAAACTGTTCTAGTAAAATTTGAATTTAAATACCTTTCTTCATTCAAACTGTATGCCTTTGCTGCCTCCAGATCAGTAAATAGAGCAGTTTACTGTTATTTAGTAAAAAACTCACAACCAATAAAAATATCTATGTTGAGTATATTTGTTTGTTCATTTGTTTCTTTGTTTGTCAAGTACATATTTGATATTATACATAAATGTAAGATTATTTGACAACATAACATGGGTACAGGAAAAAGGAAACATTTGGACAGGGACGGTAGGCACGCTGGTGCACTTATGCCTGTCCCTTACTGACCTCTTAGGATCTAATATATGTTAATATAATTAAAATCAAAACTGTAGTCAGTATTAGACCATGAAAATACAACAGTTCAATTAAAATTAAGAAATGGCAAGAATTAGTCACAATATGCTATGTGAAAAAGTTCTATCTAAAAGTTAAATAAAGTAGCTTTTAGAGTTTGAGAGATGTTTTTATTCTACAGGGTGGCTATTCCATAAGGTTAGAGCAGAAAATACATCCTGGGAAGGATCATTATTCAGTGTTATTAATAAAAAGTGTATAATTTGTTTTTCTTTTTGCTCCTCCACAGGTGCCTGAACAGGTATGTGGTGCATTTATTTTTGTAAAACAGAAAAATTTACATATATTTACAGATCTTTTTAACTAAACACTGTACTAAAAAAGGGATCTCTCAATATTAAAGCTATAGAATTGAATGTACTGTTTTAATTGTGAAAATTTTGTCCTTCATAATCTTTTGCAAACAATTATCCATAGCAGAATTTCAATTTGGGCAACTTGAGACCTATAGTTTTTTGGGGGGTGGGGAAGGGATATTGAGGCTTTTCATTTTTGAAAACCTGTACATTGTTCAAAAACTATCAGTGGTTAAATTAAGTATCAGACATTGAAAACACCAATTTTGATTTATAGTGCACTTGTGGGAATATCTATAAATTTACTGCCATTGTGGTTCCTCCCATACACAGAGCCATAAAGATCTCTATCTTGACTTTTGAATTTTTGTAGATTTAAATATTGTGGAGAACCCTCTTTTCAGGCAAATTAACAGAATGTAGCTTCATTTTCTGATGTACTAATGCTATATTGTTCTACTAACACAGTCATCTGAGTAGGATTCTAATGGCTTAAGTATAAATTTCTGTTTTATCCTTTCCTTTCATGAAGTCCTCTGCCCAAACGAAAGTCCATCTGAGCAAAAACTACTTTCTCACAAACCGAGCAAGGGAACGATCCAACACATTCATCAACCTTCGGGAAGTGTTAAATCGATTCAAGCTTCCCCAGGGAGAGTATATTATTGTGCCATCCACCTTTGAACCTGAGAAGAACGGGGACTTCTGCCTCAGGGTTTTTTCTGAAAAAAAAGCTGACTCACAGTACGTCATACATTTACTAATCCACCTTCTCTGTCTTTTATATCAGTGGAATCCACGAATATGAAAATACCGAGAAATAAGTAAACAGAGCAGGGGTATTGAAAGCCATAGCTGTGGAGTCTGCAGAGAGGGGCGGCATACAAATCCAATAAATAAAATAAATAAATAGCTGAAGGTCTAGAGGAGAAGCTAAAAGGAAAGAGAACTATTCTTGAGGCCAGTGTCAGAAACGAGCCATTACTATAAAGCTAACAATGAGCCTATATTTAACTTTACTTCTGTAGGGCTCATACATTTTATAATTTCTTACAATATCTGTTTTTATATTGGTTGAGAATTGGAAACTAGGGTGAATATCACCAGAAATCTCAAATCTAAAATGAAGATTGCTGATGAAGATGAGAAAAACAATGTTTTAAAAAATGAACCATGATCCACTGTACCAGTGATGGCGAACCTTTTTTTCCTCAAGTGCCAAAAGAGCATGCGTGCGCACTATTGCGCATGCACAAGTGCCCACACTCAGGCAATTCAGTGCCTGAGAAGGGTGAAAACAGCTTCACACACACCCCGCCCATCGGAGGCCCTCTGGAGGCCGGAAACGGCCTGTTTCCCAACTTCAGGTGGGCCCAGTAGGCTTGTGTTCCACCCTCCCCAGGCTCCAAAGGAGCCAAAGGAGAGTAAAAATGTCCTCCATCCACCCGGAGGCTCTCTGGAAGCCAAAAACGTCCTCACAGATCCTCTTTGTGAGCCAAAAATCAGCTGGCCCGCACACACATGCATGTTGGAGCTGAGCTAGGGCAATGGCTCGTGTGCCAGTAGATATGGCTCTGTGTGCCACCTGTGGCATCCATGTCATAGGTTTGCCATCACTGCACTATACTTATATCCTCTGTCTTTCTACTCATTGAAATATATATTTTTAAATGCTAAGCATTATTTTGTGCTGTATTCAAGGCTACATTCGGTGTATAAGACGCACCCAAGTTTTCACCCTCTTTTGGGGGGCAAAAAGGTGCTTCTTGTACTCCGAAAAATACAATACTTTCAAAATTCCAATTATATCTATCACCCAGTTTCACTAGTTCAACTTCTGGGACTTGGCATGCCAACATTTGAGTCACGTCTCTCAAATATACTTTCAAAATTCCAAATATATCAATCACCCAAAATTTAAGGACATCCTTCCTTGTATGTTAGCCTTTTGAAGTAGTCCAAGCCAAGGAACAGAGTTTATAAATTTGACTGAAGTTCAACGTACAGTCTTGAAGGCCTCACTGTTACATTTAACTTCTTTCTAGTTCTTTCTCTGTTCTCCAGGAATAAAGGATGCTTTTGTTTTTGTAATCATTTTTGTACACTGTAGATTTTGTTAGTTCATCTGTATACAAATGCTTGTGTCCACTGAAAGCCACAAATCATGTGACTGTGCATAGGAATATTCATTCATTTCTTTCTCTATTTTGTCTTCTTGATTTTTTTTTAAAAAAAATTGTTTTAGGATTTTTCAGTGTGATTAACCAAAAATGACAATGTTACAAATATTTGCCTTTTTTGTCGATAGTTCTCAAAATACTTTTCCATCGGTGGCTCGATGCATTCATAGCTTCACCCTATTTCAGTATTTCTCTTCCTATCTGAAAGTCAATCATTTTTTTGTGTTAACTCATCTAACTATGTTTATTTGTAGAGTTATTGATGATGAAATTGAGGCCAATATTGAAGAGGTATGTTAGCTAATATGAATGTTTGTTTTGACTGTAGTCGGGCTTTATAAGCCAGGATTCCTAGTTGGTCATACTGGCTGGGAATTCTGAGAGTTGTCTTATATCTCTTGTCTACTTATATATATCTCAGTATATTTGGTATATCAATATATCAGGTGGGATGGGCATCTTTGTGAACATTTTGTGTTCAAATTTGTTGTATCTCTGAACATTGGTCAAACTGCAGAAACACTTGCTTCTATTAGAGTAGGCAGGTACTGATTGACTCAGAAAAACATTTGGGAGGAAGACCAAGTAAGATTCCACATTAGTCTCTGGCAGGGGTTGGTTCCACTTACGTTCACCACCAGTTTGCATTGCAATGTTTCATGCGTGAGCCTAGCAAGCGTGTGTCCCCATGTGAAATTTCACTTCTGTGCATATTCCATAGTGGGATTCACCCCAGAACACAGCTGAGGAGCTGATCAGAAGAGAAGCCATCCAAAGACATAAAATGCCACCCAAAATAATAAAAAAAGGCTTTGCCCACAGAGTAGCACCACCCAAACCAGATCCATGACACCATTTTCCTGTCACCAGCAGGTCTTTAATGGTTCAGGTGATCTGGTCCGAACTTTGGGAGAAACCCACCCCTGGTCTCTGGCTTATAAAAGCTAATTCTACAGTATGACATTGTAAAAGGTGACTTATAAAACTTTCAACTTTCAAGAAGACATAGAAATAGCAATGTGAAAGGACAGGCATGCTCAGAGGCAAAACAAAAGAGATGCTAAATACAGGTGCATTTTATTCTTTATGAAATAGCAACTTCAATAAGCAGACGCTTCTAAAAAAATTTACTTTCCTTGGAAATTCTTTTCTTTCCTAGAAAGAACTCACTGAAGATGAAATTGAACCCAATTTTAAGAAATTATTTAAGCAATTAGCTGGAGAGGTGAGTTAAATGAATGTTCCATGGGGAAAAATACAAGCTCTCTGGGCCATCTATGATTGAAGTAAGATTCTAAAATACCACTGCAGACTACAGCTTGTTAAAAATAATTTAATTACCGGTAGTTTCAGAAACAATATTCAACATACATGTTCTTAATGCTATCTTTATCTCACTATTCACCAGGATGCTGAGATCTCAGCCTTTGAACTGCGTAACATTCTGAAAAAAATCTTAGCAAAACGTAAGTTTTCTTTCTTCCCTTTCTTGCTTTAGCTTAGAAGGGCGGCATACAAATCCAATTAAATCTTAAATCTTAAATCTTGCCTGCCTGAGTGTTCTCCACAGAGTCTGTGCTATAATTCCCATTAACCCCTATATTATTGGACTGAAACCACAGAATTCGTCTGGGGATGAATAAGATGCAGAAAAATTAGTTTGAAAACATGCTGTCAGTGGTCATGAATAGGTTCACAAGGCCAGAAACAGCTTCTCCTTAGATGCTTAAGAGCAAAGGAGATACAGAGCATCCGAAAATGTGAACTTTGGGCCTGATTAGATATCCAATTCCTATGCCCTTGGATCAGTTCTATGAGAGAATTTTGAGGATATTTTATCTTCATAGGAAGCCAGCTAAATAAATTGAACAGGCTATGCATGGATTTCCCAGTAGTGCCGAACAATTGATGCTTTCAAATTGTGGTTTTGGAGAGGACACTTGAGAGTCATTGGACTGCAAGGAAATCAAATAATCAGTCAGTCTTAAGGAAATCAACCCTGACTGTTCTCCAGAAGGACAGTTACTGAAGCTGAAGCTCAAATACTTCAGTCATCAAATGAGAAGTGATGACTCGTTGGAAAAGACCCTGATGTTGGGAAATATTGAAAAAAGAGAAGGAGATGATGATGATGATGATGATGATGATGATGATGATGATAATAATAATAATAATAATAATAATAATAATAATAATAATTCAAAAATGAGCAAGCAAAAGTACTGTGGGACTTCCGACTTCCGACTGACCGAATTCTGAAGCATAACACACCAGACATTGTGATCGTGGAGAAAAAGAAAGTATGGATGATCGACATCGCAATCCCAGGAGACAGCAGAATTGAGGAGAAGCAGCTAGAGAAATTAGTGAAATACGAAGATCTAAAAATCGAGCTGCAACGACTCTGGCATAAGCCCGTGAAAGTGGTCCCAGTGGTACTTGGCACGCTGGGCGCAGTACCAAAGGATCTCAGCGGACATTTGAAAACCATTGCAATTGACAAAATCTCCATCTGTCAATTGCAAAAGGCCGCTTTACTGGCATCGGCAAACATAATTCGCCGCTACATCACAGTCCTAGGTGCTTGGGAAGCGCCCGACTGGTGATGAAATACGAAATCCAGCATAGTGATCTCATTTGCTGTGTTGTACTGACATAATAATAATAATTTATTAGTTTTGTATGCCACCCCTCTCTGATAATGAGATGGTTACATAGGGTCATCAATACAATGTGCATGAAGTTGGGCAGACTCAGGGAGACACTGGAGGATAGTGGTGCCTGGTGTGCTAGGGTCCATAGGGATACTAAAAGTCAGACACAGCAATGCATTTCAGTCCATGTTGGTTCCTTCTGGATATGCAAACTCGATATTTATCTGTACCTTTCTTGAAACACTAAAGCATTTCCAAAATTCTGCATGTCCATGGAATTTGATTCAATGAATCAAAGTGTTTATTTCTTTTTCCCTTTGATTTTAATACTGGATGATTGTAAAACGTACCCTGCTATTTGAACCTCATGTGTCTGAACGTCCTTTGTCCAGCTTCACACAGAAGTAATTATAGCTGAGCGTGTCCTTTTTGCTGAGTATGTTACTTTTTTAGCTCATTGTCATGGTTGTAAGGAGTGAAAATCAGAAATGAGACTTCTTAGGTTTATCAAATCTAAGAAGCAAACATCTGGATAATCCTTAAATGCAAGAGTAGAGTGAAAAATATATCTATTTTTTGCTGCAATCTCATCATTGTCCTTTTTTTTGCACCACAGATAATAGTAGACTTTAGAATCTCTCAGTCACGTTACTGATTGTAAAATACAGTACTCCTTACAAGAAGATCATATGACACTTTACTGTTGTTTGATTATAGACAAAAGTTCCTTTTTTCAGGCATTTTAGAGACATTGTTAAAACATTCTCTTCTCTTGGTGTGGCAACTTCTTTGCCATTAATTGAATTATACATTTCAAATATTAAAAGTCACCTTTCTAAAGTCAAAGCCTTCGGTGGTAATAAAGCAACTATTAAAACACTTTAGTAGTAAAATATTGTAAGAAACAATAATAATTCATAAAAGCTTTAAAACCTCATTAAAATGTAATTTGGCCACTTTAAAAACAAAACATCATTTGTAGACAAAAGCAATATAGTTAATAAAGCACAGCCATTAAACTTTATGAAAGAAAACCTTTTTAAAATTTTGCAAGCAAAGGAGATGACTTTGGGCTGAAAAAAACCTTATTCTTTAATGACTGTTAATTTATTAAATTAACAATCAAAGACTAATAGAACCTGCAGTGTGGGCAAGGGAAGAAAGTTATCAGTGCTTAAAATTAGCTTTTTAAAAAATGAACTAGAACTAGATGAATAGAATAATTGCAGGACTAGCGAAAGATTTTAAAGGCTTAGGAAGTTTTCTACGTGTAACAAATTTGCTATTTTTCTTTGCAGATCAAGATATTAAATCTGACGGCTTTACTTTGGAAACTTGTAAAATCATGGTTGATCTACTAGATGTATCCTTCAGTGTATGTTGTAATTTTTTTGTTGTTTAAGGCTCTATTAGAGAGAAAGCAAAATTGTGGATGGTCATTAAAGCTGTATGATGAAGATGAACCTGGTAAGAGAATGGTCAAGAGTTTATAGTGTACTTTTTGAGTGTCCTGCTTAATGAAATCCTTCTCATAGTTAAATTCTTCTGTACTTAATAGATATATGCTGCATCTTATCCCTTGAGTAAATGGATGGGAATTTTACCAGGTAGTGTCTGTCTGGAAAAGGCATACTGGGTCAGTGTTCCCTCTAATTTTTTGGGGGGGTGGGCGGAAAAATATAGTGTCTGAGCGGCAGTCCCTTTGGGACTGGGCGGCACAGAAATAATAAACAAACAAACAAACAAATAAATAAATAAAAACCCCACCCTGTTTTGCCTCAGAGAATTTCAAAATAAAATACTGTACTGTGTGTCTATAACAGTGAGCTCATAATAGGGCAACTCTATCAATATCAAAATGCCACTTAAATAGTTGAGCTAGTTTCAAACTAGATTTTGATTTTCTTTCTCTCTTCCTTACTCCCATTCTTTTTCTTTCTCTTTTTCTTCCTCTCTTTTTTCTATCTGTTTCTCTCTCTTCCTCTCTCTCTCCTTCCCTCTCACTCTTTCCCTCTCGGCTTCTGGGCAGGTTTGGAAAACTCTGAGTTGATGATGATTTTTAAGTGAGCGATTGCTCACTGCTCAGCTTAGAGGGAACTATGTACTGGGTAGCAAGATGTTCCACGCTGAACTGCCAAGATTCAGTTCAGATTGGGGCGGAATGTACATGTAAAAAGGATTTAAATTGAAGGGTGATATATGTATAGCTAGCATGTACATTAAGAAAAAAACATTTGGTAGCAAGACTAGGAGATCTTAGGCTAAGAGCTTGGAGATACACCTACCAAACAAACAAAATAATAGTGCTAAGCTATATGGAACATGAGTATGATCCTCATTCATTCTTTTTATGCTCATAAATAGAGAAGGATGCAACTAATTACTATACCTCTGCCTTTATTCACATGTGCAAATAATATTTTTGCCTATACCACATATAAAGTTTAAATCAGACAAACCCTACCTGGGCTGAAAAATTATCACTAGATGGCAGTAACAAAATACAGAAAATTGTAACAGGCCATCATCTCTTAGTGGGCCTGTATTTTTGAAACCCAAATTTGGCATACCTAATAAAATCAAAATTCTTTCTGGAGTTCCATTGTATTGTTCTCCTGCACACCCCATCCTGCAGTTTTTCTGTCCTGCAATTCTACTTCAGCTACCAAGATCATCTGCCTCTAATTACTCCACTTGCTTCGTTTGGGAACATCTTCCCCCCAAAAATGTATAACTGCCAGGCTTATTTATTTATGTAGGATTTGGCTGTCCATGTTGGAAATTTTTGAATCTGCAGTCTCAACAAATCTAGAAGTATCCAGTTATGAAAAGCTGACCTAATTTTTCTTTTCCAAGCATAAATCTGTATAGCTCCTTTTTCTTGCGTTTTTACCCTACTGTAATTGTTTTCCCCCCCTCCCTGTCCTTCTAAAATGTCAAATGTTAGATTATCAAATGTTAGATTATCCAAAGATACTTCACCAGAAGAGCCCTTCACTCCTCCACTCGAAACAGAATATCCTACGAAAGCAGACTATCAATCCTAGGTCTAGAAAGCTTAGAACTACGTCGCCTAAAACACGATCTAAGTATTGCCCACAAGATCATATGCTGCAACGTTCTACCTGTCAATGACTATTTCAGCTTCAATCGCAACAACACAAGAGCACGCAACAGATTCAAACTTAATATTAACCGTTGCAAACTTGACTGTAAAAAATATGACTTCAGCAACCGAGTTGTCGAAGCGTGGAACTCATTACCTGACTCAGTAGTGTCAACCCCTAACCCCCAACATTTTTCCCTTAGACTATCCACGATTGACCTCTCCAGGTTCCTTAGAGGTCAGTAAGGGGCATGCATAAGTGCACCAGTGTGCCTTCCGTCCCCTGTCCAATTGTCTCTCCTTATCTCATTTATCTTTTCTTCCTTTAAAATATGTTCACCTATACTTTTATATCTTTTCTTCTATTCTTTTCTTTTCTTTACTTATATTATTACATATCTTTCTCTTCAATGTGTATTATGTATTGGACAAAATAAATAAGTAAGTAAATAAATAAATGCTCCTTGGAGAAGAATTTTTTTTAACCATTGATATTCTATAACATTATGAATGTAGATGATGTTGGGTAAACATGCAATGAAACAATAATATAAGACAAAACAAATCAATTACATTATTCAGGTAGTCCGTCACTTACAACTAGTTGCTTAACAATTATTTGAAGTTACAACGGACCTGCCCAGAGTTACTTAGAAAACTGTTTTTAGAATTAAAAGAGTTGCACACATACCCCACAGCCATATGATTTGCATTTTGGGAACTTGGCAACTAGATCATTTGCAGCTTCCCGCAGTTTATGACTGTAATTTACTATTTATTGTGGGGGTTTGGCATTAACTTCCAGTTTCTGGTAAAAAAAACCTGCCTGTTGGGGAAACTGAATTTCCTTAATGACTGTTTTAAAAAAACAGTTGTAGCTTCAAATCTGAACATTTGATGCAAAAATACAAAAATACCTAAGCACCTCAGCTCTGGCTGCACATTTGATGCATCTTTATCCACTATGTACTCTCCATTCCAAGTTGCCCACACCTCAAATATAGAAAGTAAGGAAATGGTTAAATAAAAAGGTGTCTATCACATGCCTAGGCTTCTTTCTACAAAAGTAGCAAGTGTTTAGTAGAAGAGAGCGAATTTGGATCAACTAAGATTTTGCTTTGTAGACTGGGAGAATTATAGCCAAATAAAGTTCCTATGGCATGGGTGTCAAACTCGCAGGATCACATTGCTGTCATGTGATGTATTATAGAAACATAGAAACATAGAAACCTGACGGCAGAAAAAGACCTCATGGTCCATCTAGTCTGCCCTTATACTATTTTCTGTATTCTATCTTAGGATGGATATATGTTTATCCCAGGCATGTTTAAATTCAGTTACTGTGGATTCATCCATGTCTGCTGGAAGTTTGTTCCAAGGATCTACTACTCTTTCAGTAAAATAATATTTTCTCATGTTGCTTTTGATCTTTCCCCCAACTAACTTCAGATTGTGTCCCCTTGTTCTTGTGTTCACTTTCCTATTAAAAACACTTCCCTCCTGGACCCTTTAACATATTTAAATGTTTCGATCATTATGTTTTTTATCTGTTTAAATTGGAAATTTCTTTAACTAAAGCAGACTGATGGAAGTGGTAAACTGGGGCTGAAAGAATTCCACACACTTTGGACAAAGATTCAGAAATACCAGGTAAAAGTGGATCTTTAAATAAATCAATGTGGGAAATTTTGATTGCTTAAAATCTACTCTAGCAACTTGGATCCTGTAGCTTGGATGGGTTTCCTGGGACCACTTTTATTTATTTATTTATTTGATTTTATGCCGCCCTTCTCACAGGGCGGCTTACAACATGTTAGCAATAGCACTTTTTCTGAACAGAGCCAGCATATTGCCCCCACAATCCAGGTCCTCATTTAACCACCTCGGAAGGATGGAAGGCTGAATCAATCTTGAGCTAGTGATGAGATTTGAACCGCTGACCTACAGATCTACAGTCAGCTTCAGTGGCCTGCAGTACAGCACTCTACCTGCTGCGCCACCCCACCAATAATGCAGTGGTGGATTTCAAAATATTTCGCTACCGGTTTGGTGGGCATGGCTAGGTGTGGCATGTGACTAAGTGGGTGTGGCCAACTTGACATCACTCACATCCACGCCCATTCACATGACCCAATACCAAGCCATGCCCACAGGAAAAGGTAGGAAAATTTTGGGAATTTCCACTCATCTACCCCCCCCCCTTCGCCAGTCACCCCTGTTCCCCTCCTTTAGTGGCCTGGCTCTAGCCCCGCTTCCTCCATCACCACCCCCTCTTTGTTCTGGCTGATTACCTTCCGTGATGGCTGGTCCAGAGTCTGTAAGGCAAGTTTTTGGCGGCCCCCAGCCAGCTACCACAGTAGCAAAGCTGTTCTCAAAGAGGTGGCAGCTGACTGCAGGCCACTGAAAAGTACTGGAAGTCACAGAAAAAGCACCTGCTGTATTGTCGCCACCATGTTATTTGTGCATGTGCATCCCATTGGCCTTGCAACGCAATGGGATGGGCGTGCATGAAGAACATGGTGGTGACAAACATGGCTAGTGGACCGAGCAAGCGGCAACCAGGGGACAAGTTCGGGGACATGGGCAGCCAGACATCACTACCGGTTCGGTGACCTTGGCCAAATTTCGAAGGGTTCACGCGAACCAGTGCAAACTGGCTGAATACTGCCTCTGCAATAGTGTCGTTAATATCAAGCAAAATACATTGTTGCTCTGAGTGCATGAAATTTAAGTAGTGTTGGCTTTTACACTGGAAAGTACAACTTGTTTATTTACAGGGGAATTCTGGGAGTTGAAGTCCACACATCTTCAAGCTGCCAGGGTTGAGAAATACTGACTTAAATATTATTCCATCAAATTTATAGGGCCCATGATTAATTCTCCAGAAGAACACTTATTTTAATTTTATCAGGTGAAAAATGTGTATGTGCAACTAAAAGGGGCTAGCTGCATATATATTTTTTCCTTTAGATAATGCAGTATTTTTAATAGGGAAAAATGTCCTTTTTTTCTATATTCTGTAGAAAATTTATCGGGATATGGATGTAGATCGTTCCGGCACCATGAATTCCTATGAGATGCGGAAAGCCTTGGAGCAAGCAGGTACTTTTAGAATCAAAGTAGAGCTCACCAAAGACTAATGATTAAGGCCCAATATATTATAGCCTCCTGCATCGTAGCTGCTTCCAGACGTGGTCCTGAAAAGTTACAATACCCCAGAAGTAGAATAACGTTTGTTTGTTTGTTTGTTTGTTTGTTTGTTTGGTTGGTTGGTTGGTTGGTTGGTTGGTTGGTTGGTTGGTTGGTTGGTTGGTTGGTTGGTTGGTTGGTTAGTTAGTCCAAAACATGATGAGGGTTACAGAGGATTTACTCATAGTAAAATATATCAATGAAAGAATATGAGAAAAAATATAGGAATAAAATAAATCAATGAAAGAGTAGAGGAAAAGATATAGGACTAGAGATAAAGAAATATACAGACATTTAGGAGAGACAATAGTACAGGGGACAGAAGGCACACCCCTTACTGACCTCTTAGGAATCTGGAGAGGTCAACCGTGGATAGTCTAAGAGTAAAATATTGGGGGTTAGGGGATGACACTACAGAGTCGAGTAATGAGTTTCACACCTCAACAACTCGATTGCTAAAGTCGTATTTTATACAGTCAAGTTTGGAGCGGTTAATATTAAGTTTGAATCTGTTGTGTGCTCTTGTGTTGTGGTTGAAGCTGAAGTAGTCATTGACAGGGAGGGCGTTGCAGCATATAATCTTGTGGGCAATACTTAGATCATGTTTAAGGCGTTGCAGTTCCAAGCTTTCTAGACCTAGGATAGTAAGTCTAGTTTCATAGGGTATTCTGTTTCGAGTGGAGGAGTGAAGGGCTCTTTACTCCTCCACTTTTCTCAGATTTCCCCAATCCTCCAGACTGTTTTTTTATTACCTCCACATATCCTACCATGCCAGTGGGTGCCCTTTCTAAGAATGACAGGAAGCATAATCCACACAATTAGAAAACACTTAATTGGGTAAGGCTGGAAAAAACAATTCCAACACTTGAGAAAGGGTTGTAGCAGTATTGAAACTTCTGCTTATGTGATCAGAATATTTACCTTAATATATTAAAAAGTTTTCAAGCATTTTACAGTAGCTCCTTCTTGCTTTGTATTCCGCTACACCAAGGTTGCATCTGTAGCAATTACAACTTTTGCTTGTATTTCAGGATTTAAGCTGGATTGCCAATTGCATCAAGTCATTGTAGCCCGTTTTGCTGATGAGCAGCTGATCATTGATTTTGATAACTTCGTTAGATGCTTGATTCGACTGGAGACTTTGTTCAGTGAGTATCTTTAATTTAGGCTGGTGATCTTAAAAAAATGCTTTTGTTTCCTTTTGACTTTACTGAATTCCAAATAGGCAATTTGAACTGCTTCCTCGCAACAAGATTTGTAGCAATAAAGTGCATGTGTGGATCATGCGCAATTCTTAAAATATAAAAGGGCTCTTTGCGAAAATAAATAAACTGACTTCCTGTCTTTAACTAACAGGTGGTAATTATTTATGAAACTGAACAATGCTTTACATTCCCATAATTACACATCTAAGCTTAATTACAGACTTTTATAGGGGCAGGTCTAATAGCCAAGTGTAGTAATTTTCTCCCTTGTTTCTCTTGATGAAATAGTATTTGCTGCTTTTTCCTTTCCTGGGAGAAACTGATGAACCTTATTAATTCAAACTCATTTTTTTATCCCCTTGTAGAGATATTTAAGAAACTGGATACTGAGAAAACAGGAACAATACAGATGAATCTGGACACCGTAAGTTAGCAAGTCAAAATCTAATGGAGGAAAAGCTCCTTTTTGTGTTTGCTAGTTTAAAACAATTTGAGTGTGCATATTTTTTACATATCATCAGGCACGGGAAATCTAACTAAATATCTAGTTCATAGATATGCAACGTTTCTTTGTTGGTTCATTAAAGTTGCTAGGGACTAAAAACACAAAGCAGGAAATTTTGAAAAACACTAAGGTAGCATTTTCCATGCAGCTGTAGCTGACATATGACAGGCTATGCCTCAGGAGAACAGACTGCTATAATTAAGCCTTGCAGCATGAGAAACTCATAAAAACTCATGTTTTCTTTCTGTGCTTGCCTACACAGATCCCATAAACAGATAATGCTTACAGGTTTTAATTAATTATATTAAGGGAATATTAATATTCAACTCACTATATTAAAATAATTCTGGACTACACTCTATCCTCCATAAGTCAAACTTGTTCATTAAATATTTCACATACTTTTCTTCTTGATAAAAACAATGTTTTGGCAGATATAGAAACCACTCAGCCTTTCTGCAGCCCTAAAAGCAGAACCATGAATTTTTTTTCATGGCTGCTCTTTAAGCAGAGTCTTATTCATAAATGCACCAGCGACAATGCAGCATTTCAGCAGACTCGGGAAGGAAATGACAGCATTTGATAGCATGGATATATCTCGTGCATTCTTAATTTAACTTGGAAATATGCAGAACCCAATACATATCATTATCCTGAACACTGCAGATCTTTTAAAATGCTATAATTCATTGTGTAGTATCAAGATATTTATTTTACTTGAACACAAAAGAGTAGATGACAAAGAATGTAGAAAATAATATAAATCATCTGGAGAACAACTTAATTGTGCAGCTATTAGCTGCTTTGCTCAAACATTTTGTACCAGAAAGTTACTGCTCTGTCAAAAAATATATACTCAAACTCTCTCCTGAGCCATGTTCAGAGTTTTCATAGATTAAGAAACTAACACAATTATTTTACCTAGCAAAGGAAGGCAACCTACCATCCTATATATACTGTATGTTAAAACATCAACCCCAGCTGTCCTTCTACGGTAGCCAGTAGGAAAGCATTATGAGAGATTGCTAATCTATGGTATAAAATGAACAATCTGCAAAATATCAGCATTTATAAATATAAATCAGAGGAATTCATATGTAGGATTTGGGGCTTTTATGAAATGTAGAGGTTTTCTGGCTATTGTGTTGTACACAGATCCAGGCAGAAAAGTACTTAATTCTCCCTATAAAGCAATGCTAGTCAAATTTGTGTGTCAAGTTTGCTTAGTTGACTAAGCTTTTTTCTACAAAGAATTTATTTTTGGGAGGGAGCAAACAAATTTTATCTAAATGGCCATATACAGTATTTGTTTCAGGATGTTTATAGCATGTTTTTCCTTCTCTTCCACAGTGGTTGTGCTTTACTACCATATGAGAAAGCAATGAAAAAATGGCGAAAAATTCTCTTGGGAATAAACCTGGAACATTTTTTAAAAAGGCTTATTATACATCTTGTACTTATTATAAAGCTGCTAAAGGAGAGAGTACTGAAAATACATAGCGACTACAAAACAATCTCAATATATTAACTGTAACTTTTTTATGTAATACTATATTTGTTTAAACTCTTCCAGGTTTGCCATAAGTAGATTTCTAGCCGTTGTGATTCTATTATTTCTAAGAATATTGGGAATGGCTGCATTTTCTATTAGAAATTGGCTTCATATTACAGATTATTTTAACCAACTGAAATCTGATTCATCAGTAAAAAATGCTTTTTCTCTTTTCTCTCTATTGTTCAAATTAATTCCACATTTTGAGCATTTTCAGGAAAAGGTTTTTTTTAAAAAAAAATCTAACAGTGTAACTTGAATGTAAGTTAGAAAGGTTGCATTCATCATACAACAAATCTATAGTAAACCTTAGCTAATGCTTATTTGCAATGCAGTAAAACTCATAAAATCTGTTTCACTTACCATATTTGCAGTGCAATTACGTACTTGTTTTCACTAATTACATAACAATACTAATAGTTTCTAATTTTTCTAATGTCTCTAATTTTTTAAAAATAATTTTTAATCTGTCACTTGGCTGTAACTTCAAGTTCTGGACATCAATGTCATTCACTCATTCCCACTGTAACTTCAAATGATTGCTAAACGAGGACTACAACTATAACACACAGTATTTATTTAGTTAACAATGATTAATCATCAAGTGTAAGAATGCATTTTCTGTATATGAATATTCCCATAAAGTGACTTATCATATACATGTGTGTATATTTATTTATTTTTATTATTTTATTTTATTTATTGGATTTATATGCCGCCCCTCTCCGCAGACTCGGGGCGGCTAACAACAGTAATAAAACAGCATATAATAATAATCCAATACTAAAAACAGTTAAAAACCCATTATTATAAAAAGCAAACATACATACACATATACCATGCATAAAATTGTAGAGGCCTAGGGGAAAGAGTATCTCAATTCCCCCATGCCTGGCGGCAGAGGTGGAATTTTATGAAAGGCAAGGAGGGTGGGGGCAATTCTAATCTCTGGGGGGAGTTGGTTCCAGAGGGCCGGGGCCGCCACAGAGAAGGCTCTTCCCCTGGGTCCTGCCAAGTGACATTGTTTAGTTGACAGGACCCGGAGAAGACCCACTCTGTGGGACCTAACTGGTCACTGGGATTCGTGCAGCAGAAGGCGGTCCCTGAGATAATCTGGTCTTGTGCCATGAAGGGCTTTATAGGTCATAACCAACAGTTTGAATTGTGATCGGAAACTGCAACCAATGCAGACTGCGGAGTGTTGGTGTAACAAGGGCATATTTGGGAAAGCCCATGATTGCTCTCGCAGCTGCATTCTGCACGATCTGAAGTTTCCGAACACTTTTCAATGGTAGCCCCATGTAGAGAGCGTTACAGTAGTCGAGCCTCAAGGTGATGAGGGCATGAGTGACTGTGAGCAGTGACTCCCGGTCCAAATAGGGCTGCAACTGGTGCACCAGGCAAACCTGGGCAAACGCACAATTGTTGTACAAACTCATCAGACTTCATCTTTGTCACTGCCAACACCTATTTTTGTTTCTAAAGCTTAATGAAAAAAATTAATTTCCAAAGGAGTAAGGGCCATAGGTTGCTTGATGCAGCTGGGGAGATTATCATAATTCAAGAAGATGTGATCTTGTCAATAATAGATATAAAGCAATTTTAAAACAAACCATTTCCTTTTTCAGATAACTTCCTTCTCTTATACCCCCACACAACCCTCTATAAATCTAATTGGTCAGGATAAAGTAATAGAACTTAAATGTCAAAAGCAATGTCATTTTTATAGTTTACAGGTCACAGAAAAATATCCCCGATAACCAAGAAATGCTGACAACATTGAGAGTCATAAATTTTAATCTTTATTGTGCTCACCTCAGCACATAGAGAACAGTTCAATGACAGGAGCACTGAGTATTCAAAGAGTAAAAACAAACTGGTATATTTTGAAGCATATGTTTAATCACAGTTAGGGAAAAGATACTTGTAACAAAATTTGTGAGATGCAAAAACTGGCTTTTCTACATTTAATACCAAAGTTACAAACATATTGTTTGTAAGGAAGAAAAGGGACAACCCACATAAGCTACATCACATGTGACATATTTCAAATACTTTGGAATCCTAAAATGCTACTGTACTTAAAATTATTGCTCAAGGAACTGCTTTAGATTCCTTAATTCAACACATTTCATGACATTTCATCCTATTGGCATTGCTACTAAGACATTTTAAAGCACAATATTACTAGTTTCTATATGAAAAGGTTACCTGACTTAACATTGCTCTGTTTCGACAGAATGGAATGAAAAAAGGTTTAAGAGAGACTGTCTGGAGCAACTGTTGGGTTCTATCTTACTAATAAGTTACAAAAGGGGGTGGAAAGAAAGCTACTGTAGAAGCAGAGAAGGCAGCGATTGACCATCGGGTCTAATTTGCCTAAAGGAAATTGCTTGAGAAAATATCATTGTAGAATTTCATCTATAATTTTTATCCTTCATATGTTTTCAAGGTATATTCAGCCTTGCTTTTATATCACATTATTACCAAAGAAAGTCTCACAGATGCATTTCTGCAGATGAAAAGGAAAACATCCTGCAGTTAATACTTCATAAAATTGCTTCTAACATTTTCATGCCAAGGTTCTTTGCCTTGGCTTAATCCTTGGGTATAGCTGTAAAAAGAGAAAAGAGAGATTGTTGTCTCGAATACACAAGTCAAGACACACAGTAATTATTTTATGACATACCTGAGATGTTCTCCATGAAGCTTTTTTAAGAGCAATATGTACTGTATGTACAGACACACAAAGGTAAAAGTTTCCCCTTGTCCAATTGTATCCAACTGTAGGGGTGTGTGTGCTCATTTCTGTTTCTTAGCTGAGGGACCCAGTGTTGTCTAAAGACATTTCCGTGGTCCTGTGGCCAGTGTACCCAGCGCTGTCATTTTTACACTGACAAGTTCAGCATCTTTAATCCCTGAGCCATCATATAGACCACCAAAATCATGTCAAAATTAGGGAGGAAAGAGTGAACTAGAAAGACTCTACAACATCTTTTGGGTTCATTTTGAGGAATAATTAAGATCTCAGTAAAAAGATTTGATTCAGGTCCTGCATTTTGGGATTCTTTTTAAAATACATTATTTGTTCCTCTCATAGGTTCCCCAGTTCTCTAAAACACTATGTAATATAATTCTGAAATTCATCCTACCTACATTCCAAGAAGCCAAAATATACCATTAGGAAGCTTCTTTATGAACTCTGGCTTGAAATAGATCTTTATGAAATCAATTTCAGCCACAGAAAAGGAGCTGCCATAAGTTAAGAGACTGCTGATTTTACAACATTGCTAAATATTGAACACCCATGACTTTAAAATAAATCATGATGGCATCCTGATTTAACTTGCAGGGAATTCTGACAATTTGGAAAGTGAGGAAGACCACTAACATAGCCAAATCATTTGTGCAAAGGATATACTGCTATCAATCGATATTAAGAAGCAATTGCAACTATTTCAACCTACCCCAAGCAAGTTCCGTGGCACGTAGCCTTCTTTGTCACTTAGCTGAGCCCACCACCATTCTATTTCTTCTTCATCTTCCCGGCGAAGGACAGTCATGCAATCTCCTCCTTTAATGGATAGCTCATCCTCATTCTGAGCCTCATAATTCCAGAGAGCATAAACTACTCCTTTGTTCATTATACCCATTTTTTCTTGCACTCCTGCAACACAAAACACACACACAAATATCAGACCAAGTTGTCATAACAAAAATGTATTCCATAAGAATGCTGACTAGCACGTAAATTCTTAACCAAGTGAAACAAGCCAAAAGTCACAGAAATACAGCAAATATAGTTTGTGTAAGAATGTTCAAGCCATTATAGGAGCAGCATTAACATAAATACCTTCTCTGGATGAATGTAAGAGTGACACAAAGTGGAAAAATAATTCTACCTGCAATGCTTGTGAAGATGCATTTCTTAAAATAACTATTGAGAATTTTACATAAAGTAAGCTAAAATCCAAAGAAAAATAAACAAAAGTTATGAAATATAGCACAACGACGTTCAACCTTTTGTTCAAAAGATAATTACAATCTTATAATCATGTTATATATTATACAATTCTCTTCAACCCCTTAGACATCTTTTTCAATGCAATTTTCATAGCAGTTTTTTCTTTTAGCAAAAAATGTAAGTTTTCCAGTGGGCATGTGAAGATACTATCTGAAGTAATAACTAAACACAAATTGTGCTATTGCTTCTATCAAATATCCCCATCTCTGTTATACGTGAAAGCATAAGTGTTTCAATGCTTTGATTTCTGATGTTTCCTTTATTCAAAAGAAAACTAGAAAAATAAAATGAATTTTCATAAATAACAAAACTACTAGAAATTAAGGGATGGAAAAATAGATAAGACTTTGTAAGAGTTTAGACAGCTAAAAATATCTGTATGAATTATTTAAATTCAGTTAAGATTTCCTGAAGAATGTGCAAAAGGCTTTGAATTAAGATAGCTTACACTGTTTCAAACTTTAAACATTCAATTTGAAACACACACACTCTTCCCCGTAAGCTCTTTGCAACCAAAATATTAGAAGTATTATCCACGGATATCGTCTATTATTTCTCTGCTATCAAACAAAAAAGCTTCTCTAGTTCTCCTGTTTCTCTTAGATATGAAGTGAAAGTCAAGAAGGTCGTTCCATTCTTCAATTCATGAAGAAACAACAACAAACAGCATAAGCAAGTGTACACAGATAAAATCTAATTCAATTATATAACAAAAGAATTACTCTGCAATTAATAAAACTCCACACAAACATTAAAATCAAAGAAGAATTGAAGACAATGTATGATGCAATAAATTAATTTCAATTGAAAATAAAAACAAAACAAATTTATTTTTCATGAAAAAAGAAGCAAATGATCTCTACAAGCAAGGAAATTTCAGAGAAAAACCAGCCTATAAGAGGAAAAAGTCACATCTTCAAAGACAGTGAGCATCAAGTCACCTATTAAGAAGTAGTAAACATGGGAACAGGTCTACAGTGAAATTTGGGATTAGGGAATAGAACCACATAATGCTTTTCATTTGGTGCCACAACATAAAACTTTCACAGAACTTCGGATGTATGGACATGCTGTTTTCTAGAGCTTGAATCTTCTAGACCAGTGTTACCCAACCTTGGCCACTTGAAGATATCTGGACTTCAATTCCCAGAATTCCCCAGGCAGCGTTCTTCAACTCCCAGAATTCCCCAGGCAGGTTGGGAAACACTGTTCTAGACATAAAAGAGGAAATCGGGTGGTGGGGGTAAATACTGCTCTAAGGAAGCCCATTTTGGGCGCATACCATAAAGAAACTGGGAACACTGAGTATAGCCTTCTTCCATTTCTTCACACTTGTCTGCTGCGGTCTGCAAGTCACTATATGTTGCGGCGAATACAGCAGCACCCGATTCCACTAGAAATTTGCACACCTGGACATTATTGCAAGATGCTGCACAATGCAGGGGCGTCCTAAATATCACAAAGAGAGAGAAAACGAGAGAAAAGAAGCAATGTTTTGAATCACTTTCCAGAAATACCCAGATTGATGGATACTTGGTACCTGCTTTTTGGAACATCTTCCTCCTGGAGATTAGGTTAGCCTCACCCCCAGTGCCTTTTCGGATATGGCTATGCCACTAGGTAATATGTGAGAATCCACGAGAAAGTTGTATTCGTGGCTGAGAATTCCTCCCCCCTCCCACTCCTTTGAGTGCAAAGTGGTATTCATTGTTTTTTTCCGGGACCGCCTTCTGCTGCACGAATCCCAGCGACCAGTTAGGTCCCACAGAGTGGGTCTTCTCCGGGTCCCGTCAACTAAACAATGCCGCTTGGCGGGACTCGGGGGAAGAGCCTTCTCTGTGGCGGCCCCGGCCCTCTGGAACCAACTCCCCCCAAAGATTAGAATTGCCCCCACCCTCCTTGCCTTTCGTAAGCTACTTAAAACCCACCTCTGCTGCCAGGCATGGGGGAACTGAAATACTCTTTCCCCCTAGGCCGTTACAATCTTATGCATGGTATGTCTGTATGTCTGTTTGCTTTTTATTATAATGGGTTTTTAATTGTTTTTAGTATTGGATTATTATTATATGCTGTCTTATTATTGCTGTTAGCCGCCCCGAGTCTTTGGAGAGTGGCGGCATACATATCCAATAAATAAATTAAATAAATAAATAAATAAATTGTGATTATTACTACTATTGTATGTTTTTAACTGCTGTTCCCTTTTCATAACTCATAAGGTTAAATGGTTACTATTTACCTTTAAATAAATCTACTGTCATATGAAAAATTAATATTAGCATTAAGTGTTAATGGTTCCTATAGCTTCTGAAACCTTTACTACTAACAACAGCAATTCCCCAAAGTTGCTTTCTGAAAGCCGTATTGTTTCTATCGCCGTCTCTAAGAAGCAGGAAAATTATTATTTCTTTTCTCAGGCAGAGATATTGAAATGGTTATATAGAACCAGTGATTTTCAACCTTTCTTGAGCCGCGGCACATTTTTTACATTTACAAAATCCTGGGGCACACCACCAACCAAAATGACCCAAAATGACACTATAATGCAGTACATATTATACATATAGTTAATAATATAGTTTCTAAATGTATTTATACTCACTTAGTGAGAAACCTGGGCTTGTTTCAATGAACACAAAAGGGATATCCTGGCAGGAATGGTAGTTTGGGGACCTATGTTTAATTTCACCATGGCACACCTGACTATGTGCCGCGGCACATTGGTTGAAAAACCAATGATATAGACCATCATG
This sequence comes from Erythrolamprus reginae, assembly GCF_031021105.1. Lineage (NCBI taxonomy): Eukaryota > Metazoa > Chordata > Lepidosauria > Squamata > Dipsadidae > Erythrolamprus > Erythrolamprus reginae. The sequence goes on along the minus strand of NC_091950.1, from coordinate 359,374,232 downwards.
TATCTACTAGATATCGCATGGTGGAAAGTTCCATTAAGGTAACTTACTTATGTTAATTCAAAATTCCAAAGAGCATCCTTACCATCCATCACTATCTGCAGCATTTACATTTACACCAAACTGTACCAAAAATTTCACAATCTCTGAGTGACCAGCACAGACAGCATTGTGAAGTGCTGTAATGCCTTCATCATTGGGCAAACTGGGATCTTCAACCTGCGCAGGAAAAAAGAAGAAGAAAAAGAAAAGGGGGATGCTAAATATGCTTCCCATTATGCCAAGTATCATATACAGTGCAGTGTTCCCTCGATTTTCGTGGGGGATGCGTTCCGAGACTGCCCGCAAAAGTCAATTTTCCGCGAAGTAGAGATGCGGAAGTAAATACAGTGATCCCTCGATTTTCGCGATCTCGATCTTCGCGAAACGCTATATCGCGATTTTTCCCACCCGATGACATCACTCTCTTCCTTTCTCATCTTTCTTTCTCTCTCTCTTTCTCTATCTTGCTTCTTCCTCTCTCACACTCTCTTCCTCCCTCTCTCATCTCTTTCTTTCCTTCTCTCTCTTTCTCTATCTTTCCCCCTCTTGCTCTCGAGCGGCGGGCGGCGGGCGAGCGGTGGGCGGGCAGCAGCGAGGAGCCGAAGATCGGGGTTTCCCCTTTGCGTGGGCGGCGGGGAAACCCCGATCTTCGGCTCCTCGCTGCTGCGGCGCTGCCGAGCAGATCAGCTGCTGGGCGGCCGAAGAAACCTTCCGTGGGTCTTCCCCGCCGCCCACACAAAGGGGAAACCCCGATCTTCGGCTCCTCGCTGTTGCGGCGCTGCCGAGCAGATCAGCTGCTGGGTGGCCGAAGAAACCTTCCCTGGGTCTTCCCCGCCGCCCACGCAAACTCCACCATCTGCGCATGCGCGGCCATGGAAAAAGGGCGCGCATGCGCAGATGGTGTTTTTACTTCCGCACCACTATATCGTGAAAAATCGAGTATCGCGAGCAGTCTTGGAACGTAACCCTCGCGATACTCGAGGGATCACTGTACACTATTTTTGGCTATGAACAGTATCACAAGCCTTCCCTTAACACTTTAAGCCCCTAAATTGCAATTTCCCATTCCCTTAGCAACCATTTAGATTATTACTCACCATGTTTATTTATTAAAGTTTATTTAAAAAAATATTTATTAAAGGCAGATGAAAGTTTGACGATGACATATGACGTCATCGGGCGGGAAAAACCGTGGTATAGGTAAAAAACCCGTGAAGTATTTTTTAATCAATATATTTGAAAAACCGTGGTATAGACTTTTCACGAAGTTCAAACCCGCAAAAATCGAGGGAACACTGTATTGTACCATTTCTTAGATTGAATAACATCTGAAACTCTTTAGGAGTACTGATCTCATATTCCATCCCTGAAAGCTGCTATAACACACCGCAGTACTAAATGCAGGTCAAGTCCAAGGGAACATGGAATTTGTACCTCGTAAATAATCCGCTGTACAAGGTCAAATTCCCCCTCAAGGGATGAATCTAGAAGCAAAGCAAGTGGATTGAATTTTACTCGCATTCGGTGACCAATCCTGTCTGAGTCAATTTTGCGCAGGTTTGTCCGCTTGCCCTAGAGAAAAGAAAACAATGGTAACATAGGAGCTTTTTCACTTAAAATAAAAACAATTTTAGTTAATTGCATTGGCAGTTCTGTGTTAGCAAAAATTTCAGAAGAGAAGGATTTAGGGGTAGTGATTTCTGACAGTCTCAAAATGGGTGAGCAGTGTCAGGCGGTAGGAAAAGCAAGTAGGATGCTTGGCTGCATAGCTAGAGGTATAACAAGCAGGACGAGGGAGATTGTGATCCCCTTATATAGGGCGCTGGTGAGACCACATTTGGAATACTGTGTTCAGTTCTGGAGGTGTCACCTACAAAAAGATATTGACAAAATTGAACAGGTCCAAAGACGGGCTACAAGAATGGTGGAAGGTCTTAAGCATAAAACGTATCAGGAAAGACTTAATGAACTCAATCTGTATAGTCTGGAGGACAGAAGGAAAAGGGGGGACATGATCGAAACATTTAAATATGTTAAAGAGTTAAATAAGGTCCAGGAGGGAAGTGTTTTTAATAGGAAAGTGAACACAAGAACAAGGGGACACAATCTGAGGTTAGTTGGGGGAAAGATCAAAAGCAACATGAGAAAATATTATTTTACTGAAAGAGTAGTAGATCCTTGGAACAAACTTCCAGCAGACGTGGTTAGTAAATCCACAGTAACTGAATTTAAACATGCCTGGGATAAACATACTGTATATCCATTGTAAGATAAAATACAGGAAATAGTTTAAGGGCAGACTAGATGGACCATGAGGTCTTTTTCTGCCATCAGTTTTCTATGTTTCTATGTTTCTAATTTCAATGTGATGGAAATTGAAAAAAATAATGTTATGTGACCAATTATTGCATCATATTAAAAGTTACAATTTCTTAACAGACATACTCAAGTTTAAAAAACCAACAACTTTGAATAGACTAAGCAATATATATTTCATTCTAGTAAGTCCTGAAAATAGATCATCTCCAAATCTGCCCCCTGTTGTCTTAGATATGATTAATTTCAGGAAAGGATCAGGCGTTGCCTCCAAAACATTTCTTTAACTCATTCAAGGATTTTCCTGATCCAATACGGCTATATATGAGCCCTGGAACCACTGCAACCTCTTTAAGGAACAGCTTAAAAGAAGTTAAAAAGAGACTATTCTTTGAAGCATGTTTGTAAATCATTAGAACTCAACAGTGCAGTCAGTAAAAAGTTTATCAGATGATGCAGGATGGGATGAGGCAACCACAGGCAGAAATAAAGGCGCTACAAAGCAGCAGATCGTGGAATGTCCCAAAGATCACTTAAATAGGACTTTGGTGTAGTTAAAATCTCCAAACAAACAAAGGATAGGATCTTTCTAGTATCAAAAATAGTGTCTGGCTTGAAAAATAGTATGGTGCTACATCGAAAGCAAGTAACACAATTATTAGCATTATACGCATTAGTTATTTCCCAAGTGGGAAAGATTTCACCACAATATATGATTGTACACAAAGATTGGTTGCTAAAACATCATCACTAAAGCAAAAACTAAATATTAACATTTAAGAATGGAAGCAGACAAGTGACATCATAGAGTAACTACTGGGAAAAGGTTTTTTTTTAAGGGAGGTTAAATCAATACTTTAAAAGACTAATCTGATAAGTAAAGACTGAGGAAGGCTAACATGAGGGAGAGGCTCGGCAGTTTTAAAAATTCAAATATTTGAGCCTAGAACACAAATATAATGTGTACCATCTAGATAAAATGAGTGAATAGCTGCCACTGAGCAAATAATAATTCGAAACTATAAAAACATCAGTGACATCAGAATAAGTTGAAAGGGTAGAACGTAACACCAATAGCCTTGTCTCCTTCACTTTGTTTTCTTTTACAATCAATAGAATGTTATGATGTAGAATATCCTAACAGGGTTTGTTTGCAGCTTAGCAAAAATATGCAAATAATTAAACTAAAGCATTGTGACAGATAAGTATTAAGTATATCCTGATGCTAGCAGTAACTCAGCAAGCTACCCAAGTTGTATGTATTTCTAAAGTGTTGCGTATGTTATAACATATATTGTACAAAACTATTCCACAGTGAATGTTTAAACATTGTTAGTTGATGGCAAATTGAAGCATCAGTGAAGAGAGAGCAAGAGAATGGATACTATCGGAGAGGAAGAAATTTAGTAAACTGATTTGATTTTTAAATGCTACAATGGTCTCTCTAAATTGGCAGACTATACACATATCAATGTAACATTCTTGCCAAGAGTTCATAAATGGTTTGTCATTGTCTACTTCTTAGGCTGAGAGTATGTGACTGGCTCAAAGTCACCAGCAGGTGTTATGCCCAAAGCGGGACTAGAGCAGTGATGGCGAACCTTTTTTTCTTCAATTCAATGCCTGGGGAGGGCCCTCTGGAGACTGGAAACGGCCCTGTTCCCCAACTTCTGGTTTCCTAACTTCACCCTCCCCAGGCTCCAAAGTCTTCCCTGGAGTGGAGGAGGATAAAAACACCCTCCCCCATCTTCCCAGAGGCTCTTTGGAAGCCCAAAATGCCCTCTCAGAGCCTCTGTGCAAGCCATAAATCTGCTGACTGGCACAGACATGTATATTGGACCTGAGCTAGGGCAAAGGCTTGTGTGCCAGCAGATATGGCTCCGTGCCATACTCTCCTTGCCTTCTGAAAAAGTTTAAAAACTCATCTTTGCCGCCAGGCCTGGGGTTCCTTAGACCTTCCACCCTGACCAATGAATGCTTAGTTTGACTGCTGAATGAATGATATTGATAGTTTTTAATTAGAATTTTAAGATTGTTTTTTAAGGTATAATTGGATAGTTATTATTGTTTTCTGTTTTTTTCTGTACATGCTGTGAGCCGCCTCGAGTCCTCGGAGAGGGGCAGCATACAAATCCAATTAAATCTAAATCTAAATCTATTATCAATGGACTAGACTCTCCTCATTTTTAGCCTGATGTCTTAACCACTACACCAAACTGGCTCTCTACTTCTTATTGTACAACACAGATTATCATGAAGGCATCCGATTATCACAAACTTCATAAACATTTCAAAATAAGGTATTGGCCACATTACTTTTTTACAACAGAGATATTTAACTGATATGTATTCCACAGAATGCAGTAGTGCAGGCTACTTCTGCTGACTGTCAGCTGACTGCAATTTGGCACTTTAAATCTCACCAGGCTCAAGGTTGACTCAGCCTTCCATCCTTCTGAGATCGATAAAATGAGGACCCATATTGTTGGGGGCAATATGCTGACTCTGTAAACCACTTAGAAGGGCTATAAAGCATTGTGAAGCAGTATATGAGTGCTATTGCTACTTTAACATAATAGCCACTATACACTATTTTACCATATTGATCTGTCATTTCAGTTTGAACAGGGCTTTCAATAAATGAAGTCTGAAGATATTGCATAGCAGCAAAGTATATCTAGCAATCAATACAGCTGAATTACCTTGAAGAGAGTTATACACTGCAAACGTGACACAATAAATCACTTTACTTGATAAGTGTCAAAATTATTGTAGTGTGTTTTACTTACAGGTGGTAAAGAAAATTGTCCAGTGACTTCAGGAGGTTGCATATTGAATGAGTCCTCTCCCAAGTTCTCTGGTTCTCCTGAAGGATATGGAGGTGGTGGGTAGGGAGGATACTCTTCCATGTATATGTCAACAGGCAAAGGCTCATCTAAACTTGGCTCTTCCATTTCAGGCTGAATGAGAGAAGTGATGTCAGAGGTTCCCTCAAGAACACTATCTAGCCCTGGTGACGGCAGAGAATTAATATTGGAATCAGAATTTGGGCTTTCTGCTTCCTCTGAAATTGTTGGCTCAGGTGGAGCAGGAATCACTTCTTTGACCATCTCTAAGTTTAAGTAAGGATTGGGGATTTCTGTTGAGATTTCGTTAACTGTAGCGGAAGTTTGCTTTGGTGGATATGATGGGGCGGAAATGGTCTCCATCGCAGCCAGAGTTGTCCTCTGGTACAATAATTTCTGAATGTTGGGCCCGTTAGGACCTTCTGGCTCAGTAATAGAACTACGTTTCTTCAGTGGCCTTGGTGCATTAGACAGCTTCTTCCGCAGGGCCTCCAGATCGGCATCACTTTGATTTCGGTATGGATTTGACAAGAAAGGCAAAAGCTTGGTTGGGCTGAGTGGGCGAGGAATACGTTCCGTTTCATTATTTTCACCGGCCGAAATTGTAGATTCCATTTCAGGCTCTGGACTAGATGGCTTGCCTTGTGTATTTGAATAATTATTGTCCACCTGCTGCTGTTGGTTTGGGACACCAGCTGCAGCAATAACTGGCTTTCCATATACTAAGAAGCAATTCAGAAAGAAAACCATAAACATTTGCTCCAACACCCACCCACCCCAAACAAATGCACTATGTATACAGTCAACCAATTCAATTTATATCAAAACGATTAAAATCACTGACTACTCCAATCAGCTATGCAAAGATCTCATTCATTATATCTTTCGGAAATACAATGGAGCATGAAGGATTTTTTTTACAGTTCTTATTATTTTTCTTTTTAAGTTTAAGCACTGGCAGTGTAGTCTATAACTGAAATAGAGGGGGGAAATGAGGTATTGGAGGTTTTTTGGCAATTACACTGCAACATGACTTACATTTTAATATTGCCAATAAAAACAACTTTTCTCTTAAGCAGTGCTTCAAGTACTTGGACTGGAAATGTCAACAGATTATGTACATAGTTTAATTAGACAGTTGCCAAACAAACCTTGGAGCATCAGTCAATCAGAATTAATAGTCTTCAATATTGGGCTCAGCCAAACTTATTCATGCTTAATGCAGACCCACTGTAACCTGTGGAATGTAACCATGACTAACATATCCCACTGATTACAATGGGTACTTAAGCACAATTAAATCCAGAGCCATCATATTTAACATATTGCACTTAAGAAAATGTACATATTTCTCTAGTAAAAAGAGAAGCTATTGTAGCTTAAATTATACTATTCCAACTCAACATCTAAATATCCAAATCAAAATGTGAATGAACTTCAATCCATCTTGACAATTAACAAAATGGGTTCCACAAAAACACAGCTTAGTCAGTTGCAGGCTAAAAGAGAATACATATTTTTCTAGCCTGCCTTAGTCCAGAAAAGGAGAAATTTAATATAAATTGCAGCTTCCTATTCCTTCATTGTCATTCTGAAGGAATTTGAGGTATGTGCATTTGATAGCACATCTAGCTCTTCAGCCCTCCCCCTCCTCAGTTTGTGGTTAGCTATTTCTTCATATTTCATAGATGTCGTTGTATCTAAATAGAACCTATTTGGATTCAACTGAATATGTAAGTAATAATATATATAAAGGGGTGTCTTAAAATAGGGTAGATACATTTGGTATGGAGCACACAATTTCTTTTAATTATTAAGGCAGGCCCAAAATGGTTGGAGGATTTTTTTTAATCTTCAAAATTTAAGGCAGCTGCTCTCAAACAAAGAAATCGTGAGCAGTTTGGAAGAGGGTAGTGTGGTTTGTCAGTACTTTTTTAACTTAAACAAGGTTACAAAAGCAAAGCATGATCATGGACAAAATCTACCCCAGTTTTTGCCTATGCAAACTGCTATGCGCAGCTGTGATATGGTAAAATCTGAGAATCCGTATTCGAAATCTTTTAAGAATCCGTATTCTAAAACTTCTAAAACTGAAATCCTACAGCATCTCTGGACCCCTACATGACTGGATAACTGTGTTCCTATCAAACAGACAACAAGTGGTCAAAATAGAGAGCGCCATAGCTAATCCTGTTCCTGTTAACAGTAGTGTACTCCAAGGCAGCGTACTAGGACCAACACTCTTCATACTCTATATAAATGACCTTTGTGATCACATTACAAGCAGCTGTGTTCTCCTCGCCGATGATGTAAAACTTTTCAACACAACTGATAACACTGCTACCCTCCAAAAAGACCTTGACTTTGTGTCAGAATGGTCAAACATCTGGCAACTCCAAAGCTCAACCAACAAATGCTCTGTCCTCCAGATTGGCAAAAAGAATCAGAACACCAAATACAAGTTGAATAGACAAGACCTTGCAGATAAACCTCACTCTGTAAAAGATCTTGGAATACTTATATCAAAATGACTTAAGAGCCAAAGCTCGCTGCAACAACATTGCCAAAAAGGCTTCAACATTGTTAACCCAATCTTACATAGCTTCTGCTCTGGTAATATCACACTACTAACTAGAGCAGTGTTTCCAAACCTTGGCAACTTGAAGATATCTGGATTTCAACTCCTAGAATTCCCCAGCCAGGGAAACACTGAACTAGAGCATACAAAACATTTGCCAGACCAATCTTTGAATACAGCTCATCTGTCTGGAACCCACATCGCATTTTGGACATAAATAACATTAGAAAGTGTCCAGAGATACTTTACGAGAAGAGCCTTCCACTCCTCTACTTGCAACAGAATATCTTACGCAACCAGACTTGTAATCCTAGGCTTAGAAAACTGAGAACTATGTTGCCTTCCACACAACCTAAACATAGCTCATAAAATCATCTGCAACAAGGTCCTTCCTGTCAAGGACTACTTCAGCTTCAATCACAACAATACACAAGCACACAACAGATACAAAATCAAAGTAAACCATTCCAAACTTAACGGTAGAAAATACAACTTCAGCAACTGAGTAGTTAATGCCTGGAACTCACTACCTGACTGTCGTTCTGTCACCAATCCCCCAATACTTCACCCTTAGTCTATCCACTGTTCACCTCAACCGATTCCTAAGAGGTCAGTAAGGGGGGCGCATAAGTGTAGTAGTGTTTCTACAATCCCTGTCATCTTTCCTTTTTATTAGTACCTATCTCATGTATATAAACAGCGTTATATCTATGTATACTACCAATACGTACTTGACTATATATACAGTGGTACAGGGCTGAAGGGATTGGATACTGTAGCCTAGAGGTTAATTCTCTGCCTTACAAGGCCAAGGTTGCAAGTTCAAGTCCCAGTGAGGGTATGGCTAGCTGATGAGGCCAAAATAAGGCCGAAATAGATCTATCCTAGTCTCCCTTAATTTTCCAATTCAGCAAAAACATGTGATGTGTGTGTGTATACATATTCATCTTAATTAAATGTAAGTGCCATTTTTATTTCTTGAGCAATCCTAATCCCAACAAAATAACTAGGTTTTTTTTAAAATAACATTTCACACAAACACATTTGTAATTTTAGGGCTCATATCACTACAAGCCACTGACTTAATATTTCTCTTTAAATGACCTGCAAACAAAGGACCAGTCTTTCCAGCTCCAACTGCTCAAGGGAGGATAAGATGAAGGGACTGCAAGCAACTTGCAAGTTATTAGCCCTTGCTTTACAGAGAGTACCTCCTTGAATACCCATCACAGTTAAAACTGCTCTTCCCTTTAAAAACAGTCTTTAGTAAAAAAAAAAAAAAACAGAGCACAACATAAGAAAGCAAAAACATCCTTAAATGCTCACCACTTGGGAAATGAGGTCCTCTAGTTTGGGCTTTTGTCAGAGCACTCTGTACTGCCTGTTGAAAGTTCTTCCCAGGGGTTTGCTGCTTGGTATACATGCTGTAGATGGAACTTGTAGTCACAGTCTGTGGCTTTCGAAAAGGTGGTGGAGGGGCTTCTTTGGTTGGCTGAGGAGTGAAAGGTCTCACAGCTGCTGCAGGAGGACTCTCTTGTTTGGGAAGAGCTAGATCCAGATTAGGAGGAGGGCCACTTGGGGAAACACATATTTTTTGTTGAGCATATTGAGGTGCTGGTGGTGTCAGTGCAGCTGGTGGTTTCTGCTTACTTCCTGCGCCGGCAATTGCCAGAGGCAGCTTCTGGACATTACATTCAGGCTTAGCATCTGATGAAGGGAGCTGACCAGTTTGGCCAAAATAAGGTAAGTTGATCTGTTTGGGCTTGGTAGGAACAGGTGGTGGTATTTTTGCGACACTTTTAGTGCCCATCTGTGAGTCAAGAAAATAAGACATTCAAAAGAAACGTTATTTTACCAGAATAGTAGCAAAAAATAAAGAACACAAGACAATGCTATCTATTTTACCTTGCTGGAGTTAGATGGTAGTCACCAATCTCCAAAATATAAATACACAAACATTAAAGGGTGAAATCTCATGAGACAGTAAAACAATGTCAGTGTTCTCAAAAGAATCCTCATATCTGGAACATTTTTAATCAAAGAGATAAACAAAAAAGGGTTCCCTTTCCATGTTTATACTTTTGGCATCTGCAATATCTTGCCAAATCATGGCTCTCACTGCTTGAAAATATTGCTGACCCCTTGCTTAGGAAATTATAGAGCATTATTATTCATTAGGTAGCATACAAAGAACTCCGGCCTTACAAAATAAATAGTTATGAAGTAATTTAGGCCAAGAGGAATTGTCTGGCCCTGAGTAGTCCAAAATCTCAGAATATTATCTACTGAGCTCTTTCAACAAAACTCAATTTTCTTTTCAATTGTGTAGCGTTAAGTTGTCAAAAATCCCCTGGTTAGTGATCCAATGGAAAGAGAATGGCTGAAAGGGACCCCTGCACCAGGGAAAGGTGTATTGATTGTACAGGATACCAGAACACAACCAACAGAATAAGAAAAGGCTATTTAAGCTATCAGGCTTCTGGGGGCCCATCACAGGAACAAGAAGAAATAATTGTAAACCAGCCAGAAGTCTAATGTACACCGTAGAACAGAACAAAGAAATAATAAATCAATATATAAAGGGAAAAAAATAATAATCAGAGATAAAATAAATTGCAGAGTATGTTGACTAGGACAGAAGACGGGATTTAAAATTGCCCACTTAATCTTGTAAGAATATATGATAGAAGATTCTGTTGAGTGTCTTGAACATCCTGAACTGAGAGCCAAGAAGAGGTGACAGGCAGAGCCAGCTTGTCATCGGGTGAAGTGTTTGCACATTTGGATAAATTAATCCTAAACTTGGAACAGGGGTGGGTTCCTGCCGGTTTGGACCTGATTGCCGAACCGATAGCAACCCACTGGTGATGCCAAGTTGGTGGCACGGATTCGGTTCGGTTGGTGTCGGTCTATGGGTGCAGTCATCTTTTTTTTCTTTCCCCCCCCCCCCCCCCCAATGTTTTACTGTTTTGGTTTTTCCCTCTGCTGTTGCTTGAAAAAGGGCCCTCCCACCCACTCCCGGGTTTATACCTACCTTTATTCTTCGGCCAAAGCACAGCTGATCAGCTCCTCAGCTGTGTTTTGAGCTGATTATAGCTATTGAGCACGTGCGAAAGCAGAATTGCACGAGGAGATGCACACGAGAGGAGCAAACAAGCGTGCATGCAAAACATCGCAATGCGAACAGGTGACAAAGGTAAGTGGAACCCACCCCTGACTTGGAATATAAATGGTTGTGAAGAAGAAAGTGAGGCCACAAGTCTGTTGTCAAACTGAGACAATTGGCAACTAGAGCCAACTTGACCACCACGGAATCACTAAAATATAAAGGTCCAAGTTTTGCTGGGACCTGGTGAGCAGAGAACAGTGCTCTCTATTTGGGGAAGATACCCAAAAGTATCTGAAAGGCCTGTTCTTTATTTTTTTTTTCCCCATCACTAAGGAATGTGATTAAGAAGAGAAGGAAGAACAAAGCATAGAATGCATATAAGAGCTCCTCTAGAGATGGAGAGTCCCTTTCTTCTGTGATGGTGAAAATCTGCTACAGTAGTACCTCTAGATACGAGCTGCTCCACATGCAAGTATTCCAAGTTACAAGCCGCAACGCGAGCGAAATTTCTGTTCGACACCCAAGCTCAAATTCGGGATACGAGCCGAGCTTCCGCTAGGTGGCGCAAGAATCTCCTTGCTTCCGGTTATCTCGGTGTGAAAAACAAAGTCTAAAGGCATTCGTTCGAGATGCGAGTTGATTGACTTACAAGCTCGGGTCTGGAACGAATTAAACTCGTATGTCGAGGTACCACTGTACTTGCATTTGGGTGCACACCTCAGAGTAACCCCTGTTATTTATTCTCAATTGTTCTAGAGAACTAGAGCAATTTCCCTTTATGATGATTTCAAATAATAATTAAAAATCAAGAGGATTTTTAAAATCAATTCCTATTACAGTGTTCCCTCGATTTTCGCGGGGGATGCGTTCCGAGACTGCCCGTGAAAGTCGAATTTCCGCGAAGTAGAGCTGCAGAAGTAAATACACTATTTTTGGCTATGAACAGTATCACAAGCCTTCCCTTAACACTTTAAACCCCTAAAGTACAATTTCCCATTCCCTTAGCAACCATTTAGATCATTACTCACCATGTTTATTTATTAAAGTTTATTTAAAAAAATATTTATTAAAGTCAGATGAAAGTTTGGCGATGACATATGACATCATCAGGCGGGAAAAACCGTGGTATAGGGGGAAAACCCACAAAGTATTTTTTAATTAATATTTTTGAAAAACCGTGGTATAGACTTTTCGCAAAGTTCGAACCCACGAAAATCGAGAGAGCACTGTATATCAAATGGACTTAGATACATCTCTTATCATGTAAAGAAATCAAGGTTTTTAAAAACCCACAAACATACCTGGCCATCGCGCAGGAGGTCTTCGCTACTCTGGTTTTTTCTTAGGGTGGTTGTTGTAGGCACAGAAGTACTTCCATTTGAATCAACAGAATCAAACATGGAAAGGGGGCGCACTTTTTTTTCTCTTTCTCTGAAAGGAACATCTCCTTCACCAACTATAAAAAAGACTTGTAGTTAAATAGGTATTTGATATCTACATGACAAACACAAACTAAGAAACTGTCAGGATTTTTAGAGCTTTTAAGCTAGATATAAAGTTATTGTTTTCAGCTACATAAACACAATTGGGCTTATTTAAGAAAATCAGCATTAAACTTGTATTTCAAGGACAAATAAGACACAATGAAGTCATTCATTATTATCTATATTATTTTCATAAAAGCTTTTCAATTATGAAATATAGAACATGCTTGTACTACAACATAGTCATAAGATCCTTTATGAAGAAGCAAGCATTGGATTTGAAAAAACATAAAGGCTTCTTGCTGAGATTTTACAAATGTCAATAGTACCATGAAACACAAGCAGATATACATAAAACGCACACTGTTAACCAAGTTGAGAAATTACACTAGGCAAAAAAGGAGAATACAGTGATACCTCATCTTACAAACGGCTCATCATACAAACTTTTCGAGATACAAACCCGGGGTTTAAGATTTTTTTGCCTCTTCTTACAAACTATTTTCACCTTACAAACCCACCGCCGCCACTGGGATGCCACACCTCCGGACTTCCGTTGCCAGTGAAGCGCCCGTTTTTGCGCTGCTGGAAATCCCCTGAGGTTGCCCTCCATGGGAAACCCCACCTCTGGACTTCCATGTTTTTGTGATGCTGCAGGGAAATCCCAGCAGTGCAAAAACAGGCACTTCGCTGGCAACGGAAGTCCGGAGGTGGGGTTTCCCAGCGAGGGGAGCCTCAGTGAAATCGCAGCATTGCAAAAACACAGAGGTCTGGAGGTGGGGTTTTGAGGACTTTGGTGTTTTTGCGATGCTGCGATTTCACTGATGCTCCCTTCACTGGGAAACCCCACCTCCGGACTTCCGTTGCCAGCGAAGCGCTTGTTTTTGCGATGCTGGAATTATCCTGCTGGGATTCCCCTGCAGCATCGCAAAAACACGGAAGTCCGGAGGTGGGTTTTCCCATGGTGGGGAGCCTCAGGGAAATCTCAGCAGTGCAAAAATGGGCACTTCGGCTGGCAAAAGGGGTGAATTTTGGGCTTGCACGCATTAATCGCTTTTCCATTGATTCCTATGGGAAACATTGTTTCGTCTTACAAACTTTTCACCTTTAGAACCTCGTCCCGGAACCAATTAAGTTTGTAAGATAAGGTATCACTGTATTTGTAGGTCAGAGTTACAAGGTCCTTGTTGCTCTCTTGAGTTTGGTTTTTTTCTTGCATTTTTCATTACCCAAACTAAGTAACATCATCAGAGCTAGTGGAAGTGTGCATACAGGCAATTTTTTCCTATTTGCATGCTTTCAGAAGCATGTCGCTCATATGTGGTATAAATAAAGGAAAATATTTGTAGCTCAGGGTTGAAATGCACCTGATGATGTTGCCTAGTTTGAGCAATGAAAGAAAACAAGTTCAGAGAGCACTAAGGATCTCCATTATACTGGCTATTCATTCCCACATTCAAAAGAAGCATCAGAGGTCACTGATAAACATTTCTAGAAATTGGGCCTATCCAGTACTTCAGGTGAATTTCAAGTGTTTCTATGTACAATAAAAATCACATATGCCTCATGACACTGGCTACATTTTTTTAAAAATCACATTCTGGCACCTGTCTTTTCTCCTTATTCTGGAAAGATTTTGAAATACTAACTAAAAAGGTCTTAACAAACTGTAAATGAAATAAATTACTGAAATCTCCACAGGAGGTAGTTTACCTTTCCCTTCAATGTTGCTACTGACATTTATCACTGAGGAAGTTGAGCCTTGATTGATAAAGCTATCAGCACTTGAGTTATTCCAGTCACTGATAGCAAGTGGGGCTTTTGAAGATGTAGTTGTAGTTCCTGTAGTACAGATGAAGAACAGAAAACATAATTTTAAACCTGAAAGCTTTATTACATAAAAGATTTATATGTAATATATTAATTTTCACATATTTTTAACCAATTTGTTCATTTTGGCCAAAGCAGGAAAGCTTTAATATTAAAACATTTTGTCTTTTTCTAATCAATGACTGTAACTTTGTTGCTTGTATCCTTACAATTTATATTGACTGGTTCCTAATATGATTGGATTGCTTATTTGTACCCAGACAATCATTAACTGGTGTATTTTATTATTCTTGATAAATGTATCTTTTCTTAGGTACATTGAGAGCATATGCACCAAGACAAATTCCATGTGTGTCCAATCATACTTGGCCAATAAAAAATTCTATTCTATTCTATTCCATTCTATTCCATTCCATTCCATTCCATTCTGAGTAGCTAATTAAATAAAATCTATATAATGGAGTTAATGCTAGCCCCCAAATGATAGACACCCATTTATGGTGAACTCATATCTAAAATATAAGTTTGGCTATTATAAATCATGAACATAAATTGGGAATGTTCTTGTATTTATCAAATAGCTCACTTTTTTTAGTATTTCCAAAATGTGACACACTAGAAAAATGCAGAATACATAATTTCCTTACTATGAATGCCCCTGATTATGAGGTTCATTTAGTATAGTGCATGAATGTTATCCACAAATATCTCAGTAGAAATATTCAGACACAGCTAATTAAAATAAAACTGCTACCTGCTATATATATATTGATAATGGCAAAAGACAGCTTATTTAAAATAACCTGTACAAATTAATAAAGATCATGAATGAATGCTGAACAAATCTTACAACAAAACTCTGTTCAATCTCTTTAAAAGGCAATATTTTACATTGTTTATGTACCATCTGCAGGAAATTTCTATTTTTAATTTACAAATTAAAATTCACTCACCCAGAGCTATTAGCATTAGTTCACATATAAACAGGGTGATGAATAAAATTTTTCTAACATTCACCCAGTGTCTTAAAGAAGCTGTTACTTAATGATTTTTGACAATAAAATTTTCCAGGCAGAGAAAATATTAAATAATTTCATAAAATTATCAACAAAAATAAAGTATAAGCATTTTAAACAATGTTACAAGCACTTCTAAAAATATACTATATTTGAATCTTATACTATATCTTTCTTCCACCCAAAATGTTTATTTTATCAGTAACAAAGCTGAAGTCAATAAATGTTTTTGATTACTGAAAGGACAATTAGTTTTCCAATTACTACCATCTTTCATGTTTCTAAATAAAACTATAGTTGTAATAGTTTTACTTCCCAGATTTTATGTCCACAATAATGTTAACATAACATAGAACATTTCCTAATAATATGAATGGAATATAATTCAAAAAAAACCCAAACCCCCAAAAATTAGATTATCAGTTTTTACACAATGAGAATTCAAATCTACTAGACCTAGAAACAAGTATCAATGTTTTTTGCATTTATATTATATAGTTATACATTATATGGATATATATTTGATATATAATCAATATATCCTACTGTAGGGTCTGAAAAAATTCTGCATTTAGAAGCAGAATTTCAATTAATTCAACTAATCAAACAAAGCATAGAGATACATTATTCTGTGATATCCTGTGAAATTAATTAAGCTAATTGCCTTACTTAGCAATCTGCATGACAAACTGATAAAACATAAGCCGACTGGAGGAAATGTCAAAACTCTTCATATAAGTAGAAAGCAAAAAGGAGGGAAATAGCATTTACCACTAGGAGCTTTTGTCTGTGAAAGAACACCAGATCTCATGTTTGGCAATGTCTGAGTTTTTAATGGACCATCAACCACTTGTAAGGTTGGAATCCCATCTGGAAAGGCCGGTTTGACTAACAGTTCGTTCCTTGAGGCAATGCGTGGCATGGTGGAAGACTGGATATAAGGACCAACTGCTGCCACTCGGCTTGGAGTAGATACAACTGGTTGGGGCTGGTTTCCATCTGAAGACACCTAGACAAGATTAAAATTGCAGATTAAAAAATGCAAAACCTGTCCAGGAAAAACTCAGTGTTAAAAAAACCCCAAGTATTCATTCTACTGAGAACATGAAGAGGACAAAGTATTTCTCCTGATTTAAAAACTTGATAGATTAATGTTGGTGTGTTATTTCAGATGGTTTCCGTGATATAAGAAAAATGCTAGAAATAGAGCACAGAGACAGTCAACCAATGTCAAATGCCCACTCATCCAGCTAAATAAGCTTCCATAGCAGAATGGGATTTTTGTTTTCTTTTCTGGCACTCACTGGTACATTCTCTTTCTGCTGTAGCGCAGCTTTCTTTTTCCACAGCCGTTCCCTCAACTCATTAACACGCTTATCCATCACTGCCACCTCCGAGTTGCGTTTGTTTAAAGAGTCCCTCTGTTGTTGCAGCTTGGCATTCTGCTCCTGGTTTAGCTTGTTCCTCAGCTGAATGCAAAAGAAACAAATTTTTCAGGATGATTTATTTATTATTTATTTATTTATTTATTTGTTATTTATTTATTTGTTTGTTTGTTTGTTTATTTATTTATTTATTTATTTATTTATTATTTATTTATTTATTTATTTATTTATTTATTATTAAATGGGCTTATATGCCGCCCCTCTCAGTGCACTCGGGGTGGCTCGCAACATTTAAGTAAAAAACACAGTATACAAAACACTCCTAAATCCAATTAACATAATCAATTTAAAATATTCTAAAAAAGCTAAACATTTAAAAAACGATACTGGAATACACCTCACAAGTAACAGAACATTATGCAAAAGTTGCGGAGAAAGAAGTCTGGAAAAGTAGTTCTGACTAGATTTTATTTCTTTCCACAAAATGGCCAGTAATTATAATTATATACAAAAGACCTCACCTACAGAAAGATATTGACAAAATTGAATGGGTCCAAAGACGGGCTACAAGAATGGTGGAAGGTCTTAAGCATAAAACCTATCAGGAAAGACTTAATGAACTCAATCTGTATAGTCTGGAGGACAGAAGGAAAAGGGAGGACATGATTGAAACATTTAAATATGTTAAAGGGTTAAATAAGGTCCAGGAGGGAAGTGTTTTTAATAGGAAAGTGAACACAAGAACAAGGGGACACAATCTGAAGTTAGTTGGGGAAAAGATCAAAAGCAACATGAGAAAATATTATTTTACTGAAAGAGTAGTAGATCCTTGGAACAAACTTCCAGCAGACGTGGTTGGTAAATCCACAGTAACAGAATTTAAACATGCCTGGGATAAACATATATCCATTGTAAGAGAAAATACAGGAAATAGTATAAGGGCAGACTAGATGGACCATGAGGTCTTTTTCTGCCGTCAGTCTTCTATGTTTCTATGTAACATAATAATCAATTTAAAATATTCTAAAAAAGTTAAACATTTAAAAAACGATACTGGAATACACCTCACAAGTAACAGAACATTATGCAAAAGTTGGGGAGAAAGAAGTCTGGAAAAGTAGTTCTGACTAGATTTTATTTCTTTCCACAAAATGGCCAGTAATTATAATTATATACAAAAAAATAACCTAGAAGATAAGATAATTTATGTAAATTGTTGGGGATTATATAATTCTTGTTTATTAAGGTTTTTTTCCCCCTGGGACAGTTAGATGTACACCCCGTTTAGCCCTTCTTGCAGGTCTGTAGGGTAGAATTCCAGTTACCTGAAGCTCTTTATACAGGCGGTCAAGCTCAGCTACAGCAGACTGGTTGTCATGATAACCATCAACCCGGCCATTCTTCAGCATCTCCAATTGCCTAGTAAGTTCCTCTACCTTTGACACAGCCAGTACCAGTTCTCGTTGTTTTTGCTGGAACAAACTGTTCATCTGCTCAATCTCCTCCACTAAAGAGGAAAACAGAATACAATAGCAGTAGTGGAGAAATTAGCAAATGTTGGCTGCTCTCAAGATAGCTATTAAAGGGACAGCTACCCCGTATTGCTCTCCAGCACAGAGCCAGGGGGAAAACTAAGCATAAAGTTTTAAAGGAAAAACACATTTTATCAATCCTAAAGCAAAACTGAAGCTGGGGAGTAATAATTTGAAAATGTACTGCCTTATGAGGAATATTATTTGAAAGTCTACAATATAATAACTAAATAAAGATGGTGTTAGAGCATATTTTCCCAGAGGGAGCAGAAAACCTTCATGAAATACAACCCTGAAAAATATTCCAGCAGAGTACTAAATATTTTAAATAAATATTTAACTATTAACTTTTCAACAAATCAGAATTTCAAAATTGAATTACAGCTCACCTAATTTCCCATTACTGAGCCGTTTCTGTTCTACATGGCCTTTAAGTGCTCTCACTTTTTTCAGCTTGGCTTCCTGATTCTCAGCAATTTCTTTTAATCTTTTGAGTTTCTCCTGCTCTGCAGCTTGTTGCTGCTGCCGTTGATCCTGCTGTTTCAGAAATTTTAAACGCTGCTCCTACAAGTATACAATGTAAGCATTAAGCCAACTTTAAATACATTGCAGATAGTCTTCGACTTACAATCATTTGTTTTAGTGACTATTCAAAGTTACAGTAGACCTGAAAAAAGTAACCTACGATCGGTCACACAATGTCACAGCATCCCAGAGTCACACAATTGTTGTTTGTGACTTCTCAGATGGCGTTTGACAAGCAAAGTGGAAGTAGGAAAGCAGATTTGCTTGATGACCTCATGATTCACTTAACAACTGTAGTGATTTACTTAACAACCATGGCAAAAAAAGGTCAAAAAAGTGAGCACGGTTCACTTAACATCTGCCTTGCAATAGAAATTCTAGTCCCAATAGTAGTTGTAAATCGAGGACTATTTGTAAATTACACTGGTCTATTATTCCTAAAATAAACAAACTCTGCAGTACATCCAGTGAACACAATTCATTTGATTATTTCTGCTATTAACAGTGAAGGGCTAGCAAAAATTTTACTACCACACTGTGGGCGTGGCTTATGCAGGATGCCCTGCATTTTCTTTCAACATCTTTCAGTGCAAATTGGGTGCTCTGGGGTGGAGCTCCATCTTCGCTACCCCACTGTGTTCTCCCCCCCTCCTGTTCGGGCAATAGCCCACCCCTGGTTATTAAGCACATGCCAGCAGTAGCATGTTACTCACCAAAGAAAGACGATTAAATTAAACCTATAGTTTAGGTTACCCAGGTGTCCCAATTATCAACATAGCTGGAGAAGAGCTGTCAATTTTAATAATCAAAATTACCTTCAAGGCAAGGGTTAAGTATACACAGACACATTTTTGTCATTCTTACACATTGGGGAAGATTTCATTCTCTTATTAATCTTCCCAACTGAAGAATCCTAAAAGGATTTCAACACAACAGGATTGATCCTTGGATAGTAAACATAAGGGAAACATACTGTACCCATTGATATTTAATATCTTATATACTGTGTGTTCAATTAATTTAAATGAACGGAGCATTTGACATCGATGGTGCCTGATTCCATATCCTAGCTTTGCTATCAACTTAATGGGCATCCTTGTTGCAGTCATAATTCACCTTAACATATTGTTTTATCCACACAGTTTAGAAGAATCTAAAGAATTTCTCTTTTAAAGAAATACATCCTTCACAAAACATGCAAAGAAAGTTACTTTTCATGCTTTAAAAAAAATCATAAATTACACACACACACAAAAGCACAGACGCAAAACGTATTTCAACAAACCTTGTTAGCCAGTAGTTGCTGTTGTGCTTCTATTTGCTGCTGTTGTCGTGCTGCCATTTCCTGCAATTCTGCCAACGTCATGTCCATCCGAGGAACAATGACCTTCATTTTTTAAAAATGATACGTAGATGATATTTTGTTGAAGCTCACACAATAAATTAGCTACTAGGTTTCGAAGGTAAAACGCTGCCTTTATATTTGGGGATTGTTGTAAAGAAAGAATTGAATGTGGAATGATAGTTTCTTGATGAAAAAGACCATTAAGTTACTGACAGCTTTTTTATCCAATGGATACAGAATAAAATAATGAAAGAGAAGCCCTCCAGTAATCGCCATGTCTACTAGCATCCAGCTATCAACTTTCTTAACTGACTGAATAGCAGAGGCAAGAGTAAATGCACCACCCAACATGCAAATTATGGGAGAATTCAAGTGCACAATGTAAATACAGGCTGCTCGCCAATTTGACTAGAGGCTAAAATATAGTTATTCTCTCATCCTAAATAAAACAAGTAGAAAACAAAACCAGGAAGTTTACACAGGAAGAACATTTTACACAGAGATTTATCTTCATCCCAAGAGTTTAAAGAAGCCAGATTGCTGACACTTTTCTTAAAATTATTTTCTTTGACTCTTCAAATTAGAGAAAAATCATGCCTCATACTGTACTTCATCTTGCCATACTAATACAGTACTTGTTGATCTAGATCTAGTATAAAGTTGCTTATAGAATGGACCTAAAACTGTCAGTCCTTCAAAGATACTGAAGAACTGGCTTTTCCTATAGACCCTGTACCTTATTTTATTATTCTGAATTATCTTTTTTTTATATATATGTAACCTTCATTTTATTTATTTCAATTTAAAGGCTACCTGACTGAGTGGTTTATAATTAAAAAGAGAAATATTAAAAGGGAAAAAACTTTTTTAAAAATCCAAAGAACAAAAAATTGTAAGTGGACTAAAACAAAGTTTCAGAATTTTTTTTTTTTTTGTCCTAGAATCCTAAGCGCTGCACAGCACAACTTTCCTAAAGGTTATGACACACATATTTGTAGAAAGAACTGATTACATAATTCTAATTGAATGAGCCCTCTCTTTATCTGTGGTAAGCAATTTGGGATTGCTTAATCTAGGTAAAACTAGACCCTCTTAAGGTGAATGAAACTCCAGGGTGACAACATAGATATAGCCATCCTTGGTAACTAATAATATGAATATCATTTGCCAGTATCTTTTTTTTTTTTTCAAAAGGCCAATCTAGATTACAGACCTGGAATACTCTGTGAATTCCATTCAACCTGCTTCGACAAGATTGGACCGATGCTACCTCCTGTTTCACCAATTGCCTTAAAACATTGAGTGAAATCTTCTGAAAATAAGGCATCTGTAAACTGACTGGGATAAATCATGTGCTTAGTTTTATTTCAGGATTCTAACTGAAAATACTTACTCCATTCTCCATTCTCCTTTCACCCGGCATTTTAATGCCATTTCTCTTTAAACTTGGATCTTGCATCCATGATCCATTCCCTTTATTAAGTAAAACACAGAAAATATAACTTTTAAAAAACAGAATTTGCTTAAGTATAGCATTTCTTTTATAGAACTGGAATAGTGAAATGGTAAAAGAATCAAACTGTCTTGCAATTTTAAGTAAATACTTAAAACAATAAATATTAAATAAATACACAAATTTATTCAAAATACACATATTAAAAATAAATCACTTTTTCCAAAGGCCTACGTCAGTGATGGCAAACCTATGGCATGGGTGCCACGCAGAACCATATCTGCTGGTATGCGAGCCGTTGCCCTAGCTCAGCTTCAACGTACATGTGTGTGCCGGCTAGCTGATTTTTGGCTCACACAGAGGCTCTAGGAGAGTGTTTTTGGCTTCCACAGAGCCTCCATGTGGATGGGGGAGGGTGTTTGTATTCTGCCCTGGCTCCAGGGAAGCCTTTGGAGTCTGGCGAAGGCGAAACATGAGCCTACTGGGCCCACCAAAAGTTGGGAAACAGGCCATTTCTGGTCTCCAGAGAGCCTCCGGGGAGTAGGGAGGAAGCTGTTTTTGCCCTCCCCAGGCATTGAATTATGAGTGTGGACACTTGTGCGTGCGCGATAGCACATGCGGATGGTCTTTCGGCACTCAAGGAAAAAAAGGTTTGCCATAGAAACATAGAAGACTGACGGCAGAAAAAGACCTCATGATCCATCTAGTCTGCCCTTATACTATTTCCTGTATTTTATCTTACAATGGATATATGTTTATCCCAGGCATGTTTAAATTCAGTTACTGTGGATTTACCAACCACGTCTGCTGGAAGTTTGTTCCAAGGATCTACTACTCTTTCAGTAAAATAATATTTTCTCATGTTGCTTTTGATCTTTCCCCCAACTAACTTCAGATTGTGTCCCTTTGTTCTTATGTTCACTTTCCTATTAAAAACACTTCCCTCCTGGACCTTAATTAACCCTTTAACGTATTTAAATGTTTTGATCATGTTCCCCCTTTTCCTTCTGTCCTCCAGACTATACAGATTGAGTTCATTAAGTCTTTCCTGATACGTTTTATGCTTAAGACCTTCTACCATTCTTGTAGCCCGTCTTTGGACCTGTTCAATTTTGTCAATATTTTTTTGTAGGTGAGGTCTCCAGAACTGAACACAGTATTCCAAATGTGGTTTCACTAGCACTCTATATAGCGGGATCATAATCTCCCTCTTCCTGCTTGTTATACCTCTAGCTATGCAGCCAAGCATCCTACTTGCTTTCCCTACCGTCTGACTGCACTGTTCACCCATTTTGAGACTGTTAGAAATCACTACCCCTAAATCCTTCTCTTCTGAAGTTTTTGCTAACACAGAACTTTACTGGCCTATGCCAATACACCTTTTGAAGATCATCAGGATGGGAAGCGGCACATTTCACATTTCTACTGCCCCAGAGGGTAGGCACTGCAACAAATTAGTTACACTTCCTAGCTCCAGATAGAATGCACTGTTTGATCAAAAAATATTAAATATTCAGTCAAATTGTTTTTGAGCAAAATATTTGATCAAAAGTACCTGGCGTGTACTCACTCTGCTCAATCTTTCAGGATAGGATAGTCTCCATAATTTTAGCTCTTACCTGTTTCTCGAGTTGGAGGTCGTTCATGGCGAAGGAAAAAGCGAACCTCGTTTCTTTGGACTCCATAACGCTGCAGAAGATCCAACATACGCTCATTATCAGCTACAGGGCGTTCTAAAAAACAGAAAGCAACTCTGACATATTTTCTCAATTGTGCTTTCCATGCTAAGCATGTGTTTCTTGTTTCATCAACACATGTTCAGTCACCATGAGTTATTTATCAAAATGCATTTGCAGAGTGTCCATAACATTTTTATGTTTAAATGTTGTGGCTTCATCCTGCAAGTATGGAAGCCAGAAAGATGTCCCCCAAAAGAATAGCAAAAAAAAAAAAGAGAGAGAAAAACGAACATAGATCAAGTTCTACAGAAAGTTCTATAAAACCAAACTGTTGTTCCAAAGCCAAAGAAATAGGAAACATGGAGACATCTAACAGCTATGACATATTTGTCAAGTACAAATATTAACAGTATTATTAGGAAAATCCAGTATTTCATGAGTAATCTGCAAATGAAAACAGATACTTCATTCCAATCAGTGAAAGGCACAACAGAAGCCTTTCTATTACTGAAAATAAATCCCAAATTAAAAAGACTGATATAACTTCGTAAACACATCTATTAGGATCTACTGTCTTCTTTTAATATTTTCATCCCTCCCCATTAACTCTTGTAAAATTCCAAAAATTGTCCCAAAAGCAACATTACTCTTCAAATATTTTCTGAATTTATTTATTTAGCATATGACACTGGAATCTAACAGGGGTCATGCAATCACTGATATACAAATTTCATTTTAATAAAGCATCAGCAACTGTGTATGTGTGTGTGTTTAATACAATTATAGGAGATAAAATATTAAAATAAGATAAAACCACAATAAAATCACCATAATATGGAGTCATGGAATTGAAATGGATGAATAGATGTTATAATTAGATATTATAATTATAATTGGATATTATAATTATAAATGGATGTTATAATTCAATATCTATGGAATTTAACAATCTAAGTGCTCCTGGTGTGGTTATAATGAGACCAACCCAGCTGCCTTGAAATTTCATGAGAAGACATTGTTGAACTATATGTGTTAATTTGTTCCAGAGCGTCACAGCTGCATTGTTGGGCTCTTGGACATTCTCCACTTAAGGATGTAGACTAGGTTGGCTAATATTTTATATATTGGAAGAATACACAGGAGTCAATGACATGTTGGGTTGTCTGTTGATCAGAAGGGGGAATGTTAGAAAGAGCATGGAGCCATGAAAGTGGTGTGGAGTTAAGGGTTTCAGAAATGATTCTCATTGTGTCATTAAATTGAACATTAATCTTGGTAGTATAACAACTTATTTCCCATACAGGTGAGCAGTATTCCACAACAGAGTATATTGTGCTACTATATGTAATGTTTTCTCTTGTGTTCCCCAGTCTGTTCCCACAGTTTTCCTAATTAGGTTGTTCCTGGTTTTCAATTTTTGTCTGATTACTACAAAGTGTTTTCCAAATATAAGGAATTGGTCAAGGATTATTCTGAGATATTTTGGATGGAAGTTGTGTTTTGTCCTCTTTCTACAAAAAGATAGGTTTAACTCCTTTTTTACTTAGACAGAAGGTGCATACATTGGGGGGGGGCCTAGGGCATAATCTCCATTTCTTATAATATTTGCTTAGTGACCTCAGATTCTTAGTAAGAATGTACAGTAGTCCCTCACCTATCGCTGGTGTTACGTTCCAGACCCGGCCGCGATAGGTGAAATCCGCGATGGGGAATTTCTCCTCCTTCCCAGCTCTTTCTACAACCCCAAGCACACTGCCGCCGCCGCCAACCACTAAGTGCGCCTCCAAAGACTGCCTTCTCGGCACTGGCGAGGCGGGTTGAACGAGGGGACGGGTCTCCGCCGGAGCTCAGTCCCCGCCCCGCTCATCATTCGCCCAGCCGTGGGCTGGTTGGCTTGTCCTGCCCTTCCAAACTTCTAAGCACCGTATCTGTGCCAACGCTGACTTCAAAACCCACGATGAAGTGAAGCCGTGGTGGGTGAAGCGCGATATAGCGAGGGACTACTGTATTCTGCTTCCTCAAAATCCTTGGTTTGGACAGCTATTGCCATATCATTGGCATAGCACTTTGTTTTTTCAACAGTTTTATTTTTATTTTATTTATTTTATTTATTTTATTTATTTTATTTATTTTATTTATTTATTTATTTTATTTATTTTATTTATTTTATTTATTTTATTTATTTTATTTATTTTATTTATTTTATTTATTTTATTTATTTTATTTATTTTATTTATTTTATTTATTTTATTTATTTTATTTATTTTATTTATTTTATTTATTTTATTTATTTTATTTATTTTATTTATTTTATTTATTTTATTTATTTTATTTATTTTATTTATTTTATTTATTTTATTTATTTTATTTATTTTATTTATTTTATTTATTTTATTTATTTTATTTATTTTATTTATTTTATTTATTTTATTTATTTTATTTATTTTATTTATTTTATTTATTTTATTTATTTTATTTATTTTATTTATTTTATTTATTTATTTTATTTATTTTATTTATTTTATTTATTTTATTTATTTTATTTATTTTATTTATTTTATTTATTTTATTTATTTTATTTATTTTATTTATTTTATTTATTTTATTTATTTTATTTATTTTATTTATTTTATTTATTTTATTTATTTTATTTATTTTATTTATTTTATTTATTTTATTTATTTTATTTATTTTATTTATTTTATTTATTTTATTTATTTTATTTTTATGCCGCCCTTCTCCTTAGACTCAGAGTGGCTTACAACATTAGCAACAGCACTTTTTAATAGACCAGCATATTGCTCCCAAAATCTGGGTCCTCAAGAGTTGGTTTCACTAGTGTGTAAATTAAATAGGAATGGGGCTAGAACTGATCCCTGCAGCATGCTATCTGAGTGTAATATTTCTAGTAAACCAAAACAGAAGAAGCTAGTATAGTTAATTTTACTAGATAGATATTTAGAACTTTTAACTGGAAAAGAAAAAAAGACTACTGGAAAACCTGAGACATAGTGTTATGTCTATAGCTCAAATAGGAGTATACACCGCTCAAAAAAATAAAGGGAACACTTAAACAACACAATATAACTCCAAGTAAATCAAACTTCTGTGAAATCAAACTGTCCACTTAGGAAGCAACGCTGATTGACAATCAATTTCACATGCTCTTGTGCACATTCAACTTTGTACAGAACAAAGTATTTGATGAGAATATTTCATTCATTCAGATCTAGGATGTGTTATTTGAGTGTTCCCTTAATTTTTTTTTGAGCAGTATATATTTCCAATAAGGACTTAATAGTTATTTGGTAAAGAGACAGTTTAACATTAAATTTTAATATACTGCAGTAAAATTAACTGAAGTTAAAGAATGCCTATATTCTAAGATTCACTCTACATAACAGTCATGGTCACTGTCATAGTTTTCTACTATCAAGAACTACTGGTCAAGCATGATTACAAATGACAATCAATATATAAGGTCAGGCTTATTAAAGAACTGAATGTTCTGCTGCTGATACCACTAATTTAAAGTTTTATAACATCTAAACTTGTTCCTATCGATTATTGTACGATGAAATTGGTGTTTTGACAAGATAAACAAACCCATTCTGCTGTGACAAGCTGAATAAGTCAGCTTGCCAGCACAACACAATAATGCATTGTTCAAACAGCCTTCATTCATTACCGCACCACCATAGAGTTTGAAGCTGCTAGACTGGGCATGTAAACCAAATATTTACCTATGAGATACTTTAATAGATTCCCAGCAGATACAAAAAAACCCATGAACTGGTGTTTTCTCTACTTACTTCACATAAAAAGATACACAGGTACTCCTCGAATTATGACCACAATTGAGCCCAGAGTTGTAATTTATTTTTTATTTATTTTATTTTATTTATTAGATTTGTATGCCGCCCCTCTCTGTAGACTCGGGGCGGCTAACAACAGTAATAAACAGCATGTAACAAATCTAATGTTTAAAATAATTAAAAAACCCTTATTAAAACCAAACATACACACAAACATACCATGCATAAATTGTATAGGCCTAGGGGGAAAAGGGTAGTTCAGTTCCCCCAAACCTGATGACAGAGGTGGGTTTTAAGGAGCTTACGAAAGGCAAGGAGGGTGGGGGCAATTCTGATCTCCGGGGGGAGCTGGTTCCAGAGGGTCGGGGCCGCCACAGAGAAGGCTTTTCCCCTAGGTCCCGCTAGATGACATTGTTTAGTTGACGGGACCCGGAGAAGACCGACTGGTCGCTGGGATTCGTGCGGCAGAAGGCGGACCCGGATGTATTCTGGTCCAATGCCATGAAGGGCTTTATAGGTCATAACCAACACTTTGAATTGTGACCGGAAACTGATCGGCAACCAATGCAGACTGCGGAGTGTTGGTGTAAAATGGGCATACCTGGGGAAGCCCATGATTGCTCTCGCAGATGCATTCTACACGATCTGAAGTTTCCGAACACTTTTCAAAGATAGCCCCATGTAGAGAGCGTTACAGTAGTCAAGCCTCGAGGTGATGAGGGCATGAGTGACTGTGAGCAGTGATTCCCAGATCAAATAGGGCCGCAACTGGTGCACCAGGCGAACCTGGGCAAATTGTAAATTGCTGGTCATTAAGCGCGGGGTCCTGTGATCACCTTGCTTAACAAGCAGAATCCCAGCTCCCTTAAGGTTAAGCAGAGCACAGGCTGCCTCAAAGGGTGGGCGCAAGGTCACACCAGCACTGTGACAAACCCCAGCTTGCCTGTGGCCTGTGCTCCTGCTCTCTCCGAGGCCCCCCCTTGCACAGCTTCCCACCCCACTGAGTTTTCCATACTGTTGGGTCTCTTGCCCACCATCTCACGCTTCGCTCTGCTTAGCTCTTCCAAAGATTACTTTCCAAAAGAGCACCCAGCCAATGCAATGTGCAGAGGTCACCTCACACCATTCTGGAGGTGGGTGCCATTCATGTGATCTCTCAGAAGGGCACACATTTCCAAATCACATGTTTCTAGGAGTGTCACTGAGTTTTTTAATCTTGAAACATTTGTTTTCCATGAATCTGCCCAATCAATTTTTAAAGCTACTTGGAAGAGTGGTCATTATTACATTTTGCAGTTATTTTTATTATTGGTTGTCAGTCGGTTTCCGTAAGCAATTCAAGGTGATGGTTATCACCTTTAAAGCCCTAAGTGGCTCAGGGCCAGACTATTTACAGGACTACCTCCTACCTCCTACTTCGCTGCGACCAACAAGGGCCCACAGAGTCGGCCTTCTATGGGTCCCATCCACAAAACAATGTCGGCTGGCAGGGCCACAGGGAAGGGCCTTCTCTGTGGCAGCTCCGACCCTGTGGAATCAACTGCCTCCAGTGATCTGTGCTATCTCCACCCTATTAATCTTCCAGAAAGCTGTTAAGACCTGGCTTTTCCGGCAAGCCTGGAATTAGGAATGAGTGAGTGTATGCATGTTTTTTAGTGTTTTTGTGTATTTCATATTACTGTGTTTTTACTATTGTTATATTTTTATATTGTATTAATAGATGTAATTATTTTTAGTCGCCCAGAGTCCTGTTGGAGTGGGCGACATATAAATATAAATATATGAATGAATAAATAAATAAATTTCTGATTCCTGGTCCCAGTGTTTCGACAGTTAGTGTGTGTGCGGTGGGGGGAAACCTCCTGCTCTACTTTTTCCGTATCATAGATGGTTGAATTCTACCTTCCACCAGCTGGCTCTCTTTTTAAACTATGATCTCAAATAATCTAATTTTTTCTCATAAAATATGTGCGAAACAGCATTCCGGTTATTCTCTTCTGCAACTTTTCCTATGATTGCTTTTTCAAATCTGTGAACATAGTACTCTAGATTTGGACATTATACGATGTAAGTTCTCGACTTGCAACAGTTCGTTTAGTGACTGTTCAAAATTACAATGGTACTGATAAAAGTGACTTCTGACAGTTTTCAGTTACGCCCTTTGTAGTATCCCCATGATCAAAATTCAGATGCGTGGCAACTGGTTCATATTTATGACTGTTGTTGTGACTCAAGGTCATATAATCAACTTTTGCAACCTTTTGACAAGTCAATGGGGAAGCCAGATTCACCTGTGGCAAGAAAGGTAATAAAATGGGGAAAAATTCACTTAACAAATGTCTCAGTTAATTTGGGGCTCAATGGTCGTAAGTCGAGAACTACCTGTGGATTTGCATATACTACAAAGGCTTACAATGTTTAGCTTAATTTAAATTGAATTGCATTTTCTATTTGGTTAAACATTCATCTGCACATGAGCTTTTCATCCCCACATTTGCATTGTAGCACCCTAATAAGCTTTATTGGACATGAGCTTTATGGGTAGAGACAGAAGCTAGTTTCATAGGTATGGAATGCTCTTAAGGAAATTGATACATTTTAAGAGGTATTAGCCAAAAAAAGCCCCTTACTCGTTATTCACAGCCAAGAAAGCAATCTTTCTAAAAGCGTCACAAAAATTGAACAGTTTATGATCCTTTACATGATCCCGTAACTAAGTATATTTAATTAAAGATGGTTTCATAGTACCATAGAGATAATTCTATAAATGGCCATGCAAGTAAAAATAACCATGATATACATACCTAAACCACCCCATACTTCTGCCAGATGACATTCAATCTCACCGGGCTCTTTGCATAAATCTACCACGTCTTTGCAAGTAGTTTCTGGAGTGACCGGTACTTCCGTGAAGTGTTGTTCGTTGTTAGTGAGGTACACTGTAAGAAACATCTGGAAGAGAACAGTTGTGTTCAATCAGTAACATACATAACTTAAATTATAGAAGTTCCAATGTTTCATTCATATATAAAACATTTCCCATTCAATATACTGTATATCTTGCTGCAGATTGATGATGTTAGCAAAATAATCAGTAACCTGATTTTACTGAATATTAATTCCTCTATCAAACCTTTAGGAAAAAATACTAATGTTATGTACACACAACCCCGTGATTTCACTCCTCTTATTGCCTTTTCAAGAGAACATAAAACAAATTCTGCATAGGTGTGTGTCTGTGTATTTGTGTGTGTGTGTGTGTGTGTGTGTGTGTGTGTCAGTGATAGATTCCTACCGGTGCGGTAGGCAACTCCGCACCGGTACTGGTCGCCAGACTGCACAATTTGCATGTGGCCGCTCCGGCGCTTGTTCATCAGGCGGCATCTTTTTTCTTGATTTTCTCGTCTTTTTTTGCTTTCTGTGCATGCACAGAAGCAAAATCTTACGAGGGCTGATTGCTTGCACGTGCAAGATTTCTGCGTTGTTTGGCTTCGGCACATGTGAGGGGATGCTCTCGCGCACATGATTTCGGCACGTTTTTGCTTCCTGCTCATGCACAAGAAGGTAAATCATGCAAGGGACACATGCATGAACCGGCACACCTGAATGAAAAGGATGCGCGCATAGCGCACCAGTTTGCAAGTAAGTGCAACCCACCATTGATATGTATAAACACACATACACCTACATATATATATGAGAGAGAGAGAGAGAGAAATGAAGAATGAATAGCCTTCAGATGACTAGACTGTCAGCAAAGTTTTTGAATGCAATTAATGTTTCTTCTATGACCTAGTGTTCATTCAATTTTATGCTGCCTATACCCATTAGCCCCATCTACGGAGCAGTAGGCTAGGGAAGACTACTCTAAGCAACATATGGACTCACAGTTTAGTCCACTAGAATCAATTCATTCAAGAGAGATAAAATGTTTCTTTTTTAAACAAACTACTTATACAGTGATACCCCGTCTTACAAACGCCTCGTCATACAAACTTTTCGAGATACAAACCTGGGGTTTAAGATTTTTTTTGTCTCTTCTTACAAACTATTTTCACCTTACAAACCCAAGCCGACTCCACTGGCATGCCCCGCCTCTGAACTTCTTTTGCCAGCGTGCCCATTTTTGCACTGCTGGAATTCCCCTGAGCCTCCCCTCCATGGGAAACCCCACCTCCAGACTTCCGCGTTTTTGCGATGCTGCAGGGGATTCCCAGCAGTGCAAAAATGGGCGCTTCGCTGGCAACGGAAATCCGGAGGTGGGGTTTCCCAGCGAGGAGAGCCTCAGCGAAGTCACAGCATCACAAAAACACGGAAGTCTGTTGGTGGGGTTTCAAGGACTTCTGTGTTTTTGTGATGCTGCAATTTCACTGATGTTCCCTTCACTGGGAAACCCTACCTCCAGACTTCCGTTGCCAGCGAAGCGCTCATTTTTGCGATGCTGGGATTCCTCTGCTGGGATTCCCCTGCAGCATCGCAAAAACACAGAAGTCTGGAGGTGGGGTTTCCCATGGAGGGGAGCCTCAGGGGAATCTCAGCAGCGCAAAAACAGGCGCTTTGGCTGGCAAAAGGGGTGAATTTTGGGCTTGCACGCATTAATCGCTTTTCCATTGGTTCCTATGGGAAACATTGTTTCGTCTTACAAACTTTTCACCTTAAGAACCTCATCCCGGAACCAATTAAGTTTGTAAGACAAGGTATCACTGTATTATTGGTGCCTAGACCTTAGAAAGGGTGCTGGCAACGTGCAGCTCCTGAGCTGCATGCAGCTCTTTCTTTGGCTGGCTGATCCCACAGCTCACTCCCCCTCCCAGTCACTCCTTACATGGTCTGAGAAACTAAGGGTGACGGTGGGGATGCAGATTTGCCCTGGCCCTTTGGAATCAACTCCCTCCAGAGATTAGAACTGCCCCCATCCTCCTTGCCTTTCGTAAATTGTTAAAGACCCACCTATGTCACCAGACATGGGGGAATTAAGATACTCCCAGACATATATAGTTTATGCATGGAATGATTGTGTTACATGGTTTTAATGTTGGGGTTTTAAATGTTTTTTAATATTAGATTTGTTATACTGTGTTATTTTGTTGTGAGCCGCTCCGAGTCCACGGAGAGGGGCGGCATACAAATCTAATACATTAAATTAAATTAAAATTAAATATTCCAGAGCAACAAGGAAGCACCCTTGTACTTGCCTCCCATCCTGTGGGTGCTTCCTCCACCACTTCTTAGTGCTGCACGCTTACTTCAGTTGTTCTGGGAGACGCGCAACTTGATCTCTGCTCCGAGACATGCCCAGCCCATCTGTGGCCAATGCGCCGCGTCGTAATCGACTCCAGGAAGAAGAGGGAATGCCACTCCCCCACTGTGAAGCATGCTAAATTGAAGTGTGCTGCTCAAGGCACTGCAGGAGCAGTGAGCAGGTCACGGAGGTGGCATGAGCAGTGGTGTCAGCTGTAGCCATGTCAGACCAGTGTTCTCAACTTTCAACTTGCTCTCCACCCAAGTCACTGGTCTGGCCTGGCTGCGGCTGACGCCATTGCTCTCAACAATCTTTCTGGCCTATTTGCTACTATAGAAACGGCTTGTGCAGCACACTTAAATGTAGCAGCTTCATAATAGGGGAAAGGATGTCCCTTCCTCCTCCTGGAGCCCATTACGACATGGAGAATCTGGCGTAGCCAGGCTGGGCCAGTGTCTCAGGATGGAGATCAAGTTGTGGGTCTCCCCGGCACACACAGCAGCCAGAAGAAGCATCCGCGAGGTGAAAGCTAAGTATAGGAGAGCTTCCCTCCTGCTTTGGAATATGGAGCGAGTCTCCCTTCCTGCCATCGCCCTTAGCTTCCCAGGCCACATGAGGAGTGACTAGGAGGTGAGGGCGGAGCCAGACAGCCGAGCAAGACTCAGTAGGGGGATGAAAAGAGCTTCATTTATCTGGGAACCTGAAATGACTCGATTTAAATCATATGGTAAAAAGCATCCAAAGAAAGAAAAAATCAGCCAATTTAAAAAAAACCAACCCTTGCCTGGTTTTGGAAATGATTCATGAGGGAACACACACACATGAGTGGGGGGAGAGGGAGGGGAAGAGAGAGAGTGTGTGTAATTAGAGAAAAGGGGAGGAAAAAGAGAGAAATGAGGAAATGAGGGAGAGAATGAGAAAGGAAAAAGAGATAAATAAATGAAGGGGGTGGAAAGGGAAAGGAACACAGAAAATGAGAGCTGAAGGGAGTGAATGACTGTAAAAAATATGACTTCAGTAACCAAGTTGTCGAAGCGTGGAACTCATTACCGGACTCCATAGTGTCATCCCCAAACCCCCAACACTTTACCCTTAGATTATCTACGGTTGACCTATCCAGATTCCTAAGAGGTCAGTAAGGGGCGAGTACAAGTGCACTAGAGTGCCTTCCGTCCCCTGTCCTATTGCTTTCCTATATCTCCTATACCTTTCTTCTATTCCTATATCTCTTCTTCTATTCTTTCATTGACATGTTCTATTACTATATCTTCTTTTCTATTCTTTCATAGATATATTTTACTATGAGTATCTCCTCTATAACCTTCATCATGTATTTACTGTGTGTGTGTGTGTATATGTGTGTGTGTGTGTGTGTATGTGTGTGTGAATATATATATATATATATATATATATATATATATATATATATACACACACACACACACACACACACACTAAAACTCTCATTGTGTATTGGACAAAATAATAAAATAAAATTAAATAAAATGAAATGAAATGAAATAAAATATAAATATAAATATAAATAAATGAGAGAGGGAAACTAGGGAAACAAGAGAGAGAAGGGGAGAGAAAGAAAGGAAAGAAAAAGAGGGACGGAGGAAGAGGGAGAGGAAAAAGAGAAAAACAAGAGAGGCAGGGAGGGGGAGAGGGGGGGGAGGGACTTATTTCCCACAGAAGTCACCCACAACCACAAACCCCAGGTAGACGTGGCTGGGAGTGGGAAGGTTTTCCAGTTTACATTACAACCTTGATATTGGGGGGGTCTCACTATTTCCATCTACTATCCAGGCCAACCCTGCTGAAGTTTCCAATCAAGAAAACACATGGCAAATGTTAACATATGTTGAGACCAAATATGCTATTCAATGCAAAAATTATATTGTCAACTTCCCTGACGTGTTGTTTTGGGAGATAGTTTACTGCATCATCCTATAGAAATGAATGCCCTTCTAAATTAAATTGAAACTCTTTAACCGAAGCTCTTCAACAGTATAATTTTTTTGTCTGAAACTTATTTAAAGTACAGTATTTCCTAATCAGAGCACGACCATAATCCAATGTCAAATAATTCCAAAGGAAAAAAAAAATTCCCTGCTGTCTTAAAGGATGCCACATACATCCCTTGCAGAAGAGACCATCTCTTAGGCTTGTGGTCTTGGGTAATTTTTGCCTGTTCTCCAACCTCTCATTATTGGAAATGGAAAGCATGAGGAGGACAATCAAAATAGATTCATTTCATTCTCTTTGATATAAGATGCAGCAGAGACAATCTGTCAACTCTCAAGATTATATTATTATACCCTATAACATTGAGAGTGAACCTTTTTTCACCTCTGGTGCTGGGTGCGAGCTATCATGCATGCGCAAGTGCCCACACCCATAATTCATTGCCTAGGGGAGTGAAAACCGCCTGGAGGTCCTCTGAAACGGCCTGTTTCCCAACTTCTAGTGGGCCCAATAGGCTCGTGTTTCGCCCTCCTCAGGCTCCAAAGGCCTCCCTGGAGCCAGGGGAGGGTAAAAATGCCCTCCACCATCCCCCCAGAGGCTCTCTGGAAGCCAAAAATGCCCTCCCAGAGCCTCTGTGCAAGCCAAAAATCAGCTGGCTAGCACATACATGAGGTGGAGCTAGGGCAACAGCTCGCATGCCAGCAGATATGGCTCCGTGCGCCACCTTTGGCACCCACGCCATAGGTTCGCCATCACTGCCCTATAACAATAAAGTACCTAGATCTTTGGGTTGTGCTTCTTCGCCAGGTTATAATATTGTTATAATTCATAATTATAATTTCAATCACATATAATTATAATAATTTAAATAATTATAATTTCAACTCACATGCTGCCCAACCTGAAGAACTGCCATATTAATACTGTTCCTAACATGTGGAATAGATAAGCCCCAGGCTGAATTATAAGAGATAATGTACCAAGAAGAATGGAATCTGCACCTGCCAATATCAAGATGACTCTCCATATAGGTATGCTCAGCACATAAACTGAGAGGGTTTATGATTGTAATCATTATCTACACCAGGTAATATGTTATTTGGTCTTCCCAGCAAAACTAATGACAACTATAATCCATAATCTAGCAAATGAAAATAATGATCACCCAAAGCACCCATTATGCTTCTACTATGGTCTCTGCATTAATAACTGGTTATATCTTTCCCTTTCAGCAGTGGATTTAATAGCTTGTATAGGTTGTCCTTGACTCACAACTGTTTGCTTAGTTCAAAGTTACAATGGCATTGAAAAAAGTGACTCATGGCTATTTTTCACACCATTGCAGCAGCCCCATGGTCACATGACTTACATTTGGATGCTTGACAACGGACACATATTTATGACAGCAAGGTGCTGTGCCTTGGACAAAGTCAATGAGGAAACCCGATTCACTTAACCGTGTTACTAATTAAACAACTTCAGTGATTAAAATGCTTCTCAGTTCTACAATGTTCTAAGTTCTGTGGAAACACAGACCCTACTCAAGATTCCAATTCAAAACAGACCTTCCAGATACAAACAATAGCTCAATGTTTCCCAACCTTGGCAACTTGAAGATATTTGGACTTCAACTCCCAGAATTCCCCAGCCAGCAACTGCTGGCTGGAGAGTTCTGGGAGTTGAAGTCCAGATATCTTCAAGTTGCCAAGGTTGGGAAACACTGCAATAGCTAACTGAAATGCAGCATTACAGTGACATCACTTGTATCCTATATTTAAAATATCATAGATAGGACTATTTAGAAAACAAAGATTTTGTTGTTTCTTTTAGAGTGGCACAGAACATTTTTTTTGAAATGTGAACAGGAAAAAGTAACGTAATCTTTAATTAATACAGTACAGTATTCCCTCGATTTCCACGGGGGATGCGTTCCGAGACTGCCCGCGAAAGTCGAATTTCTGCGACGTAGAGATGCGGAAGTAAATACACCATTTTTGGCTATGGACAGTATCACAAGCCATCCCTTAACACTTTAAACCCCTAAATTACCATTTCCCATTCCCTTAACAACCATTTACTCACCATTATTACTGGTACTCACCATTGAATAGTGATCCTGATATTTATAAACATAATTATTTATTAACAATAATTATTTTTTTTGTTATTTATTTGCAAAAATTATTAGTTTGGCGATGACATATGACATCATCGGATGGAAAAAAACGTGGTATAGGGGGAAAAACGCAAAGTATTTTTAAATTAATATTTTTTGAAAAACCGTGGTATAGGCTATCTGCGAAGTTCGAACCCGCGAAAATCGAGGGAACACTGTAATGTCCATTTATTTATAAAAGGGCCTAATCGCAAAATGTTTTTCCATTCCTTTCATAAGCTAAGGAAATATTACCTTTGTATCATTCATTCCCCTATACAGTGATACCACATCTTACAAACGCCTTGTCATACAAACTTTTCGAGATACAAATCTGGGGTTTAAGATTTTTTTGCCTCTTCTTACAAACTATTTTCACCTTACAAACCCACCACCGCCGCTGGGATGCCCCGCCTCCGGACTTCCGTTGCCAGCGAAGCACCCATTTTTGCGCTGCTGGGATTCCCCTGAGGCTCCCCTCCATGGGAAACCCCACCTCCGGACTTCCGTGTTTTTGTGATGCTGCAAGGGAATCCCAGCAGGGGAATCCCAGCAGTGCAAAAACGGGCACTTCGCTGGCAACGGAAGTCCAGAGGTGGGGTTTCCCAGCGAGGGGAGCCTCAGTGAAATTGCAGCATTGCAAAAACACAGAGGTCCGGAGGTGGGGTTTCCTATGGAGGGGAGCCTCAGGGGAATCCTGGCAGTGCAAAAACGGGCGCTTCGGCTGGCAAAAGGGGTGAATTTTGGGCTTGCACGCATTAATCGCTTTTCCATTGATTCCTATGGGAAACATTGTTTCGTCTTACAAACATTTCACCTTAAGAACCTCGTCCTGGAACCAATTAAGTTTGTAAGACAAGGTATCACTGTATTAACATTTTCCCTATGCAAAAAGGATATCAAAACAGTGCTTTTCAGGCTCACTATTAGGAACCAAAGAAATAACTGGATGCTGTGACAACTGCTTTGGGCTATCTTAGAAAAATCATCAAATTCTATTATCAAATTCTATTTCAACATTATTCCCTTCATTGATTTACAGAACAGGTTGTCATAATTTGACCTAGTGCTATATAAAATATTGAAAAATTTCAATACTACAGAACACACTTTTTGATTGATATATTTATAAAATATGTTTAGTTGCAATATTTTATAGGGGTTCCTAAAGATTATCCTACTTTACAAAGTCTGCATCTCTTACAGCAAGATACGTAAAAACAGGGTTAATATTACACAAAACAACTATATGTTCTACATTGCCATCAACATTTTTGTGTCTGTTCTTCATAGGATAACTATCAAGTGAGAAGCTACAAAGGGTTTCATTTATACCTTCTAATAAAAACAAAAACCTATTTGAAGTTAAATTGGGGAAAGTAATGCAAGTTCAATAATTACTTTATTATGAGGATTATACAGACATATGTAAACACCCATAATGTTTACAAAATAAGAAAGTCATTTAAATATTTCTCAATATTGTTCAATTTACAATAGATATAACATCTTACAGATAATACAAAGAAATCAACACTAGATATATTTTTGTCAGAAATGTTTATGAAATGTTTTTATATATCTTTTAGTACTACTTATCATTTACGCAATGTTGGTAATTTGCTTAAATATCAAAGTACAATAAACAATATTAAAACTAACCTAGCAAAAAGAAAATGCATCTTTATATTTTGTAATATTGCATAGCATTTTATTTCCCTGTATTCTTAAGAGAATGACAAACTTAATATTTCTCTGTCAACATCTGTGGGTCTGCGTACATTTTTGTTTCCTCAGTTACTACAAAACATTGATTATTTGGCAAGTTTAGCAACAATTGTACGAAAGGAAACTGTGAGGCAAATTAGGTGGAGCACCAGAGGAAATTCGGTTTAATTGTTTAAATTATTCCATTATTGAGTAAGATGAGGGATTTTTTTTATTCCTTAAGTAAGCATAAAGCCCTTAACTCTTACCCTGTCATTCACACTAATCTCCATGACCTACATAATTTACATACAAATTGTAATTAAAGTTCTCTGCTATTCAAGAACAGAAGGTATATTTTTGATATTCAAGATAAATAAGATTTATCAACATTCTGATTTTTGTTATCTTATAATCCTGTCTATATCTTCTATAAAGAAGTATTATTAAATCAATAAATTTAATTTCACAGTACACATTTAGGTACACATTTAGATGCTCAAGATAAGCCTTCCCTTCTGGAAAGTTAAAAAAAGAGTGTTAATTAATCAAAACACAGATTATATTTATATTATCTCCCCAGCTATCTCCATTCAACGTGAGATAACAAAGCACCAACATTTATCACACTTCAGAATCACAGCTTTTAGGACAAAAAAAAATATCCTCAGATATCTTAAGGAATAGTTGGTTGATGTTCAAGCTGATATTTTAAAAAGGCTCGAAGAAGAAGGGACTTTATATTCTAGAAGAAGGGACTTTATATTCTAGAAAGCTAATTGATATGCAATTTATTGATTATGAAAAGGCTTTCAATTGCGCTAATAATATAAGACTGTGGAATGAGAATCTCAGAATTTCACTCTTCTCGTGAATAACATAGACCAGTGATGGCGAACCTATGGCACGGGTGCCACAGGTAGCATACAGAGCCATATCTGCTGGCATGTGAGCTGTTTTCAACCCCCCCACACATTGAATTATGGGTATGGGCACTTGCACATGCACGATAGCATGCATGCATTCTTTTTTGGCACCCGAGGAAAAAAAGGTTTGCCATCATTGACATAGATCAGACTTGGGCAAAGGGTGGCCCTGGGCCGCATCCGGCCCACCCGCTATCTGTGACCGGCCCGCGGAGGTCGGGGTCTGCTCCAGTGCGAGGATGAAAGAGCTCACCGAGTCTGCCGGGACTCCACCGGTTCCTGCTTTCCTGATGAATCATGAGAAAATCAGGAACCGGAGGAGTCCCGGCAGACGCGGTGAGCTCTTTCATCCTCACGCTGGAGCGGACCCCGACCTCCTAAACCGAGAGCGGCCGAGCACAGAAACCACGCAAACACTCCAGCGCAGTGATTGTGGTGCACCGTGTTGCAGTAAAGCAAACAATTAGGGGTCTGTAGAGTGGGTCTGGATGTTTAGGTCAGGCCAGGGTCTGGGTCTTTAGAGTGGTCAGCGCCAAAAAAATCCCCTAACTGTGAGCAGTACAGGAGTGGTACACAGATACCACGTGCTTCCTCCCCTGTCCCCTGCAGAAGCTAGTAGTGCTCTGAAAAGATAGCATATGTATACTATATACAGTATTGGGTAGAACTGAGTTAATTATATTAGTCTGGCCCTCTAAAACCATCCCAATTTCTCATGTGACCCCATGGCAAAATTAATTGCCCACCCCTGACATAGACAGAAGTCAGAAGGCCATGATCCCACAGAATATAGTAAAACAGGGAGGATCTAGGTCAGCAAAGTAAGACAAGGGTATATCTTCTCTCTTATTTATTGAAACATTGTGCAGAATATATATTTAAAAAAGCTGGATTAGAAGAAACTGGAAGAAGAAACATCAATAATCTGTATAGTCCTGAGGACAGTGCTCTGCTATAGATGAAAAGAAAAATGATTTTTAAGTGCTAGTTGAAGAATACTCGAGACAGGCAGGTTCAAAGACGGTTCCTTTATTTAGCTCTTTTTGGAAAGTGACATTCAGCAGGGAACGCGTCTGCTGTCAATGAGAAAAGCCGCTCTATTTATACTTTTGCGGCTCGCGCCAAAAGGAACTGTCATGCGTCTGAACCAATCAGACGCGACCTCTTGTTATTTACATTTTCTGCCCGGAGACAGCTTTGTACAAGGATTCAACTATTTACATAGGATTCAACACTAGTAATAAAAATCAAGGAGCACAATGAAAAAAAAGCAGAAGACTACAATTTAATAAAGTTTAATATAAAGAATGACAGCATAATCTGCAATTTAATATAAAGAATGGAACAATCTTAAAACTGTCAATGAAAAGACTGAAGTGGTAGTTAATTTTTGCCTTTCAGGACAAACTTTCAACAACAAAGGAGCCAGCAGTGAAGAAACAGACCACAGATCACCACTTGGTAGGTGATCAATGAAGTCCTGGAACAGATATTGAGATACTTACAAAGGTCAGGAGTGTGCAAAGCAATGGC
Organism: Erythrolamprus reginae; assembly: GCF_031021105.1. Lineage (NCBI taxonomy): Eukaryota > Metazoa > Chordata > Lepidosauria > Squamata > Dipsadidae > Erythrolamprus > Erythrolamprus reginae. The sequence continues at coordinate 359,333,749 of NC_091950.1, read as the reverse complement.
TTTTGCTATGGAACTGAAAGTTGGACTTTGGAAAAGTAGAACAGGAAAAATACTGACACTTTTAAACTTTGGTGGCAGAGATAACTTTAGAGCAGTGTTTCCCAACTTTGGCAACTTGAAGATATGTGGACTTCAACTCCCAAAATTCCCCAGCCAGCATTCGCTGGCTGGGGAATTCTGGGAGTTGAAGTCCACATATCTTCAAGTTGCCAAGGTTGGGAAACACTGCTCTAGAGAATATGATGAAATGGGAATGGAGAAAACTGAGCACAGAACAAACCTGATCCCAACTTCTCACTTGAGGCATAAATGACCAGTTCAAACTACCGTATTTTATACATATTATGCAAAGACCCAGTCCCTTGAGAAGTCCCTAATGTTGGAAAAGGTAGAAGAAAATAAAAGGAGACAATCAGTAATAAAACAAATGAACTCAATTACAATTGCAGTACGAGCACCACTGGCAGACCTCAATGGCCATAGAGGCAACTGAACATATCTTGAAAGAGGTCTACCTATATAGCAATGGCATTTAGACTTATATACTTCCCCATAGTGCTTTACGATGCTATCTGGACAGCTTTTTACCGATCTCAGAATGCTGAGTCAACTTTGAGCCCCATTGGGATTGAACTCCAAGCTGTGGGCAGAGTTTGCCTGCAATACTGCACTTAACCACTGCATCACTTGGGCTCCTCTAAACGGTCATTAATGTTTAACACTAACTTGATGGCACATAATTAATCAGCCACAGACTAACACAAACATGCTTTTTAGAAAACTTAATCCAGTATTAAGCAAGGATACTTAATTTGCTATTGCTGCTCTCTACCAACTATGCCTCTGATTGCGTGGGAGGGAGGACGAAAAATAAATTCCACTGACAGAACAAAAGTATTGAATAAAACCAAGTGTCGCGTGTGATCAAAGGTTAAGTTTTTTAATCATTATTATTAATAATAAATTATTATTCTGCTCTTGATTAATTATAATTGATTTATTAACATGTCTCATGCACCAGCTCAAAGTTTAAAACAGCATTAATAGCACCTTTAAAAAGGGGTTTAAAATTCATAATTTCCAAGTAGAGCCTTACATTACAATTACACGTTTTAAGAGTGGAAAATTGTCATACAGATGTCATTTCAGATTTTCTAGTATAATCATGTTGTCTTCTTCAGACGTTCCATATAAAGTAAATACAGTAGATTTCTTTTGCAGAAAATCTGAAAACATTGTGTGACAATTGGGTAAGTTTACCCTCCCCAGAAAGAGCCATTCTAAATCTCAACCCAAATGGCAATATAATTACATTATATTGAACATTACTGTACATTACAGTAGTACCTCTAGATACGAGCTGTTCCACATGCGAGTATTCCAAGTTACGAGCCGCGATGCGAGCGAAATTTCTGTTCGGCACCTGAACTCAAATTCGGGATACGAGCCGAGCTTCCACTAGGTGGCGCAAGAATCTTCTTGCTTCCAGTTATCTGAGCGCAAAAAACAAAGTCTAAAGGCATTCGTTCGAGATGCGAGTTGATCGACTTACGAGCTCGGGTCTGGAACGCATTAAACTCGTATGTCGAGGTACCACTGTACTGTCCTGCTCACTGTAGCCACTGACCATAACAAGAAATTTTAAAATGTAAAATTTATAAAATTACACAAGCCTACAAATCAAGTTGTGCACAAACGTCTCTACATTGTTTACAGAAAATCATAAATTAATTTGGCCTTCACCTAGCCTAATATTGACTAATGATCTATTTGCAACATTCAGTTTCATCCGGGTTCAATGAAAAGGAGAAAGCAAACATATACGATCTTACAACAGATGTGCATATAACTTCCTGCAAAAGATTCAACAATAGACTGCTGAAGAGCATATACACTGGAACCTTGATTTTACTACATAAATGCTGTTGAGTAAAATACTGCTCTTTAGATCTATATTTTGAAAGGAATAAAGCAAGTAGTAGCAAGATTCCTGGGAAGCAGTTTCATGTCTAAGAGCTTCCAATCCAGTCTTTCATTTCCAGAGGCATCCAATGTTCCATTTTATAGAAGGGTCATATTTACTTTCTGAAAAATGTAATCTACGCCTGATTACTGAATAATATATAGAATAGAATAATGGGAATGGGAACGGGAACAGAACAGAATAAGCTGGAAGGGACCTGGGAGAGATCTTCTAGTCCAGCCCCATGCTCAAGCAGAAGAATCTATACCCATGATGGCCAACCTATGGCACACTTGCCACAGGTGGCACGCAGAGTCCTCTCTGCGGGCACGCGTGCCATTACTCCAGCCATCGCTCCTGTTCATCTGCATACCCCTCCTGCCGCCCAGCTGGTTTTTGGGTCTCTGCTACGCGTGCGGTGGCGTTGCATGCCTCGGAGAGTTGCGGCATACAAATCCAATTAAATAAATCAAATGTGCATGGGAGCACGGTGGGTGGGGGAGCACAGGGGGGTCACACGTGCATGCATGCGTGCACAGGGTCACACGCCCATTTATGGATGCGCATGTGCGCTTTCAGTATATGACAGCAAAAGGGTTAGCCGTCACTGACCTACATCATTTCAGACAAGTGACTGTCTAGTCTCTTCTTAAAAACATCCAGTGATGGAGTGCCTGAGATTTCTAGAGGCAGGCTGTTTCACTGGTTAATTATTATTATTATTATTTATTAGATTTGTATGTAATTATCTTCACTGTTAGGACGTTTCTCCTTAATTCAAGTTTGATTGAAGAAAAATTCCAGATTGAACAAGAAAATTGTACTTTCAATAAAAATAAGGATACTAAGATGTTTTTAACTAGTATATATATTGCCATTTAATTCTTTAAACAGTTATCTTGTCCAATGATTAAAATAATTAAACTGATTTTATTAAAATAAAATAAAAATTACAATATAAACTTACATAAAAATTAAAATTGTCAGTAGAATGTATTATATAAATTACATCTCATTTCAAATTTAATATACCAGAACTAAAACTATAGTTCATATGGCTACCTTCCTGTCTGATATGTGGTTAAAAACACAGTCAGCAGGGGGGTGGAGGATCAATACTGCTGTCAAATAGAATAAGGTCAAATAAGCAAAATTTTGCAATAAATACAAACTTCTGAGGAGTCATCAACATGGTGAAGGAGACAAAAGTCACTCTATTATACTGGATTGGGGGGGAGGGGGCCCCTAAAAGTTAAAAGTGATCTGTCAGTCAATGAAAATGATATTTTGATTATCAAGAAGTGTTATACTATAAATTTGCTTTTAAAAGGTTCCATATTCTATTACATTGCCCCTCTGAAAGCAGGACATGCTGGCTTTCTAGACAAATGAATGACTTAAGTCCAGTAAAACTATATTCATAGAGGGCTAAATGCTTGCTATGAAAAGAACCTCAATTGTCTGATATACTATGATCAATCCTATAAGAAGAAAAAATGGTGTTGGTTCAAATGTTATTATTCTAGCAGGTATTATAAAATCTCTATGTGGAGATACTCACTATAGAAAATGCTATTTGCAAACATTGTAAGTGAATATGATCATTTCATGGTCCTTCGATGCTAGCACTGGTAGTCCTTGCTTAACGGCCATTAATTCAGCCGCTGTTCAAAGTTATAGTGAAACTGGATGAATTTTAGTCATGCCTGATCCCTAAAATTGAGGCTATTGCCCTGCCTGTAGCGTTGCATGATCAAAATGAGAACAGCTCATTCATTCATTCATTCATTCATTCATTCATTCATTCATTCATTTGATTTGTATGCCGCCCCTCTCCGTAGACTGGGGGCGGCTCACAACAACAATAAAACAATTCAAGACAAATCTAATAATTTTAAAACATTAAAAAAGCCCATTATTAAAGCAGACATACACCCACACAAACATACCATACATGAACTGTATAGGCCCTGGGGAGATGTCTCAATTCCCCCATGCCTGACAGCAGAGGTGGGTTTTAAGGAGTTTACGAAAGGCAAGGAGGGTGGGGGCAGTTCTAATCTCAGGGGGGAGCTGGTTCCAGAGCGTTGGGGCCGCCACAGAGAAGGCTCTTCCCTTGGAACCCACCAAACAACATTATTTAGTCAACGGGGCCCGGAGAAGGCCGACTCTGTGGGACCAAATCGGTCACTGGGATTCGTGCGGCAGAAGGCGTTCCCGGAGATATTCTGGCCCGATGCCATGAAGGGCTTTATAGGTCATTTGCACTTACCATCATAGAGTACTTCAATTCCAAACACCGCTTACCTTTCTTCCACCTTTGCCCTTTTGGCACTCCATTGTTCCTGCTTCCCTTCCAAAGCTGCACGAGAAAGCAGCATCCAATTTGGACAAGGCTGCATGTAGCCTTGGGAAGAAAGCCTGGCTCAGCAAGCAGTTGCCTTGCAAAGGGCCAGGCTGGATCCACCTCCTTTGCGATAGGACTATGGTTGGCTGGGGGGGGGGGGAGGTGGTTGGTTTAGGGCTGACAGGGCAAGCAAAGCCCACGATCTGCAGAGACAACAGAGTGAAAGGCTGCCAAAAGGACAGTGATGAGAGGAGATAGGCGTGAAGGAGCCTATCCAAACCAGGAATAGCTTGGATCAGAATGGGTCCTCTGTCCCATATCAACCAGTAGGATTCAGTTAATGATAGCCATAGGGAGTGCTGGGATTGCGTCACATGATGTCACAATTTTATTACTTTTCCATTTATTAGCCAGACACAGAATGAAGGAATACTGCTTCATTCTGAGTTCTTGGACACAATTGTTCACATTTATCATTCACTCCATGTAAAAGAAAAAAAAATGATAATGCTAAGATCAATACTATTTTATCTCTTTCGTCCTGTAGTGTCAAAGCAGGGGAGAATGAAGGTAACTAGTGATACGGATGTGTGTGTGTGTGTGTGTTACATGTGTACTGAATGAGAGAGGGAGGGAGGGAGGGAGAAGAAGAAAGGAAGAGAGATAAACCTTTTTTATTTTTTCAAGAAAAATACTTTCCATATCTCTTGATGCATCTAATGAAGCAGATAGTAATCCATTAAAGCTTATTTTTAAATAAACGTGTTAATCTTTAAAAGGTTAGAAAATTATTGGCTATTTTTGCTATGACATGCCATGTACTGTAATCCTTCCCTTTCTCTTTTTATCAGGCAAGGAAAAGATAAAACAAGTTGTGTGGGTCACTGGGAGGAAAAGTATATTTTCTTTAAATATGTAATGTATTGCTAAACTAAAGTCACTGGTAAATCCATGATTTACAGAAAAATAAAACTTGTATCCCATAATTCATAACTTTTAAATAAGTTATACAAAATGGCTGGTGTTCATTTATTTAAAATTATTTACAGGTTAGCATAAGCCAGTTAAATTCTGAAGCTTTATTTTGCAGTGTTTTTTAAGCAGTGGTAATTAATCTAGTCATCATCTTATTTTTACAAACTATGCTTAGAAAATTCATTTTTCTTTATGAAAATTTCATATTTAGGAAACAAAGTAAAATGGTAATGAACATAATTTTTAATATTGTTTGATTTACAGGTCAGTACAAAGAGAATACCGTCTCCACATAAGATGGGGGTATTATAGAATTGAGGAAAAAGGAGAAGGTTGCCAGTTCTACAGGTTCAATGTCAAAAGATCAAAGATTTCCAAAATGGCAAAAGAATATCACAGAGTTTTAAATTATAACTTGTATATATAAAATAGCAAATACAATGCTGGCTTCTTACAATTAAATTCCGTAGATTATGGACATATAGAAAATAGTGTATAGAACTGCTGAATTGGCTCTTAAAATATGGCAGGTACAAGCAGTTTCTGGAAGAAATTGGACCAGCAAAAAATGGTAGTCCTAACAATAATAGGTACAGGGCAGTGATGGCGAACCTTTTTTTCCTCGGGTACCAAAAAAGCGCTATCACACATGTGCAAGTGCCCACACCCATAATTCAATGCTTTGGGAGGGCAAAGATATCTTCCCCCACCGCTTGGAGGCCCTCTGCAGGCCAGAAACAGCCTGTTTCCCTACTTCTGGTAGGTCCAGTAGGCTCATGTTTTGCCTTCCTCAGGCTCCAAAAGCTTCCCTGGAGCTGGGGGAAGGTAAAAATGCCCTCCCCCATGTTGTGGTTAGCTCTGGCCCAGCTCCTGCCCCAAGGACTGTGGATGTGGGGGACACATCCACATGCTGCAGGCCTGTTTTGCCCCCCCCCCGGTGGAATCTGCTGATGAAGGCTCCTCTGACCAAGAAGACATGAGTGACAGGGAGGAGGAGAGTGTGGCAGACAGCTCAGAAGATCAATTATCTCTCTCCTCCTTGTATTCAGAACCAGAGTTAATGATACAGCCACGCATGCGGAGAGCGATGCATAGGCAACAACAACTGAGAGATTACTATCAAAGAAAATGAGGCCACCTGTGGTTGGCTGGGGCTGTGGTAATTAGTGAGGCTGCTATAAATAGCAGCCTGTGGGTTTGGCCATTGTGGAGGATTATCTGATCGTTGTGTTTCATAACTGCTTTACTGACTTTGACCTTTTGTGTGCTGATTTTTCCCCGCTTTGAAACTAAACCAGAGCAAAGTGTGTTTCACTTTGTGAAAGAAGAATGACTGTGAATTGCCTCACAGCTGCAAGCTAAGTATCACAGAACTGATAAGGGACTTGTACAAATTACCAGTTTGTTTGGAGACCAGTGCTCTTTGCTATACAAAAAGAGGGCTTAGTTTAAGTGAATTTTCATTATAAAGAACATTGTTTTGAATTTTCAAACGTGTGTGTGTCTGAAATTTGTTCCTGTGAATTTTTGGGAGGAGTGTACCAGAGAGCCCGATAGAACACCCCATCTCCCTGGAGGCTCTCTGGAAGCAAATAATGCCCTCCCAGTGCCTCTGTGTGAGCCAAAAATCAGCTGACCAGCACACACATGTAGGTTGGAGCTGAGCTAGGGCAACAGCTTGTGCGCCAGCAGATATGGCTCCGCATACCACCTGTGGCACCCGTGCCATAAGTTCGACATCACTGCTATAGGGAATGTTCATGTTCAAAATCAATAACTAATTACACAGACTGCAATAAGCTATAATATCATTTATTCTTGATAAAGTCAACAAACATGGCTTATTTCACTAAACATTATTAGCAAAACATGCCTTAATGTAAATTATGAGCTTGATTGAAATATATTTTATTGGAGAAGTACTTTGGATATATAGCATTAGAAATGTGCTTTTCTATTTTCAAGGATATACTGTATAATCCTGTGATCATACCTATCCTAGGATGTCCAGTACATTCAAGGTTCCTGTTGGTTCATACCTAATTCAATTTAGTTCACCTTCCTGCAACATATGGCAATCATTTTCCAGTATTATTATATGCATTACTTCTGCAACATATGGCAATCATTTTCCAGTATTATTATATGCATTACTTCTATTTTCAGCTTTCTTACTCACCAAACAGGTTTTTCAAAACAGACAGCTGCAGTTTAAGATACAGTTTTATTCATTTCTTAATATTAATGGAAACATTTTGTTCTGGGAAACCAAAAAAAAACCCTACCGTAACCCCTCTCAAGCCTGTAAGTATAAATGCAGAAATAATTCTTCACCTGTGTTCCAATAATTAAAAATAACATGAAAACTCAAAACTTCAGCATTTTAAAGCTCAGTCTCAAAATAGCAATAACAGTAACACTTAACGTTTGCACCTATGCTGCAAAAAAGAACAGTGATCTAAATTTAGATGTTAATTATTTAGTTACCACTTGCAAATTTAAAGCTTTAAAACAATGATGCAATATGAATCTACTTATACACCAGAGTATATTCAAGTTATCACAATAATATGGAGTAGCTATTAAATAATATTTATTTCTTTATGGGAGGGGATTGATTTTCTGTTCCCAGATGCTCGGCAATAACTAAATGGATGAAAAAATAATAAAATAATTTCATAATACAAATGCATTTAAGGTTGGAATCCAATATCTACTGAATTAGGCAGACACATGAATCATTACTGCAAAGTTCACTTCCCCCAAATCAGTCAAATCATACCACAGAATTATAGAAAACATATAATAAAATCCAATCTTTTCCGCAGTACAAAAATTTAAAGGTAAAGCATTTTCCAAACACTGCTGCGTAGCCTCTGCATTAACACATTCAGTAAACAGTAAGGTACTACTTCATTGGGAAATCGTTTTCATTCTCGCATTGCTCTTACTGCTAAGAATTCTTTTCCAGTATTCATCTGGAATTTCCCTTTTTGTAATTGAAATCCTGTATTCTGTTGTCTGTACAATGAAAGGCTAGAAAACAAGCCATGTCCTCTTTGTAGGTATCTGAAAAGTGCTATCATATTTCTCCACCGGATCTTCACAAAGCTAAACATTAACAATTTTTCTCAATCTTTTTTAAATGACGACATTTCTAAAATCTTTTTTATTCTTCTCCAAATCTGTTTCATATTCTCTGACTCTTCTTTAAGTATAGTGTCCAGAACTTGGTGCAATATCAGAAGTGGGATCGACCAGAATAAAATGAACCCATTATTTCTAGGGATCTCGATGCTGAGCACTTTCAACACAACTTAGAATTGTACTTTCTTTATATAGCTATGTCAAATTATGCTCTCTTTGGATTTCACATTCAGTTTGATTCATAGTCAACATTTTTATAATGATGTTTATCAACAGATAATCCTACCCTAAACCTGTGCATTTTGTACCATTTTCCCGAAAATAAGACCCAACTGGAAAATAAGCCCTAGCATGATTTTTCAGGATGCTCATAAACCTTACCCCCCCAAAATAATCCCCAGTTAAGATCATCAGCTAGACAGATGCATTTAGTACCATATTTAGTGCCGTATTTCCCAAAAATAAGACCTGACCAGAAAATAAGTCCTAATGCGTCTTTTGGAACAAAAAGTAATATAAGACCCAGCCATATTTTTGGGAAAACATGGAATATTAAACTTCATTCTCTTTTTTCCAGGCCATTTCTCTATCCTACCAAGTACTTTAAATTTTATTTATTTTCTAGACTGTTAACTATGTCATTCAATTCTGTGCCATCTGCAAAGTGCAAATCATTCCCATCATTTCTTAATGCAAATCATGAATAAAAATGCTGAATAATAGAGCCTACAAAGAAACCTGTGCTACTGAACTTTGTGCTTCACTCCATTTGTATGAGGAAGTTCTGATGAAAACTCATTGATCATAAATTTCAAATATGCTATGTGTGTATCTAATTGTCATATCACGTCTTTGAGAATTATTTGAGGGTCTCACTCTCTCTAGCTAGATCTCTCTGTCCCATTTAGATCCCATTAGATCTAATAAGGGAGGTATATTCTTGGTCCCATTTATTAGTGGATGTCAACTTATGGATATTAAAAAGAGAGCCTATGGCACCCACCTTTTGGAATAGCATCTCGAACTGGTCAAACTGGCCCTGTCCAACTGGCCATAAGTATATGGATGATAAGTATACTGTTTTCCAGTATACTTATCATCCCAATCTTAATATTCTCTTCCCATCTTTTCCAGTATTATGGTTTCTCCAGAGAACTGGGTCTTTGCATAATACAGTGGTACCTCGAGATACGAGTTTAATTCGTTCCGGACCTGGGCTCTTAAGTCGAGCAGCTCTTATCTCGAACGACTTTTCCCCATAGGAATTAATGTAAATAATTTTAATTGGTTCCAGCCCTCAAAAAACTCACAAAGTTAGTCTAAATTATGCAGAAAGACATGTTTTTAATGAAGAAATGTACATGTACATATAAATGAATAATGAAGTTTCTTTCACTTAACTTGTAAACTTTCTTAAACTTTTAAATTTACATATGTTCAACTTCTCTGCCACCCAATCCTGTAGGACAGAGGTCCCCAACCCTTTTTGCACCAGGGACCGGCTTTAAGCGATCAAGAGAGGAATGGGTGAATGAATGGATGGAGGGTGGGAAGGAAGGAAGGAAAGAGGGAAGGGACAGGAACAGAGGAAGGAAGCAAGGAAACTTATGAAAGGGGAGAGTAAGAGAGGAATGAGTGAAGGGAGGGAGGGAGGGAAGAAGGTGGGAAGGAGAAAGAAAAGAAGAAATAGAGGAAGGGAAGGTAAAAGAGAGAAAGAAAAAGAGCAAGAAAGAAAGCTGCAAGCACCCCCCCGAGCCCCCCAGGCCGGCTGCAACCTTTTAAAACACGCGTGCCGCTTCGCAGCTGTCTCCTGAAGCCGAACGCGGAAGTTAGCGTTTGGCTTCAGGAGACAGCTCCTTGGCGCTTGTATCTCGAATTTGGGCTTGTAAGTAGAACAAAAATATCTCTCCCCTCCCAGCTCTTATCTCGAGTTGCTCTTAAGTAGAGCAGCTCTTATGTCGGGGTTCCACTGTATATTCAAATGTGACAACTTGAGCTAGATCATTTGTGGCTCAAGTGATAACTCCGGATTTACTGTATATGTTCTATAATCTGTTTCTTTTCTTGACTCATTTTTCTTGGAGTCTTCTCCAACACTGAAGTTCAAAGTGCCATTAGTCTTTTTATTCTGTTTTTTTCAAACTCCAACTTTCATTTCTATAGTATCAAAAGAAAAACTACTGCCTGGCCGACTGGGAATAACTTCTGCATTCTGCTTTTCACAATTACTTAATGGAATACATGTCTTCTTAGTTGGAGAAGAATAAAACTGATAACACTTGAATATTATTATTTATTTATTTATTATTTGGATTTGTATGCCGCCCCTCTCCGAAGACTCGGGGCGGCTCACAACAAGTGAAAAACAATCCAATACAATCCAATTAATTAAAATATTATAAGTTTAAGAAAATCCCCAATACTAACATACACACATACAGGCATACCATATATAACTTCAACGTGCCCAGGGGGAGATATTTAGTTTCCCCATGCCTGACGGCAAAGGTGGGTTTTGAGGAGTTTACGGAAGGCAGGAAGAGTAGGGGCAGTTCTGATCTCCGGGGGGAGTTGGTTCCAGAGGGCCGGTGCCGCCACAGAGAAGGCTCTCCCCCTGGGGCCCGCCAACCGGCATTGTTTAGTTGACGGGACCCGGAGGAGGCCCACTCTGTGGGACCGAATCGGTCGCTGGGATTCGTGCGGCAGAAGGCGGTCTCGGAGATATTCTGGTCCAGTGCCATGAAGGGCTTTAAAGGTCATAACCAACACTTTGAATTGTGACCGGAAACTGATCGGCAGCCAATGCAGACTGCGGAGTGATGGTGAAACATGGGCATACCTGGGTAAGCCCATGACTGCTCTCGCAGCTGCATTCTGCACGATCTGAAGTTTCCGAACACTTTTCAAAGGTAGCCCCATGTAGAGAGCATTACAGTAGTCGAACCTCGAGGTGATGAGGGCATGAGTGACTGTGAGTAATGAGTCCCGGTCCAGATAGGGCCGCAACTGGTGCACCAGGCGAACCTGGGCAAACGCCCCCCTCGCCACAGCCGAAAGGTGGTTCTCTAATGTCAGCTGTGGATCGAGGAGGACGCCCAAGTTGCGGACCCTCTCTGAGGGGGTCAATGATTCCCCCCCCAGGGTAATGGACGGACAGATGGGATTGTCCTTGGGAGGCAAAACCCACAGCCACTCCGTCTTATCCGGGTTGAGCTTGAGTCTGTTGACACCCATCCAGGCCCCAACAGCCTCCAGGCACCGGCACATCACTTCCACCGCTTCGTTGACTGGGCATGGGGTGGAGATGTAAAGCTGGGTATCATCGGCATATTGATGATACCTCACCCCATGTCCTTGGATGATCTCACCCAGCGGTTTCATGTAGATGTTAAATAGCAAGGGGGAGAGGACCGACCCCTGGGGTACTCCACAAGGGAGAGACCTCGGAGTCGACCTCTGACCCCCCCACTAACACCGACTGCGACCGGCCAGAGAGGTAGGAGGAGAACCACTGAAGCACAGTGCCTCCCACCCCCAACCCCTCCAACCGGTGCAGAAGGATACCATGGTCGATGGTATCGAAAGCCGCTGAGAGATCGAGGAGCACCAGGACAGAGGATAAACCCCTGTCCCGGGCCCGCCAGAGATCATCCATCAACGCGACCAAAGCGGTTTCCGTGCTGTAACCGGGCCTGAAGCCCGACTGCTGGGGACCTAGATAATCGGCTTCTTCCAAGGACCGCTGGAGCTGGAGTGCCACCACCTTCTCGACAACCTTCCCCATGAAGGGAAGGTTGGAGACTGGACGATAGTTGTTAAGTACTGCTGGGTCCAGGGAAGGCTTCTTGAGGAGGGGGCGCACAAGCGCTTCTTTATAGAGTGATGGAAAAACTCCCCTCCCCAAGGAAGCGTTGGTAATCTCCTGGGCCCAGCTCCGTGTCACCTCCCTGCTGGCCGAGACCAACCAGGAGGGACACGGATCCAGTAAACAGGTGGCGGAACTCACAGCTCCAATGGCCTTGTCCACTTCATCAGGTGTCACCAGATCAAACTCTTCCCAGACAGGTGGACAAGTACGTGCCCCAGTCACCTCGACTGACTCGTTGTCAGTCGACTCTGTTTTACAATTGGAGTCGAGGTCGGCCCGGATCTGAGCGACTTTATCAGCGAAAAACGTGTTAAACTCCTCGGCACTACTCTGCAAGGGCTCCCCAACTCCCCCCTGGTTAAGAAGGGAGCGGGTCACCCTAAACAGAGCGGCCGGGCGGGATTCCGCTGATGCAATCAAGGCGGCATGGTACGCGCATCTTGCCGCCTTGAGCGCCACTTTGTAAGTCTTAATAAAAGCTCTTACAAGTGTTCGATCAGATTCAGACCTACTCTTCCTCCATCGCTTCTCTAGACGTCTCTTTTGGCGTTTCAACTCCCGGAGCTCCTCGTTGAACCATGGAGCTCTACGGGGTCTAGCGCCACGGAGAGGTCGCAAAGGCGCAATCCGGTCGAGAGCCTCCGCAGCAGCCGTATTCCAGGCCTCCGCAAGAGACTCTGCCGAACTGTGGATGAGTGCCTATGGAATAACCCCAAGCGCCGTCTGGAAACCCTCTGGATCCATTAGGCGTCTGGGGCGGAACATCTTCATTGGTTCCGCCTCCCTGCGGGGAAGGATTGGAGCCAGGAAGTCAAGCCGTAGTAGAAAATGGTCTGACCATGACAAAGGCACTGCTTCTAAGCCCCTTAGTCTCAGACCATTGCTCAGTTGCTCGGAATGGAATACCATGTCAGGTGCGTGCTCCCCCTCATGAGTTGGACCCCGTACTACTTGAGTCAGGTCCATGGCTGTCATGGTGGCCATGAACTCCTGTGCCAACCCCGAGGTTTCGCCGAGTGACGGCAGGTTGAAGTCCCCCAAGACAATAAGTCTGGGGAACTCCACCGCCAACCCGGCTACCTCCTCGAGTAGCACAGGCAGGGCTTTTGACACGTAGCTGGGAGGCAGGTACGTGAGAAATAAGCCCACCTGAACCCCTAAGTCCAACCTCATCAAGAGTGACTCGCAACCCGCAATTTCCGGAGCAATGAGTCCACGTAGGCAAAGGCTCTCCCTGGCTATAATAGCCACTCCTCCCCCCCTTCCCTGGGGTCGAGGTTGATGCCATATCTGAAACCCAGCTGGGCAAATTTCGGAGAGAGGAACACCTCCCTCCGGGCCCAGCCAGGTTTCAGTAATACATGCCAGGTCGGCCTCCTCATCCAGGATCAAATCCCGGATGAGGAGAGCTTTATTTACCACCGACCTGGCATTAAGCAGCAGCAACCTGAGTCCAGGGCCAGAGTTACACTCATCACCAGTACCCAAGATTGGGCTCACAGAGTTGGAACAAGGGACCGTTATTAAGCAACGGTCTCTCGTTCCCCTGGAACGGCTAACTCTGTGACCCCCGCCATATCTGCCTCTCCCCAGCAACACAGGGATATTCCGGCCCTCTGCCACCCCAGAGATCAATGCCCCTTCCTCCCCTGCCTCCCGAGCGTCAGGTGGGCCAATTCTGTCACTCATACTACTGTCACTCATCCCATCCATACCATATTCCCACCCACCCCAACCATCACACTCATACTCATTCATAACCATGTTTATTCCTGTAAATGTGACTGTTTTGTTGCTTTCACTGCACATATAATAGATTGACTCAGCTCTTTTTGCTATGAGTGTGTATCTAAATGAGTGTGGTTCATAGCATCTCTCAGCAATAAAATCTCATTTTGAACTTTTGCTGACACTATTTTCAGAATTCCAAACTATTTGTGTTCTTAATTGTTGATTGAGCTTTCTTTCTACTTCTGCATATGTATTTTTATATTTGGCATTTCACAGAGATTGGTTTGTGCAGATACATTGTTTCTATTACTACTTCATACTGCTTTTCCTTCTTGAAATTTTTAGTAACTCCTTTTATTAAGAATTTTCACACATCCTGAATTTTTTTCCCCAGCAGCTTCATTTTTCATGAAATATTACTCATCACTGCCTACTAATAAAATCTGATTTTGTGAAGTCCAGATATGACTACAGTATATCTATTTCTCTGAAGTACAAAGTTGCATAGTATATACATCTATTTCATATAAAATTGCAACAATGATACATCCTCTGATATAAGCACACTGTTTGAAACTGCTTTGATACCTTCCTTGTGGCCACAGCAAACAATACAACTTGTGTTATTAAATATTCATCTATATTAGTCAGCAGGAAGTAGATTGTTTTCTTTTAAACTAGACTAATTCAATTGGGTTAACAAAGCAGATGGAAGCCACAAAAAGTATCCACCATACCCTACGAGACTAGACTTTCAATCCTGGGCCTAGAAAGCTTAGAACTAAGACGCCTTAAACAAGATCTAAGTATTGCCTACAAGATCATATGCTGCAACGTCCTACCTGTCGGCGACTACTTCAGCTTCAACCACAACAACACAAGAGCACACAACAGATTTAAACTTAATATTAAGCGCTCCAAATTTGATTGTAAAAAAAATATGACTTCAGTAACCGAGTTGTCGAAGCATGGAACTCATTACTGGACTCCATAGTGTCATCCCCAAACCCCCAACACTTTACCCTTAGATTATCTACAGTTGACCTATCCAGATTCCTAAGAGGTCAGTAAGGGGCGAGTACAAGTGCACTAGAGTGCCTTCCGTCCCTTGTTCTATTGTTCTCCTGTATCTCCTATACCTTTCTTCTATTCCTATATCTCTTTTTCTATTCTTTCGTTGATATGTTCTATTACTATATCTTCTTTTCTATTCCTTCTTAGATATATTTTACTATGAGTATCTCCTCTATAACCTTCTTCATGTATTTTACTATGTGTATATAGATATATACCCACTAAACCCCTCATTGTGTATTGGACAAAATAAATAAATAAATAAATAAATAAATAAATAAATTAGACAAACTACTTTCAGGGCCAGAAGACAAGACAATTTAAAAAATCCAGCAGTATTTGCTGGAACAAGCTTTATACGAAGAGCGAGTTAAAGAAACTATAACGTGGTGTAAGGATTTCAGATATAATATTGATTTAAACAAATGAGAAGATCTCTGACATAAAAACCAGAAACTAACCTTAGCTACTTCATTTAAAGTAAACCTTTATAAGATGTTTTATAGGTGGCACTTCCCACCAATGAGGTTAGTCAAAATGGGCACACATTTAACGCAAATTTTTTGGAAGTGTAAGTTGCTACCCACTACATACTATCACATGTGGTGGAAGTGCCAAAAGACAAGGTAATTCTGGACAACAATAAAGCAATGGCTAAAAGAGATATTGAAAATAAATATAGAATTAAACCAGAGCTCTTTTTACTAGGGACAACAACAGACAAATATGACAAAAGCACAACATATTTAATGCTACATATTTTGACCACTGCAAGGCTAGCTTTTGCTCAAAAGTGGAAGAACAAAAATATACCTACAGAGGAGGAACTTCTATATAAAATACTATCGTGCATGGAGATTGATAGGCTGTTAGAATTGAAAGAAAAAAATGAAACTGAATACTTTGAAACCTGGAATAAATTATATTATTGGTGAGGAAAAAAGATCACCAGGATTGTAAATTAAAAGGAACCCGAGAATGGTGTAAATAGATATATGTATACATACATTCTACTAAATCTGCACTTCTATTCTACTAGTTTTTCTCATCATTCCTATCACCCATTTCCTCCCATGTTGACTGTATGACTGTAACTTGTTGCTTATATCCTAAGATTTTTATTAATATTGCTTCCTCGTTGCTTATTTGACTCCTATGACAATCATTAAGTGTTGTACCACATGATTCTTGACAAAAGTATATTTATTTTATGTACGTTGAGAACATATGCACCAAGACAAATTCCTTGTGTGTCCAATCACACTTGGCCAATAAAAATTCTATTCTATTTTATTCTATATATGCATGTATAATTTTGTTCTTTGTATTTTAAGATGAACACTGGAGTAAGAACTATTGGAATTTAAACATGTATACTAGAAGATTCCTCATGTACCTCTACCTATGAACGCCTCTACTTACGAATGTTTCTAAATGTTCCTAAATAAGAATTGGGTGCTCGAGATTTTTTTGCCTCTTCTCAAGAACCATTTTCCACTTACAAACCTGAGCCTCCGAAACTGTAACTGGGAAAGGCAGGGAGAAGCCTCTGTGGGGCCTCTCTAGGAATCTCCTGGGAGGAAACAGGGTCAGAAAAGGTGGGGAGAAGCCTCTGTGGAGCCTCTCTAGGAATCTCCTGGGAGGAAACAGGATCGGAAAAGGCAGGGAGGAGCCTCTGTGGGGCCTCTCTAGGAATCTCCTAGGAAGAAACAGGGCTGGAAAAGGTGGGGAGAAGTCTCCATGGGACCTCTCTAGGAATCTCCTGGGAGGAAACAGGGCCTCCACCCTTCCTATAGTTTCCCCAATCGCACGCATTATTTGCTTTTACATTGATTCCTATGGGAAAAATTGCTTCTTCTTACAAACTTTTCTATTTAAGAACCTGGTCATGGAACAAATTAAGTTCGTAAGTAGAAGTACCACTGTACTTGTTTCTATGTTATACGTATGTCTTATCTATTTTTTAATTTATTTATTTATTTAATTTATTTTATAAACTAAATGCTTTAAAAAAAATTTAATCCTTCCCTTTTTATTTTGTTAACTGGAAGTAGAAAGGTCCCTATATTACTATACAACATGGTACTTACGTTTACATTAATTGAAATGACAATTCTGATAGTATTTGTCAGGCACTCTAGAAGTACTAGAAGTACTCACAGGTAAATTATTCCAAAACCAAGATATATAGTATTTGCTAAAAAGCCATAAAGATGAGATGGACACTAGGTGGTAAGGAGACAGATCTAGCAAAGTGTTTGGGTAATCAGTTTATTGAAACAATATCATGGAAAAAATATAGCATCAGCAAGAACATTGGCTGTGATATACCCAAAATCTTCCAGGGCAAAAGAAACTCACCATTAACATATAGGACCTCAATTTGAAGTACTGTATCAGTAAAATAGAAGAATTAGAAGTGGTTCAGAATAAATTCATGAGATCAATTTTAGCCTCTTCCTCAGCCTCTTCCTCAGGTACATCAGTAACAAATTTGAATTTAGTAATAGACCTTCCAACAATTAATATAAAAGAAATCAAGAATCTTATCTTAAAGAAAATTATAAGTCGTACTAACATTCATTTGAAAAAACAATGCCTTTGTGAACAATTTAACATTAACAGGTGAGTTAATATGTGTCTAAAACAACTCTTACAATTTTCTCTACACAAAGAACTGTTAAACAACATAAATTATTATACTCTGTTGAGGTACTATTCATTTTTTAAAGATTTTAAACAGGATAAAGAGCAGTTATGTAAGCTTAAGTTGGTCAAGTAATATCAATCTTTTAAAGTTCATTCACTTGCCTCTCTAAGCAGGAATATTTATTTTACATTTTAAATAGTAAGGTGCACTACACAAAGTCCCTTGCAATCATCCATTTCATAAATCACAGTTTAGAATAAATCCAACAGGGAGAAAAATAATTTTAGGACAAGTTACTTAAACAGGACTTATCAGCCCTACTGCAAATACATCAATTGTCCCCACAACCTTTTTTATTGATAGCCAAGAGGATGCATTCTCAGCTCTATTTGTGTGAGTGGCGTGCATGGGACTGCCATTCACTTAGATGGAAGACACGCTCACCCACTAATCGTGCAAGTGAGGATGTGCCTGGGAGCCCTTGCCAGCCATTTCCGCAGCCTGGTTGCAAACCCCTCAAGGCCCACAGGTTGAGGACCCCTGTTTTAGACTACCCTTAATTTGAATATCAATTTGCATCTTTATGGATTATTCTTTGGACAGTAGCCATTTTCAATACGTTTTTTTTCCCAAACAGATGTGTTTAGAGTAGAACTGCCAGAACTTTTATCACCAACACATTAGAGTCTACAAAAAGCACTAATAGGCATGGCTTCCATTCAGCGGCAGAATGCATATACAATACTACTGTTTCCCAGGGGTCTCATTTTCAGAAAACACATGAGATTGCAGTACAAAAGACCTACACTGGGACACAGAAATATTGCCAAAACAAGGATAAAAGCAACAGCAAAGAAAAGATTAATAGAAGCTGCCTGGATCCAGCTTTGGCAAATTATACCCTCCAAATCAAAATGTAAATATCAACAACACTGAATAAGGTCCTCCAAATTTCCATGCACTTTTTCATGACATACAAATTGCAGAAGAGCATTAGAAAGTCCAGTTGTGCAGACAATCAAGTGTTTCATCTATTTAATGTTCAAGGTATTCAGAAATCTATTGGCTAACATGGTGGCAGTACTTAAAACATCTTGACATATTAAATAAATAAACAATCGTGTGATTAGTATAATGAGGACTACAAAACATCTCAGAGCAATAGGCTAGACCAGTGATGGTGAAACTTTTTTCTTTGGGTGCTGAAAGCAACATGCATGCTTGCAATAAGGTGTGCACGTGTGCCCACATCCATAATTCAATGCCCCCTACGCCCTATGTACTCACACACACAACCCATACACTACCCCACCCCCACGCATGTGTGCTCTAATTCACGCACAACCACCTCCGTGCCCTGTTTTGGGTCTAGCAGGCTTCCCTGGAGCCTCCAGAGGCTGGAAACAGCCAGTTTATAGACTTCTAGTAGGCCTGATAGGCCCATTTTCCCTCCTCCCCAAACTCCAGAGGGTTTCCCAGGAAAGGCGAAAACGGTCTTCCCTGCCTCCCCAGAGGCCCTCTTGGAGGCTGGAAATGATCCTTTTCTTGACTGCCAGTAGGCCTGGTAGGCCCATTTTTCACCCTACCCAGGCTCCAGAGGGCCTCTGGAGGGGTGGGGGAGGCCATTTTGAATTATGGGTGTGGGCCTTCACACATGTGTGACAGCACCCAAGGAAAAAAAGGTTCGCCATCACTGACCCTGTCCATAAAGCTATGGGGCTAGAGCAGGGGTAGGCAAAGTTGGCTCTTCTATGACTTGTGGACTTCAACTCCCAGAATTCTGGAGCCATTCATGCTAGCTCAGGAAATCTGGGAGTTGAAGTCCACTTGTCATACAAAAGCCAACTTTGCCTACCCCTGGGCTAGATTAACCCAGCCTGGACTCTTCCTTCAATGTGAGGGAAAATTAATAACATATTATCAATAACATAATCATCATCCATAGGTGATTTTGTTCCAGTTACAAAGCACCAAGTTACCATTTTTTAAAGTATAAGATACACACACACACCCCAAAAAGAAAGTGAAAACTTGGGTACATCTTATACACCAAATGTAGCTCCCTTTTATTCCCCCCCATCCCCCCCCACCCTTTGGCCACTGCATCCCAGAAATTTACCTCCTTGCAGCAAACAGAACAGAGACTGGTAAGCCAAGCAACTTATTATCAGCTTCCTGACTCTCAGCTGATTTGCTAGGTGCTAAAGTAAAACTGAAATTAGTTGCAAGTAGGCAAATTGGGAGAGATTTGGAAAATTGCTGGGAGGTAAAAGCCTTTTTTCCTTGTTTTCCTCCCGGGAAACTAAGGTGCATCTTAAATTCTGGTATGTCTTATAGTCCAAAAAATATGGTATTTGTGCTTTTAAGATCTATAACAACAATAAACATGAAAAATTTATTTCCTGAAATAGTCACATCATATCTGGAAATGCATTGTCTTTCACATAATTTTTTTCTTTTATAATTACATACTGTGGTATGTTATCAAATATTAAAATCTAATATTGTATTTCTTCTATCAAGGCAAAAATATTTAGAGGTAGAAAAACTAGATTTTTTAATTGTGTTTTAGCCCATCACTGGCGTTATACTACATCTAATGCACATATATGAAAGAGTGTGAATTTTTGATTACTCCATATCTTCATAGGCTGTATTACGCTATACCGTATTATATGATTTACCATATGTTTGTTGGAGGTGGATTGTATGACTTGTTTGGTTTCTACTAGTGGACAATACTTGTTTGCCTTTCTCTATTTATTTTTGTTTCAACAAGATTAAAAATCACTTGAGTTTAAAAATGCTTCCTTAACATCATTAATCAGAATATATTTCCACACAAACACTTTTAACTATTCAGCTCTCTAAATATTTGACTTCCTGTTGGATCTTCCATGTAGGCATTCCTATTTTTTTAAAATTGCATAGACTTCCTTAAGTTTGGCCCCCCCAAAAAGTGTCTTTTGTATTTAGAAGACAGAGCCACAGAATGTCTGACTTGTCCAGAGAGATTTAGGATCAAATAACCCATAAACTATAAAAGCAACCAAGGACCTTGGGCGAACCATTATCTTTTACTGGTGAAGAAAATAGTCCCAATATCCCAAGGTCATTGTGAAGAAATACACACATATGCACATGTATAAACACACAGAGACATTCACTGTATAAGAGCCCCTTGGAGGATAGGATATAAATAAGTAATTGCGAAATTGATTATCCAGTAATTAATATTTTAGCAACCCTCTATTAATAGTGTTATAGCCACAAGCAATTACAAAACATACTCTATACCCGTGATGGCAATCCTATGGTATACGTGCCACAGGTGGCATGCGAGACTTTGTCCTGTGTCAGCTCCAGTGCATATGGAGCTGATACTTAGCCTTGGGAAGGGCCGTTTTTCCCTTTCCCAAGGGTTAAATATCAGCTTCCCTGAAGCCCCAGAAGCAAAAAAAAATCACCCAAGGGACAAATCAGAAGTTTGAAAAACACACTTCCAGTTTGTCGTTGTGCGTTTTCCAAACTTCCGGTTTGCCCATTGTGCTGTTTTTTGCACTCTGGAGCTTTCAGAAGCTTCTCTGAACCCTCCAGAATGCAAAAAACAGCACAACGGCAACGGACGTCAGGTCCCACAGAGTTGGCCTTCTCCGGGTCCCATCGATGAAACAATGTCATCTGGCAGGACCCAGGGGAAGAGCCTTCTCTGTGGCGGCCCCGACCCTCTGGAATCAACTCCCCCCCAGAGATTAGGATTGCCCCCACCCTCCTTACCTTTCGCAAACTCCTTAAAACCCACCTCTGTCATCAGGCATGGGGAAATTGATTCCCCTGGACCGTTTCTGCTTTATGCATGGTTTATATGGGATGTATGATTGCTTTTTATATTAAGGGTTTTAAATTGTTTTGGATTTGTACTGTTTTGCTGTTGTGAGCCGCTCCGAGTCTCCAGAGAGAGGCGGAAATCAAATCAAATCAAATCAAAATCAAATCAATATAAATTTTCCCAAACTTCCGGGTTGCCTGTTTGGGCATTTTTTTCATGTACTGAGCTTCAGTAAGGCCCATGGGTATGTGCGCGGGCAGCGCAGGTGGGGTATGCACATTAGTGGGGGGAGAAAAGGGTGTGGCCACGTGTGTGCATGCTAACACACACACACACACACCCTTTTGGCACCCGAACCAAAAAAGGTTCGCCATCACTGCTCTATACATTGGCCCAGAGAAAACCCATTGAAAATAAACTAAAATAATTGATGAATTAGTAGTTCAGTATATAATGTAAATATGACCATGAACAGAGTTTATTCTTGCAAACCTAGAATTATCATGGTTCTTTTTACTCTTGTATTTGAACAACACAAAAGCAAATCTATATACCAAGATGAAATCTGATAATAAAGTAAAAAAAAAATCTGAAGCACGCTGTACAATATGGTTCTCTACCATTCATAGCAACTTTATATGGCATTAGATTGTTACTGATAAGTAACATCAGATTAAAACAATTAGGTCCACTCCTGAGGGCTAACTCTGGATCCAACTTATTATTTAAAAATGAGGAAAATCTAGATTTTAATAATTATGACTTTTAATAACAAATATCTGTTACTATGAACTAATGTTAAATTATTTGAGGAAATTTTCCTTAAAAACAAAAGGTTACTTAATAAGAAAGGCCTTTTAAGGCAACAGAACCACTTGCTTACTTTAATTATGATACTGTACTCTTTTAAGACACACTATTACGTTTATTCATTTTTCAAAGCGCCATATAATAATACTCTATTATTAGATACTTCAATGATATAGATTCTTCTTGATGTTTTCTGCTAAAGCATTAATTATATTATTATACCATCATCAAAGGAAGCATTTATCTCCTTTCAATAGTTACTGCCTTTAGCCTTTCTAATAATGAATAAAAAAATAATTTAGAAATATGAAATATAAAAGAATAACCAAGATCACTTAAAATATATTTCCAGTTACGATATTTATCTATTAGTGCAGCATGAAATTATGTCCCACAAAATACTGACTACCGAAAGTCCCTAATGTGGTTATTTCATTAATGCAAATTTTCAATAGTATTTTAATAAGAGTTTGCTGAGAGAAATCAGATGTGCTAGTCCAACACAACATACCCTCTTTCACTCAATGGAAGATTGATAACATTTGCAGAAGCCACTACTATTTTCTTTATTTTTAAATGTAAAAACATTCTAGCCCTAAGGAAGCAGGATATAAAAAACACAAGACAGAAAAGCAACTTTGCTGGAGTTTACAGCTAGTAGACGTCCAGGGCGTCCTCTTCGATCCACAGCTCACATTAGAAAACCATCTCTCAGCTGTGGCGAGGGGGGCGTTTGCCCAGGTTCGCCTGGTGCACCAGTTGCGGCCCTATCTGGACCGGGACTCATTGCTCACAGTCACTCACGCCCTCATCACCTCGAGGTTCGACTACTGTAATGCTCTCTACATGGGGCTACCTTTGAAAAGTGTTCGGAAACTTCAGATCGTGCATAATGCAGCTGCGAGAGCAGTCATGGGCTTACCTAGGTACGCCCATGTTTCACCATCACTCCGCAGTCTGCATTGGCTGCCGATCAATTTCCAGTCACAATTCAAAGTGTTGGTTATGACCTTTAAAGCCCTTCATGGCATCGGACCAGAATATCTCCGAGACTGCCTCCTGCCGCACGAATCCCAGCGACCGATTAGGTCCCACAGAGTGGGCCTTCTCCGGGTCCCGTCAACTAAACAATGTCAGTTGGCGGGCCCCAGGGGAAGAGCCTTCTCTGTGGCGGCCACGGCTATCTGGAACCAACTCCCCCCCGGAGATTAGAACTGCCCCTACTCTCCCTGCCTTCCGTAAAGTTCTTAAAACCCACCTTTGTCGTCAGGCATGGGGGAACTGAAACACCTCCCCCGGCCACGTACAATTTATGTATGGTATGTTTGTGTGTGTGTGTGTTTGTTAATATAGTGGGGTTCTTTTTTAAACTATTTTAAATATTTAAATTCATTGAAGCTATTTGGATTTGTACGATTGTTTATATTTCTGCTGTGAGCCGCCCCGAGTTCACAGAGAGGGGCGGCATACAAATCTAAATAATTAATAAATAAATAAATAAATTAGCCTTCATTACAAGTTGGACAGAACTCCAAGGAATCTAAGGGCTTTATGTCAAAAGGTAAAACAAACATTTTCCTAGAAGAAAGCAGTGATAATTCATTTACAGATGTTTCCAGTGGGGTACATATATTGTGCTAAGCTATTATTTGTTTTACTGAATAAATAACAAATTGCTACAACATATTTATTTAAAAAGTTAACTTAAAATAATAATTTATAAAGCATAAGGGTGTGATTCACAGCATAGCATTCTCAGATACCATTCTCAAGTTAGATATAATTATGGTGAACCAAGCCCTAGAAGACAGGGAGGCAGTGGGAAGTGTCATGCTAGGACATCAGTAGAAAGAGGAGCTAAAGAGGAGAAGGAAACACAGAAGAAACCTGGGAGACACTTGAGCTGCTGCACAAATAATTCATGGTCTGCCATAAATTCAGAGGTACCACAGCATTCCATATTTGACTTCTGCTGACCTGTAGCTAATTCCAAAATTGTTCAACAGACCCTCTAAAATGTGAAACCTGTTTTCCATTTCATCCACACTCCTTAAAACATGCAAGACTAAAATAATTGATTAATTAGAAGTTCAGTATATAACGTAACTATAACCGAGAAGAGAGTTCATTATTCTTGTAAACTTAAAATTATCATGGTGATTCTTTTTACTCTTACATTAGAACAATACAAAAACAAAACTATGTACCAAGAAACATGACAAAACTTTTAGAAAAGAAACTACGGTATGTAATTGTTCATATTATGGGCACATCTTATGGAATCATATAGATGAAAGAAAATATTGAGGTCACTAGTTCAACTGTCTGCTTAGTACAGGATTTCAAATTTAAAACACAATTAATGATTACCTAAGTTCTACCTGAACCCAGCCAAAGAATGGCAACTGCCCATCTCTTTGGTAATCTTACTGCTAAATATTTTTACTATTACAATTACAAGCTGTTTTCTAATATCAAGTTTGAATATCCATTCCTGTAGCTTTATTTCATTCCTTACTCCGAAAGATAAAGAATGGGGGCCAATCTTATTTTTGTCAATGTTTCTATATTTTCTACATAAACACCTCGAATTAATTGCCTTTTCTCAAAGCTAAGCTTCCCCCATTTCCTTAATCTCCCTTAACAGGCTATATAGCTTCTAGCCCTTTCATCATCCAAATTGCCTTTCTTTGAACTTGTCCTAAGTGTGTCTGAATCATCCCTAAAATGTGCCCAGGACTGAACACAATAAACAAGATGTGGTCTGAAAAACACAAATCATTACTTCCCATGATTTGGAAAAAAAACATTGCTTCTGCTAACCTAACCTAAAGTCACACTTCCCTCTTCTGCAGCTAGCTACATCAGTTGCTGATTCAACAGCTGTAAACCAGTCCTAATAAATCTTATTTATTTGTTTATTTATTTGATTGGACATATGCTGCCCCACTCCGAGGACTGGGGGCGGCTGATCTTGTTTACAACATATATTTTGCTTATAAGAAACATCTCATCTAAGAAACTTATCAAGAAAGACTTAATGAATTCAATCTGTATAGTCTGGAGGACAGAAGGGAAAGGGAGGATATGATCGAAACGTTTAAATATGCTAAAGGGTTAAATAAGGTTCTGGAGGGAAGTTTTTTTAATAGGAAAGTGAACACAAGCACCAGGGCGCACAATCTGAGGTTAGTTGGGGGAAAGATCAGAAGCAACATGAGAAAATATTATTTTACAGAAAGAGTAGTAGATGCTTGGAACAAACTTCCAGCAGATAAACATACACACATCCTAAGATAAAATACAGGAAATAGTATAAGGCAGAGATCTTCAAACTTGGCAACTTTAAGATTTGAGGACTTTAACTCCCAGAATTCTCCAGCCAGCTATGCTGGCTGGAGAATTCTGGGAATTGAAGTCCACAAGTCTTAAAGTTGCCAAGTTTGGGGACCCCTGGATAAGGGCAAACTAGATGGACTATGAGGTCTTTTTCTGCCGTCAATCTTCTATGTTTGTATGTTTCTCTGACTTTAGATGCTGGGAAGCTCTCTCTTTGGAGCAAGACCTGTAGAAATGTATGGAGTCAGATTAGGAAAAGCGTTCTTGATTCTTTTTCTCCATTTCCTCAAAGGTTGCGAGAAGCAGGAACGAGCGGCTCCATTTGCCTTCTCCCGAGCCTTCCCCATCTTAAATTATCCGAACGGCCACCGACCCTCTTCCTAAGCGCTGCTCCCAAGGCACTTAGAAAGAATGCGGCGACCCTAACGCAACGTTTCCGCACTAACCTCTCGGCGTCGAACTTTTCCCCCAATAAATATCCCGACTGTGTGAAGTTGCTGAAGAGAAGGGAGGGAGGGAGGAGGAGCGGCGGCAGCCGTAAGCCTGCCTGGCACCGCGAACCGAAACGACGGCGACCCGGGGGGGTCGTGCTAACCCTCCAGGAAAAGGGGCGCCTTCTTCCACCCTGCCCCCTCCTCAATATACACACCTTACACAGATTCGCGTAGACTTACCGGCATCATCTTGGCTCCGAACCGCATCGAGGCGGGTGGTGCGGGTTCCGGGACCAATGACTGGGGCCTGGGGAGGCGGAGCGGCCTGCCGTCTTTCCCTAGGAACCTGTTGCCAAGAGGCGGTCCGGATTGGCGACGTTTTTCCGTGCGCTTGCCCGGTCTGCGCTTCCCGCAAAGCCGCCCCCCCTCCCCTCTCCCGCTGCTCACGCCGCTCCGCGCTTTGTCTCGTCGAAGCCTCTCGGCGGTCTGCTTGCCTCAGCCCAGGCGACCGCGGCCCTCGAGCCCACTCCGAAACTATTCCCCCCGCTGGCTCGGCGAGGAGTGGAGCCCCGCCTGAGTCCCCACCCCTAAATTGGGCTGGGCAGAGCTCCGGGAAGCTCCTCTCTCCTCAACTCAGGGGTGGAGGAGAATTAGTGCCCCGGGGCCTAAGGCGAAATTCCCGTCATTAGTTTCGGAACAGCGTCGCTTTCCACCTTCTCTGAAACGTTGCTTGGAGTAGGATCAGGGATACTCTTTACTTGGGCTCTCCAGGGCTGCCCGAAGGGGTAGCTCATAAGTAACCACAAGTATTCGGCCCTTTATCTTGCTTGATCCTTCTGGGGGCAATTGCACTCTTTCTTTTGCCTTAAATAGAACAATGTTTGTTTTGGCTAGTGTAGCTGTTTATTTTTCGAGATCGAGATTTGTTAAATTCTATAGAAGAAGCCCACTGCAACAACATAGCCAAGAAGGTTTCAAGAGTTGTAAACCTAATCCTATGTAGCTTCTGCTCTGGCAATCTCTCACTACTTATCAGAGCTTACAAAACTTTTGCCAGACCCATCCTCGAATACAGCTCATCTGTTTGGAACCCATCTCAGACATTAACACCCTTGAAAATGTCCAAAGATACTTCACTAGAAGAGCCCTTCACTCATCCACTCGAAACAGAATGCCCTACGAGACTAGACTTTCAATCCTGGGCCTAGAAAGCCTAGAACTAAGACGCCTTAAACAAGATCTAAGTAGTGCCCACAAGACCATATGCTGCAACGTCTTGCCTGTCGGCGACTACTTCAGCTTCAACCGCAACAACACAAGAGCACACAACAGATTTAAACTTAATATTAAGCGCTCCAAACTTGACTGTAAAAAATATGACTTCAGTAACCGAGTTGTCGAAGCGTGGAACTCATTACCGGACTTCACAGTGTCATTCCCAAACCCCCAACACTTAACCCTTAGATTATCTACAGTTGACCTATCCAGATTCCTATGAGGTCAGTAAGGGCGAGTACAAGTGCACTAGAGTGCCTTCTGTCTCCTGTCCTATTGCTCTCCTATATCTCCTATACCTTTCTTCTATTCCTATATTTCTTCTTCTATTCTTTCATTGATATGTTCTATTACTATATCTTCTTTTCTATTCTTTCTTAGATATATTTTACTATCAGTATTTCCTCTATAACCTTCATCATGTATTTTTCTATGTGTGTGTGTCTATATATATATATATACCCCCACTAAAACCCTCATTGTATATTGGACAAAATAAAATTGAATGGGTCCAAAGACGGGCTGCAAAAACGGTAGAAGATCTTAAGCACAAAATTTATCAGGAAAGACTTAATGAACTCAATCTGTATAGTCTGGAGCAGTGTTTCCCAAACTTGGCATTCGGTGGCTGGGGAATTCTGGGAGTTGAAGTCCAAATATCTTCAAGTTGCCAAGGTTGGGAAACACTGGACCGAAGGGAAAGGGGGGATATACAGTAATTGAAACATTTAAATACAGTATGTTAAAGGGTTAAATAAGGTTCAGGAGGGAAGTGTTAATAATAGGAAAGTGAACACAAGAACAAAGGGGCACAATGTGAGGTTAGTTGTGGGAAAGATCAAAAGCAATGTGAGAAAATATTATTTTACTAAAAGAATAGTAGATGCTTGGAACAAACTTCCAGCAGATGTGGTTGGTCAATCCACAGTAACTGAATTTAAACATGCCTGAGGTAAACATATATCCATCCTAAAATAAAATACAGGAAACAGTATAAGGGCAGACTAGATGGACCATGAGGTCTTTTTTTGCCGTCAATCTTCTATGTTTCTATGGGGTGGAGCTCCGTTTTCACTACCTCACTGTGTTCTCCCTCCGTCCGGGCAGTAGCCCACCCCTGTATGCCACCCAACATCACTATTTGAGATGGGCAGCTATATAAATGCTATAAAACTAATCCGGGAGAAGAATTAACAGTTAAAATACCAGTGAAAGATATTTATTTTCTATATAGGTTTATAGTATTATAATTGTTGATATATATTTGTTTTTTCTTTCACATTGTTACTCTTTTTGGTTATGAAATAAACCCTTGTAGACTACAGGATGATTCCTTTATTTTCAAATGTTCTCTAAACTTAGTAAATGCAATTACATCATAACAAAGCACTGAACAGAATCACTACATAATAAGATTAAGTGACTCATATGAAAGACGTACAAAACCAGTTACAAGTAACAAGTAATTAGAAGCTTCAAAGATCAAAGATCTCATTTATTTTTAACATTGTATATTATTTCTGAATCTCTCTTCATATTCAGTTTATTTTATGTATTTAATAATATGGTTCTTGTTAAAAAAAAACAGTTATATTGAATTTAGTGGATTTTTTTTTCAAAGGACTAAGTATAAGATTGCGCTTTTACTTCTTTTTCAAAAATCCATTGTGATATTAAGCATCAAACCATTTAGAATTTATACCCTATTCATATTCAACTAACATAATCTGCCATGGAAGAAGCAAAACCATGCTGGAAAAATTAAAATTCATTTAAAATTAATTTAGAACGTGCTTGTCTAAATCAATAACTTAGAAACTATAAATAGATAAAGTGGGATGAGCAAATGATGTGGAGAAGATTGAAGACAATATATAGCATTTAAAAGACATACTGTACTGCAGTGTTTCCCAACCTTGGCAACTTGAAGATATCTGGACTTCAACTCCCAGAATTCCCCAGCCAGCATCCACTGGCTGGGGAATTCTGGGAGTTGAAGTCCAAATATCTTCAAGTTGCCAAGGTTGGGAAACACTGCTGTACTGTACCCACAGTCCACAAAGTAGCTGAGCTAGGACAAAGTGGCAGGTATGACAAAGACAAAATGAAAGTTGATTTAATTAAACATTAAGCTTAGTTAACATGTTAAGTGCTGTTGATATTACTATTGCCTCTATGTTTACTTCCATCAAATTGACAATGTGAAAATTCTGAGATCTGGACTGTTCTAATAGCTTTAAGGGACCATTTATTGATTTGGAGCTTAGCTTGTATACTTTTAGCATGCAGCATACTGCCCAAGTAATACTAAAACTATATCACTTAAATGTTAGTGAATTAATATTGTATTTATGATACATAAAACCAAAATGGGTAAGAGCATGTATGATGAATACTGTATTTTATTTTTAAATATATAGAAGGCATTTTGGGAATCAGAGACTCTACAAAAGCTGTATTTGTTCTTCATCAACTTTCTCCATCAAGCCCCTAATATTCTTAGAGTTTAATATAATTTTTACATTTTTATTAACTACAAATGACACAATTCTGTTGTAGGATGAGAGACAGATTTATGATAATCAAACATCAGGAAAAGTCTAGTACAATCTTTTCAGACTAACTCATTTTATTAAAAAGCATAACATTTGTGAACTGTATAAGACAGCTGTAATTCACTAAAATGTATAACTTTTCATAAAACTCTATTTGCTTGAGAAATATGCTAATAATTGTATTAAAAAGCAATCTTAGACTAGTTGGTCCATGGGAAAATTGTTTAAAATAACAGATTGGAGTTTGTCCCATCTTTCCAGGTTAGTTTGGAATTGCCAGCTGTGGATTTTCAAATTAGTTGTTCTAGTAATCTCATTTGTTACACTAATAATTATATCTTAATACTGAAGTTGCTATTTTGAAGTGTTTTCTTTCATCATTGCCACAACTGAGAAGGGAAAAATGTATTTGTAATTCTAAAATAAACCTGAAGTGAAGCTTATATAATAAGTATGAAAGAGTTAATTGTACTGTTTGCTGTTCCAACATGTTGCTAAGAGACACTGTTGAGCTTAGTTAGCCAATGAAAAACACCAGCGATGACATAATAGTGTTGCTATACTTTTAACAGTCCTGCTCATCAAAAATTCAGTAAGAATTTGATAGATTACTAATTTTTTATTGCCAACAAAAGCTGAGATGTGTCCTTTTTAAAAATTTCTGCTTTCCACTAGAAATCTAACCCTTCAGGAGTGTGCAGCAAATACAAATCTCATTATGTGCCTCGGTTTAGCCATGTACTTTTGATTACTTTTTTATGTTGCCAGAATTGTTTCAGTTTGGAGAAGGATCAAATAATATTCTATACTTGCTGGCAACTTAAAACCAGCAGGTCTGAAATGTTAGATCTAACCATTTCCTTCTCATGCAATGCACACTAAAATTGCTATGGATAGGGATGACCGGTATTATTAGTTCTATAATAATATATAAACTCTACAGTATTCTTTTAAAAATGCTACCAAGAATTTTAATTCAGGCTGTATTTTGGACTATAATTCTAACTATAATCCTATAATTATTTAGCAATGTCCTATTAATAGTTTGATTAATTGCTTTAAGTTTTGGTGTTGCAATAATTGTTTGGTTATTGAGAGGTTTTTTAAAAAATTGTAGATTTACTTTTAGGATACTAAGCATTATTATGTTACATTTATATGGTTCTTAACAGTCCCAATAGGTGGGACTATCCCATGCAGTAGGCGTTATTGTGAAATCATTACACAAGTGGCCACAAAGGATTAAAACATCATTCCTTCAAATCACATGATCCACTCAGGAATGTTGAAAATACTTTTCTGCAGATTATTATTTGGATTAAGAAACCCACTTTCCATTCACACAAATTTAAATTGATGGTTATGGGCAAAACTACATTTTCTATGTAGCTTCCACTTCATGTATAAATTAAATAGCCTTTTCAATGTTGGGAGATTGCATTTGATTTAGAATATTGTCAACAGCAGTCTGATAATACTATAAATGCCATTATGTAGTCACTACGAGTTTGGTAGGAGTCTAGTAGTACCACAGATGCAGTATTACAGTACCACATTGTTTATCCCACAGTGATGCCATGTGCATCATATAAACAACATACATTTTGTAATTAGTGCAGCTCATATGATATACAAAATGCATAGTTTACCTCATTTGCATAAAGATATCTCTGGTGTCACTTTTCTTGATCCTCTTCTGATGCATATGCATAATTAATATATATATTATAGCCCTAAGTTATGCCAGTTGCATTAGTTGCCAATTAATTTTTGGCTCAATTTAAAGTACTGAAATTTTGATTATCATTAATGATTTGAATGGTTTGGTATCTAGCTGTCTGTCTTAGGGACAGCTAGGCTACAAAAATAAAGAAAGGCTCAGATGATTTACTTCAGGGCTGCATGGAAGAGTTTCTGCAATACCTGATGGATAAAATCACTCAGATTTGCTCTTGGCTGGAGTCCAAGTGTCAAGTAAGTTTATTAGACATGTCCAGGAACAGGATTGATCTGTTAATTGGGAAGAGTTTGATCCTGTTTAACCTGAGGAAGTGAGCAGGGTCCTTCTGGCTGTCAGCCAGACCAACTTGCTTATTAGAGCCCTCTCTCTCCTGGTTAGTGAAAGCTTCCACTAAGGTTAGATTTCTGGGTGGGTGATTAAATACATCGTTGCAGGAGGTGATGTTCCTGGCACCCATAGTCCACCTCCTCCTTAAGAAGCCAACATCAGACCCAACCCTAGCGTACAACATTCAACCAATCTCTTACCTCCCATTTTTAGAGAAGGTGGTGAAAAATAGCAATTGCATTATAGCTCCGCAGGGTCCTGAATGAAACAGATATGGGGTAGAAATGATATTGGTCATGTTTGTCAATAATCTCTGGCAAGAGTGGGATGGGGTAGTGTATCCATCCTTGTCCTTTTTGGTGTGGTTTGGCTTTGGATACCATCAACCATGGTATTCTTCTGGACCGACTGTGGGATTTGGGACTAAGTGATACATTGTTGTAGAACCTTGGTTCATTTCTTCGCAGTTGGTTCCAATAGGTAGATAGGGGATGAGAAGTCTAGTTCTTTTGTAGGACACCACAGAGCTCAGTGTTTTCTTAACTCCTTTTTAATATTCTAGATGAAGTCACCAGGTGAGATCATCCAACACCATTGGACGAGATATCTATTTTTTACTTTTTAAAATTTATTTCTTTTGTCAAGTACGTATTTGTGGTATACAAAGATATAATATTTATATACAGTACATGATACTAGTAAAAGAGAAACATTAGGACAGGGGACGGAAGGCACGCTGGTGCACTTATGCATGCCCCTTACTGACCTCTTCGGAATTGGGAGAGGTCAACAGTGGATAGTCTAAGGGTAAAGTTTTGGGGGTTAGATGATGATACTACAGAGTCAGGTAGTGAGTCCTATGCATCAACTACTCGATTACTAAAATCATCTTTCCTGCAGATGAGTTTAAAGCGGTTTATTTTAAGTTTATATCTGTTGTGTGCTCATGTGTTGTTGTGGTTGAAGCTGTTTTTTGACAGGAAGGACGTTGTAGCAGATGATTTTATGGGCTATGTTTAGGTCATGTTTAAGGCAATATAGTTCTAAGCTTTTTAAACCTAGGATTGTAAGTCTAACTGCATAGGGTATTCTTTTGCCAGTGGAGTGGAGATATCACTGATGATATTCAGCTTTTATTTTATTTTATTTATTAAATTTGTATGCCGCCCCTCTCCGCTTTTCTTCTTCTTACCTGGTGATCACAATGACTGGAGGCTTTAGGGGCCTGGATAGGGGAGAAGAGACATCAGCTGAACCCTGTTAAGACAGAGTGGCTCTGGGTATGTGGAGCCTTAAGATCTGGAAGTTTATCATCTTTAGTTGTGGATGCAACGGTGGCTATAAGCTGGAATGCTAAATTGTGCTCGCCGTCGTGGCTCGTAGGTTCTTGTGGGACCAGCATGATTTTGCTGCACCTGTGGAAGTAGCAAAATCAGGCTCGGAGCCGCAGGTAAAACCTCGCCGAAACACAGGCGCACCACAGGTGCAGCAGCAAAATCGCGCTGAGCCCACAAGAACTTACGAGCTGCGGTGGTGAGTGCAATTTAGTGTTCCGGCTCGTAGCCCACCGCTGTGTGGATGGTATTGCACTACTCCAGACGGGCCTGGTGTGCAACCTTGGGGAAGGGGCTCCTAAACTTATGATAGTATTCCACTACTCCTAGGCCTGGCAGTCAGGGCTAGGAGAGCCTTTGCACAATTTTGCATTGTGCAGGAGATGTACCCTTTTTTGGTCATGAGGCCTTGCACTCAGTCACTCGTGCCCTGATCTTCTCCTGTTTGCATTATTGCAAAGCAATAGGGGTGACCTTGAAGAGTATTCAGAAGCTTCAATTGTTCCAGAATGTGGCATATGTTTCATTGTTAATGTGAGCTGTACTGGTTGCCAATTTGCTTCTATGTGCAGTTCAATGTGTGGGTTATTATCTTTGGAGTCTTCGGAGAGGGGCGGCATACAAATCTAATAAATTATTATTAAATTATTATTAAAGCCCTTTGTGACATAGATTCAAGATATCTGAGTAATCCATCTTTCTCCAGTAGGACCAATCCACCCCACCTCTGCTGGCAGAAGGGGCCTACTGAGAATCTCATCAATCAAGAAATTTTGGCTGGTAGGATCCAAGAGAGGAGCATTTTCTGCCATGGCATCCATTTTTAAAACATCTTGTTTCTGGACATGAACTCCACCCCATCTTCTGGCTTGCAGGAAGAGTCTTAAAACCTGGTTTTGCCAGTTAGATAGAACCCTGAAGGAGAAGCTGAAGGCTTTTAGGTGGAGATGGTTGGTGCAGTGATAAAGAAGGCACCCCCACTGCTCAACTTCAAACTCATGATTTATTTACTTTTTTTTTCCACGAACCATAAATTAACTGATTTTAGTATAATACATTGATTTCAAATCTAATTTTTGTGCTCATACTTAATGACTTTGTACCATGCAAATTCAGAAAATTGAGTTAATTGGCTGCAATTGGGCTGATAACCATGGTGAATTTGTGTAGATATAGCTGTGGGTTGCCTTGTGAATAAATCTATGTTTTTTGTTTAGACCAGCTCATCAGCTCCATTATCAGATAATAGATCATATCCTCCTAATATTAAATCTAGAAACTGGGTTATAACAGAAGAGCAACAATGTAAGAGATTGGATGGACTGATTAGAAACAATTACTTGTATGTTCCTTTTACACTAATTATTTGTTCACTGTTGCTCAGGTTATCTTTTAATTAAGCTTCTAATACAGTGGTGAATGCAAACAATAATTTATTTAAAACATGGAATGGTCGATAAGAGACAAAAAAGTTTGGATAGTGGACATGACTACTTGGAGAAAGTAGAAGAGAAAAAACAGGGAAAGATTAAAAAAATACCAAAACCTGCAAATAGAAATAGAATTATTGTGGCAAAATACAGCAAAAGTAGGACCAATAGCAATAGGTGACTTAGGTGCAATCCAAGAACAGCAGGAGCACCATTTGAACATCACTGGCATTGACAAAATCACGATTAGTCAATTGCAAAAAGCAGCTTTGCTTAGAACAGTTTACATCCTGTGACAATAATACCACTCAACTCCCAACATCTCTGGGCAGTTTACCCAGAGATGTTGGGAGTAATTTTCACTATCAAAATTACAAAATAATATAGCTATATATTTGTTATGGCTACTACGGTATATACAGCAAAGAATGGCAAAATCCAGGCAGCAACAAACACACACCTGCTCCTTGGAAGAAAATTACACCCATCCAAAATTAATCAAAATTGCACCCAGCCAAAGGCATGGGCAAACAGCTAAATCTTCCAAAATACCTTTAGGATATAGGCTACCTAGATCTTGGGTGGACTTCATTCCACTCCTACAACAAGAGGTGTGTGTTTCTGAGCTTCTGAGCTCTTCTTATATAATACTTTTTAACTGAAGGAGCACAGTGTTTGCCAATCCTAACAGATCAAAGTGATGGACAGGTACTAAGTGAAACAGGCAGTCCTACAAGCAGCTGGATCCTTCGCCATGTGGGGCTTTATACTTAGTGACCAGCTTCTTGAATCAGAGCTGGAAGCAAACTGGCAATCCGTGCAGCTGTCAGAGGAGAGATATTGCATAGCTGTACCAGATTCACTGTTCACATGAATATTCTGAACCAGTTGAATTTCCTTGAGTCTTTAAAGACAATCCCATGTGGAACACATTGCAGTATTCAAGTTGGAAGATCTCCTAGGCATGAATGACTGAAGAGCCTCACAAGTAGGAACTTCCCAATTAGGAAAGGAAACTTTATCCCGCACTAGATAAAAGTTATGCAAAGATCTTCTTGGCCACAGCTGCTATCTGTTTATAAAGTAGGAACTGCCAGTGCAGGAAGTAGCTAGATTGCATTCCACTCTTGAATGGGTAAGTAGTACCATATCCATTAAAGATAGTGCCACAACAGATATTTTGAAACTTGGCACTGAACCAAATCATACTACTACTAATATATAAATCCAACACAGGAAAACAACAACTAAAATATCAAATATTTGGGCTTTGTTTTATTAGCAGTCTTTATGATTAAAAATTTACCATGAGCAGGATAAGTTCTATTAATTAATATTTCTAACCGCTACTCCTGCCTTAAAATTCCAGTTATGACCATTCAAATCCATTCTCAAGAACAGCCTCACCCAGAAGAGTTAAAAAGAAAGAAGAGGGGATATATACTGTGCTATTTATTTATTCATTCATTCATTCATTCATTCATTCATTCATTCATTCATTCATTCATTTGTCCAATACACAAATACATAGGAAGAAAAATAGACATGCGATAATATAAAAGAGGGTGAAAGTGAACTTAGAGGAGAGGATATATGAAAGGAAGAGAATATATAAGATAGGTGAAAGAAAGGAAAGACAATTGGACAGGGGACGAAAGGCACACCAGTGCACTTATGTACGCCCCTTACTGGCCTCTTAGGAACCTGGAGAGGTCAATCGTGGAGCGTCTAAGGGAGAAGTGTTGGGGGTTAGGGGTTGACACAATTGAGTCCAGTAATGAGTTCATAATGCTTATGAAGATTTTTTGTATTTCCCCTTTCTACTACTCCACTGTAGAATTCCATGAAGACACCCAAAATATCCAAATGAATTAAATTAAATACATTAAAATACATTAATGTACACGTACACTCTATTTACATATTGCATCAAGCTATGAGTTTGGTTTAGTATGGTATGTGAAAAACCTCATGATTTATTTTTAAATGAAGTATGCTTTATCTTACTTTATCCTTTTTTATCTCATTCCACATCCACAATCCACATTGTCTTCATACAACCACAGAGATTACCTCCTAATGGATTTTAACAGTAGTATTTTTAAATATTTGTGTTCTGCTATTCAGTTATGACTTTGAAAACATAATAAAACAACAGCACAATTTACAGTAGGTAACTCATTAATAAAAACAAAAGTATTTGCATTTTTCAGCCTGATATCCCTCAAAAAGTGAGCAGGAAAGAGATAAAACCTCTGTGTACCTCATATGCACTTCAGGTACTGGGAGTTCACAACATGCTTCTGAAACCTATGTAAATCCAGAGTGATAACATCCTTGAGATATCTTTCTTATAGGCCATTTAGGGTTTTAAAAGGCAAATCAATATACTGGGAAGAAAAAAGAAAGAAAATCTGCTCAGTTATTGGTGATATTAGATCTCATTTATATAATAATAATAATAATAATAATAATAATAATAATAATAATAATAATAATAAACAGAGTTGGAAAGGACCTTGGAGGTCTTCCAGTCCAATCCCCTGCTGCTTAGGCAGAAATCCCTACACTACTTCAGACAGATGGTTATCCAACATCTGCTTAAAAACTTCCAGTGTTAGGGCATTCACAACTTCTGGAGGCAAGCTGTTCCACTGATTAACTGTTCTGACTGTCAGGAAATTTCTCCTTACTTCGCTCCTTGTTTAGTTTTTACTCATTGCTTCTTGTTCTAACCTCAGATGCTTGGAGAATAGGTTGACTCCTTCTTTGTTGTAACCCCTGAGATATTGGAACACTGCTATCATATCCCCCAGGGTCCTTCTTTTCATTAAACTAATTAAATTTGAAAAACCACATGCCTTATTTTTCAGAGTATAAGACGCACTGGAATATAAGATGCACTTATTTTGGGGGGAGGAAAACAAGGAAAAAAGGGCCTCTGCCTCCCAGCAATTTGCCAAATAGCAAACAGCAAAGATGATATACGT
Source organism: Erythrolamprus reginae (assembly GCF_031021105.1). Classification (NCBI taxonomy): domain Eukaryota; kingdom Metazoa; phylum Chordata; class Lepidosauria; order Squamata; family Dipsadidae; genus Erythrolamprus; species Erythrolamprus reginae. Next base: position 359,295,930 of record NC_091950.1, on the reverse strand, counting down.
TGTTTGCTGTACAGTATATTTCTAAGCATGGGTGCCTGACCCATAGAAACAGCAAAGAATTTGAGAAATATACATTATGGCAGTATATTAATCCCAGAAAGTTTTCTTAAATTTAATCACACTAATTCCTCCCAATTATTTAAATAGATCCAAACAGGACTAAGTCAGGGTTTAACTCAGCTGCCTTATCTTAATACTACTACAGTACTTAATACTAAACTAGGACATTTCAGATTATACTTTTACACATCTTTAAAATTGATGTGGCTTTCTGGAAGTATTCTCTGCTATTTAAAACAAGATACAATAGCACTGGGCCTCTTCAGATCAAGCATTAAAAAGCAGCTTCATTTTGTTAAGTTGTCTAGAACAATAATAAAGCAGTCTTTAAAAAATATTTCTAATAATTTGAACATTCTATTGGCTTTTATAGCTATTGACTTATCTCCTTGCAGCAAAAAATAGCCAGTTTCAGCCTTTGCCTCTCCCTGCAACAATTTGCCTCTGTGCAGCTTTAGTTTCATTTTAATATCACAACTTCAATCAATCAGCTGAATGTTGGGAGGCAGATAATCACTGGCTTGTGCTAATCAGGCTCTGCTGCTGTTTACTGCAAGGAGACACCAAAGAGTGGGGGTGGCTGGGTAGGTCTACATTCGGTGTATAAGATGTGTTGTGGTTAGCTCTGGCCCAGCTTCTGCCCCAAGGAATGTGCAGCTGGATGTGGGGGAAACATCCACAAGCCGCAGGCCTGTTTTGCTCCTGATGGAATCTGCCGACGAAGCCTCCTCTGACCAAGGAAGCGTGAGTGACAGGGAAGAGGGGAGTTTGGCAGACAGCCCAGGAAGAGATCAATCATCTGTATCATCCTTGGATTCTGAACAAGAATTAATGACACATCCACGCACGCGTAGAGTGATGCATAGGAGATAACAACTGAAGGATTATTACAAGAGAAAATGAGGCCACCTGTGGTTGGGTGGGGCTGCTGTAATTAGTGCCACAGATAAAAGTGCAACCTGGTGTTTTAGCCTCATGGCAGTTTATCTGATTCATTGTTTCCTCAAGATCGTGGTTTTTGTGCTGTTCAAGATTGTGTGTGGACTCTCTGGACTTTAGAATTGGACTCAATTTCCCAGTTATTGAGTGAGCAATTGGATTGCATTTAACCTGTGCCTTGTGTGTACCAGAAAATCCCTTTGACATTTAAAAAGGGAGCTGTTTCTGTTTTTCTGTTTATAAAAACTTTTGGGTTTTCCTTTTATCGTGTGGTGTGTGTCTTTCTGGACTAATTACCCTGTAGTTACAGGCGGTTGAAACACGCCGGCAGAACAAGATGTATACAAGTTTTCATCCTCTTGGGGGGTACAAAGGTGTGTCTTATACTCCAAAATGGTATATCCATGCTTATATTAGAAAGAGAACTTACTAGACTAAAGCTTGCCTGAAGTCATTCCATAGTTAAATTGATCATCCTCAGAATTTGCATTAAAATCCAAACATTCAATTATCATGGAGTTGAGTAAGCTAGGAGCTGAAGGAAAGATTTTTTATATAAAGGCTCAAAATCATAGGTGCAGTAAAGGATTTGCATTCATTACTATGGCTACAATGATTTATCAGATAAATTTCTGACGGTGATGACCTTGAATTTAAATAGAATTAGCTAATTAATGTATGAAATACTTGCAGTTGAATTAATTACAACTTTCTTTGGGGCTGATAAATAAGGGTTTAGGAGAAATGTACCCATAGCAAGAACTAATAAAGACTCAAGAGACCTATTTATGAATCTTTTCCCATGTTGACCCTTAGATATCCTCTTCTTCCTCTTCCCTTCCACCCAGATTTTTTCTTGTATACCATGATTTTTCTTGTGTGACGCCCTACACATCTTTCATGTGGTTTAAAAGGCTTTAATTACAATTATTACTGTAATGGTAACCCCAGTAATTATTTTAAACTGCAGATGTGTCAAAAACACAAATTACCCCAGGACTGCCTTAGCAGATAAAAATTTGAGACAGGGATCAGCACCTAGTATTTCTGGCAAACTCACAGGGATGTCCTATTAATCTACTGCTTCAAGCGACACCAGTTCTGTGTCCAGGTCTTACTTAAAATTTCCCACAGTGCCTTAGATCCGAGTTTCTCAACTGTGGCAGCTTGAAGATGGGTAGCTGGGGAATTCTAGAAGTTGAAGTTCAGTCACACTTAAGCTGCCAAACTTGAAAAACACTGTCTCAGAGCATTGTGGCAAATGGTAATTGTAGCTATATTATCCAGGTTGAGTGTTGTTTGTCCCTACTGAAGGAGATTGTAAGGAATACTGGAAATATTGAGGCTTTTGTCCTCTTTTAGCCTAAAGAGACTATATAAGTACAGTGTTCCCTCGCTTTTCGCGGGGGATGCGTTCCGAGACTGCCCGCGAAAGTCGAATTTCCGCGAAGTAGAGATGCGGAAGTAAATACAGTATTTTTGGCTATGAACAGTATCACAAGCCTTCCCTTAACCCTTTAAACCCCTAAATTTCAATTTTCCATTCCCTTAGCAACCATTCAGATTATTACTCACCATATTTATTTATTAAAGTTTATTAAAAAAATATTTATTAAAGGCAGACGAAAGTTTGGCAATGACATATGACATCATCAGGTGGAAAAACCGTGGTATAGGGAAAAAACCCGCAAAGTATTTTTTTAATTAATATTTTTGAAAAACCGTGGTATAGACTTTCCGCGAAGTTCGAACCCGCGAAAATCGAGGGAACACTGTAATTTGTAGGAGATCTGAATTGTGTGGACAGTGGAATAGAATTTAATATCCCAGGATTTATTTTAATTACTTTATATCCTTAGGTTTTTTCCCCAGTGTTCATTATGTTGGTCTCAATTGTGGGTTATTTACTGATTATGCTGCCCTGAGTCATATTCCAAGGCAGCTATTTAAATTAAAGTAATAAAAAAAAGTTTCTTTTTTAAAAAAACCTGCAGCTGTAATATTTGCTAATGGTCTCTAATCCAACTACTAGTAATGTTTAGGGTTTTTAAATCAAACACTAATGTACTAAGAAGTAATGATAAGCAATTGGATTCACAAACACGTTAGCGTTCTAGATCCCTAGGCAACAACAGGATTGCAAATGCCACCCATGCATTTGACACAATCAAATAAAATAGGTGACACAAGTATAATTTTCATGTTTATATCACCTATTATGATGCAACTATGTGATTACTGCTTGTGTAATTTTTATTATTGTGTGTGCATTATTATGTTATCAATATTGCACTTTGCTGATTTTAAATTCTGGTTCCTTTCAACTTCTGCCGGATATATACTAAGCAATATCACATATTTAGAATTTAACATATATTCAATAATCCCAAGAAAGAAATAACAAATGAAAGCGCATATCTGCCCATTATGAGAAATAAAAATTTTATTTTGGATCTAATACTATTCAAAAACTGAAATGTTGTAACTATCAGAATTATATTTTATTGTGCAGAGAGCTGTAAAATAATATCAACTGAAATTTTAACAGTCTGACTTGAATGTGATCCTTATTTTTTTAATCTAAGTTGTCTTGGATAACTGTATATTATATTGTAAATCTACATTAGGATGCCTTTGAGTATCATCTGGAAGCTCCAGTTACTGCAAAAATACAATGGCCCACATGGTTTTGTCCAGACTTCAATGTGCACATGCATCACTTCTCCTGTGGAAGCTGCTTTGGTTGCCAATTTGCTTCCAGGTACAGTTCAAAGTCCTGGTTGTCATCTTTAAAACCCTTTATGGCTTGGGACCAGGTTATCTGAGGGATTGTCTCTTGCCGGTCACATCTACCTGATGATCCACTAGAGTGGGGAGGCAAGGAATGTTGTGGGTCCCATAACATTAATTTATTAATCAAACTGCAACTGATTAGATTATCATTGTGCTATGCCATAAACATGATTTAAAATAAGATTTGTTTCACCCACATTAAATAAAATTAAACAAATTCAAACAAATGGCTTAGTGTGATGTGTGAATCTAAGGTGTTCCCCAAATTCCCATAAAGTGCCTTCTGCCAAGTCAATAGAACAGTGATGGCAAACATATGGCAAGGGTGCCACAGGTGTCACGCGGAGCCATATCTCCTGGCATGCGAACCGTTGCTCTAGCTCAGTTCCAAAGTGCATGTGTGTGCTGGCTAGCTGATTTTTGGCTCATACAGAGGCTCTGGGAGGGCTTTTTTGGCTTCCAGAGAGCCACCGGGGGATGGAGGAGGGCATTTTTATCCTCCCATTACTCAAGGGAAGCCTTTGGAGCCTGGGGAGGGCAAAACACGAGCCTACTGGGCCCACCAGAAGTTGGGAAACACACTCTTTCCAGCCTCCAGAGGGCCTCCGCAGGGTGGGGGAAGCTGTTTTTGCCCTCCCCAGGCACTGAATTATGGAAGTGTGCACTTGAGCATGCACAATACCGTGTGCGCACGCTCTTTCGGCACCCAAGGAAAAAAAGGTTTGCGATCATTGCAATAGAACAATGAGAGAATCTATATACAGGAATGGTGGGATTGAAAAATTCTTACTGCCGATTCTGTGGGCCTGGCTTGATGGGCATGGTGCGGTTTGGTCGGCATGGCAGGGGAAGGATACTGTAAAATCTCCATTTTCTCCCAATCAGCTGGACTTGGAAGGCAGAGAATAGATGGGGGCAGGGCAGTGATGGGCTCCTACGGGAACGGTCAGGAACATAGTTCCGGTAGCAAAATTTGGAGCGCCACAACAGAGCATCCAATTTGCACTGAAAGATGTTGAAACAAAATGCATAAGCCACGCCCACAGTGTGGTAGTAAAAATTTTGGTAGCCTATCACTGGGGCAGAGCCAGTCAGAGGTGGTATTTCCCAGTTCTCCAAATTACTCAAAATGTCTGCTACTGGTTCTCCAGAACTGACATACCTGCTGAAACCCACCTCTGATATATACACCTTTAACGCTTTTACCAACCCTGTAAACTAGCTCTAATTAATAGTTAAAAATTAATATTTTTCATATCGAGTTTATCTTCATGGCATTTTAATAGCATGTTTTACTTTTACAGGTAGAGCTATGCATCCACTTGTCTAAGTGATATAGTACTGTAATTAGCCACACAGTGATTATGTATAGCCAAAGAATGCAGTCATCACAAGTGTCTATCATGCATAGTTTCCTAGGAACTATGACATACCTAAGGCAGTCGCAAACCAGTTCAACCAGAAAAGTTGGTGATCGCTTAGTGACAACCAAGCAAAATATTATTCACAGAACGGGAAACTATCGGTAAAGAGGTTCGCCTCCCCCAACTGTGGTGTTGGGCAATATATAAATAAAATAAATAATTAAATGAAATAAACTTGAACTGAACTGCTCCATAACTGCCTGGAGTTTCTCATGCTCACTCACCCTGATACACGAGGGAATCTATGGGAATCTGTACTATAGGGCTTGTAAGATCTAACTCTTGGTAACCGTAAAGAGTTTATTCCAAACCTCAAAAATCAGGCTTCCCTGATGTTACTGTAGTTAAGTTTTTTTTAATGGTGGAAAGATCAGAAGCAACATGAGAAAATATTATTTTACTGAAAGAGTAGTAGATGCTTGGAACAAACTTCCAGCAGACGTGGTTGGTAAATCCACAGTAACTGAATTTAAACATGCCTGGGATAAACATATATCCATCCTAAGATAAAATACAGGAAATAGTATAAGGGCATACTAGATGGACCATGAAGTCTTTTTCTGCCGTCAATCTGTTTCTGTCAGGGGTCACATCCTTAAGAAACCGGGTTGCATTGCATTTTGCGGGTCGTCCTGCCCAAATTCGGCTGACTTATTTTATGTTTTGTCAAGTACGTGTTGGCGGTATCCAAAGATATAACAATGTTTATATACATGATACTAGTAAGAGAGAAACGTTAGGACAGGGGTCGGGAGGCAGGCTGGTGCACTTATACACACCTCCAAAGCTCTCCACCGGCGGTTTCACTTTGCCAAGTCGGCAAGCGAACAGAAAAGACAGAAGAGAAATTGTGCAGGCATAAATTTATTTATTTATTTATTTGATTTGATTTATTCGATTTTTATGCCGCCCTTCTCCTTAGACTCAGGGCGGCTTACAACATATTAGCAATAGCACTTTTTAACAGAGCCAGCATATTGCCACACAATATTCTTGCAACTTTGAATCCTTCGACCGCCTTTGCCGTGTGGTGTCTGGAAAACGGGCTTGCGGAGGAGAATTCTCTAGTCAGCAGCCTCTTCAGCCCGAGACTGCGGAATTCCAAAGACTCGTCACGAACAATCCGAAGGAGAAGCGCGGCGGCCTCCTGTCTCTTTAACGCCGCCGCCGAAGGAGGGGGAGGAGGAGGCGGGCGCGTTGCCACCGGAAGTGCCCCCTCCCGGCGTCGAGGAAGGGAATAGGCCCCAAGATGGCGGCGGTTGTAGCGGCCGAGCGGCTCCTGTCGGAAGGGGAAGGGGGCGCCATGGATTCGGCGCGGCTCTCCCCACCTCCGTGGCCGCAGCCCCGCGGGGAAGCGCCGTCCCTGGAGCAGCTCCCGCAGAGCAACACGCTGGTGGGGCTGCCCATCGTGGCCATCGAGAGCATCCTCGGCTTCCTTTCCTACGACGAGACCAGCCAGCTCCGCTTGGTGAGGGGCTGAGCTGCGGTGGGGGGGCGGTGGGGTGGGGGCGCTCGCGAAGAGGTGGGGGGGGGATTTGGGGACCCACGCGGGAGGGGGGACTTTCTTCCTCCCACCTTCCCGACCCCTATTGCGGGTTGTCAAGTATTTCCTCTTAGGCACAAACCGGTCGAAGTGCAGCTCTCCCTTTCCCCTAAACTCCCCAAGTTTAGCTTCTTGGCTCTTTTTGTTTTAATTGGAAATGCCTTGGAGAAATATCCTTGGCGGGGGGGGGGCAGTGTGGCCGAAGTTGGAGTGGATGACCTCTAGGGCCCCTTGAAGCATTGCTTGGAATGGAAGGGTTTAGTTTACTTTTTAGGAGAAAGGGGTTCCCCGGTTTGAGAATCCCCTGATGGGAACCCCTTTATGACGGAAAGGAACTCCTCAGGTTCTCCCCATCTTATTTGGGTTCCCGTAGCTCTCTGGCATCCATCCTCTTCTCCACCCACTTATTTATCTTCTGACTTGCTTTTTTTAAAAAAGCTTCTTCGTCAGGTCTTTACTACATACCAGTTTCTGTCTGCCCGGATTAGATTTCCTCATGCAGAATTCATTTTCTCTAGGTTATCTGCAGGAAACGAATGGGTAAATACACTGCATATTTGGAGCTTATAGTAGAATGATATTAATAATAATAATAATAATAATAATAATAATAATAATAATAATAATAATAATAATAATAATAATAATAATAATAACAACAACAACAACAACAACAACAACAAAACAACAACAACAATAATAATGATAATAATAATAATAATTTATTAGATTGATATGCCGCCCCTCTTCGGAGGCTCGGAGCGGATACTTTTTACGAATTCATTTTCTCTAGGTTATCTGCAGGAAACGTATGGGTGCATATTTGGAACTTATAGTAGGATGATGATGATGATGATGATAATAATAATAATTTATTAGATTTGTATGCCGCCCCTCTCCGGAGACTCGGAGAGGATAATTTTTACGTAATAAGCATATGCTTTACAACCATTGGAAACATATTCTGAACTCCCGTTAGGTCCACATGCAGAAAATGTATGGGTTTAATAAAAAGAGAGAAATGTGTAGAAAAGTAGAAGTGTCTTTGTTGTATCTTTTAAGTATTTTGGGTACTTATTTTGCAGCGCTCTATAAAAGGTATTCTATCAATCTATAAAAGGTACTTGAATATAATTATGGGAACATAATCTAATAGTAGTGTATATAAAATTCTTGTTAAATTACTGGGCTTCATATAACCTTGTTACAAGGCATATATGGCTTTAGCGTTATTTAGTTATAGCCCACTTTTTAAAAAATATTTTTATAAATAACTCAGGGCAACAAATAGGAATAAAATAGCACTGCTGAAAATGATTGTAGTTTGCTGTTCCTGTAAATATTTTCTGGGGGGAAATGAATCTAATTATTAGTTTAGGATGGTAATAGCTACTTTCAATTATGGGGCTGCAGCCTCCATAATCCTATAGAATCTGGGACTGATGAAGGTTATTGTCTAAAACTTGCAGGCTTCTAGATGGGAAAGACTCTACAGACAGTTGCCTTATCTTTATGTACCAACACATGCAGAAAGTACATAACATTTCTTGTTATTACTGTGGAGAATATAGAATACTTCTATGTGGAGAATCATGTAGTTAAGTTTTTAATATAAATTATTCTTGCTTTTGCTGCCACAGCTACTCAGTATTTTGTGACAATTTATTATTAACCACAGAATTTTGTCTGTTTTGCTAGAACAGTATGGCACGTGCTCAGAAAAATAAGGAGTTAACCAGTGTTAGAGCTGAGAAAATTTATCCAATTATAAACTCCATTTCCACCTTGCAGTTTTCATTGTCTCTTACCTCTGCATCAAGCAGGCTGCAGCTCTTTAAAAATAGGCACATATTTAGATATCTTAGGAACCTCACAAAATGTCTCCTAATTAGAACAATGGCTTATAAAGAAAATTTGCAGTATTGCTTTTGTGCTGCAGCCCTCTGATCAGTACTGAAATCCAGACATTGCAGTCCAGTCTTATGCATTTTTCTCTCAGAAACAAGTTTATTTATTGGGGGTTCCTTTCAGGTGATTAACTTTAGGATTGCAGACTTGATGTTATTAGAATTGATGTAGCTTGATCCTTGCTTTGAAAAATCTGTCAAAGTGTTGTGTTCCATTGATCATTATATTTAAAATTAGGCTGTGTGCACTATGAAAGCATTACAAGGAAGTTAAATTGGGTCTCTAGGTGATTGTAAAATAAAAAGTCAATCCTTTTGATTTGCCAAAGTAAGTATTTATGTACTGCAGACATCAAATAGATGTAGCTAAGCAACCAAACACACTCAACCTATTTTCATTGTACCTAGCAATTTGCATGAAAATTCTGGGTTAGGCTTTTTCCAACTTCAGTATCTGGAAGAGAAAGTAATCATACACAGTAATAATTTAGCATGAAAAATTAATGCAGTACAAGTCATATAACATGTGAAATACATTTTCAGAGTAGACTATAATTTGACTGGCTGGAACTGTAATTTGCACTAAGCCTTACTGTGGTTTGCTTGGTTTTGGCTAAGATAATCTCTGATCTAAATCCTTGGTTTATAAATCATGATTTATGGTTTAATATATGATATACAAACAGCTATTACGATGTAGCCAAAGCATGATTTAGTGGTATACATCTGGCTAATAACCTTGGCTAGAAGATACTGAGATAAATTATTTTGGAATCCTATCTTCTCCTTAAGAAAACAAATATTTTCTAGGTCCTGTCAAAATTTTATTTTTCCCTTTCTAACATTTACTGGAGTATAACTTTTAAAATGAAAACTAAACATTGATTTTATATTATATTAAAACTATATACTGTAGCTGAATGGTGTTTGAAGAACATTTGGCAGCCATGGACTAGCAAGTAGTCATGCAACTAAAAAAGAGAAATGTAGTTTACTATGCAATTAATTATAAAATTTTATAAATATCTTCCAGCCTTCTAAAAATATGCTTCTATAGTTTATAACCCAAAGCACTTGTCATGTTTTTTTCCCAGCAAATCATGAATTGAGCAAATAATGCCTATGCATAATGAGAGGAGTATATTTTTAAGATACTTTTTAAATTGCAATCTTTTGTTTTACTTTTTAACAGTTTTTGCTGGGCTCTCTGACACATACATATCAAAGATGAGTTCTCATTTATCTTGCTGCCGGTTCGCTTCCTCCCATGCTGCGTGCTAAAAAACAGCTGTCTGTGCACAGAAGCAAAAAACAGCTTTTGCATGTGCGGAGAAGTGAAAATCAAGATGGCAGCACCTGCAGTGTCTCCAAGAGAACTAGTTCGGCGGTGGCCAGACAGCCATTACTGCTGCTTCAGCAAGAGGGGGAAAATTCCCACTACCAGTTTTATAGAACAGGTCTGAATTGGCAGGAACCCACCGTTGATACATATAACAGATAATAAGTTATAACAACCTTCCATTTCTAAAGTTTTTAAAAAAATCCCTGATACATGTTTCTAACAGAAAGCTGGCATAAAGCAGTTCTTGATAAATACCGTAGTTTTCAGAATATAAGACCCTCCAGAGTATAAGACGCACCTTAGGTTTGGGAGAGGAAAATAAGAAACATAAATTCTGCCCCGCCTACCAGCATCCATCGGTATTCATCTGGCTAGCGTCCTTACCATCAGTCTGGTCAGCTTCAGCACATTAGCCTGATTCAGCATGAGCAGCTGATTGGCAGGTAGATTAGCCTCCTGGAATACCCCTAATCAGTTGTTCCAAGAGGTGAACTTTAGCAACAGGTTTGCTGGTTGTGAGCATGTGTGTGCACTCACTATGCTTGCACGTACCTGATTGTTGCAGGGGGCTCCAGTGTGTACAGCAGGTGAAGTACGGAACCAGTCCAACAAGGCAGCAGCTGTTCCGGGTTGCCATTTTGGCCTCTGCACATTGCTTTTTCACCCTCCAAAAGCTCCATTTAAGAGGCTGAGTTTGCAGCCTCCAAAAGCTCCGTTTGAGAGAACGTGCGGAGGCCGAAGGGTAATAAGGCACTCAAATTTTCACCCTCTTTTAGCGGGGGAAAGTGCATCTTATACTCCAAAATATATGGTATATATATATCGAATGAATATGATTCTTTAACCAAATGTTTAGGAGAGATTGGTTGCCTTAAATTGATGTCCATGTATTTATTTTAATTCCCCAAGTAATAAGGTCTGATAAATATTGAAAAGAGGGGATCTTGGTGCCCTCTGACCTTGGTTGTTTATCTTGCCAATGTTTCATTACTCAAACCAGATAGCAACATCAGTGCTACATCAGGCATGGGGGAACTGAAACATCTCCCCCTGGGCACGTTTAATTTATGCATGGTATGTCTGTGTGTGTGTCTGTTAGTATATGGGGTTTTTAATATTTAAACATTTTAAACTTGTCTGATTACCCATGATTTGTTTCTACATGTTGTGAGCCGCCCCGAGTCTTCGGAGAGGGGCGGCATACAAATCTAAATAATAAATAATAAAATAAATAAATAAAAACAAAATATCCCATTTCTGAGGAAGCAATTGCCAACTATGACAGCTTCTGTGTTAACGTAGGCAATAATCATGTTGGAAAGTGGAACTGGTGGAGGAAGCAGCTTCCCAAGTTTTTCTCTGGATGAAGGAGAGGGATCTGAGATCACTTGGGTGTCCTTACAGATAGTCCCATAAAAAGCTATTTCCAAGAGATTTTAGAGCTCTGGGACAGCAGTGCCCAACCCATAGTTTGCAGCCTTTCAAAAAGACAGTGAGTTTGCTTACTTCCTTTCTTAATCACTTTTTTTGGAAATAGCTTATAAATTGCTTTTTTGGATATTAAGTATGTCCCAGTATGTTATACTGGGTGATTTTCATCTAACCTGTAGTGAAAAGAGATTTAGGTAAGTTTAACATTTAAATTGAAACCCATTTTAAAACTTGGAAATACGGTAAGTTACAAAACTGTGATTTTGTAAATTTTTTTAATGGACTAGAGAGCCAGACTGACTGGAAACAAAACTTTGAAAAGGTTATAAGAATATTTCCAGTAATTTATTTAAAATCTTATCAAAATATATGTTGATTGAGTGTAAGTTTAAGAAATCTCTTCCTGGGAAAAAGTTCTGTACAAGAGGAGGAGACTTTGAAGGCTGGTTACTAGAGGCAGCCAGAAAATTAAAAGTGATAATTAAAGGATAATTTCCATTACTAGAGAATGGAGAAATATATTTTAACTCTTTAAGAATATTTGGCAACTATGTACCTAGAGCTAACTCTTTAGACTGACATAATAAAAACGGGCTTAAAAGAAAAAAATAGAAGAGGATGTAACAAAATGAAGTTGTTTTGAAATAAATTTAAAATTGACAGGATACAAAAATGATATTGGCAAAAATGTTAAGCAGGACCTACAAATGAAAGTTGCTGTCATTTTAATAGTTAAAAGGGTCACATACACAATATGTAAAATATACAAAATAACAGAGTTGAAAGGGACTTTGTAGATCTTCTAGTCCATCTTCCTGCTCAAACACTGGACTCTATACTATCAAGACAAATGGCTATCCAATTTCTTCTTAAAAACCTTCAGTAATGAAGCACCCACAACTTCAGGAAGAAAGCCAAAGGTTAGTTGTTCTCACTGTCACAAAATTTCTCCCTAGTTCTAAGTTGGATTTGTCCTTGATAAGTTTCCCTCTCTTAATTTTTATCCTGCCCTCAGGTGCTTTAGAGAATAGGTTGACCCCCTCTTCTCAATGGCAGTCCATCAAATATTGAAAGACTGCTATCATATCACCCTTAGTGCTTCCCTTCATTAGATAACACATGCCACCCAGTCCCTACAACCATTCATTGTATGCATTAGCCTCTAGTTCCCCATCCCAATCATCTTTCTTGCTCTTCTGTACACTCTTTCTAGAGTCTCAACATCTAGATGATTTTATAAGATCTATCTCAAGGTAGTGGCAGCAACAAGTGCCATGCAGTCTTTATCTACAAGTTGGATTATCAATCTGAAATTAATAAAGCCATTGATCGAAGTGTATAAAATCATGCATGGGCTAGAATTTTTTTTTCTTTATCACACAATACTAGGACGATGGGGAACTCCCTAAAGCTCATAGGTAAGAAAGCGAGGACAAACAAAGGGGAATATTTCTTTACCCAGAGGGTCATTGGTTTATGGAATTTACTTCCAGAAGAGGTCGTGACAGCTGTCAGCCTTGATAGCTTCAAGACAGGATTATACAGATTCATGGATGCCAAGTGTATCAGTGGTTATTGAAACGGATGTCCATGTGCCACCTCTATGTTGGTTGAGGCAGGCAGGATTCCCTTGGGTACCATTTGTTGGGGGTCAAGGAAAAGGGAGGGTTTTGCCTTCTCTTTCTGCTCAAGATCCCCATGTACGATTGGTGGGCCACTGTGTGACACAGAATGCTGGACTCGATGGGCTTTGGCCTGATTCAGCATGGCTCTTCTTATGTTCTTATGTTCATTGGAGAATCAGTTTAATATAGTAGTTAAGATGTCAGGCAGAAACTATGAGACTGTTGAGTTCTACTTTAGACATAAAGCCAGCTGGGTGACCTTGAGTCATTCACTCACTCTCAGCCCTAGGAAAGAAGCAGTGGCAAATCATTCCTGAAAAATGTTGCCAAGGAAATTGCAGGGATTTTTCTGGCAGATGCCAATAGTATACAAACTGACTTGAGGGAACAAAAATAATGCATTAGATATTATCCAAAAATCTAAGAAAACTCTTTTTTTTTCTTTTTGGAAATTACAGTATTATCAGTTTAGACATACAAGAAAGGAAAATGGGAGTGAGGAGGAAGATTATTTCTGAAAAGCTAAAATAATAATATAATTATAATGGAAAAAAGATGCAAGTACCATAATACTATAAAATTTGTTCTATAGCATTAGATGCATTGTCTTTATTTATTTGTTCATAGCTCTGGAGATGTTCATCTATTAATCAGAAGGCCACTGCTGTTTAGCTTCCATTTATAGGTATCCAGTGTTCTTAATAAATCCAGTCCTTAAAAGGTAATCTTTGCAAGTGCCTCTGTAACATCAAACAGTATTAACTTCTTTAAGCTCTAGTGAATATTATTATTCTCCGTGCTAAAGGAGTGGGTCCAGCAGTCACGTGGGTTGCTCATGTCCAATCCGGTGGAACTGAGCCTTGTATTAAAAAAGCCTGCTGGATCCGCCCCTTCCCAGAATTCGCTCAGTTCTCTTATCCACGGTACGGTGAAACGCTCGTTCAACATAACACCTTCCCTTGACTCCTTCTGCTTAGAACAGTAAGCATATTTCTCTATTTTTTACTTAGTATATAGCCAACCGTAACCGGCTTGGCTCCTTTAAGAGAGAAGCCTGCAGCCCGGCCCCCCGCGGCTTTCCCTTCGCCGCTAGCCGGCTGCTGCTGCCGGCTTGGATTGTTTCCCCTCAATCCTTTCGGCCTGGAGGTTTTATTTTTCTTTATAAACAAGAGGCTTTTACTTAGAGGGCTTTACCTCCTGCGGTGTGAGACGTTCTCAAGTTTCTCTTGTCAGTCTCCTGGACTTAGTCATCGCTTCTTTAAACTTCGGAGCGTTATTTTTTTTTTTGGCGCGAAGGCCTTCGTGTCCCCTTAATTGCGCACTTTCGTTTTTGGCTTTCTGCCATCCGTTTAGTGCTTACAGTCCACCGCTGGGTTCCTGGAGTGGGCTTTGAGTCTCTCAGGCTAAATTCTCCACCGGCTAAGCCTTTAACCAGTGTGCCTTGGTTAATTAATTATCTTTAGGGAGGCTAGCCGCGCTGCATTTGAGGACACGAACTCTGGTCTCGCCCAGATTGCTCTCAAGTCGCAGCAGCTCCTAGGCCTAGGAGCAGGATCCCATTCCTCTTGGGAATAAACCCTTTTAAAGTGCTTCTCCCTCCTAGGTTCTTTGGCTCAAGCCTGGTTTCTGCTAATTTCAGACTATGGCTTCTTTTCCCAAGAGAGGCACAGCTAAAGGTCCCAGAGAGGCCAGGCCTACAGGTGATGAGATTACTATTTTACCCCAGGCCTCTGTTTCCTCTCCTGCTGGAGCTCACCATGTGGCTAAATCCACCAGAGCTGAAAAGAGAAGGGACCTAGCCCTCCAAAAAATTCATGACAAATCAGCTAAATGCTTAAAGGTGCAGGCCCAAGTGCACCCTAATCCTGACCCCTCAGAAGCATCTATCCTGCCTCCCCCTGGGTCATCTTTTTTATCTCTGGATGAGCCAAACCTAAACTTACCCCAACCTAACCTGTGGGGTCTAGGGCCAGAGGAACCAGATTTAGTGGAAGACTCCTCCCAGCCAGAAACCTCTCAGGCTCCCAAGGACTCTTCTAACATTCCTGCTGATATTTCTTCTCTACCACCAGAATTTCGATCTATTTTCTCTGTCTTATCCAAGGCCATTGATGCTAAGCTCTCAGCCATCAATGTGCCATCTGTGTCACACCCACCTGTGCGTCCTTCCCGCCCCCATGGTTCTCCCTCAACCTTTAGGGCTCCAATGGAGGAGGTCTCAGACTCCTCCCAGGACGAAGATGAGGATGAATACCCGGCAGAGGAGGAGGACCCCTTTCAGGGTCTCTCAGAGGACGAAGAATCTCAAGTCAAAACACCTACTCCAGCTACTATTTTTCCTTCTCAACTTTTCAAATCTCTCCTTCTCAAGGCAAGAGTATCCACAGGTTTAGCTGGACAGGAGAAGCAGACTGCTTCCTCCACTGACCCCCCAGAGGAAAATTTGCCATACTTCTCAGAAGAGCAGGAAGATAATGAGGCAATTCCTATGCCAAAATTATTTAAGGATGCCTTACTCAAACAGTGGGATCATCCAGCCTCTGGCCTCAACCCCACTACCAAAGACAAGAAATTGTACAAGCTCTCTCCTTCATACGAAGAGCTTCTATCATGCCCTAAACCTGATGAACCTGTCAAAACTCTCCATTCTGCTGCAGCCATGCCTGGTGAGGCAGAGGAGGTGCTTCGCCCAGAAGATAAGCGACTTGAGCAAATGCTCAAGAGGGGATTCACCGCTGACTCCTGGGCAATAAAGAGTGCTGCAGCTGCATCCTTCTTCTCCAGGGCTATGCTTCTTTGGCTTCGTCAACTTCAACAGCATATTCCTCCCGATGATCTGAGGGGTCAACAGGACTTCAGCAAGGTTTTTGCTGCTGCCCAGTACGTGGCGGATGCCACTCTTCAATCCTCCAGATTTGCAGCCAGATTTATAGCGGCCTCCACAACGGCCAGAAGACTCCTATGGCTCCGTCCTTGGCAGGCAGGAGTACGCCAAAAGTGGCAACTTTCCATGGGGCCATTAAAACGTGACCTCCTCTTCGGAGATCTCCTGGACCCCCTGCTCACGGAGACCACAGACAAGAAGAAGATTTTGGGCCCCACCATCAAGAAGGCGTCCAAAACACAGCCTTTTCGTCGCCCAGGGCGCCAACAGGAGCAGGGGTCTACCTTTCAAAGACAGCCAGGTCAGTATTCCCCCCGCTTTCGTTCCCAAGCTAGAGGCGCCAGGGGCAGAGGCTTCCGGTTCCAAAGAGGAGCCTCTTCCAATAGGGCTTCAAAGAAACCCAGATGGTAATCTCCCCTCACATCCGATAGGCGGCCGCCTGGCCCTTTTCTCCTCCGCTTGGCGCCGCTCCTCCAAGGACCCCTGGGTCATTGACACTGTAGAAAGGGGTCTCTGTTTAGAGTTTATTTCCTTGCCCCCTAAACGTTACATTTCATGTCCCTCCCCTAGATCCTCCTCATCCAGTTCCCGAATGGAGGAAGCTATTTCTCATTTACTATCTATTAAAGCCATTCAACCAGTCCCCCCCGACCAAAGGGGCCGGGGTTTTTATTCCATCCTCTTTATGGTCCCTAAGACGTCTGGAGGCTGGAGAGCCATTCTAGATCTCAAAAAGTTGAATCTATTCATCAAGTATAGAAAATTCAAGATGCACTCCTTGGCATCCATTTTAGCTTCCATTCATCCGGGGGATTTCATGGTCTCGCTGGACCTCACAGAAGCGTACCTCCATATTCCCATTGCCAAACACCACAGGAAATATTTACGTTTTGCCTTCCAGGGCAGACACTTTCAATATAGAGCTATGCCCTTTGGGCTCTCCTCAGCCCCAAGAGTCTTTACCAAGCTTTTGGGAGCTCTAGCGGCTCACATCCGGTCCACGCCCATTCACATATTATGTTATTTAGATGACATTTTAGTTCACGGGAACTCTAGAGATGGAGTGGCCGCAGATCTTTCTATCACCATGTCAGTTCTACAGAACCATGGTTTCTCCATAAACTTCGATAAAAGTCACCTTCGACCATCTACTGCCATTCTGCATCTGGGATCCATTATTAATACTGAGATATCTCAGGTATTTCTCTCTCCTGAGAGGAAGCAGAGCATAGATGACCTGATTTTCTGTGTGTTGTCCCATCAATCAGTCCCCATAGTTTCCCTATCTTCCTTGCTGGGGAAAATGGTATCATGCATTGGGATTGTTCCCTGGGCTCGCCTTCACGCCAGGGAACTACAGTGGCTTCTGTTACCTTTCCAGAGATCGGGACGCAGCAACTCGACTCGGCGTATCGCCATTCCACCGGCAGTTCGCAGATCTCTCAAATGGTGGATTTCTCCAGCCATGGACAGGGGCTCCCCCTTCAGGTGCCCAGACCAGTTTGTGGTCACCACAGATGCCAGTCTCCTGGGCTGGGGAGCCCATGCTCAAGGATTGATAGCCCAGGGCACTTGGTCTCTGGAGGAGGCCTCCAGGCCCATCAACTGGCTGGCGTTAAGGGCCGTCTCTCTAGCATTAAAGCAATTCTATCCTCACATCTCCAACCAACATGTTCTGGTCCTGACCGACAACATAGCCACCAAAAGCCATATTTGCAGACAGGGAGGCACGAGATCCAAGGCTCTCATGAGGGAGGCCCTAAAGTTAGGCCTTTGGGCGGAGAAACATCTCCAGTCGCTCTTAGCCGATCACATCTCGGGAAGCCTCAATGTCCAGGCGGACTGGCTCTCACGAGCGACCATAGATCCAGGAGAGTGGAACCTCCATCAGACACTGTTCCACCAAATTTGCCTCAGGTTCGGGTTTCCAGTACTGGATCTATTTGCGACCGAAACCAATACCCAGCTCCCTCGCTTCATCTCCAGATTTCCAGCCCCGGGAGCGGAGGCAACCAATGCCCTCAGGAGCCCCTGGCCTCCAGGCCTCCTTTATGCTTTTCCTCCAATTCCGATCTTACCGGAGGTGATTCACAAAATCATCCTAGAAAGAGCTCGAGTGATCTTGATCGCCCCCCACTGGCCTCGCCGGCCCTGGTTCGCAGATCTTCAACAACTATCCGTCCAGGACCCTTGGCGACTCCCCGTTTTGGAGGATATGTTACGGCAGGGGGCCTCATTCCATCCAGACCCGGAGTGGTTCCACCTCACCGCCTGGCTGTTATCCGGAGAGACTTAGACCTGCGAGGGTACGATCCGGATACAGTGGAAATCATCCTGAAGGCCAGAAGGGGATCGACCAATAGGATATACGACCATACCTGGTCAAAATTTCATCAGTGGTGCTCGCAGGAGGGTTTATCCCCCCTGTGTCTTCCCATCCACAAGATACTTACCTTTCTCATGAAAGGTTTCCATCAAGGTCTCTCCACCAGCACTATCCGTCGGCACTTAGCAGCCATCTCTACGGTTTTGGCAGGACCTCGGAGACAGCCGCTCCGTTCCTTTCCGGAAATCCAAGAATTCCTCAAGGGTATGGCCAACCTCAGACCGTCTAAGGTCCACAGATACCCTTCCTGGGACTTGCCTCGGGTTCTTCACTCCCTTACTCAGGCACCATATGAACCCCTGAAATCAGCGTCTCTCAGGTACCTATCTTTCAAGGTAGCATTCCTGGTGGCGATTACATCCGCCCGACGCATTTCTGAATTGGCTGCTCTCTCAATCAGACAGGACCTCTGCCAGTTCCATCAGGACAAGGTGGTTCTACGCTTGGACCCCACCTTCCTACCCAAGGTCAGTTCCATGTTCCACAGATCCCAGGATATTGTTTTACCTTCCTTCTGCTCCCAACGGGATCATCTCCTAGCTATTAGATGGCACACTCTGGACTTGACTAGAGCGCTGAAGATTTACATCCAGCGCACAGGCCACATTCGGAGATCTGAAGCACTCTTCGTGGCCTATCACCCCAGATCCATGGGCTCCAGAGTGTCTTCAACAGTGATAGGCCGTTGGATCAGGGGAACCATATCTAAAGCCTATGAGTCAGCCTCTCTCCCCATTCCAAAGAATATTACGGCACACTCTACCAGAAGTGCTGCCACTTCGGCCGCTTGGGCGACTCAAGCCCCGTTGGAAGAAGTGTGTAAAGCAGCCACTTGGGCCTCACCTAATTCCTTCATCAGACACTATAAAATCGATACATATGCCTCAGCAGATGCGGCCTTCGGTAGAAGGGTTCTCCAATCCGTTATTTCTCACAATGACAACTTGAACCCTCCCTAGGGACCTATCTATTGGGTATGTCCCACGTGACTGCTGGACCCGCTCCTTTAGCACGGAGAATAGGCGTTGATCGCTTACCTGAACGCCTCTTCTCGTGCGGTGAGCGGGTACAGCAGTCACTTCCCTCCCTTATGTGTTTTCCTTTTCTTATCTTCTATAACCTAACCTTATTCCTTTTCACGAGAGTTGAACATACTTGAGCTTTCACAACTGAGCCTAAGTCTACGGATTCGCGAATTCTGGGAAGGGGCGGATCCAGCAGGCTTTTTTAATACAAGGCTCAGTTCCACCGGATTGGACATGAGCAACCCACGTGACTGCTGTACCCGCTCACCGCACGAGAAGAGGCGTTCAGGTAAGCGATCAACGCCTATTTTATAAATAATGTACTTATTATATTTTATAGTGCTATTCATTATATTTTCTCTAATGATACACCTCAGCTTCAGATAATTTTGTAATTTGTTCCGATATATACTTCTTTAGTCCAGTTAAGTGCTGGCAATAATTCTATCAAAATGTCATTTTTTAAAAAAATTGTAAACATAAAGGCCATCGTTTGATGTCATTGTTTGATAATCTCCATTAGGGCTACACAAATTCTTCAAAAAAAGTTCTCTGGAACACATTGGCACATATACAGGTAGACTTCAACTTACAATCATTCACTTAGTTATTGTTCAAAGTTACAACTACACTAAAATAAGTGACTTATATAGTCGTAATTTTCATACTGTTATGACCTCCCCATGTGATCAAAATTTGGGCAACTGGCATGTATTTAGGACAGTTGAACTATCCTGGGTCATGTTATCACCATTTGTAACCTTCCCAACCAGCTTCCAACAAGCAAAGTGAATGGCGGAAAACAGATTTGCTTAATGATGGCATGATTCATTTAACAACTGCAATGATTCACTTAACAAATGATGCAAAACAGGTCATAAAATGGAGCAAAAATAATTTAACTGCCTTGTTTAGCAATTTTGGGCTTAATTGTGGTTGTAAGTTGAGGATATCGGTATCAAAGAAGTGATGTGCCTATGTAAAACCCATTGAAGAGGCGGTGAAGGACTCTAAAAAGCCTGGAAAATGTTACATCTGTTCTAATTGATCCAGAAATGATTTCTTTGAATATTTTAGTATGCTTTTTGAAATATCTTTCTGAAATAATCTTTATAGCAGTTGTCTTTATTTTATTGTATTATTTTTGAATGCTAAAATACAAATATCAAAGTAGGTAAAACATTCCAGGAAAGCAATTCAGTATTAAAGTTGCAGATGATGTGGGTAGAATATAGGGAGATATAGTCATAAATGCTTGTGAATTTAACAAAAAGCAAAGAATATTTTATGTGTGGGAGCATAATAGAAAGCAATTAAGCTTTATGGATTGTAATTCACTCAGCATGAAGTAAATTGGTTCATGCATTAAGCATTTTGATAGGAATTATAAGAAGTGGAATGGTAACGCCATGGTATATCTGATGACAAAAGACTGCAGCAAAAAATTTGCAACATTACAGTTCTCTTTATCTGATGTGCAAAGTTCTGGTCAACATGAAATATATAGTAAATGTCGAAGTATCATAATGAAAAATAAAGCCATATTTAAAGTATTTTTCTGCATTGACATTATGAGTAATATCATGTAATTGTCCTGTGTGCTGCTTGGAGAGTCCCAAGCATGGGTTGTCCTCTCATCTGATTGGCCAGGGACTGAGTTGCCATTTCTTTGATCACGCTTCTTCCTCCTGCTGAGCTCCAGTTTTTTCAACTCAGTCAGCTTAGAGCAGTGATGGTGAACTTTTTTTTCCTTGAGTGCCGAAAACATGTTTGTGTGTGTGTGTGCTATCGTGCATGTGTGAATGCCCACACCCATAATTCAATGTCTGGGGATGGTGAAAATAGCCTCCTCCACCCCCCCGAAGGCCCTCTGGAGTCCTAAAACAGCCCATTTCCGAACCTCTGGTGGGCCTGGTAGGCCCATTTTTCACCCTCCTCAGGTTCCAGAGGCAAAAATTCCTCCCACCCAATCCCCCTGGAGTCTCTCCAGAAGCCGAAAATGCTCTTCCAGAGCCTCCAGGCGAGCCAAAATTTAGCTGGCTGGCACACACATGCACATTGGAGCTGAGCTAGGGTAACAGCTCATGTGCCACCAGATATGGCTCCACATGCCACTTGTGGCACCCATGCCATAGGTTCGCCATCATGGGCCTAGAGGGACAGAGATTGAGTTGCTCCTGACTGATATCAGTAATTATTGGAAGTCATTGGATTAAATTCATTTTAATTGGACTTCTCTTTAAAAAAAAAATTCAAATTGGCTGGAAAGAGACAGGGGTGTTTGTGGGAGGCTTGCAACCTTTGCACCTAATGCGATGTTTGGATCACCGTCTAGCCACCATTGCCACGTGTTTGGCTTCAGGACCAGTTTGCAAGAAGACCACTGGACTAACTTCAGCTCAGTAGTCTCTATTTTGGCTGCCTCTTTGAATCTCCATTCGGGATAGTGCCCTTTCTAATCGGCTTGCAGTGGGCAGCCATTTTTGTGGGTGGTTTCTTCTTGCTGAAGCGCTGATCGGTTTGGAACCCAGGAGGGACACGGGAAGCATTTCTGAGGAGCTTGGAGCACACAGCCTCCTTGGAGTAGATAGAGGCTACTTGCTTGATCCCTATTCCATGTGAGCGGCCCTATTGCCAGCTGGCAGTTATGAGGCTGGCATAAGGGACCGTATGAATGGTCTGGTGCCAAAACGGCGGCTGCTACTTTCTCTTTTGCTGTGCCTGTGATTCCTACTGCTGCTTCTTCTGCTGCTGTTCTTGCTAATTGCTGCTTCTCACTTATTGTAAGGTGCAGTGAGTACTACTGATCCCCTTCTGGGACAGCATTCCTATTGTGATTGGAGTCTGCAGGAGTGATTCATCACAGATATTGCAGTTTCAGCTATTAGGGCTGAACAAAGAGTTTCAATTAGCAGCACCTTTGCTGGTTCCTCCACCTTTCACAGGATGGAGGAATGTTCCTAGGCCAAGAAGGCTAGGAGGCAGAAGGTCCTTTTACCATGTCCAAGTCCTCCCAATCCAAATCCAAGTCGTCTGCTTCTGATAAGGATGCCTTTAGGATCAAAGAGCATTAGAGAAGCATTTTGCTAAGGCCCCAAACTGCTGGGGGTTTTGAAGAGGTTTCTGCAGCTGAAAATCCTGTGAATACAGATCTTTCATCACAGCCTCAGACAGCTGACCAGTTGGCATGGTCTCCTCAGACCAGTTCCCTGGCCCCTTTTAGGGAGGAAGGGTTATTGACCTTTGCTCCAGCTATTAGGGCACAGACTGGGGCTGCCATCAGACCATCAGTACCGTCAGCCACTTTCACCCCCACAGCGGCTAGATTCCATTCACACACTCCAGGTTGATGCGAGAAGCACAGAACCTTTGCACCTGGGCGGAGTCTCACCTGTGCTCCTTACGAGTGGATCATATTTTGGGAGTGAACAACACCCAGGCAGACTAGTTGAGCCAGACAACGCTCAACCAGTCTAAATGGCAACTCCACCCAGCTCTTTTTAACCAGATCATGGACAGATTCGGTCGTCTGTTATTAGACTTATACGCCAGACCTCAGAATGCGCAACTTCTATGATTTTTCTCCTGGTTCCGCAACCCAGCAATGGAAGGGACCAATGCCCAACAACTTCCTTGGCTGGCAGGACTCTTGTATGCCTACCCTCTGACCCCACTGATTCCACACGTCGTTAGAAAGATCATGGAACGAGAAGCAAACGTGATCCTCATCGTTCCTCACTGGCCAAGGAGGCTGTAGTTTGCGGATCTGATGATGCTGTCCGTCTCTTACCCTTGGAGAATTCCCCTTCATGAGATCTCCCTTTGCCAAGGAGCCGCGCAACCTGGGATCCCCACTGACTCAAATTAGCCATTTGATGGTTGAGTGGGAGACGCTCAGGAGAGGACACTATTCGGGGGATGTAATTACCACCATTCTAGCTTCCAGAAGGGCATTGACAACCAGGATATACAAGGCTACCCGGTCGGCCTATACTTGTTGGTGTGCCACGTAGAACCTGTTACCGACTGCAGCTTATTATCACAGCTTTTGGACTTCATACAGATGGGGTTGTTCATAGGCCTATCCGTCAATACTCTCCACAGACAGGTGTCCACCTTAGCCACCATCATTCAGGGTGATAGTGCCACCCCTGTCTTGCATCACCCAAGAGTGTGTAGTTTTTTAAAAGGAATTTACAATTTGCACAGGTATCCCACCTGGCAGCTGTCAGTTGTCCTGCAAGTATTCACAACTTCTCCATTTGAGCCTCTCTGTGTAGCTAGTATTAGACTATTGACTTTCAAAGTTGCCTTTCTAGTTGCAATAAATTTGGCGGGCAGGATTTCAGAGTTTGGTGCCCTGTTGGTACGCCAGGGCTTATGTATTTTTCATGCCGACAGAGTGGTCCTTCGATTAGACCCTACTTTTGTACCAAAGGTACCTTATTCCACAGGACTCAGGAAGTTATCCTACCAGACTTCTCTCCGAATCTTACGCATCCGAGTGAGAGGCATTCACATGTGTTGGATGTTTGCCAGGCATTACACAAATATGTCAAGCAAACAGTTGTTCTGAAGTGCTCTTTGTTTTCTTTCAACCCAGGACGATGGGCAAGAAAGTATCACCATTTACCATTGGTCGTTGACTGAAGGCCTGTATTACAGTGGGCTATGAGTGTCTGGCCAGATCACCTCCTCACTGCATTACAGTACACTCAACCAGCAACTAAGATGGCATGGGCAACACAGGCCTCTATCCTTGAGATTTGCAGAGCAGCCACATGGTCTTCACCTTCACTGTTTGTGAGGAATTACAAACTGGATATGTTCGTCTTGGTAGAGGTGGCTTTTGGGAGATGAGTGTTGCAACAGGTTCTACCGGCCAAGGGACCCTGGACCAATCTGTTTTCCACCCAACATTGATTTAGCTTGGGTATATCCCATGCTTGGACTCTCCAAGCAGCGCACAGGAGAATGAATTTTGGCGTACCTGAAAATTCATTCTATGTGTGCTGCGGGGGAGTCCAATCCCACCCTGGTTCTTGTAGGGTCTAGGGTAGAGGAGTGGCTGGTGTATCAGATAGACTGGGTCTTCTGCAGATCCAGATCTTAGCTGAAAAAACTGGAGCTCAGCCAGAGGAAGAGGCATGGTCAAAGAAATTGCAACTCGGTCTCTGGCCAATCAGATGGGAAGATAACCCATGCTTGGACACTCCGGCAGCGCACATAGAACAAACCTTCAGGTAAGCCAATATTCATTCTACAGCAAAGAGTAGAAATTTTGTGACAGCATTTACTATTCTGAATAGTTAAGACCATCAACAAATCTAGCCTCTCTCCTCATCCTCTAGAAGCAGTTGATTACATTCACTAACCATTTAGAGATATAGCATAAAATATAAACTATATATTTGACATTAAGAAGAGGTAATTTTTTGGTAGATCCATTTTACTGGTTCCAGATTTCAGATATTTTATGCAGAGTATTTTTCTGGAGTGGAATTAGGGCTAGAATTTACTTTGGGTTGAGTCTTGCATATAATCTGTTGGACTACTTTGCCAATATCTCTGTTAATCTCATTTTGCCTTTCTTCAAAAAATATTTTATGCATGTTTAATGATTTTAGTGATTTTAATGTATAAATTAAATAGCATTGATCTGTCTCAGTCCATTTTGTTTCTAATCTGATGTTGAGCTATGGCTGCATAATTCTGCTTTACCACTGGATGTCAGTGTAATACTATAATTTTGGGAATAATCTTCCCACTAAAAACTCTTAAATAATAACTTGTTAGATTCAGTTTTGCCATAAAAGAATGGTTACCCTGTGTTATCTTTGCTGAAATACATCCATTTGGAAGTTTTTGTATTTAATTTTCTTGGGTATATCAGTAACTAGTTACATTATTACTTCTAAAAAGTGATTGTTAATTGTAGATTATTTTATTTCTGTATTAATAATTGTATTTGTAAGTACAGTATAGCAGTATTGGAAAGTGTTTTACATTCCTCAGTATTAAAATCAAACTTGGAGAACTTTGTACACCGTATTTAGGTACTGATGTATATAAAAAAGTGACAGGTTGGTAGGATAAATCAATGTTGTGTTTTTAGAATTCTAAGTTGTTTCAGAACATCATAAAAGTAGAATTCTAAAGAAGTAGCAGGATTCTATCTAGAGTACAATAACTGCCTTATATTTATTTTTATGTATTAGTCTATATGCCACCTTCATTATTTTTACAAATAAAGTGACAAACACACCTTCTTCCTCCTATTTTCCCTACAACAGCAACCCTGTGAAATGTGTTGGGCTGAGAGTGAATGACTGGTCCAAAGTCATCCTGTTAGCTTTCATGGATAAGGTGGGACTTGACCTTAGAGCAGGGATGTCAAACTCACGGCCCACAGCCCAGATGCATCACGTGCTGTCCCTGCCCCCACCTAGTTTAGCGAAGAGGAAAAAAGTCCCAATTCATCACATGACGACACCGTGACAACACAAGTTCAATACCCCTGCCTTAGAGTATCCCATTTTCTAGTCTGATGCCTTAACCACTAGACCAATGGTTCCCAACCTTCTTTTGGTCATGCCCCACCTAAGGATCTCTAAAATCCTGATGCCTCCCCCCTTCCCCTCCATGGCACAGAATTCTTATTATTCAAAAATAAACTTCTACTCATGCTGTGAATGTTAAAAACAAATACAGGGTTTTTTAAAGTCAGGATTTGCTTCAAAATTTAAATTTTATTCAGTGAGGTGTATGGGTGCTGCTCAAGAGGACAGAATAGCTAGCTACTGGTTATAATGTATAGTCTTCCAGAATATTGCTTTGCTTTGAGACTGGTTTGATTGTACAATTAAAAACTTGCTATTAATGGTAACCAATTTTTCATATTTGATTTAAAGATATTACAAATTGATTTCAAATTGAAGGACATTTTATTTGCTTTTGAAGGACAGATGTCCTATCTTTTGATAATCTGCTTCTGATTAGTGGAACATGACTGAGATCAAAGAGCCAAGGACTTTGCTCTCCTTTCATTTTCTTATCACAAAAAACTTGCTTGTTTTCTCTATTCTTCGTTAAACCGTCCCATGACTTTTGTTTGTTTTTGTTATTATTTACATTAAAACCAGTCATTCCAGTTTAGCCTCTCCGCCTTCTTTGTAATCTCTTGGGGATTTTGGCATTCTTCTAAAAGTCCACTGAAAGTAAGTTTCTTTGCTTTTCCCTCATTAGTACAAAAATATTCATTAACATCTATCTGGCATTGATAGCTTGTGGATTCTGAACTTATTTGAACCTTAAGGAATAGTTTGAATGCTAATGTGTGTAGCTTTCAAGTTGAAGCATACTTGGTTCTTTTGTGAAATGACACTTTCTATTTTCTTCTATCCTTTTCTTTATATACATTACTACATGTCTATTCTCTTCTATATGTATTGTGTATTGGACAAAATAAATAAATAAATAAAAATAAAATAAAATAAATTTCCTGACAGAAGACCAGCAGAGCTCCAGCTGTCTGCTACAAATGGGGTAACTACAGGAGCTGCCATCCCTCCTTTATTGCCAAAAACTTTGATCAAACTAATGCAGGGTAGTGATTAGTATTAAACTGGAACGATCCAGGCTCGTGTCCCATTCCCATCTCCATCCTCCTCATGATAATTCATTGGGTGACATCAGACCAATCAGACTCAGCCTATCTCATAGTGTTGATGGAATGGAAAAATGGGAGGACTCAGTGCTGTACTGCATATGTAATTTTGAGCTCATGAATAAAAGGCAGGATATAAATCAAACAAACTTACCATATTTTTCAGAGTAAAAAAGACACCTTCACTTTGGGGGAGGAAAACAAGGGGGGGGGAAATCTGCTTCTGCCTCCCAGCAAACAGTACAGATGATATACACTCTTTGCTGTGTATTTCTGTGCATGTGTGCCAGACCCATAGAAATAGCAAAGAATTGGAGAAATGGTAGCATATTAATGCCAGTAAGTTTTCTTAAATGTAGTCACATTAACTCTTCCCAATTATTTAAATAGATCTACTACAAACATCTTAAAAATTAACAGGACACTGTTACATTTCAGTTTAATACTTTTACAGATCTTTATAATTGATGTAGCTTTCTGGAAGTATGGTTATTCTCTACTATTTAAAAGAAGATACTATACCACTGGGCTTCTTCAGATCAAGCATTTATTTTAAAAAGCTTCTTCATGTTGTTGTCTACAACAATAATAATAAAGCAGTCTTTAAAAAATAAGCCTAATAATTTGAACATCGCACAGACATTTATAGCTATTGACTTACTTCCTTGCATGCAGTTCAACAGAAAATAAAAATCTGCATCTGTCTCCCAGCAATTTGACTCCTTGCAGCTAGTTTCACTTTCAGTTTAGCACATGGTCTTAAATCAGCTGAGGGTTGGAAGCTGATAATGAGTTGCTTGGCTTAACAGGCTCTGTTCTGTTTGTTGCAAAGGGGTAAATTGCTGGGAGTCAGAGGCCAAAGGGTGGGGGTGGCTGGGAGGGGCTACATTTGGTGTATAAGACACACACAAGTTTTCAGCCTCTTTGGGGGTAAAAAGGTGTGTCTTATACTCCGAAAAGTACAATAACTGCCTTGCAAACAATTGGCAACCAGTGCCAATATTAACAATAATATCATCTTGAATTGCCTAATACAGTAGTATGTTCTGAGGCAACTTTAATATCTTTTCTCTAGATGTTCTTTCTGTTTCTATTTCTTTGTTGACAGGTTTGCATTTAAACTGTAAACTTTAGAGCAGAGCTTGTCCTACCTTTTTGTAGATGGTAAGCTTTTTGGCACATAAAGCATCTATTTAATTTTCTTGACCATAATATGGAAATGTTTTGCAGTTTTCTTCCAGGATATTTTTCCAACTTTCCAGTCTATTGTATAACCATGTCATTTCCTGATAGTTTTCCATGTAAGCACTTATCAAGTTAAAACCCTACTTGACTTTTCAGATTCGGCCAAGGTGTAATAACATAGACGGCATAAATAGTATTTATCCCCATAAACGTGATCGTCTAGACCTCTTTCTGAAAATTAAATATTATGCCTTTCCTTTGTTTGAAAAGTAGGTATTCAGAATCAGGATTTAAAAGCCCCAGAAATTATTTTTATGTCTCTGAAAGAAATCAACTCCTGTTTCTTTCTTCCATATAGAAATTCTTATTTACAAACTCATTTTTTATTTGTTTGCTTTTAGTTTATTTGTCAGGCTGCATAACTGTGCGTGGTTCTTAAAATCTGCAATGAAGCAATAAAGTATTTGGAAGGAATAGATTTTCATGGTATGAAACATAGAAATTGATTCCTTATTTTTCAGACTGCAGTGAGATTAAAAAAAAAGATTAAAATGATGGAGGAAGAAAAGGATGACATTGAGAACCCAAGCTCCAAATTTTGCTACATCTAGTTTAGTAAAAGAAAACAATGATTTGCTGCTATAATTGAAATTAAAGTGTTAATAGAAATTATGAGGGTTCATTCAGATTCATATCCCATTACATAAACATGGTTTTTGAAAACTATTCTGAGCCAAATCATTTTGTGTATGAACTATTATTATTATTATTATTATTATTATTATTATTATTATTATTATTATTAATTGGATTTATATGCCACCGCTCTCCAAAGACTTGGGGCGGCTTACAACATATAAAAAGAACAATACAATACAATGTGCTAAATCCAATTAAGTAAATTTAAATAAACTACTCTAAAATCGTTAGTTCTATTAAAAAAACAATCATACCCATTTGAACCACAACCATACTTTACATTTCGTCGGCCGGGGGTAAATCTAATTACCCCAGGCCTGGTGACATAAGTGAGTCTTAAGTCTCTTACGGAAAGCTGGTTCCAGAGAGCCGGGGCCCCCACAGAGAAGGCTCTTCTCCTAGGTCCTGCCAAATGACATTGTCTAGTTGACGGAACCTGGAGAAGGCCGACTCCGTGGGACCTGACCAGTCGCTGGGACTCATGTGGCAGGAAGCCTAGTTGAACAATGCCGAGTTTTAGATTATGGCTTAATTTTCTAACTAGTGGTTTAAAAGCAAACATAGTATTTCAAGATGCCAAGTCTCTTCTATGATGACTAACTGACAAATAGGGGTGAGATTAACAGCAGAATTATAGAAACGAATGATTTTGATTACCTCTACTTTTAGATCAGGGGTGTCAAACTCATGGCCCACAAGCTAGAGGCACAATGCGCTGGCCACTGCCACCCCTGGTTTAGTGGAGAAGGGGGGGAGAGTTGCGATACATCTCTCCTCTGACGCCTCTGTTTTAGATGTTTACTTCTTCTTAAACTGCTTTTAAGAAAAAGGGAAAAAATATTCAGTTGATAAACAAGCTGACCAACTCCTATGCATCCATTAATCTTTGTTTAGTTATCTCTAAGCTTACTTGGGGTCCCTCCCCCAGATGTTTCATTACCCAACCAGTGCTAACACTGATGTCACCTAGTTTGAATAATTGAAATGTCTGCAAAAGCATAAGCAAGGCCAGAGAGCACCAGGACCTTTAATGTCAACCCTGACCTACAAATGTTTTCCTTTACTAGTTATTTTCAACTTTTATATTATGCCTGTCTTCACTAGAAAAAAAAGAGACGTTAAATATATGAGTATTGTCCATTGACATGAAAGGGCTGCTGGAACTATAGAAATCATGTTCAAAATTATGACTATTTATTGGCAGTTGGGATGAGATTAAAACAAAGATTACTAATTGCATTTTAAAAAGCTGTTTGCATGAGTTGGTTTTCTTTAAAAGTTCTTTGTGTGTGACTTATTTCTTCAGAATTTCAAATCCCCATTTTCGGTTAATGCTAAGAATCACATCAAAAATATCAATTTTTACTGTCACTTTTAGGGAAAATGTCAATTTCAAAATAGAACATTAAACATTAATTATGGGATGAGGGTTGTTTGAGAAGTTATCTAATGCAAATCCTGCCCTTAACCATGAAAACCAGCTTGGTGACTTTAGGCCAGTTATTCATGCTCAGCACAGTAGTTGCTATTGCGAGGAAAATAGGCAGGAGTATTCGGTATTACTTTGTTTATTATACACGTGCAGACGAGGATAGAAAAGTCTAATAAATAATAATAAAGAAGCCTGTAGCATATTCACTACCTCAGATATCTTAATTTTTTTCTCTGAATTTCCCATCTAGGTTTGTAAGAGAATGGATTTAGTCTGTCAGAGAATGCTAAACCAGGGATTTCTGAAAGTGGAAAGATACCATAACTTGTGTCAGAAACAGGTTAAAGCACAACTTCCAAGGTATGTGATCAACAAAACTGGAGGTCAATGCAATCTAAAAATCTGTTTGTATAGATGACGTTCAAGAAAAACGCCCGTACACAATCATATAGACAAATATTTAATATATGAAAGTATTCCCATCTTGTGGCAGAAGCATTGTTATCACATGTAAACAGAAGAGCAGGGGGAGGTACCACTTGCCTCCTTTGTGTGTGCCAAATGATTTGATGCTTGGCATTCTGAGCTTGGAATGTCTTGAAAGTGAACATCGTTTTCTCCCTCTGTTTCAGCTGAGATTGTGGCATTCTACTTCAGAGTCAGTTTTTCAGGGATGGCATGCAGATGATAAACTATAATACTCTTGTAGTTAGTCTGGATTTTGAATGTCTATAGAGATCCAGATTTCATCAGTCCCAGAATTGTTGGTTTGTTCATTATTTCATTAAGGAAAGTTTCCTGAGAAAAAAAAAGACCAACATTTTGAAAAAAGTTAAGTAGTATAATTGCACTTCTGAAATAGATAGTACAGGAAAGATATAAAATGTAAAATTCACATATCCTGGAATAAAATAGACATTTAAACTAAGCATAAATTATAGCAATGCCGGGGTGAAACTAATGTAACTTCCTAGTACAGTGATGGCGAACCTATGACACGCGTGTCAGCACTGACACGCGTAGCCATTTTTGGTGACACGCGGCTGCTCCCGAATCTCCCCTCCACTCTGCTGCTGAGCGTCTGGCGGTGGCAAGGAAGAAAGCCAGGGGGCGGGGAGGAAAGCACCCTATGGCAGAGCAGCAGCAGTTCCTCTCCCTGAAGGCAAGAAATTGGCCAATTGCAGGCCCGCTTTCTTCCCCGCCCCCTGGCTTTCCTCCTCCTCTTCCTCCAGACGCTCAGCTGCAGACCGTCTTGGTCCCTCCAGTGCCGCTTTTTTGCTTCTTCGCGCGGCCGAAACGTGGGGCGGAGTAGGCGGCGGCTGCTTCAGGCCCGCCCCCGAGCTGAGCTTCCTTTGGCTTCCTTCGAGGTAAAACTGCAAAGCTCACCTGCTGCCTCGAAGGAAGCCAAAGGAAACTCAGCTCAATGAGGATCGGCTGTTGGTCTCTTCAAGCTGCTGCCGCCCACTGCGGAGATCCCTTCGCCCGAACAGAGGCGGCGGCGGCGGGTTCAAGGGACCAACAGCCGGTTCTTTTTGGGGCTGCGTTGTTGCAGCGTCTGAGGCCGCCGCCTCCAGGCGAAGGGATCTCCACAGTGGGCGACAGCGGCAGGTTTAAGGGACCAACAGCCGGTCCTTTTCGGGGCTGCGTTGTTGCAGCCTCCGAGGCCGCCCACCGAGGAGATCCCTTCGCCTGGAGGCGGAGGCAGCGGCGGCCTCAGACGCTGCAACAACGCAGCCTCGAAAAGGACCGGATGTTGGTCCCTTGAACACCCCCCCCCCCCGCCGCCTCTGTTCGGGCGCCCCCCCCCACCCAGGAAAGAGTTGCACATTTGAAAAGCGCGTTGCTTTCCCGTAAAGCCGGCTTTCCTGGCTGGCACAGGGCTTTCCCGGGCAGCTGGCTTGAGCCTTGTGCCGGTTAGCAAAGCCGTCTGCCCGCCGGAGACGTGGAGAGAAAGAAGGGAAAAAGAGGGAGGGAAAGAGGAGAGGAAAGAAGGAGGGAAGGGAGAGAAAAGTGAACGAGAGGGAGAGAGAAAGGGAGGAAGAGGGGAAGGAAGGAAGGAAGAGATAAAGAAGAAGAGGAAGAGGAAAAATGAGAGGAGGAGGAAGAGGAGGAAAAGGAGAGGAAGAGGAGGAGGAAAAGGAGAGGAGGAGAAAGCGGAAGAGGAGAAGGAGAAGGAAGAGCAGGAGAAGGAGAACCAGAAGGAAATGGAGGAGATGAAGAGGAGGAGAAAAAGGAGAGGGGGAGGAAGAGGAGGAAAAGGAGAGGAAGAGGAGGAGAAAAAGGAGAGGAGGAAGAGGAGGAAAAGGAGAGGAAGAGGAGGAGGAAGAGGAGGAGGAGAAAGAAAAGCAGGAGAGGAAGAGGAGGTGAAAAAGGAGAGGAGGAGGAAAAGGAGAGGAAGAGGAGGAGCAAAAGAGGAGGAAGAGAAGGAGGAGGAGAAAGAAAAGGAGAAGAGGAAGAGGAAAAATGAAAGGAGGAGGAAGAGGAGGAAAAGGAGAGAAGGAGGAGGAGAAAGAAAAGCAGGAGAGGAAGAGGAGAAAAAGGAGAGGAGGAGGAAGAGGAGGAGAAAAAGGAGAGGAGGAGGAAGAGAAGGAGGAGAAAGAACAGGAGAAGAGGAAGAGGAAAAATGAGAGGAGGAGGAAGAGGAGGAAAAGGAGAGGAGGAGGAAGAGAAGGAGGAGGAGAAAGAAAAGCAGGAGAGGAAGAGTAGGAGAAGAGTAGGAGAGAGGGAGAGGGAGGGGAAGAGGGGAAGGAAGGAAGAGAGAAAGAGAAAAAAGTGGAAGGAAGTGAGAAGGAAAGAGAGGAAGAGAGAGAGGAAGAGAGAGAGAGCAAGAAAGAAAGAGTGAGAGATGAGAGAGGAAGGAAGAGAGTGAGAGAGAGTGAGAGTGTTTTTTCTCAAGGTGACACACCACCTGAGTTATGCTCGGTTTTTTGGCGAATTTTGACATACCAAGCTCAAAAGGTTGCCCATCACTGTCCTAGTATCAGAAGGTTGTTAGTATGGGCGCTAGGCATGCCACCCAGAAGTGTTCCTAAGTACAACATATCTCTGTGTCCAGTGATATGTTGGTTCCAGAACCATAATCAAATGGGGTAGTTAAAAACAAAGTGCTATTCCCCCCCCCACACACCAGAGTAAATTGAGGACCATGTGTCCAGGCAGACTATTTCTATTTTGCCTTGATCAGGTTTTAGCTATGATAATGTGCTCATTTTCTTCACTACTATGCTTAGGCATCAGTTCAAGTCATCAATTAGTCACATTAATTAAAGGGGAAGGAATAAAATTGTTTATTAATTATTGTTTATTAATTATTGTTTATTAATTCAATATTATTGATATTTGTAGTGCTTAAAAGCAAGTTGACTGATAAAGATCTAACTTCTTGACTCTGAAAGCAATCAGGCAGTGGAATGGCCTGCCTCGTGAAGGTGTGGGTAGTCATGAGTATTGACTAAATATTTGTCAAAAGTGACCTGAACATTCTTGCCCTGGTCAAGGTGCAGAACTAGAAGACCTGCAAGATCTTTCTAGCCCTTTGATTCTGTGATGGCTGGTGTACATTTATGAGTTAGTTGTTTGTACTGCGGCTGCTGTGCAGTTGTTGCTGCTGCTGCTGCTGCTGCTACTACAGCTACTAAAGTACGACTACTTTTAACTCTTGTATGCCACCTACTCATAGTGACTCTGGGTGACTCAAAACAAGCAATAAACAAGAAATCAATAAAGATAAAAATGAAAGAAGGCAAGTGGGAACTTTGAGGAAAGCAAGGGGTCTCACTCTTGCCAAACTCTTGGGTGAACAGCCAGATCTTTATGTGTCTTCTAAACAATATCTATATCTTGGGAGGAACCTTGTTCCAGGGTAGGTGAAGTTGGCTTTTTTATGACATGTGGACTTCAACTCCCAGAATTCCTGAGCTAGCATGATTGGCTCAGGAATTCTGGGAGTTGAAGTCCACAAGTCATAGAAGAGCCAACTTTGGCTACCCCTATTCCAGAAGACAGGTGCTGCTACAGAAAAAGCATCCCGATGGGTGATGTTTCCTCAAAGGAAACCAAAGTGTGCCAACCCTGCAGGATCAAACCAGCCTGGCAGGTGCTATGGGAAACAGGCACTCAAGTGACCAGACCCTGTATCCATTGGGCTTTATAGGTTAATACTTTATAACAACTTACTAATGGGACTCTGATCACAAAATACACTCTGTTAGATTAAGCAACTGTATAAAATAATAGCTTCCTTTTGGTATAAGAAATGTCCAGTTTGCCACAGTATTTGATTTTAAAATATGCTGATCAATTTAATTTGTATCCAGAGGCCTGATGTTGCAATATTTTGTTTGGGTGTCTAGTCCCCAGTCTCCTGTTTGCTATTTCAGTTTTCTCCTCTTGATTTATTGTCAGGATCTATCAAAGCTCTTCCAATATATGTCTCCCTTTCTTTATTTGCATGTAATTATTCATGTTCTACTCAGTCTGCACAAAGCAATGTGCAATGCAACAAATATAAAATTAATTTTAAATAGCATCATTAAATATCCTAACACTAGAAATACAGGTAATTCTCGACGTACAACCTCAATTTAGCCCAAACTTTTGGTTGCTAAGTAAGGTAGCTAACAGTTTAGCCTCATTTTATGACTTTTTTGGCCACAGTTATTAAGCAAATCACTGCAATTGTTAAGTCAATCATGTTGTTAAACAAATCTGCTTCTTCCATTAACTTTGCTTGCTGAAAGCTGGTTGTGAAAATTAGAAATGGTGATTACATGATCTCAGGACAGTGCAACTGTGGCCAAATACATGCCAGTTGCTAAGCACCCAAATTTTGAACAGTGACTATGGGGCTCCTACAACTGTTGCAAGCGTGAAAATTGAGCATGTCACTTTTTTCAGTGCCACTGTAACTTTGAACAGTCACTAAACTAATTTTACCAGCAGACAAAAGCCACTCAATGGTGATGGTGAACCATACAGATGATGAAACAAGGGCCTTTGCCCTGCTCAATGATTCCTCAGCATATAGATGGGCAAAGACATCAGAGAACAATGGTGACACAACTGAAATCTATCTCCGCCAACTCAAACAAAACAATTGTATAATGGAGAAGGAGTCGTGGAAAATGAGAGGAACAGAGGCGGCCCCAGTGAGATTCTTTTAAAAAAAAATTATTGAGAATCTATGGACTCCCCAAGATACATAAAACAGGAGTCCCCCCCCCAGACCTATTCTAACATTAAAAGATACCCCTATGTATAACATTGCCAAATGGTTGTCACAGTGCTTAAGCTTCCTGACCCAACCCTCTAACAACACAGTCAAATGATCCCCACACAATTTCTGACAAAACTACAAGGCTTACATGTGGCTCCTGATGAGATCATAGTCTCCTTTGAAGTAGTGTTCCTATTTACATCCTTCCCTCCCCACTTAGCATATGAAGTAATAGAAAACTAGAAGAATACAACACAGATCCCAACAACCTAAGCAGGACACAAATTATAAAGTTACTTCAATACTGTCAACACACTTTCTTCACATTCAAAAAGGAAGTGGATGAATAAGAGGGACACCCATGGGATCCCCAATATCTGGAATCATTGCAGAAACAGTCCTGCATGAACTAGAACATTGTGCATTTCAGAACTACACAATTCTGGTGACGCTACATGGATGGCAAGAAAAATGCACTTAAAGACATTCAAACCATACTGAACTCCATTTCCCCCAACATACAGTTCACAATGGAGGAAGAAACAGCTAGGCAATTGCCATTTTTAGATGTGCTTGTCAATAAACAAGAGGATGGAAGCCTAGAAACTACTGTTTATCGCACAGACATCAACACCCCTCACATTTCAACTGTAACCATCCACTGTCATACAAAAAGAGTTGGATCAGAACACTGTATGGCAGGGTGAGAATCCACCCTAGTACCCAGCAAGCCAAAGAGCTGGAGAGCAGTAGCTATGTAAACAAACAGTATCCACAATCATTCGTCACAAGATGTTTGTTGCAACATGGTGGGGAGAGAATGGAAGAAACAAGGTACAGTAGTACCTCTACTTAAGAACTTTTCTAGATAAGAACCCGGTGTTCAAGATTTTTTTGCCTCTACTTAAGAACCCGAGCTGGAAAAAAATCTCCCTGGAAATTTGAGAGCGGCACGAAGGCCCGGCCAGTTTCCTGCCATTCCCCCTTTAATCCCAGCCATCTGGGCTGCGAGAGGAGCCTTTTGGTGGCACTTAAGGAGGCTTTGGCAGTCCAGAGCGAACGAAGCATTTTCCTTTCTCTGGGCGCTTGGACATGGACTAAACCTCTTCCAACGCCCAGAGAAAAGAAACGCTCCCTTCGCTCTAGGCAGCCGAGGAGTCACAACAGTGAAGAAAAGGCGCCGGCCACAAAGCGAGCGAGCAAGAGGAGAGGGGAGGCCTTCAGCAAGGGAAGGGAGAGGCAGCAGGTAGCAGCAGAAGAAGCCAGTGTATGGGAGGCAGCCTCGCGCCGGGTGTATTGGAGGTGCGTGCTCATCCTCGCCATCTCAGAGTCCCTCTTTTTTTTTTAAAGCCTTAAAGTTTTGAATTTTTTTGATTCCCCTCACCTCATCTTCTTCCTTTGGCAGCGGCTCTCCTCCTCCTCTTCTTCCTTCTCCTCCTCCCACCCAAATTCCGAGCTTTTATTTCTTTCTTAATGGGTTTGCAGGCATTATTTGCTTTTACATTGATTCCTATGGGAAAAATTGCTCCTACTTAAGAACATTTCTACTTAAGAACCTGGTCATGTAACGAATTAAATTCTTAAGTAGAGGTACCATTGTATAAGACCAACCACATGGCACACCCTGCCATATGTCAAAAACATTTCAGAAGCTGTAGAACGCAGCTTCCAAGATCCGCAAGTGAGCATCGCACACCGCCCAGAGGCTACCATACAAGGACAAATTATACATTGTAAAGATTGCTTGGAAGTGGGAGATACTTCCAATGTAATCTACCGAATCCCCTGCATAGATTACCCCTGTGACTACCCTGTGTAGGACAGACAGGGAGGAAGCTAACCACCAGATTGCAAGAATACAAGCGAATGGTCGGACAAGGAGACCTGAACTCATTGGTAGTCTCACGCAGCAGTGTATAAGGACAGACATTCAACACAGCTAATGACTTAAGAAGCCAGCCATCAACATCTAAAAAGCTACTTACAAAAGACACTATAAAGACCACTTACAGAAGAGCACACACTCTGCTAGAGAGAAGTTCCCTGAAGATGGGCTCCAGCATGAGTCTGAAAGCTTGGAAGACAAAACTTTTGGTCCCAGTGACCGACACAGATTGTATCCTGCAACTAAACAAATTGTAAGTTGAAGACTATCTTGTACACTGCACCTAAAAAAAGTACCAGGGTTGCAACTTAAAATATTTAAAACATTTTTAACGTGCGTGTGTGTGTGTGTCTGTAAAATGAAAATAATGCTAGGCATATTAATAGAGGCTTGTTGATATCTGTCAGTTGGGTCCTGAGGGACAGGATATTACGTTTTAGAAATACAGAACAGAATTAATGTGTGGGTTTTAGTAGCAAGCAATATTTTCTATGACTGCGTTATATGTATTTTTTTTAAAAAAATAGCAATTAACTACATTGAGTTCTTGGAAAAAAGAAACTAACAAGCAAATAAATAAAACACATGTACAAAAAGCACATACATAATGGTTCACCAACTTTTCTTTCAGGTTTACACTACCTATATCTACTTTAGAATTCTTTGCTTCTGTATTTAGATCTAGAATTTATAATTATATGTGTGTGTGTCTGTGTGTGTCTGTGTGATACATACATATAAATATAGTCTATAGATATATAGACTACCGTTCTGTAGGTTTTAATTACGCTTTGTGTTATAACCAGAGATAAAACAATTTGTAATGTTTTTGACAGAAAATTATGAAATGTTAAATTGTGTAGATAACTCAGCAAAGCATTTTGCTTAAATCTCTTCTCTGGACCCATTCATGGAAGTGACTGTATCAAGTCTTTGGGGAGTTTTATTACTTCATTGATCTGAGGAGCGAAAAGCACCCTGAATGATTTGCATAAACCTTATCAGCAGCATTTGAAATTTGAAGTTAAGGTTTGCACATAAAAAAGAGATGTTCAGTATTTCTGAGCATTCATTATATTAAGTAAGTAATGTCTTGTTTCTCCGTACTGAAGGAGCGGGTCCAGCAGTCACATGGGTTGCTCATGTCCAATCCGGTGGAACTGAGCCTAGTATTAAAAAAGCTTGCCGGATCCGCCCCTTCCCCAGAATTCGCTCAGTTCGCATATCCT
The DNA here is from genome assembly GCF_031021105.1 of Erythrolamprus reginae. NCBI lineage: Eukaryota > Metazoa > Chordata > Lepidosauria > Squamata > Dipsadidae > Erythrolamprus > Erythrolamprus reginae. Next base: position 359,257,260 of record NC_091950.1, on the reverse strand, counting down.
GCGGTTGTATTGTGATAGCTCGTTCAACATTCTAACACCTTCCCTTCGATCTTTTCCTTCAAAAAGTAGTAAGATTTATTGTCTTTTATTATTTACTTGCACTAATTGCGCCAGCCGTTTAAAAGAAAAAAAGAAAAAAAGCGGCTAGGCTTTTTTCCTTGGGAGAAGTTGCGGTTTCGTTTTCCCCCGGCGGTTTTGCCGGTTACGATTCCTGCGGCCGCTTGTGGATTCTTCTAATCCTTTGGCCTGGAGGTCCTGGTGCAAGTATTTACCAATTGAATTATTGATTATTATTGTATACAAAAATATTTAAGGGCTTAAGAAATACCTCCTGCGGAGTGAGACGCCTTCTAGTCTCCCGGACTTAGTCGATCGCTTCCCCTTTAAGAAATTTTACGCAGCGATCTTTTTCGGCGCGAAGGCCTTCGCGCCCTTTTTAAATCTAGGCCTCTCGTGTTGGCCCCCTGCCAGCCGTGTAGGCCTCAGTCCACCGCGTGGATCCCGGAGCGGGCCTTGGGGGTCCCAGGCTAAATTCTCCACCGGCTAAGCCTCCAACCAGAGTGCCTTGGTTTACTTAATTATAAAGTTTAGGGAGGCTGGCCCCGCTGGGTTTGGGGGCACGAACTCTGGGTTTGCCCAGATTGTCCTCAAGTTTCAGCAGCTTCGAGGCCTCGAAGCAGGATCCTTTCCTCTTGGGAAGTCCTTGAAATTCTTCTCCTTATTATTCAGTTATTGGCTCAGCCTTGTCTTCTGTTAATTGTCAGACTATGGCTACTTTTCCCAAGAGAGGCACAACTAAAGGTCCCAGAGAGGCCAGGCCTACAGGCGATGAAATTACTAGTATCCCCCAGGCCTCTTCCTCCTCTTCTCCAGGGGCCCGCCCCCCGACCAAGGTCACCAGGGCCGAGAAGAGAAGGGACCTAGCCCTACAAAAAATCCATGACAAATCAGCAAAACGTTTGAAAGTGCAGGCCCAAGTAATCAGTAGTCAAGACCCCCCAGAGGCTTCTAGTCTGCCTCCTTCTGGGGTCCCTGTGTTATCTCTGGATGAGCCAAACCTAGACAGACCCCAACCTAACCTATGGGGCATAGGTCCAGAGGAACCAGATATTATTGAAGATTCCCCCCAGCCAGGATCCTCCCAGGCCTTTAGGGATTCTTCTGCCATTTCTGCTGACATTTCCAGTTTACCTCCTGAGTTCCAGTCTATTTTTGCTGTGTTGTCCAAAGCCATTGATGCCAAACTCTCCACCATCAATGAGCTTCCCTTACCTCTTCCTCCTTCTCGCTCCTCCCGCCCCTTGGGTTCTCCCCCAGCGGTCAGAGCTCCTATTCAGGATGATTCAGATTCCTCCCAGGATGAATATGAGGATATAGAGGATGATGAGGATGCCTTTCAAGGCCTATCAGATGATGAGGAATCCCAAATAAAGGTTCCTCCTCCTATTACTATTTTTCCTTCTCAATTATTCAAATCTCTCCTCCTCAAAGCTAGAATTTCTACGGGATTAGCGGCCCAGGAGAAACAAGCCTCCACTTCCACTGATCCCCCGGAGGAGAATTTACCTTACTTCACAGAGGAACAGGAGGATAATGAGGTAATTCCTATGCCTAAGTTGTTTAAAGATGCTTTACTCAAACAGTGGGAATTTCCAGCCTCTGGCCTTAATCCCTCCACCAAGGACAGAAAGTTGTACAAACTTTCCTCTTCCTATGAAGAGCTTCTATCCTTTCCCAAACCGGATGAACCTGTCAAGATTCTTCACTCGGCAGCGGCTGTGCCAGGCGAGGCGGAGGAAGTCCTTCGCCCAGAGGACAAGCGCATTGAGCAAATGCTCAAAGGAGGATTCACCGCTGATTCCTGGGCCACTAAAAGCTCTGCAGCGGCTTCCTTTTTCTCCAGAGCCATGCTGCTGTGGCTTCGCCAACTTCAACAGCATATTCCTCCCGATGACTTGAGAGGTCAACAAGACTTCAACAAGGTTTTTGCAGCTGCCCAGTACGTGGCTGATGCCACCTTGCAATCTACTAGGTTTTCTGCTAAGGCTATTGCAGCTTCTACTACGGCAAGAAGACTCCTATGGATTCGCCCTTGGCAAGCGGGAGTTCGCCAAAAGTGGCAGTTATCCCAGGGTCCCTTAAAGCGCGACCTTCTCTTCGGTGATCTTCTGGATCCACTCCTCACGGAAACCACGGACAAGAAGAAGGTTTTGGGTCCAACCACAAAAAAGGCTACCAAAACGCAGTCCTTTCGTCGCCCAGGGCGCCAGCAAGATCAAGCGGCTTCCTACCAGAGATCTCCAGGTCAGTATTCCCCCCGCTTTCGTTCCCAAGGTAGGAACTCCAGGGGTAGAGGTTTTCGCTTCCAAAGGGGAGCTTCCTCTAACAGGGCTTCAAAAAAACCTAGATGGTAATCCTACCTCTATTCCCATAGGGGGTCGCCTAGCTCATTTCGCCTCTAATTGGCGTCTCACCTCCAAGGACCCTTGGGTCATTGACACTGTTCAAACAGGCCTTCTTCTAGAATTTATTTCTCCTCCCCCTAAACGTTTTATTTCCTGCCCTTCTCCCAGGTCATCCTCAGATTGTAACCGTATGGAGGAGGCCATTTCTCATCTATTGTCCATCAGAGCCATTCAACCGGTCCCTTCCGGTCAGAAGGGCCTAGGTTTTTACTCCATCCTATTTATGGTTCCAAAGTCCTCCGGAGGTTGGAGAGCTATTTTGGATTTAAAGAAACTAAATTTATTCATCAAATATAGGAAGTTTAAGATGCACTCCTTGTCTTCTATTTTGGCCGCCATTCACTCGGGAGATTTCATGGTCTCCTTAGACCTCACTGAGGCCTACCTTCACATTCCTATAGCCAAATGCCACAGAAAATTTTTACGTTTTTCCTTTCAAGGCAGGCATTTCCAGTATAGGGCGATGCCATTTGGCCTTTCCTCGGCCCCTCGGGTCTTTACAAAGCTCTTGGGCTCCCTGGCGGCCTATATCAGGGCGTTTCCCATCCACATTTTATGTTATCTTGATGATATTTTAATTCATGGGAACTCCCTAGAGAAAGTGAAAACAGACCTTTCTGTCACCATGTCAGTCCTTCAGGACCATGGATTTTCCATCAACTTTGATAAGAGCCACCTCCAACCCTCCACATCCTTTTCTCACCTGGGATCCATTATTGATTCAGAATCCTCCCAGGTTTTTCTCTCTCCCGAGAGAAAACTCAGTATAGTGGAGTTAATTTCTAACATTTTATCTAATTCTTCAGTTTCCATAGTCACTCTATCTTCCCTTTTGGGGAAGATGGTGTCATGCATAGGCATCATTCCCTGGGCTCGCCTTCATGCTAGGGAACTCCAGTGGCTCCTGTTACCTTTTCAGAGATCAGGGCACAGCAACTCAAATCGACGCATTGTCATCCCACTGAGTGTTCGCAGATCCTTCAAGTGGTGGAAGTCTCCGGCCATGGACAGAGGATCCCCGTTCAGGTGCCCGGATCAATTTGTCATCACCACAGATGCCAGTCTATCGGGATGGGGCGCCCACGCCCAGGGGATGATAGCCCAGGGCACGTGGTCCCCGGAGGAAGCTTCCAGGCCAATCAATTGGCTAGAGTTAAGAGCCGTTTCCCTGGCTCTGAAGCATTTCTCTCCTCGCATTCCCAACCGGCACGTTCTCATTCTCACCGACAACATTGCCACGAAAAGCCACATTTGCAGACAGGGGGGCACGAGATCCAAGGCTCTCATGAGGGAGGCTCTCAAGCTGGGCCTTTGGGCGGAAAAACATCTCCAGTCGCTCCTAGCCGATCACATCTCGGGGAGTCTCAACGTCCAGGCGGATTGGCTATCCCGGGCAACGATAGACCCAGGAGAATGGAACCTCCATCAAGACCTGTTCCATCAAATCACCCTCAGATTCGGCCTACCAATTCTGGATCTCTTCGCGACCAATGCGAACGCCCAACTCCCTCGCTTCTATTCCAGATTTCCATCCCCGGGAGCGGAAGCAATCAATGCCCTCCGGAGTCCATGGCCTCCAGGCCTACTCTACGCATTTCCTCCAATTCCAATCCTCCCGGACGTGATTCACAAGGTCCTCACCGAGAGGGCCCGAGTAATCCTAATCGCCCCTCACTGGCCCCGCCGGCCCTGGTTCGCGGATCTCCAACAGCTGTCCGTCCAGGACCCTTGGCGACTCCCCGTTTCGGGGGATATGCTGCGGCAGGGGGCCTCTTTCCATCCAGACCCGGAGTGGTTCCACCTCACCGCCTGGCTGTTATCAGGAGAGATTTAGAGCTGCGTGGTCATGACCCCGATTCAGTGGAGGTCATTTTAAAAGCCAGAAGGGGTTCGACCAATCGAATCTACGACCACACGTGGTCCAAGTTTCACCAGTGGTGTCTACAGGAAGGTCTCTCCCCTCTGTGCATCCCCATACACAGAATAATTTCCTTCCTTATGCAAGGCTTCCATAAAGGACTTTCCACCAGCACCCTCCGGCGTCATCTGGCAGCCATTTCATCTGTCCTAGGAGGTCCCCGCAGACAGCCTCTCCGATCCTTCCCTGAAGTTCAGGAATTTCTCAAGGGCATAGCCAACCTCAGACCTTCCAAGGTCCACAGGTACCCATCATGGGATTTGCCACGGGTTCTCCATTCCCTCACGCAGGCACCATACGAACCCCTAAAATCGGCGTCCCTCAGGTACCTATCCTTTAAGGTAGCATTCCTGGTGGCTATTACCTCTGCTCGACGCATTTCGGAGCTGGCTGCCCTCTCAATCAGGCAGGACCTTTGCCAATTCCATCAGGACAAGGTAGTCTTGCGACTGGACCCCACCTTCTTACCCAAGGTCAGTTCCATGTTCCACAGATCTCAGGATATTGTCCTACCTTCCTTCTGCCTCCAACGAGACCATCCCTTGGCAATTAGATGGCACACCCTGGATCTCACCAGAGCGCTGAGAATCTATATCCAACGCACAGGACCCTTTCGGAGGTCAGAAGCACTTTTTGTAGCCTATCATCCCAGAGTCATGGGGGCCAAAGTGTCTTCAACAGTAATAGGCCGTTGGATCAGAGGGACTATATCTAAGGCCTATGAGTCGGCCTCCCTCTCAGTTCCAAGGAACATCACAGCGCATTCCACCAGGAGCGCAGCCACCTCGGCCGCTTGGGCGACTCAAGCCCCGTTGGAGGAGGTCTGCAAAGCAGCCACTTGGGCCTCGCCAAATTCCTTCATCAGGCACTACAAGATTGATTCTTACGCTTCAGCGGACGCTGCCTTCGGCAGAAGGGTACTCCAATCCGTTATCTCACACGATAGCAAGCTAATCCCACCCTAGGGACCATCTATTGGGTATGTCCCATGTGACTGCTGGACCCGCTCCTTCAGTACGGAGAATAGGCGTTGATTGCTTACCTGAACGCCTCTTCTCGTACGGTGAGCGGGTACAGCAGTCACTTCCCGCCCTTGTATGTGTCTTCTTTACCTTTCTATATCTTTCTTCCTCTAACAATGAGAGTTGAACACTACAGAGCTTCACAACTGAGCCTAGTCTATGGATTCGCGAATTCTGGGGAAGGGGCGGATCCGGCAAGCTTTTTTAATACTAGGCTCAGTTCCACCGGATTGGACATGAGCAACCCATGTGACTGCTGTACCCGCTCACCGTACGAGAAGAGGCGTTCAGGTAAGCAATCAACGCCTATTTTAAGAGCTTTTGGGTTAGCACATTTAAATCATTTATTGTATTATCTATATATAACTTTTAATGCATTATATTCAGCACTATGGTTTATTATTTATGAAGTGCTATTGATCATAGTTAATATTTAGGGGCCTCATTAATTGATCATGAATCTCAACTGATGCATTCTTAGTTATTTGCAAGTGCATCACTCCATTTGGGGAAAAATGGTACAGTAATACATTGCCTGTGTCATGCAGGAAGAATTCTTTTTTCTGAGATGATACTTATTGTTTGAAAATTAAGAATTTTTGTTTTGTAAAATTATGAATTTTATCTATTTCTGAAAAGTATTTCAAAAAAGAATTCTGTTGGATCAAAATGGAAGCTGTTTTTAATTCAACTTTCAATTTTTAATAGAGTAAAATGAATAGAATTAGAAGTGTTGGACAGTACTGATAATATTTGAGTTCTGATGTCATATTTCCTTTGATATCTTCTAACTCTGTAATTTTTTGTATATAGCTATTATTTGAAGTGTCACTAAATAATACACCTGAATTTCTTTTTTAGACGGGAATCAGAAAGGAGAAATCATTCACTAGCTCGTCATGCAGATATTCTTGCTGCAGTAGAAACAAGATTATCACTGCTAAATATGACATTTATGAAGTATGTGGATTCCAATCTCTGTTGCTTTATACCTGGAAAGGTAATGTTTAAAAAGGGCTATGTTAAAAATTAAGTAACTATATCTTATCACTAAATTGTTTTAAGAATGTCAGTAATGAAGTTTAAGGATCTCCTATACAAATGTTGTAGCATTTCTTTATTTATTATCTTTTCTGCTTTTTTCTTTCTTATAACAGATGGGTTTACCTGTATAGAATAAAGACATGTATAAAATATTGATTAAAATTGGTTTGCTTTCCAGATTTACTATGATTTACTGTCCATGTTAATCTGTAAATCAGATTAACATGCATGACCTTTAAATTGTTTTACAAGGTATTTCTAGTACTTTTTAATTTGTTCTTAAATAATTAAAAAGTCATTATAGAAAACAATCTTTGTTGGAAAGTATGTTCATTTGATCTTGCTGTAGCTAAGTATCTATTTTTTCCCATTTATTACTAGGTAATAGATGAAATTTATCGTGTGTTAAGATATGTAAACTCTACTAAAGCTCCTCAAAGAGCCCATGAAGTCCTTCAGGAGTTAAGGGACATTTCATCTATGGCAATGGAATATTTTGATGAGAAGATTGTTCCAATTCTAAAAAGGAAATTGCCTGGTTCAGATGTATCAGGACGTCTTATGGCAGCGGCTCCAGGTACGGCCTTTTGAGTGTCTTATTCTGTTCAGCCAACAGGGAACGCTACTAGTTTCATTGTTGAATGATTTGTTTACTCAGTATAAAAATTGGCTTACTGCAGAGAATTTATGGCAAGAACAAATTATATTTTCAAATGTTCTTAAAATGATTTCATCTTGGGTAAACTCAAGTATTCTTTAAAAATGACAGAAGCACTTTTTATGGAGAACATGCCTATACCGGTATTTTCCAATCACTTTAATAAGCACCTGTCCAGCAAAAACAATCTAATAATTGTGGAGAGGGGATCAAAAATATAACCAATTTTAATTAATTAGTAATTTCATATGCAAAAATAAGTTCCCTGTACAGAGAATTAATTAAATGAGGCTGAAGAATAAATGTAAGTAGCCAGAGAATTTTAAAAATCTGGCTTGGCTTGATTTAATAATAATAATAATAATAATAATAATAATAATAATAATAATAATAATAATAATAATAACAACAAACAACAACAAACAACAACAACTTATTAGATTTGTAGGCTGCCCCTCTCCGAAGACTCGGAGCTCCGAAGACTAAAGGGGCTTGGTTGGATTACGAATTGTTCAGGGCTTTTAATTAATTTAGCCTGACTAGGCTTCCAGTTAGAATTACAGTAGTAAATAGTAACACAGACTGGGTTTAGATTCCCATAATTCTGGGAGTTGAAATATATCTTAAAGTTGCCAGGTTTCAAAAACTCTGCTTTAGACAAATTGGAAACCCAGTGTATTTGTAAATTGGAGTACAGTGAAGAATCCATTCTGGGAGGTAGTTTAAGAAAAGAGATTTTGGGAAATTCCATAAAAGATTTATTTCCTGCTGCCATAATTGTTTCAGTTGAAAAGAAGCAAAATTATATTTGCAGTGATAGGGAGAACAGAAGAATGGATGGTTAATTGAGTTTAATTTATATAGATTTTAGAAATGATATGTAAAATAGTTATGAACTTGTTCTGAGCGCTACTAAGAAAAGATCCAGATAGCTATATAATTAGGTATCCATATGACCAAAAAAATTGGATCACGGAAGCACAAATGAAATTAGTGCTCACAATGAGGACCTGGTGAACTAAACATCCCTGAAGGAGTGGAGATAGTAGTATGGCAGAGACCAGCAAAATTTCTGGAGAAAAGAGCTATTGTGAGATTGCCCACATAAACTCAGGGCAATTAATCCCTCACAAATAGATTGCAGGAAGTGATGTTTCTATGATCCATTAGTGATCTAAACGGCTGGGAGTTGAAAGATGCCAGCCTAGCTCATGATTATATTGTAGCCTCGGTTTTAAAATCAGTTTTGGAATTATTACTTTACTGCTTTTCATATAGAACCTTTTTTCAATCCTCAATGAAAAAAACTGAAATATAAGTTTAAGTGCTTAGAAAAATCCTTGTTTTGGAAATAAACATCAAAAGGTGACTGATTTTAGAAAACTATAAATAGACTAAGTGTTCAGGTAGATTTGAAAAAAGACTTTGAAATTGATAAAAAGAATCCTTCCCATCCAAAATGGCTGCTGCTTTGAATTCCCAGGGGCCAGGGAGATAATAGAGAACTTTGAAGGATGGACACTAGAGGCAGCCAGAATAAATTAAATATAACAATTAAAGGAGAAGATTACTTAACTTTTGACTCGTGAACAGTATTTTAACATTGGATGTATTGAAGGATAATTGTGAAAAATAGACTCAAAAATTAATTTTTAGAATCTCTACTATTGTAGGTAAATTGTATATAGATGATGTTATGGAAGAAGAACAAGTTTAACTGAACAAAACTTGAAAGTGAACATGGATTTAAAAATGACAGTCTAAAAGAATGATCTGGGAAAAGATGTTGTACCAGATATACAAAAGAAATTGGCTAACAGTTTAATAATGAAAAGTGATATGAGGCAACATACAAAGAAACCATCTGTTAATAATGAAAGAGATATACAAATGTGAAATCAGAAGAGTGACTTGGATAATTTTCTTATATTAGATTTACAAATGAGACCTGTTAAACCTGTTGAAGTTTGAAAGATTTGGAGAGAAGGAATAAATAATATTTACCCAGGATAAGGCTGCATTCCATGGCTGATCTCACTTTACTCAAAATCAAACACAATAAAAGCGCTCAAGCAAATGCCTTAACAAAAGTATTACAGCTGAAAATAAGGGGTTGAGACAAAAATCTTCCCGAAAAATATAGTGGGGATTCCATCTTCTATGTTGAGATGTAAAGCAAAGAACAGTAGTGTCCTGACAATGACATTTTTGAGCAATAAAAAGTGATTTTAAAAAAAGACAGAAGGAGCAATGCCACATCAACCATAACAAAAATACTCTTTGCCCATTGTTTCTTAAATGATGGAGACAAGACTTCAGAATCTATGTCTTGGGAAGTTTTCCTCACAATATTTGGCACATCCTGTTTTCTTGCTTTTTATTTCCTGTTTTGGATTATGCAATAGGATCATTAGCTTGGCTAGTCCACAAAGTGCAGTTAGGCTAAATAAATACTATATTTGACTCACTCGCCTGAAAATGGTTTCTTGTGATCATAGCTCCAGCTTTTCTACGACAAGGACTCCTTTGTAGTTTTATTTTCACCAAGTAAAATTTCTTACTCCTATCTTTCTGAAAAGATCCAGGAAAAGAATTTCAGGGTTTAGGGTTAAACAAAAATTAGTTTTAGTCCATGAAAAGAGGTCAAAGAGTTGACAAAGTTATGAATAGAAGCTCTGATTATTTTCCAGACAAAGGGTACAAAGGGTAAATTGTCCAGAAATATGGTATTTTCATTTAAATATCCCATTCTTTAATATGTCTGTTATCTATTTTTCTCCTTTGTCCTGCTTGTGTGACAAATCAAAAACAATTTAATGAACTTCTTCTGAATAATCTTTCCAAAAGAGATGGCAACCAGTTATTGATTACTACAAAAATAGAATTCAGCATAGCTAATATATTAGTTCTAATAGAAAACTTTAATATATATCATTGCCATAGAACTTAAAGTTTGATACATTAAGAAACTGCAATTCAGTGAATATGTGACTCCTATTAATGTAGCAGCATTATTTTTGATATAACATAAGATCGCTAATGGTTTTCATATAAAATGGTAAGAGATTTTTAGTTGATGAAGTTTGGAAAGTGTATAAGTTTAATTAATGAATGTCCCCTTATGTTACTTATTGTTTATGCTTCCCTCATTGGTTTTTAAAAAACAGATTATTGTAATTAATATAAAATGTATTTTTTTGCCAAAAATCTATTCAATATTTAGGCTTAATTTAGATTTAAAGGAAATAAAACTATTGCTAGTAATTAAATGAAGAAGGAAAGATGTAAAATTAATACTTTTGTAGTTTTTATGTTGTTTATTTTAGTCCAAGAGTTCCAAATGTTTTGAAGTACAGTGTTCCGTCAATTTTCGCGGGTTCGAACTTTGTGAAAAGTCTATACCACGGTTTTTCCAAAAATATTAATTAAAAAATACTTTGCGGGCTTTTTCCCTATACCATGGTTTTTCCTGCCCGATGACGTCATATGTCATTGCCAAACTTTCAACTGCCTTTAATAAATATTTTTTTAAATAAACTTTAATAAATAAACATGATGAGTAATGATCTAAATGGTTGCTAAGAGAATGGGAAATTGCACTTTAGGAGTTTAAAGTGTTAAGGGAAGACTTGTGATACTGTTCATAGCCAAAAATAGTGTATCTACTTCCGCATCTCTACTTCACGGAAATTCGACTTTCGCGGGCGGTTTCGGAATGCATCCCCTGCAAAAATTGAGGGAACACTGTATTCTGAGTAGGATCTTTTCAATAGAAAAGTTTGGAGTTCTGGACATTGAGAGATTAAATGTTTAGTATGTTTATAGTAAAAGAAAACCAATCAAAGAGAAAGCAATGTGAGCTAGATAGAATGTTTCAAATTTCACAGTTCCAATCACATTTCCAGTAGCAAGACATTAATACTGTACACTTTTGCACTTCATTACCTTCTTAGTTGTTACTCCAAACAGCTTCTCTGCAATTGGAATAACATTTAACCACAAAACTCTAGGAATAGGGATTGATTAGTATTAGTACTATAAAAATCAGGATTTCATCAGCAATATAGGGTAGTGCTTATTTTTGTAGAAGAGAGATATAACCTCACGTATTTGGCCACCATAAATGTTTTATGAAACCCCAGGGGATTATGTATTCACATATAAAAGCCAAGTATATGGGTCAGAGGATAATGTTGCAGGATCCAGTCTGGGTCAGTCACCAGGGACAGAGATTTAGTCATGCTAGAGCTTTCAGAATCATGCTGGAGCCGATCCTCAGGGAACTTCTCTCTCACCAGAATGATGATGATGTAAATTTGTAAATTTTATGTTCAGTTTTTGAATTATGGGGTTGAAAACAGAAAGTAGAAAACAATCTCTCTCTTCCTTTAGTTCCAGGTCCTTCTGCAGCGTTAACTACAATGCAGCTCTTCTCCAAGCAAAACCCATCAAGGCAAGAGGTCACCAAACTTCAACAACAAATTAAAACTAATGGTGCAGGTGTGACTGTATTACGACGTGAAATTTCAGAGCTTCGCACCAAAGTGCAAGAGCAGCAGAAACAACTCCAAGACCAAGATCAGAAACTGCTTGAGCAAACCCAAATCATAGGTGAGCAGAATGCCCGACTGGCGGAGCTTGAACGCAAATTGCGAGAAGTTATGGAAAGTGCAGTAGGAAATTCCTCCGGGTCAACACCAACTGAAGAGGCCCCTAGGAAACGGAAGAAGGTTACTGAATCAATAGGTTCACCTAGAAAGTCAAAACGCCTTCGAAATAATAAATAACTTTGGGATAAATGGCACTTCCAGGAGAACACACTGCTTTAATAGCTGAAGCGGGTTGTCTGGTCTGGATGCTGCAGTTTACAGCATATATCATCTAGGCTGCTGGGTTCTTCAGAATATCATAGCCTTGAACAACTTTCTCTCATTGCTGAGACATTACTTCACAACCCACCCAACAATCCCATTTCAGTTTGAGTGGGTCTGTTGCACAGGACAATTATACTTTGTCACAAATTTGTACCCATCAGACCTAGTATATCATGTCCTAAAAAGTTTGCTTTCATTTTCTATGCAGAAAATGAGTATTCAAATCAAATCCTACATCTTTTCATCAATTTCCATAAATTAGTTTTTTCCAAAATAAATTCAGGCTTAGTCATTGATAAAAGTTAGAAATGGTTAAACAACAGATGTCCTGTTGTCTTGAAAACACCCACTTTTAAACAATTGGGTGTGGGGGTGTGGGGGAGGCTGACTTTTTGTTGCAAGTGACCTTGTTTAGAACATCTGAAAAGTAGTTTATATGTGTGAGAGTCTACATAACAAGTAAGCTTAAGTATTGGCTATATATATTTTTGTAAATTTAACCAGCGAGGGATATCTCAGTCTAGTTTCCACAAATGCATACCCTACTTCTAAGCATTAGGAGCCATATTTTTTATCTTGCATGGAGAAATGCATGCATTGCTTAGTCAGCTTGGTAAAAGCATTTGCCTGGAATCACTGTTGAATAGTTGGCCTCTCCCATCTTTTAAAAGAACATGTGTTGGTTCCTCACCCATGACTCTGCATATATTTTGAACACAGATTTTCTTATCTTTGGAACTAGTTTGCCTGAATGCTACAAGGGAATATATAAGCCAAGCTATTTTGCTGCTTCTGCTTGCTTATCAATTCAAAGCAGATTGCACGGTTTGGCTCCTTTTGCTGGAGGGTTTCTGATTATACACTACTGGTCCTGATTCAGTGATTGAAAGATAATTAAACTGGACATAATTTATTTGTTGATTGAGTACACAGGCTTGCTGAGTCATCATCCAAGTTTTATGTGTGTTGAGAAAAAAAATCTTACTGTTATGTGGAAAGAACTCTCTGTAATCCTGTGTTTATATCCTAAAAAAATACCTTGTTCAGATTTAAAAATAATTTGTTTTGAAATTGAACTGGAAAAGCATGTTTTGCACTGTACAGTTTCTGGATTTGTCACTTTTAACAGCTTCCAAGTTATAATGTACAGTGTTTCCCAGTTATGTTTCTTTCTAACCCTGCAACAAATATTGTTATCCATGTTTTAATTTGATATTGCTAAATAATGTAATTCTACTGCTTGACTGTTACATTTCTCCCCCAACTTGCTATGATTAATTTAGCTTTTTGATAATGTTGAAATTTGAAATGGGAATAGAAAAATGGATCTGATTGGTTATTCAAAAAGCTCTTCTTATGTGATAATATTCTTAAAAGTACAGTATATGGGTTTAAAACAGATGGATTACTCATTTCATTTGTCAATTAGACAAAAAGAACTTTGCCAAGGATTTTTCTTGCCTTTTTCTTTTAAAAAAATGTTAATTTTAAATTTGGAACATGTATTCCCTAAAACAAAGTATTGCAAATTGTTGTCAAGAGTTTGGAGTGTTTAATTTTTAAAAAATTATATTGTTTTACTACCTTAAGGCCATTTTGCCATGTGTATTTGTTTAATTTTAAATGGGAGCAGGCTATGTATCTTACCAGTGAGCATACCCTGAATTATTTCAGATAATATAATTTTGAAACATTCATTTGAGCGTTTCTTAATTGATATATCTCAGTATATCACAAATCAGCATTTAATTTTTAATTTATAAATAATATTATGGACATAGTATTTTGCAAGTGTATATGATCCTCTATACATCAGGTGTTCATGTGTTTTGATATTTTTGTTTCATGGACTAGTCACATCTCACAAGATACATTGATGGCCTTCAATCTTAGGAGATATCTTAGGAGAGTCTTATTCATTGAGGAGGAAGGGAGTCCCCAGTAATAACACATTATCTCCTGAAATACTATAGACAGTATGTCTCTCAATAACAGTTGTTGGGGAGTGTTAATGGGAAGATGCTGGTGGGTTTGTTTTCTGTTTGTGGGTTTATCATGCACATTTTTGAACACACTGAAAATAGAATGCTAAACCAAGTGGACATCTGAACTAATGTATCAGGGTTGTGCTTTCATTTTCCGTATTAGTGGTTCCTAAGGAAGGGGAGAAGCATATTACCGCCTCTGCCTTTTAGCACAGAATAAACAGTATTTGGTACAATGCGACATGCTGATATCAGAACATTAAAAAGTAGTTGTTTTCCCTCTCTCTGTGAGAGTAAGATCAAGTTCATTAATTCTGACTGGAGAGTACAGTATGTGTTTGTATTTGAATATATGCTTTCAGATATTACTTTCCTGAGTATGGACTGTCACAAGCTTTAAAGTACTATAGTAGTTCGCTTAATTTAATTCCTGCATCACACAATTTTTACACAGATACTACTAAAAGCAGTTTGTGTCCAACTGTCTCATGCAAACTGTTGATTGCAAGATGAGCCATGGTGGTGCAGTGGTTAGAGTGCAGTACTGCAGTTACTTCTGCTGACTGTCAGCTGCCTACCAATAGGCAGTTCGAATCTCACCCAGCTCACGGTTGACTCAGCCTTCCATCATTCCAAGGTTGGTAAAATGAGGACCCATATTGTTGAAGGCAATATGCTGACTCTGTAAACCACTTAAAGAGGCCTGTAAAGCACTGTAAAGCGGTATATAAGTCCAAGTGCTATTGCTACACACACAAATTAGCCAAGGTTAAATACAGAGGGTAGCCTTTTCAGAAAGAGAATAACAAGTGTATGTTCATAAAGATGGGGGGGGGGGCTTCCACTAGATTTCTACTGGTTTTCCCTATTTCAAAATTTACTGTTCATATGGGGATTGATAATTAGAATTGACAGAGCAAGGATAAAATTTGTCGAGAGCCAATTTGAATTGTATCTGTTTTACAATTTTAAACACTAGAAATTGTACTTACTTTGTACTGCTCAAGGAAAAGATATCCCTTCTAATTTTAGTGGCTTTAATTGAAAGATGGTTGTCTAGGAAGGGGTCTACATCATGTGAATTTATATATACAAAGTAGCATAAAGTAGGTAAAATAATAATATTCCCCTCAAAGGTAAAACAGTGGAGAGCATAAGAACCCTTGTCAGCAAAACCAAGAAAATCTGTGCACATTCATTTGGGATACAACTAGCAAAAGACAGCTGGCAGAAACCATGTCCTTTTACAAGTGTTGTAGCAGTAGAGATGTTTAGGTGTCTGGATCTCAGATTTCCAGGCAGACTGTAGTGTCCTTTTACAGATTGACTGCCATCAAGTTAATATTGTCTCTTAGCAACGACATAGGTGAGTGGTCTCCAACCATTCCAGCTTGGCGAGCCAGCAGAGGTGGTGGAGGTGGGGAGAGGAGATAGTTTTGCACGCCATTTCCCACAAGTGCAGTTCCACGCACTTGCCCATCACTTTTGCAGCCCGGTTCCAGATGGACTGTGGTCCAATACTGGGGGGTTGCAGATCTTCGGTGTTTTGTTACCTTCTCCAGTTCTTTCTCTTCTATTCTGCAATTTCAAGGTACTGCCAGAATCTTGACTTTTTTTGGTTTTCTTATTGACAGTTGTTAGGTCTGGGGTCTTATGTGGCAGATTTGAATTCTAAAGTCCCAGGGCACTTTAGCTTCTTGATTTGCAATTACTTTATTTTATGGTCCCACCACAGCCAAATGGTATTTCTTGCAGATCTTCCTAAAGAAGCATTGTTGCTATTTTGTCATGTCATAATTTATAGTCAGTTTGCAATCTTCTTGCAGCAACTAACCAGATGATCCACTATTTCTTTAGCTTCCTTGAAGAGATGGCACTTGCAATCCATTGCTATCTTCTCAGTTCTGACTTCATATGTTCTTAAATTATCATCATGGTTCATCACATAGTCAGTGTTTAGATTGGATTTGGCATTTTTATCCACCTATTGAGTCCTTCCCAAGGACCTGGGATAGTACAGATAGTCCTCAAATTACAACAGTTCATTTAGTGATTGTTCAAAGTTATGACCATTTTTTCACAATTAATGACTGTTGCAGCATCTCCATGGTCACATGACCAAAATTCAGATGCTTGGCAACTGGTTCATATTTGTAATGGTTGCAGCGTCCAGGGGTCATGTAATGAGCTTTTCAGATCTTCTGACAAGCAAAATCAATGCGGAAGCTAGATTAACTTAAGAATGATGTTACGAATGTAAAGGCAATTATTCACTTAACTGAAAAATTCGTAAAAAGGGACAAACTCATTTAACAAATGTTTCACTTAGCAACATAAATTTTGAGGTCAATTGTGGTCATAATTCAAAACTATGTGCTAGCACTATTTGATTTTTCCTGTCCAGATACAGGAATTTGAGTGTTATAAGCGAACATTGCATTATTGGATTTGGGCTAACATTCCAACTGGTCAA
Organism: Erythrolamprus reginae; assembly: GCF_031021105.1. Classification (NCBI taxonomy): domain Eukaryota; kingdom Metazoa; phylum Chordata; class Lepidosauria; order Squamata; family Dipsadidae; genus Erythrolamprus; species Erythrolamprus reginae. Next base: position 359,240,821 of record NC_091950.1, on the reverse strand, counting down.
GGTAAATTTTAATTGCTATTTTACTTTCTATTTAATTTCCCCAACTTGGTAATGTCTATAAATGTGATAGTCCTTCCATTCCATGCATTATACCCATTCCATGCCCACAGGTGGCACAAGGAGCCATATTTGAGGCTTATGAGGTATTGCCCTATGTCAGCTTCAGCATGCTGGCCAGCTGATTTTCAGCCTTCCAGAGGGTGAGGGAGGTTGTTGTTGTTACCCTTCCCAGGCTTCAGGAAGGCTTCCAGAGTCAGTACACAGGCCCAACGGGCCTATGGGAAGTTCAGAAATGAACTTCTGGTAGGCACGTTGGGCTTATTTTTCACTCTCCACAAGCTCCGGAGGCTTTCCTAAAGGCTGGGGAGGGTGAAAAACAGCACAATGGGCCTACTGGAAGTCCGGAGGCTTTAGTGAGATCTGTGTGCATGCACTGCGGGGTTGTGAGTTCATGCATGGGGGGGAGGGCATTTGCATTATGGGTGTGGACACAGGCACGTATTCTGTCGCACACGCTCATGCCCTTTTGCACCTGACAAAAAAAGGTTTGTCATCACTGCTCTATATCATTTAGAAATAGGTTGAATGGGTATTAGGCAGATAATTTATTTCTGAGTAACGCCACTTATATTACAGCATGAGGCAGAAATGTTTATGAAATGCAGTGGTTAACCTAACTGCAAATCCATCAGATACATAAATGCAACTCTCATTATCTATCTTATCCATCAAATGTTTTCCTAAGATCTAAGTACACTGCATCCGTAGCATTCTTTTGGTCCATCAAACAAGTAAGAATTTGTGACAGAACCAGTATGGTATAGTAGTTAAAATGCTGGACTCCAGCTAAAATTCATCCTCAACCAAGATATTTACTGAACGATTTTGTGCAAATTATTTAACCCAACCTCCCTCTCAGAGTTTTTAGGAAAAATAGAGGGACTGATATTGTGTTCAAATTGTGATCTGTGAGACTGTAATCCTACAGTGCTTTGTGGGTTCACAATAACGCTATCAGCCCACTTATAATCGTAAAATCGTCTTTTTTATTAGAACTCTTGCTTCATCCAACTCTTGGACTATTCCTTTCAGACTGACAATGTTTTGAACTTTTAACTGGCGCTAATTTTCAGGGAGGTTTCTACTCAGTGTGGCCCAAAGAAAACAGATATCTCTACCAGTTTAGCATTTTATATTGTACATACTGTACATTTTAAGAAGAGAGCCAATTTGGTATAGGGATCAGGCTAGAAACCAGGATACTTTGCGTTCTGGTCCTGCTTTGGACACAAAGACAGCTGGGTGACCTTGGTCCTAGAAAGGTAACAACAACTTCTGAAAAACCTTGCCATATATGTGAAGGTTATGTATTGCACATAGATGCCACATCTGAGGGAAGCACAGAAAGTCAACAGCATCTCTCTATTTCAGCCAAACAACAAACTGCAGTTGGCAAATACTACGCCTAGCCAGATTTGCCATTGAGGAGTTTGCTTGTTCAGCAAAGAGGGTGGAGGTGCACTGATAAGCATGTTTCTTATTTCCTCTATTCCAAGAGTGCATTTTATAAATTCTTATACTTAGTCACACATCCTGCATTTTCAAGTATGGCCTTGCCATAAATTTTCAAGTTAACATCTCTTTCTTTTTTTGAGTATGCTTTGTACTTAAGAATGAGGAAATTTACACCCTGCTATTTCTTTATAATAGCCAATTGTAAAACTAATTGAAAAATATCTAAACTGATTATCTAAGGTTTGGTTAGTCATTACAGAATTACACCCCAAACTTGGTAACTGATTTAAAAAATTCAGCTATCTACTGAGAAAAAGAAGGGAATTAAAGGGGAAAGAATGAAATGGAGAGCGAATCTCTTGAAAACTTTTCGGGGTAGGCTGATGTTAAGTTCTTCCCCTTATTTTCAATCTTTTTTTACATTATTCCTAATATTATTCCGGTCTAATTTTTATTAAATAATAAAACTTATTATTTTACTCTGCAAAACTTAATTGTCTACTTATTTCCTCAGAGTTTTATCCTGTTGTCCCAAGGAAAAAAAGAAACCAGTTGGAGTCCTATTGGTATGAGCTGTATTTGGTTCCAAAGGACAAGTTCTACACGGTTCCTATAGAAATGTCACTTTTAACTTCATTCAGAATAGTTTTTCAAATAATGTTTCAGGCTGTAAAGAATATATGACCACAGTTCTCCCTAATCACAGCACAATTATTTCCTGGCAAAGGGTTATTTTCTTGTTTATAGGGTATTGTCTGTCTATCTCATTTTCACCTCATGATGAGATGGCCCTAAGTAATAGATATACCAATGTTTCCCCCCTTAAATGTTGCTTCGATATGTCCTCAATAAATTTTATCCTTAGCTTGGAGGAAAGTTAGATGTCAGAATAGAATAGAATAAAATAGAATAGAATTCTTTATTGGCCAAGTGTGATTGGACACACAAGGAATTTGTCTTTGGTGCATATGCTCTCAGTGTACATAAAAGAAAAGATACATTTGTCAAGAATCATGAAGTACAACACTTAATGATTGTCATAGGGGGTCAAATAAGCAATCAGGAAACATTGATATAAATTGATACAAGCAACACGTTATTATGATAATAGGCAGGCACTATGGGAAGAAGAAAGTCAAGATGTGGCTGTGTCCCTGGGTTGACACCCTGGATGGCCTGAGCCTCAGCTGGGTTCTGTTTTCTTGCTGGGAGTGGCCAATAAGTCACACTGGAGCTCTTGTTTGTTTCTGCAGAAGTAGAAAGCCTCAGGCTTGGGACAGAGATTCTAATCAAGTGCCCTGGGTAAAGGTTAATGTCTTAAACATTGTGTAAGACCTTTATACAAGACCTTTTTCTTTGTTTACAATATGCCAATCTATAGGATTATTTTCACAAGGTTAGTGTTTACATTTAGTTTATTACATTTGTCCTTTTTGACAGTAGTTGTATTTAGTACAAATCAGCAAAATCTTCCTAATTCTGTCATTGCAGAAGTTTTTTTGCTGCATGTCTATAATTTATCAGTTTCACAAGGCAGCTGGAAAAAGAGAAGCCCCATGACTTTAACTTTTGGTAGCTTGTTTCTACCTAATTTCATCCAATTCCTGGTTGACTCAGTATTGAAAAAATTATTTGACACCTTTTCTTCTGAATGGGATTCCTTTCCTACAGAAGTTATCGCTTTTGCTCGCTCTAGGTTTTAAAAGGTACTTTCCTTGTTGAAGGATTCTATTATTTTATATTCATCATTTTATATTATTCAGATATCATCAAACTACCAGCCTGCCTGTTTCTTTAATGTATTGTGTGTAACAAAAAGGGAGGGAGGGGAAGGCTTCAATTGCATGGGTTCAACTGCCTTTTGACTATCAAGTCAAAGTTAAAAGATAACTCCCTGCAGAAACCTTACAAGGTAGTACAAAAATGTCTGGTATTTACATGCAATATATTTTTTTTGGACTTAAGGGTTATGTAACATGAAACATTGAAAAATTTTTCTCCATGTTTGGATCCCTGATATTGAAGGAATAAAACAAATTCTTGAACCAAACCTCCAAGGCCCCTCAAAGTGAGCCTACTTAATAACTTGCTTAAACATTTGCAGATGCTGTCTCACATATTATCTTAAATAAGAATTGTGCCTTTAAATGGAAATTAGGAAGTAATTTACCACAAAACAAGACTATTGCCAACTTCCACTTTATTGCTGCATATCTCATGAATAGAAAATTCTAACCTAGATTAAGCCTAGATGACATCACTGCTGATCAATATTTATTATAAGACTATATAAAATTTGTTGGGTAGATCTGTCCTCAGTGCTGTTCAAATAAACTTGCCTCAGATTGTCTCAGATTGCCTCAAATTTTATGGGGAAACAATAAATTTAGGATCTTATAAATCAAGGAGTTTCTATTTTAGAACATTATCAAATATACACTGAAAGAACTGAGCATTTATTTTGACCTGTTAAATTGGTTTGTCCTGACGTCTGGACCACAGAACAATTGTCTCAAACTAGCATGAGAAATTGAACCAGCAAAAACCTCATTCCTGTCTCTTTATATTTAATCCAAGGCCCAGATATGCAAAAATAAAAATTAGAGTGACCTGATTTTGCTTCTCTTCAGAAATGCTGCCTAATGTTGCTGCTTTGTTCTCAGATTGCTTTTCTTATTGACCATGATCACAGCCAATACAGTGTCCATATGTTTACAATACTTTCAATGTGATTTAATTTGAATTGCACCACTGTACCAAACCCTTATTCCCCCCTGGGTGGATAACTTGCTTGCACTCATGTAGAAAAAAAGCTGTATTTTTTTCTCCATAGATTAAGACAATAAGAAAGAAGTTAGTAGTTCTCAGGCCAATCAGAGAGGATGACCCAGAACAAGGATCTCAAACTGGTGGCCTGCGGGGCGGATGTGACACGTGCATGCCATGCCTACCCAAGCTCCATGAATGAGAAAAACACGTGACTGCAACATGATGCAATTTGACACCCGTGGCCTAAAGAGTCATTAACAATAGAACCATATCATTTATAGTATCTAAGTTATTAGAGCTCAACACAAAGTGACATCAGGAGAATAAAGGAATAGTAGTATAATAAAAATAAATATAATTCAGTCTCAAAATTTGGTAATGTGACAGCCATATTTTAATTTATATCCCTTTATTATTTTTAAGAAATAAATTATTGGTGAATATATCTAACACACTACCCATTTTCCCAGCAACCATCTTTTGAAATGGCCTGGGCTGTGAGTGACTGGCTCAGCTGGTTTTCAAGTTTCATGAGACATGAAATCATGGTCTCCCACTTTCTAGCCTGGTGCCTTAACTACTAGACCAAACTGGAGAACCACTTTGTATTATCTATTATGCAATTATATTATTCAGGATTATGCCATAATATGATAGTATAATATAGCTTGTAATAAGTGTAATACTGTATATGCATACATTATTATTTATCAAACTTGTAATCTGCCCAACTTTAAACTCATACAGTCCATATCTTGCTGTTGCCTTTTTCCAGAAATTTTTTTTTTTGCTTCGGAGTTGAGCTTTACATCTTTTGGTTTTGTACCAATACTGATCTTGCTTAGCTATTTTTGGGCCAATTTTGTCTTTGCGCTGCCAACCCTGGTGGGAACTCTATTTTCCCATAATTGCTAATAGGTTGGTTCAGAAGAAGTGCTGCACATTTATTTATTTATCTATCTATCTATCTATCTATCTATCTATCTATCTATCTATCTATCATCTATCTATCTATTTATTTATTTGATTTTTATGCCGCCCTTCTCCTTAGACTCAGGGCGGCTTACAACATGTTAGCAATAGCACTTTTTAAACAGAGCTAGGCTATTGCCCCCACAATCCGGGTCCTCATTTTACCCACCTCGGAAGGATGGAAGGCTGAGTCAACCTTGAGCCGGTGATGAGATTTGAACCGCTGACCTTCAGATCTACAAGTCAGCTTCAGTGGCCTGCAGTACAGCACTCTACCTGCTGCGCCACCCCGGCTCATTTCTGCTATTGGTAAAGATATTTTTTAACCTGAAAAAGAATCACTTTGCTTAAAGCAGCAATGCTTTCTTTTAGACTCCTATAGCTTTATTAGCAGTTACATTTGTTTGTTTTATCATTTCTTCCAAATAATTTTTGAAACATTCAAACATTATTTCTTTTAATTCAAATAAACTTCACTCTTTGTATGATTTTTTTTTCATGTATTCTTACTTTTTTATTTTAAAAAGTGTGATCATGATTATATATTTTTTAAACCTAGAAGTAGCCTGGTCCTTGGGATTGCCAATTCTCCTTTGTCTATTAACAAATACTCCTCAGTGTAGCATCTTTCAGACAACCATGACCTGGATGACTGAGACTCTCCATAGACATTTAGCTATGCACTTTGGGATGAACACCCTTCAAACGGTGCAGGAGTATCAATGGATTTCCCCCAAAATAATTGCATACTAACAAGGAGCCATTTGCACTTCAGTTTGAGATGCAGACAACAGAGGCTCATCCCCAGCAGCCTGGGACTGTCTTCAAAAGTGAAAACATCCTGAAGCCAAGAATTCTCCACATCAATTTGCACCCCTGAGGACACAGATAAACCTCCAAGTGGCCTCAACAACTCTCTAAAAGAATGCAGATGACCAGCTGTGTGCAAGGAATATAAATCCTTCCATTCCCCACCATCCTGAACTGAAGAAGCTTCTGGGATGAGAAGTGAAATATCTTCAAAGAAAAACAAGGAAATCCAGTTCCTCCTGAAGAGGGGGAAAAAGCACTTTTGGGACCATCTCTTCCAGGAATAATCACCTTTGTATTCAGTGTAGATCCTCCTCTTTTGGTCCACTTGGCTCAATTTTTTTCCCTGGCTTCACTACATGCATACCCTCAGATGAGAAAGCAATTTTATTTTATTTGTAATATGCAATATGTATTTGTTGTTATAAGTTTTTAACAACCAAATTTTATATCTCATACTTTTTTTCTCCTCCTCCTCCACTTTTTATATAAAAACTGCCCAAGCAGCTGCTGATACAGGTCTACAGAGGATTTATTGAGTCTTATCATCTATACCAGTGTTTCCCAACTTTTTTTGAGCCGCGGCACATTATTCACATTTTCAAAATCCTGGGGAACATTGAGCCGGGGGGGGGGGGGGGGGCGCAAAAAAGTTTGGACAAAAAAATCTCTCTTCCTCCCCTTCGCTCTATTTCTCTCTCCCTCCCTCTTTCTCTCCCTTCCTTTCTCTCTCTCTCCATCCCTTTCTTTCTCCCTTCCTTCCTCTCTCTTTTGCTCTTTCTCTCTCCCTCCTTCCCCCCTATGCTGTATCTCTTTCTTTCCTTTCTTTCTCTCTCTCATTCTGTCTCTCTTGCTATCTCTTTCTTTCTCTCTTCCTTCCTTCCTCTCTCTTTTGCTCTTTCTCTCTCCCTCCTTCCCCCCTCTTTCTGTCTTTCTTTCTTTCTTTCTCTTTCTCTCTCATTCTGTCTCTCTTGCTGTCTTTCTCTCTCTCTTTCTTTCTCTCTTCCTTCCTTCCTCTCTCTTTGCTCTTTCTCTCTCCCTCCTTCCCCCCTCTTGCTGTCTCTTTCTTTCTTTCTCTCTCTCTCTCATTCTGTCTCTCTTGCTATCTCTTTCTTTCTTCCTTCCTTTCTCTTTTGCTCTCTTTCTCTCTCCCTCCTTCCCCCCTCTTGCTGTCTCTTTCTTTCTCTCTCTCTCTCATTCTGTCTCTCTTGCTATCTCTTTCTTTCTTTCTTCCTTCCTCTCTCTTTTGCTCTTTCTCTCTTCCTCCTTCCCCCCTATTGCTGTCTCTTTCTTTCTTTCTCTTCTCTCTCTCTCTCTCTCATTCTGTCTCTCTTGCTATCTCTTTCTCTCTCTTCCTTTCTTTCTCTCTCTTGTTCTCTCTCTTCCTTTCTTCTCTGCGGAGGCCGGCAAAGCTCTTTCCGGGTAGGCTGGCTGGGGGATATGGCGCACGCACGCACGCACCCCCGACGTTCCAAAGAACCTTCTCCAACCTCCGCTGTGAGAAGGTTTTCTCCGAGCGCTCGCCGCCGTTGCAGCCACCACTGTGGGAGGAGCTGGAGAAAGGGGCAGATCGGGCGGGCGGATGGGTGTCAGCGGCGAGAAGCCAGGGGCGCGAGGGGAGCGGAGGCACTGGGGGTGGGGGCAGCCGCGGAGCCGGCCTCCGCACTTTCATCGCTCCCCACCCCAAACTCCAACACCCAGCTCCTTCGTGGAAGAATTAAGCTCTCCTTTTTCCTGCCTTCCTTCTTTGGGGCCCAGCAGGTTTGTGCCGGAAGCAGGAGCCGGGGGACAGCTGCGAGTGGGAGCTCCAGGTCTGAGGCAACGGCAGTGCCCCGCCCAGCTGGAGCTTCCCTAGGAGCTTCGCGGCACACCTGCCCGTGTCTCGCGGCACACTAGTGTGCCGCGGCACACCGGTTGGGAAACGCTGATCTATACCTCTATAACTGTCTGGTTTGGTTCTGCAATCCAACAAGACAGACACAGAGGATAATTAGTACTGCAGAAAAAAAAATGCTACCAACCTGTCTTCCATTGAGGACCTGTATATTGTATGATTCAAAAAGAGGGCTGTGAAAATACTATAGACCTCTCACATCCTGGATATAAACTGTTTCAACTCCTACCCTCAAAATGACACTATAGAGAGCACTGCACTCCAAGACAGCTAGACACAACAGTTTTTTTTCCGAACATCATCACTCCATTAAGCAAATAATTCCCTCACCACTATCAAACTATTCACTAAAGCTGCATTACTATAATTATTAGTCTTCCCATCATTCCTATCATCCATCTCCTCCCACTTATGACTGTATACTGTAACTTGTTGCTTGTATCCTTACAATTTATATTAATATTGTTTCCTGATTGCTTATTTGTACCCTATGACAATCATTAAGTGTTGTACCAATGATTCTTGATAAATGTATCTTTTTAAAATGTACACTGCGCATATGCGCCAAAGACAAATTCCTTGTGTCCAATCACACTTGGCCAATAAAGAATTCTAAAGTAAAGTAATAAAGCAAGTTATTTCAGTTTTTATAATTTAAACTTTTTTCCTATTCTGTAATTTGTTTAGTTGTTACTTCTCCATTTTTCCTATTCTAGAAGTTATGTTTATTTGTTTCTAACAGGCAGAAAGGTATTCACCAGAACCATTTACTTGTTACTGAAAATGTTTTCCCTCTTTGTGGCAGCTATTTCTAAAGCTTGCACGTACAAAATAGAGAAGTTGAAAGATGTGCTGCTAATATCATTTGGCACTCTCTACAAAAAATAAAAATAAGGGAATGAGTAAAAATAAAGATGAAAAATGGTTTCCACCTTTCTTTGCTATAAAATAGATTAAGTTTTTGATCAGAAATTTAATAAAACCTAATATTTATGTAATCATAGACATTTCTAATTGTCAAACCTCAAAATTTAATGTAACATTTCTTTCAGTTTTTAGCCAAAAGTGGCTTCCACATAATTGCAGTTTCACACATTCGCCTCTCCTTCCTCTCCACCCGCTTTTTACCACCACCCCCATTCAACAATCTAGGACCTGCAAGCTGGGCATCCACATGCCTCTTCTTGGAGAGTCCAGTTGATATCAATGGAGGCGTCAGTATCAACTAAAAGGGGACCGCACAGCTTGTTGGCAAGGTTTTAAAGTACCGCTCAGCCCAGGGTCCTGTTGCTAGCGGTACCGAAATGAAAGTAGTAATTGGGGTCGTGTTTAAGATTCTTGAAGTCATGTGGAAGCATTTAAAGCATTTACATCTTGAACTTTGCACAGCTCCCAACCAATAATAATTAAAAAAAACCCAAACACCTATCACCTAATATATTTCGTAAAACTGTAGTGTGTTTTCTCAGGCCTGGGCATGCCTTGTTTTCACGTTCCCAGCCACCGTTGCAATCATCTTCCTTTTTTTTTTTTTGACTGAGTGGATAATTTATCTGCAGCATCATCACTGTTACATTCTCAGACTGAAGTACATAGGCTTCAGCCAGGTCCTCCGTTTTGGAGGGAAAATACTGACTGCTGATTTGCTAGACTGTGGTAGCTCCCTATAAAAGGGCTGGCTGTCAAACAGAGCCTTTGCTGGGTTGTAAATAGTTGCCAAATAAAGAGCTGTTGTTTCGAAGCGACTTCTGCCTGTCTCTTCCATTCACCCTATCTAAGACCACCCTCATTCTCTATTGTATTTATTTTATTTATTTATTTATTATTTAGATTTGTATGCCGCCCCTCTCCGAAGACTCGGGGCGGCTCACAACAAGATAGAACAAATCATAAATAATCCAAATAGCTTTAAAAATTTTAAAAGATTTAAAAGAACCCCATATACTAACAGACACACACACAAACATACCATGTATAAATTGAACATGCCCAGGGAAGGTGTTTCAATTCCCCCATGCCTGATGGCAGAGGTGGGTTTTAAGGAGTTTACGGAAGGCAGGAAGAGTAGGGGCAGTTCTAATCTCTGGGGGGAGTTGGTTCCAGAGAGTCGGTGCCGCCACAGAGAAGGCTCTTCCCCTGGGGCCCGCCAACCAACATTGTTTAGTTGACGGGACCCGGAGAAGGCCCACTCTGTGGGACCTAATCAGTCTGGGATTCGTGCGGCAGAAGGCGGTCTCGGAGATATTCTGGTCCAGTGCCATGAAGGGCTTTAAAGGTCATAACCAACACTTTGAATTGTGACCGGAAATTGATCGGCAGCCAGTGCAGACTGCAGAGTGATGGTGAAACATGGGCATACCTAGGTAAGCCCATGACTGCTCTCGCAGCTGCATTCTGCACGATCTGAAGTTTCCGAACACTTTTCAAAGGTAGCCCCATGTAGAGAGCATTACAGTAGTCAAACCTCGAGGTGATGAGGGCATGAGTGACTGTGAGCAATGAGTCCCGGTCCAGATAGGGCCGCAACTGGTGCACCAGGCGAACCTGGGCAAACGCCCCCCTCGCCACAGCTGAAAGATGGTTCTCTAATGTGAGCTGTGGATCGAGGAGGATGCCCAAGTTGCGGACCCTCTCCGAGGGGGTCAATAATTCCCCCGCCAGGGTAATGGACGGACAGATGGGATTGTCCTTCGGAGGCAAAACCCACAGCCACTCCGTCTTATCCGGGTTGAGTTTGAGTCTGTTGACACCCATCCAGGCCCCAACAGCCTCCAGGCACCGGCACATCACTTCCACTGCTTCGTTGACTGGACATGGGGTGGAGATGTAAAGCTGGGTATCATCAGCGTACTGATGATACCTCACCCCATGTCCTTGGATGATCTCACCCAGTGGTTTCATGCAGATATTAAATAGCAGGGGGGAGAGGACCGACCCCTGAGGCACCCCACCAGGGAGAGACCTTGGAGCCGACCTCTGACCCCCCACTAACACCGACTGCGACCGGCCAGAGAGGTAGGAGGAGAACCACTGAAGAACAGTGCCTCCCACCCCCACCCCATCCAGCCGGTGCAGAAGGATACCATGGTCGATGGTATCGAAAGCCGCTGAGAGGTCAAGGAGCACCAGGACAGAGGATAAACCCCTGTCCCAGGCCCGCCAGAGATCATCATTCTCTATATTGCGCTGGACGTGGCCAGGGGGGCAACCGAGGTGTCCACTGTATCAAGTGAGGCAATAGAGTAACCAAGCAGCCTGATAAGCATGCGAAAGACGGTCGGCGTGCATCACAGGAGTTTGGCTTGAAACTTCTAACCTGACAGCAATGAAGAAGTTTGCTGCTTTCAATTCAAAAAGCACAAAGCAGCAAACGCACCTGATGACAGACTTCCACCGTGTGCCATCTGCAGAGGGCACTATCACTGCACTGAGTGCTGATACCATGAGGTCATGTCAGCAATGCAACCATTGTGATCATCATTCTAGAAGAGTCTGCTGCGCCAAGCTGCCTTCACCACGAGCAACACTACTGCGTGCACGACCACACCCATAATTCAATGCCCTCCATGTGCTCGCCCTCCCTATTCATGCGTGCACAACCCCCTCCAAAGCTCCTGTTTCCCGACTTTCAGTGTGCCAGGCTGATTTTTCGCTCTTCACGGCCTCCCTGAATTGTACAAGCCGGAGCAGCTTTTCCGAGCCGGGGGCTGCGGCGGGGTGGGGGATGCAGGCCTAAACAAGCTCACTTCAGCGCCTCATCCGCCCTAACTTCCACATGTAAGAGGGCTCCCGGCATCATTTTCTAGGTCGAGGCAGGCACAGCCTGCAGAAGAAACCACAGGAATGGAAGGGGAAACGTTACCGACCACAAAAGATTTGACAATGTCGAAACGAAGCACGCCCAACGCGTGAATCCTCTCCAAATGTGTGAGGGAGAAAAGGAAAAAAGGACCACTTTGAATTATCTGGCCCATCCGGCCTGTCTGAAGAGGCACTGTTTCCGTGACGTCACCGCCCGCGGGAACCATTGGGGACACGGCTGAGAGGCGTGGAGTCCCGCCTTCCTTCCATGCGAGAGCCACAGAGTCAGCCGACTAGCGGGTGTTGATTGAACGGGCCGCCGCTGAGCAGCTCGTTGTTAAACTGGTCGGAAGGAGCCAAGACCCGGTGGCGGCTTTTCCTCTCCGGCAATGGGAAACTTCGTGGCCCGGGAAGACTTCGAGTGGGTCTACACCGACCAGCCTCACGCCGACCGCCGCAAGGAGATTTTGAGTGAGTTTCCCCTCCCGACCCCCCTCCCATCCCGGAGGTTGGAATCCGCCTCTTTGCTGCTGCTCCTCGTGAGGCAAAAAGCGCCGCGTTGCTCCAATGCCTTATGTGGAGAAGCCCGCGCGCCCCGTCTGTCTGACGAGGATGGGCGTCGTCGCCGCGTCGCTTTCTCCGAGGCCTCTGGTGGCAGGAGAGGTTGAAGCGAAGCCGGCGGGGTGTGTGTGTGTGTTTGCGAGCACAAGGTTTTGTGGGCTCATTGAGTCACTTCAGGAGGAGAAGCTATTTTTAAGCGAGTGTTTCTCAACCTTGGCCGTTTGAAGATGTGTGGACTTCAACTCCCAGAATTCCCCAGCCAGCAATGCTTTAAATAGAACAGCTGGCTGGGGAATTCTTGGGAGTTGAAGTCCACACATCTTCAAACGGCCAAGGTTGAGAAACACTTTAAGCTATTTCTATAAAAGCGTGACTGGCTCTTTTCGACGCCCCGCCGTCGACTTTCTCCTTCCCAGGGTTCATTTATCTCTCTCCCCCCTCCAATTCCAAGTCGGTTAAATGCTAGTTTCTTCTTGGCCGGCGGTCATGTGGAGCTTACTTCACGTGATATCCCAGCTATGGGTTTTGCGGGGGGGGGGACCTCCCCAAATAAAAGGTTGGAAATCAAGTCCAAGTCGGGCTCTTGCTTGCTGATTTATTAGGCTGATAATACCCTGTTTCATCTTTTAGGAGCTCAGTTCGCCTCTCCCATGTTTTTCCCCTACAACGAAGGAGGACCAGCCTAATGGTCTCTCAGGAAACTTCCCTGGTTGAGTGTCAAATGGAACCTGGGTGTCCCTTTTCCCAATAATAACTCCTTAATCATATTTTTCCCCCCCAGCCTTTTTGCTAGTTGGCACTGGTGTTGCCCTTAGGCATATCACTATTTTATGCTGGCTCTCCACTTGTTTTTTTAAAAAAGGCCCTGTGTGGGTAGACGTATAATTTTGAAATGTGATTTTAATATAAGATATGGGCATTTTCATTTAGACAGGTTAGTAATTTCTAGTGTGATGTCTTGTGAAAGCTGAACGCTGAACGCTGAACCAGGAGATCAGTGAGGCAAATAAAAGCTGCCTGCTTTCTTGATGTGCTGAGCAGCTAGTACACTCTCACATCCTTTATGCAAAGATGTAAGGGGAACACACAAACTTTCTGAGGGAAGTGGACAGTGATGGGCTCCTACCGGTACGGTCAGGAATGCAGTACCGGTAGCAAAATTTAGAGCTCCACCCCAGAGCACCCAATTTGCATTGAAAGATGTTGAAACAAAATGCATAAGCCACGCCCACAGTGTGGTAGTAAAATATTTGGTAGCCCATCACTGGAAGTAGAAGATGGCAATAGCAATAACTGTTAGACTTATATACCACTTCACAGTGCTTTACAGCCCTCTCTAAGCGGTTTACAGAGAGTGAACACATTGCCCCCAACCATCTGGGTTCTCATTTTATGGACTTTGGAAGGATGGAAGGCTGAGTCAACCTTGACCCTACTGAAATTTGATCTGCCAAACTGTTGGCAGCTGGTGATAAGCAGAAGTAACTTGCAGTACTGCACTCTAACTATTCTAACTAGATGGATAAATAATGTTGAAGAATGGAATTCTTAAATAACCTGTAGGTTGAAAATAGTTGGAGTTAAGTATTTATTCAGGTTGACATCAAGAATTGAATTCAATTTGATGATGTCCAATATGCAGACTGATAGGTCTTTTAAAATGATGCACAATATTCCACGAAGCATTGAAAAATAAACTGTTCTATTTAACTCCCTGTGTCTTGGAGTTTAATTATTAATTTTTATTATGTGTCTCCATTAGTAAAAGACAAATATAGGAATATAAGAGCTGCAGTGTCGCAATTGTTAGAATGCAGTATTGCAGGCTATTTCTGCTGACTGCTGGCTGACTACAATTTGGCAGTTCAAATCTCACCATGCTCAAGGTTGACTCAGTCTTCTAAAATGAGGAACAAGATAGTTGGGGACAATATGCTGGCTCTGTACATTGCTTAGAGCTGTAAAGGACTGTGAAGAGGTATATAAGTCTAAATGCTATTGCTATTGTTATATAAAAGAAAGATGCAGGGGAAAAACAAAGTTAAAAAGGAAAAAAAGCAACTTCCACCCTGCTTTACAAACTTATTCCCTCCCCTTAACATTACAATAATTCCTTCATCCCCATATTCAAACCTTTTTCAATAACCAAATTTGGAAATCAGCATAACACACAAACCACATCAAGAAAGCCTTCCAAAACATCTTTGGTAAACCAAAAGCAGCCCTAGAAAACACTCAAACAGGAATTTATAACTTACAGGGTAAAGATTATAACAGCCACTATAGAATAGAATAGAATAGAATTTTTATTGGCCAAGTGTGGTTGGACACACAAGGAATTTGTCTTGGTGCATATGCTCTCAACGTACATAAAATAAAAAATACATTTGTCAAGAATCATGTGGTACAACACTTAATGATTGTCATAGGGGTCAAATAAGCAATGAAGAAGCAATATTAATAAAAATCTTAGGATATACGCAACAAGTTACTATGTAGGACAAACAGACAGAAGACCAGCAAACATGAACACTTACTAGAAATCTGAAGACATGATGAAAAAACTTTAATTTCACAACATAGGGACAACTCAAACATAGTTTCAACTGGGAAACTGATCATCCTAAATCAAGCCAAGTACACACACACACTCATTCATTCATTCAATTTCTATGCCACCTTTCTCCAGAGACTCAGTTAAAAGTACCTAGAATCCTGGCACTTTGATAAGTTGGTCATCAATAAATAAAATAAATTAACAACATCTATGTACTATGTAAAAGACAATCAACAAGCCAAAAAGGGAACAGAGGGATGAAAATACTGCCCCACCAGCAACATCCAGATGAGAATACATTAACACCAAGATTAACATAAGAGCCACAGAGCAAAGCTACAGCCATCCTGGGAAATCCAGCTATCCTGACGCACTCCAACACTACATTGCTAGACTGTAGCTGCCCAATGTAGCCTTTTGTGTGGCAGTTGCTGGCCATGCGAGGTCTTCTTCCCCAGGCCTTGCAAGGAAACTACTGCATAATGTTGTTGGGAAGAAAGCCTTGTGTGGCCAGCTGTTGGCTTGCAAAGTAAGAAGGTTATAGATAGTGGATAGTGGAGTGCAGGAGCCAGAGGACTGAGATGGAGAGGACATAGGCAGGTGGGAAGAGTTGAAGTACCCCTGCAATCATAAATGTTGCCAAGTATCCAAACTTTGATCACATAATCACAATGGCAATAACTTTGGGAACTGGGTGTAAATGCCATTGATTAAGTGCCACTGTAAGTTCAAGTAGTTGTTGAATAGTTGTTGTAGGTTGAGAGCTACCTGTAGTCTGTACATTTGTACTAATTCAGCCATTCTTTAATGTAATCTTCTAACTTTTGAATGAGTTTATATTGAAATTTCAATTCTGTTCAAACTGTCAGTTGATACCTATTCTCTTCTTTCAACAGGCAAACATCCCGAGATAAAAACCTTGATGAAACCAGACTACAATGTAATCTGGGTGGTTGTACTTATGGTATTTGCACAACTTGTTGCTCTTTATCTAGTTAAAGATTTGGACTGGAAATGGGTTGTATTTTGGGCATATGTATTTGGCAGCTGTCTCAACCACTCTATGACTTTGGCAATTCATGAGATTGCTCACAACAGTGCCTTTGGCAATTCTAGATCTTCTTGGAATCGATGGTTTGGAATGTTTGCCAATCTTCCCCTTGGTGTACCATACTCCATATCATTCAAGAGATACCACATGGATCATCATCGTTATCTTGGTGCAGATGGAATTGATGTGGATATACCTACCAACTTTGAAGGATGGTTTTTCTGTACCCGTTTTCGAAAACTCATGTGGATTATTCTCCAGCCACTTTTTTATTCTGTTCGACCCCTCTATATTAATCCCAAGCCAGTATCTCGATTAGAAATTATTAATTTATCAATTCAATTTGTCTTTGATGTTCTTGTATACTATTTTCTAGGAATAAAATCACTGTTCTATCTTCTGGCAGCAGTAATAATGGGCCTGGGCTTGCATCCTATTTCAGGACATTTCATAGCCGAACATTATATGTTTTTAAAGGGGTATGAAACATACTCCTATTATGGACCACTGAATAAACTTACCTTCAATGTTGGCTATCACAATGAACATCATGATTTTCCTAATGTTCCTGGAATAAGTCTTCCACTGGTAAGTAAATATTAGTATATTTATTTCATTTTTGCAGCTTAAAGGCCATTTCATGAATATGCTGTTTCATAGCCAGTTAGATTCCTGCTACAATTCACTATGTAGCACAGTCAAAATACTTTGAAATTAATATAGGATGTGTGTACTTTCATTACAATTACTTACATGCTACCAATCTACTATTGCAACTACTAAGAGTTTAGAAAGGAATTGTTAAAAGTTTAATGAACCAAACAGCCACTTGTTTCAAATATAATGCTTATTCAGAGCAGTAGCAGATCCTTTAACAGAGGACAAGGGATAGTGATATCACATATCACCATTTGATAAAGTTCAAGTATTTTTGGCAGAATAGACTCTTCACAATCACTGATGTAAGAAAGGGATTTATAATTACTACGGGGCAGATGCTTCCTAACAGGTCTTAACTGAATATATACAGTATATATGTAGTCTGCGGTTCAGGTTTGCAGAAAAAATACTCTATAAAGTTAGTTAATATTTCAGATTTAACATAACTTCCACCACAATGTTAATACATTGTCTTGTCAGAATCATCAACTTTTGTCAATAACTATTATATGATTTCTGTACACATACATTGCTTGCTTCTTCTGTGGCTTCAGCAGACTTGTTTCAGATTTAAGAACTGTGAGATTTGAAGCAAACATAAGCTGTGCTGGCCCTTCAGAAAAGTTTCAAAATCCAAAAAGAACAGAATTGTTCTTAAAGCCAAACCACATGTCTGTCCAGACATTAAAATGGGGTGAAGAGATTGATGAATTAGTTTGGTATTGAAACACTGGTATTTACATTTGTAATGGCTTTATGAAAGAATGATAAAGTTTACAAATTAAGATGTTTGATTTTCTTGCCGTTAACCATCTATGTTTCTATGTTTCCTTAGAGAAAATGTGGATTTCTTGGCAGCTTTATAGCAAGAGAAATTATAACATTATATAATAACAAAGCTTGTAAAGTAATACAAATTAGTCTGATAATTTCTCAAGAACATAGTTGCTATACCTGCTAGATTAAGTTGTGTTTTAAACTGACAGCCCTTAGGGTGTTTGCTCACTCAAAAAAAGATACCCTTTGCTGTTTTTAGTTTTTACAAGTTTTGTGGTTTTGTTTGGGAGCATTTTCCCCCTGTTGATGGCCTTAACAGTTTTGTTACCAGTTTGGTTGAAGAGCTAGAGAAAATAAGTTTATACAGTTTGCCTTGCTGATTTTGAAAGGACAATACATAAGATAGAATATATTGATGGAGCTGTGTCAAATTAAATAGGGCATAAATAAGGATATTTTGCCCAGATACTAGGACTGTCCAGAATTGTCATAGGTTGGGCAGCCATATAAGTCAAGTAAATAAACCCAGACTGAATAAATATCTGAGAATAAACATTTCATTATAAAAGTTACTAGGACATGGAATATTTTATGGCAGAATAAACTGCCAAGATACTTATTTTGGAAGAATTAGTGAAAATAATTTGAAATTAATCCACTGATAGTATAATATCCCGATTCTTTTAAGCAAGAAATGTAAGGGAAGTGTTTTAATGAAGTTTTACCCATTCTATTTCTATGGCACTCCGTCTTAAACAAGCAATTCTGTTGGAAGGGATGAAACCAAATTGGGAGATACTGATGCATTGGTGGAACTCCCTAAACATTCAGCATTGTAGGAAACCAGTTTTTAGGAAGATAAATAAACTATAACACCAGTTTTAACAATACTTGAATTATGTCTTTTAGTTTTATACTGGTAATAGCAAAGATATCTATATCTCAGAAATAGGTGATTGGTATTCAAGTGCTAGACTTTGGTACTTCAAAATTACTAGAAATGATTTTAATAACCCCATGAAAACTGCAATATTCATAAGTGAGGTATATGCATTAGGTAAAACTTCTAATGTTTTTTCCTAAAAATTCCAAGTCAATTAAGAGACATTTGTTTCTAGTACTGATTCAAATTATTTTAAGGATAATCATTTTACCTAATCAAATGTAAAAGTGTCTAGGACTTGAGTAATAGAGAAATTCTTAATGTGTTCCCAGCTGGGATATTCTTGCAAGCTTTTCTTAATGATTAGTTGATTCAGTCTGGGACTGGAATACACAGTTACATTGTCTGTTGATGTGTATTCAACATCTTGGTTTGAGGCTTTGAAAATGAGGGGGTTTTGCATTTGTTTTTAAATTAAAAATGGAATACCTGATTAATATATGTATACATATCTTTTCAATTTTAGTTAAAGAAAATGGCTCCTGAATACTATGACCACTTACCACAATATAACTCTTGGATTAAAGTGCTTTATGACTTTGTGATGGATGACACAGTCAGCCCATATTCACGCATGAAAAGACCTGTAAAAGGTGATGAGAAACAAGAGTAACCTTTCAGACAAAAAGTTTTTTTACAAACTCCAAATGTGTGTCTTCATGGTGGCTGGAACAAAAATTATTTGATAAAGACTTGATGGCTTGTTATCTTGACCAAGGATAGAATATGGATATATTGTTACATTTAAAAAAGATGTCTGAAAAATTAAAAAAATTGATAGAATTAGAATGTTCCTCCTTTTCCACTTTTTCTGGCATAGTTGCTTTGTGTAGTTATTAATGTAGTAACTTGATTATTTAAACTTACTTGTTTAAATTTATACAATTTATTTCAAGTATCTGCTGACTACAGTCCTGCATATTTCTTACTTTACTAACAAAGTGTAATTATTAAATAAACTTCTAGTTAACATTAATTTTGATTTACATGATATATTCAAATGTCCGGTTTCAATCTCTTCCAAATACATATATGTTATGCATTAGTATTTGTAATGCTAATATAGCAGATAGACAGTATTGCATTATGATTATTTAAAAAGTATAAGCACCTTAAAATATCAGTATACTGTATTCTCTGATTCAAAATAAATGTTAGCTATTTGGAAACAATTGTATTAAATTTAATTAAAATTAGCATACATACATCAGAAGTTTGTCTATGGAAACAATTTTTTTATTCTGTGGAATAAATTCAAAAATATAATAGCATATTTTGCATTTATGAAAAAGTGTTTTTCTTCTCCTGCTCTACTTGAAGCCCTAGACAGAGCATGTCATCTGATTTTATTTGGAGGATATCCAGAACCTTCAGAACAACAATTTTGGTATACGAGGCTAAGATGAACTTTCAGATAGTGGAATTTAATTTGGCAGCACTGTCATTTAGTAAGACACCTTTCTTTTGAAAATATTGGTATGTTGTTACTCTATACTATTTTGCTTTAGATTTTTGGGTTTTTTAACATTGGCAACCTTCAGTCTTGAAAGACTATGGTATCATGCTCTGGAAAGAGTTCCTAGAACAGCATCTAGAGTGGCTAAAGATGCCAATCCCTTCCACACTGAGCGCAGATCCATTCTATCCCCTGCCTGGCCCCCAAATTTTGCTGGTTCCGGGACTGCCACTTTGCATCAACCTGCCAAAAAAGCATTTCTTTGAAATGATTAAGTACTGTATTGGATTAATTTGCCTTGATAACCCTCAATAGTCTTACAGTTTATTGAACCCAGATTTGTATGTGGGTTTTTTTTTGCCAGCATGAGAGATATATCAATTATATGTATAGAATATGAAGTGTGCAAATATATCTTATGAAAAAGGGATAGGAGTTAAAGTAATGTAAAAAAAATTCTGAGTACAGTGGTCCCTCGATCATCGCGAGGGTTCCGTTCCAGGACCCCAAGCGATGATCGATTTTTCGCGAAGTAGCGGTGCGGAAGTAAAAACACCATCTGCGCATGTGCAGATGGTGTTTTTACTTCCACCGCCCTTCGCCTGCCCACCCCGTTGCTCGCGCCTGGGGTTTCCCCACGCGTGTGCCGCCCGCCCGCCCACGCTGTTGCTGGGGCCGCTTCCCAGCTGGGGAGCGGCCCCAGCAACGCGCGCGCGCTTGGGGAAACCCCAGCTCCGTTCCCCAGCTGGGGAGCGGATCTGGGGTGTCCCCGCGCGTGCCGCCCGCCCGCCCACGCCGTTGCTCGCACCGCCGCTGGGGTCTTACCGGGGCAAGAGGGGGAAGACCCAGGGAAGCCGCCCAGCTTCCCAGCTGGGGAACTCCACCATCTACGCATGCGTGGCCATAGAAAAAACGCACGCATGCGCAAATGGTGGAGTTTACTTCCAGGTTGAAAACTCGCGAAATAGCCCTTTCGCGATGCTCGAGGACGCGAAACTCGAGGGTTCACTTTGAATAAAGATATATGCTAAATTTTATCAATACATCTAAGCACAATCTTCTGGAAAGCATAGTAAAAATAAATACCATGAAGCTAACTTTTTAATAGCTTCTAAAATCTTATGGTGCTTCAATGTGTTTGGGAAGGGAATGGCACAAAAACCTTTTATTCTTACACCGAACCTTGAAATGGAAAATAGTGAAAGAAGCTAGATAGGGTAGAAGCGCCGCAAAAAGTTATGTATTTAACACAGCCGTGTTAATCTTTTAGATTGCAATTCAAAGAGTGTGTATACTGCAGCCCACTTCATGCAAACATATTAGTGATAGGCATAGCATGCCTTTTGGTTTGATCCCGTTTTAAAGGAAATATAAGTTGTAGATTACATTTTGATTTTTGAATACTAAATGGAGGTTCACAAGGTGATGTAATATAACAAATTGATTAGGAAAGGCATTTTAGGGTCAGTGTTTTCTTTCCCAAGCACAGCGATACTGTACTGGATAAAGCCAAAGCTTGTTATATGCCAACATTCTGCATCTAATTAATTATTACAAGTTACACAGTGTATAAAAACCAACTTTTTATTGTAATCTCTTTCCAATCAGCTTCATTAAATGACCCATGAACCTAGTTTCATAAGAATGATTCTTGTCCACTTTTCTGTCATGAATTATTCACCTTTGCCATGTTTTTTTTAAAATATAATTTTTATTGATTTTTATAGGTTTACAAAAAACAAACATATAACAGTGCACAGTGCTTGTGCCCATCACCAAACAACACACACACCCCGTCACCCCCACCACCCCTACAGGAGGATTCAAAGAGGTTTAACTTGTTTATCTATCTATTAATCCTTGGCTCTATCTTGAGCAAATTTTACTAAAAGAGTGATTGTAGTTTATTTTTCGTATTTACATCACAGATTTTACTTAACATATAATCTTTTACCTTGTTCCATCGCACCATCAGCTTCTCTAATTTATTCTCATCAAAATTATTTAATCTTATTTCCATAATTTCAAAATATATGTGATCCACCATATACCAATACCAATTTTGTACTGTCCATTTTGTAGAATCTTTCCATCCTAAAACTATCACCGCTTGAGCACTTTCCAATGCTGCAGTTTTAATTTCCTTAAATTCTCCTAATTCCCTATATTTAATTAAAATTGCTGCTTCTTTTATAATAATCCAATTAATGTTTAACATTTTATTAATTTCATTCTGGACTAGCTTCCAGAATTTCTGTATTTCTGCACACTCCCAGATCATATGCATAAATATTCCTTTTTTCTGGCACCCATGCCAACATTTGCTCTTCTCTTTCCCCTGGAAGTGTGCAATTTGTACAGGTGTATAATACCACTTATGTAAGATTTTTCTTCTCATCTCTTTAACTCTCGTATTTTTAATCTTATATATATTTTCTATTATTTCTTTCATTTCTCTTTCATCTATTTGTAAATCATCCTGCCAACATCTTGTTAAACTTTTAGCTACTTCTTCTTCCCTTTGCAATAACATCCTATATATTTTGCTGGCTTGTGCTTTACTTTCATTTATCTTTTCATTTATTATTTTTTCTAAACTATTTTCTTCTCGTAAGAAGATTTCTTTATTCTCACTTTTGTTTAAATATATACATATTGCATTGATCTGCAACCAATTCTGTTTACCGATCCACCATTCCAATCTGGTTCTACTAACTCTTCCATCTTTCTCATATAATTGTTCAATTCTCGTTACCCCTTTACTATTTAGTATTTTAATAATTCTACTTAGATTAGCATCATCCCCTATATTTAATCCATATAACATTGATAACTTGGATACTTTTATTCCGCTTGTCCTCTGCCATTTAAGCCATGTTTCTAAACATGCTTTAAAAGGATCACTTAAGGTAGCAATTTCAATTCTACTCCAATTTTTAAATAGTAGTTCTTTGTTATTTATGTTATTAATTTCTTTTTCTAATTCTACCCATTTCTTTTCCCCCCATAACTGTAGCTCGATTAATCTTTCCATTTGAAATGCATTTCTATATAGTACAAAGCATGGGCTGCCCCAGCCTCCCTCTTTCTCTAGTGCAAACTGCCAATGCTTCCTTATTCTGGATTTTTTGTCTCCTTCAATCCAAAAATTTAGTCTACTATCCCATTCTCTTAATTTTGCCTCAGGAAAACTACCCGGTAGAACCTGAAACAAATACATCATCTTTGGTATTATCATCATCTTAAGGGCCCTAATCTTAGCCATTCTTCCTAATTTTTTGCCCTTCCAATTTTTAATCTGCTTCTGGATTTTTTTCCATGTTAAGTTATAATTGGCCGTTGTTGTTTTTATTGGATTTTTAAATAACCAAATTCCCAAATATTTCATTTTTTTACAACCTAATTTCAATCCTGAAATTTTTTGGATCTCAATTTGCTCTTTAGGGCCAGTATTTAAACATATTATCTCTGATTTTTCTATATTAACCTTAAGACCAGATTAATCTTTAAATTCCTGAAGTAGTATCATTATTCTTTTCGTCATTTCAATTGGGGTTTCAGACATCACTATAGCATCATCTGCAAATAAGTTTAATTTCAATTCAAGTTCCCCTATTTGGTAGCCTCTCCATTCCTTATCATTTCTAATTTTGTTTGCTAATGTCTCAATTGCTAATGCAAATAACATTGGGGATAGTGGGCAGCCCTGTTTAGTTCCATTCTGAATTTTAACCATTTCTGTTCTATTGCCATTTACTCTAATTTGAGCCACGTTATCCTTATATATTGTTTCTATAACTTTACAGAATTTGTTTCCCATATTTAAGTCTTTACATAATTGAAATAGGTAATCATGGTTAACTTTGTCAAAAGCCTTATAAACATCTAATTTTAAAATGCTTAATTTTCTTTTGGTACTGGTAGCATGGTGTAAAGACATTGATCACGTTTCTTATTGGTTCATAAATTTTCCTTCCTTTCACAAATCCGTATTGATCTTCTCCAATTATTTTTGGTAATATATTCTCCATCCTATTTGCCAATATTTTCATAAATATCTTGTAGTCCTGATTTAGCAGGCTAATGGGGCGATAGGAACTAGGATCCATTAAATCACGATCTGGTTTTGGGACCGTTATAATTTCTGACATTTTCCATGTCTGTGGAGTTTCAAAAGTCTCCATTACATTATTAAACAATTTCACCATATATGGTAATAATTCATTCATATACACTTTGTAGTATTCAGCAGTAAAACCATCTGGACCTGGGGCTTTAGCAAGTTTCAATCCCTTAATAACTCTAGATATCTCCTCACTTGTAATTTTTGCATTTAACATTTGGCTATCCTCTTCCTTTAATTCTTTTTTAATCTCTGAGGTTTGTGAAACAACATGCTCTTTTTTATATAATTCCCCATAAAAATCTCTCATTATTTTTTCCATTTCTACATTACTACGTTTTATTACACCATCCTTATCTTTTAAAGCAGGAATATAAGATTTCTCTTTTCTTTTTTTCAAATAATGTACCATTTGCTTCATTGATTTATTATTCCAACTTCTAATTCTGTTTCATAATCATCTTCATTTTATTCCAACTTTCCTCATCCAATAATTGTAATTTCTTTTTCTTTAATGATAGTAATAAATTCCATTCTCTATTTCTTGTGATTTTTAAGGTTTCTTGGATTAAATCTATCTCTTTTAATAAATTATTTCTCTTAGCATCCCAGGATTTCCTAAGGAAAGCTTCCGTACTAATGCAGTTACCCCTCATCACTGCTTTGTGTGTATCCCAAACTATTGTTTCTTTAATCTCGCCTGTTGCATTAGTACAAAAGAATCCATTAAGTTCCCTTTGTAATTTAATTCTACTCTCCTCATTTGCCGAGACAATGGGGTTGTACCTCCAAATTCTTTGTTTACTACAAACCTCTAACTCTAACACAGCTAACAAAGGAGCATGATCTGATAGCCAGATAGCTTTCACTTCTGCTTTCTTAAATTTTACCTTATCTGTTTTATTAATTAACATGTAGTCTATACAGCTAAATTTATTATATCTTGCAGAGTAGAAAGTATCTCTATTGGCTACGTTTTGATGAAGGTCCATCATATTAATTTTGTTTAAATGTAACTTTTTCTTTTCCCCCTTCCCTGTTGTTAATTCCAAATTAAAGTCGCCTGCTAAAATCACTATACCTTCCGCAAATTTATCTAATTTCCGTTTTACATTTATTATGAATTGTTTTGCATTTACATTTGGGGCATAAATGACTGCTAAAGTTACTAACTTGTTTCTTATTTTCCCCTTAATTTTTATTTATTATTTATTATTTGGATTTGTATGCCGCCCCTCTCCGAAGACTCGGGGCGGCTCACAACAAGTGAAAAACAATCCAATACAATCCAATTAATTAAAATATTACAAGTTTAAGAGGATCCCCAATACTAACATACACACATACAGGCATACCATATATAACTTCAACGTGCCCAGGGGGAGATATTTAGTTTCCCCATGCCTGACGGCAAAGGTGGGTTTTGAGGAGTTTACGGAAGGCAGGAAGAGTAGGGGCAGTTCTGATCTCCGTCATTGTCCCTCTTAATATTACTTAACTGAAAATGCACTCTTCTGTGAACCAATATAGCTACTCCTTTTGCTTGATTCGTTCCTCTCGACTCATAAACTTTTTGCCACTCAGTATTTATAAGTAATCTGTCTGTTTTTTCCCTTCCCTTATGAGTTTCTGAGAGGAATAAAACATCTGCCTTACTGTCCTTAGCCAGCTTCATGATTCTACATCGCTTTTTCTGTGATGAAAGACCATTTACATTGAGAGATAAAAGGCCTAAATCACCCATTTACAGTCTAAATGCATTTCCCCTTTCCACAAAACAGAGCCTACCGGAAAATTGTTTTTTGTTGCAATGAATCCCCACCCTGGTGCCTCTAACCTGACCTCCCCCCCCAGGGGAAGGCAACGAAAAAAACCTTCCGTTACTGAGAGGCACTCTTGGATCTACGTTCCCTCAGAAAGCCCTCCCTTCTCCCCCATTTTACAGCATAATAAAAGATTCCCCCCTTCTTAACTCGCGTGAACAACCGAAAAAAGATACAAAAAAAGATTAATTTGTTGAAAAACTTAATACCATGTTAGCAAGTCAACTCAGTTCAGTTTATTATTTTTTTTTCTTCTGACGAGTGATTCTTGGCTCATCTTTCTTCTCCTTTTGAAGCGAAGCCAACTCTCTTTGAAGTGCAGCAATTTTCTCTTCTTTACTTTGCTCTGCCTCGTGAAATGGTTGAAGAGAGAGCTCTTGTTCTGCTGGGTCTGGCCGGTCCACCGATGCCTGGTTCTGAGTTGCTTCCTCTGGATTTAATCCCAATTGGAAAAGTAGCTTTCTTCCTTCTAACGATCTCGCCTGGAAAAACTTGGTATCTTTGAACACAACTATGGTGGCCGGATAGCACCAAGAAAATTTAATTCCATTTTCATACAGCTGAGAAGACACTTCTCTCATCTGGTTTCTCATCTTAAGGGTCTCAGCAGACAAATCTTTTTAAACGCGTATTGGAAAAGCTTTGTAACATAAATTTAAGATCTGCTTCAACTCTTTAAAAATTTCTGCAGCTCTTCTTTCTGAAGCAAATCTAATAACAATGTCCTTTGAGTCTCCCTTACGAGGTCCAAAAGCCCAATGCGCTCTTTCAAATTCTTGCAACTCACATGTAACTTTGTTCTCAATGAACCACTGAAGGATTTCTTGAATAAGTTGTCTGCTCCCCCCAAAATCTTTGGGGAAGCCTCTCAAGCGAAGATTAGCTCGACGCTGTCTGTCCTCAAGATTTATGATGCGAAGTTCTTGGCGAGATTTTCCCACCTCTAACTTCCCAATCCTTTGATCTTGTGTTTTGGTTTGTTGTTTCAATTCTGCCATTCCAGTACCCAGTGCAGATAAGTCCTTTTTCATTTCTTGGAGGAGTTTGCCCATGTCAGCAAAACCTTTTAGCAGCGAATCCATTTTCCCCTCCAATTCCTCAGTCGACGCCATCTTCCCTTTGTTCTCGCTTCTTCACACAAACACGGAAAAAAGTTACTTGCTTCAACTTTTAACTCTTTCTGATAAAGTTTTTCGACAGCTTGTTCAGTTCACTCTCCTCTCAATCACTTTTGTTACAGCGAGGTTTCCCCCCTCTCTAAAATGCATCAAAACATTACAGCCTGCTTTACAGGGAAGATATTTAACATCTCCGACACTAATGGCTCCCTTCTGCAATTTCCCTGCTTTCATTATATCTTAAGGGCCATAAGTGGACAGCATTTTGTAGACATGGCCACATCATACAGTATGTATAATGGCAGTACATTGATATTTCTATACTCAATCCATTTCCTAATGATGTCTCCCATGAAATTTCCATTTTCATAGCTGCTTCGTCTTGCTCACATATCCACAAAGTTATCCACTATGATCCCAAGCACTTTTCTTCAGTTATGAGTACGCAGACCACATCGCCTTAGGTACTTTTTGTTTGGCAGAAGTCATAACTCCATCTGTCCATCTTTTGTATTTTTATCAATAAACTCAAATACACTCAATGCACAAAAATTAGCATTAAAAATAAAGCTCTTTAGTAGCTTTAAAATATTTAGTTTCAATTGGCCACCCATCTTGTGTTTCAGTCAACTGTAATTGGGAGGAGTAATGCTAAATTATGGTTGACTTTTAGAATTGCTACTTAAATTATGGTTGACTTTTAAATTCTACTTAAAAACCTGGTCACGGAACGAATTAAGTTCTTAAGTAGAGGTACCACTGTATTTCAGTCATCCACACTCTTCCATGATCTACATTCAATACGCTCTTTAGAAAGTGAATAATCAACAAGAGTCTTTAAATAAAAATATTTTATGCTTGCACTGTTACATCAAAGGGAAAAAAATCTTAAAGTAATAAAGATACTTGTGCTGAACCAGGTTTATTATATCATCTAGCAATACATGCAAGCATGTATGTTCTTACATGGGGAGGTTATAATGCCTGATTACTTTGTATTGTCTTTTGCTTGAAATATAGATAGTGGAGACTTGCACAGTTAATAGCAAATCAGTGATTTACCGTATTTTTCGCTCTATAAGACGCACCTGCTGATAAGACGTACCTAGATTTTAGAGGAGGAAAATAGAACAAAAATATTTTGAGCCAAAAAGTAGCTATCACATGAGCAAGTTCTTGCATCCATAATTCTATCCTTTCTATGTCTTCCTCCCTCTTTCCTCCCTCCCACTTTCCTTTCTATCTCTCCCTCCCTCTTTTCTTTCTATCTTTCCCTCCCTCTTTCCTTTCTATCTCTCCCTCCCTCTTTCCTTTCTATCTCTCCCTCCCTCTTTCCTCCCTCCCTTTTTCCTTTCTATCTCTCCCTCCCTCTTTCCTTTCTATCTTTCTTTCCCCCTGCCTTTCTCCAAGCCCTTCCTTTTCCCTCTCCCTAACTACCCCCTTCTCCCTCCTATCTCTCCCTCCCCCTTTCTCTCTCCCTTCCTTCATCTTTCATTCCCTCTCTCTCCATCCCTCTTCCTTTCTCTCTTCCTTCCTCCCTCTTTTTTGTTCTTTCTCTCTCCCTCCTTCCCTCCCTCTATGTCTTTCCCTCCTTCTTCCCCCCTCTCTTTCTCTTTCTCTTGCTTTCTTTCCCTGTCTTTCTCTCTTGCTTACTTTCTCGCTTTCTTTCTCATTCTTTCTCCCCTCCTTTCTTTCTCTCTCTCTTTCTCTCTCGTTCACCACGCCGGCAACAGAGAGAAAAAGAGAGAGAGAGAGAGGGAGAGAGTGGAGGGCGCCGTTGTCTTCGCCTCTTCCTGACAGCTCTGCAGCGAAGAGGAAACAGTCGCGCACCACCTCCCGGGAGCCCAGCCGATTTTTGGAGCCGTTTTGTTTTCAGCTGGGCTCCCGGGAGGCGGAGCGTGGCCGGGTACCGTGTCTTCGCCTCCGCGCGCTGCCTCCGCCCGGCCGAAAACAAAACGGCTCCAAAAGTCGGCCGGGCTCCCGGGAGGTGGTGCGCGACTGTTTCCTCTTCGCTGCAGAGCCACACGGAGGCAAAGACACGGTGCCTGGCCACGCTCCACCTCCCGGGAGCCCAGCTGAAAACAAAACGGCTCCAAAAATCGGCTGGGCTCCCGGGAGGCGGAGCGTGGCCGGGCACCGTGTCTTCGCCTCCGTGTGGCTCTGCAGCGAAGAGGAAACAGTCGCGCAACGCCTCCCGGGAGCCCGGCCGACTTTTGGAGCCGTTTTGTTTTCGGCCGGGCGGAGGCGGCACGCGGAGGCGAAGACACGGTGAACGGTGCTTCGAGACCTCCCCGCCTCCTGAAGCGATTCCCGTAGCCTTCCCAAAGGCTCGGAACCGCCAACGCTCCTCCGGTGCCGCTCCGCCTCCTAAACCTGCGCGGTGAAGGCGTCCCTCGGCCCAGCACTCCCGGAGGCCGAAAGGCGCGGCTCTCTTCAGGGTTGGGAAGAGGAGAGGCGGCGACAGAGGCGGGACACTTTTGGTGAGTATATCGCCGCCCCCCCTCTGCTCCAGCGCCTCCCCCCCCTCCCTGCCTGCAGCTTCGCTCCATAAGACGCCGCTGATTTTTCATCCTACTTTGGGAGGAAAAAAACTGCGTCTCATGGAGCGAAAAATACGGTACTTACTAAATGTACTGTGCTATTTGGCAACTGATTCCTATGTATTCAAATAGTCTTTCAGGATTTGGATCACCTGATATCAGGCAGAGAGCTCTATCCCAGAGAGGGCTTTTGAAAGAACCCTACTGCTAAAGGGAGAGCTAGCTTATACGTTAACACGGAGGTCTGCAACCCAAGGCTCTGGAGCTGCATGTGGCTTTTTCATCTCTCTGCTGTGGCTTCCTATTGCTCAAATGTGCGTTACAACCGCCAACATGTGACACCCACCAGAACGTAATTTATTGAGCTTTTCAACCCATTTTTTTTAGTTCAAAATGTTTTTATGCATGCAGAAATAAAAATGTGTTTTCTCTGTAGCAGTTCAATGATTTCATAAATGCAACACACACTATTTTTATTTTAATACATAGCATAAAGGTAAAAAAAAGAATGATATATGCAGTATTATCTTCATTTTAGGTGTCCAAAAGATTTTGTGGCTCCTGGTGTTTTCTTTTCTGTGGAAAACAGGTCCAAATGGCTCTTTGAGTGTTTAAGGTTGCTGACCCCTGCATTAACACATAAATCCTTTAAAAGAAGTTCAACAATTCTGAAATTATAGGCATACAAAACTGAGATCATGTCCTACATCCCAAAAGGTCTTCTGGAAAACAGGATCACAAGCATCGGAGTCTCCTGTGTCATCCAAGTGTCACCGTTTCAACGATTGGCGCAGCTCTTCATACATTATTTGGTCCTAATAATGGCAATAAATGGAGGAAAAATTGAAAACTCCCTTAATAATACAACACTTTAAAAACACTAGTAATTATTTTAACTTTGCTCCTGGAGGAAATATATAATTATGTGTATTGCCAATGATTTGGCTATCCATTTGGAAGGTGAAGCAAAGGGAAATGTAAGCATTTTTGGAGTATACTTTGCTTTTTTTTTCTTTTATAAACTGGTGTTACGCTGTTACATCAGTAGATAAAAATATGCATATTGCTGTCTCAGCAGTTTCTATTGTTGGCATGCTCTGCTTCCTTACTTTAAGACAAGTTCCATAATATACTTTGCATTGTTCTCTTAAAAAGCTGCTTAAAAGAAACCAGGCAAAGTAGAACTGTAATCCCAATTTAAAAGATTGCTATAATTTAATTTAGAAATCAATATTAAGAGAGCTAAGTGTTGAGAAATCTCGTGCAAACTCGTCATGTGAGAAATTGAAGGGATTTAAAAAAATCTCTATCCATATCAGGCTTTCCTAATACCGTCTCTTGCAACTGACAGTCATATCCTCTGCTCCCCAACCCCGTCCCTTTAAATACAGTGATACATTTACTTAAGAATTTAATTCATTCCGGGATCAGGTTCTTGAGCAGAAACGTTATTAACTAGAAGCATTTTTTCCCATAGGAATCAATGTAAAAGCAAATAATGCGTGCAAACCCTTTAGGAAAGAAATAAAATCTTGGAATTTAGGTGGGAGGAGGAAGAGGAAGAAGAGGAGGAGGAGAGTTGTTGCCGAAGGAAGAAGCTGAGGGGAATCAAAAAAATTCAAAAATTTTAGGATTAAAAAAAGAAAAGAGGGACTCTGAGGTGGTAAGGAGGAGCATGCGCCTCTAATACACCCGGCGCAAGGCTTCCTCCCATACACTGGTTGCTGCTGCTGCTACCTGCTGCCTCTTCCTTCCCATGCTGAAGGGCTCCCCTCTCCTCTCCCTCCCTCGCTTTATAGCCGGTGCCTTTCCTTTGCTGTGGTGACTCCTCGGCTGCCCAGAGCGAAGGGAGCATTTCTTTTCTCTGGGTGCTGGCAGAGGTTTATTCTCTGTCCAAGCGCCCAGAGAAAGGAAAATGCTTCGTTCGCTCTGGACTGCCAAAGCCTCCTTAAGCACCACCGAAAGGCTCCTCTGGCAGCCCAGATGGCCGGGATTAAAGGGGGAATGAACATAACTATGAGGTAAATGCTAGTTCTGCTTATTAACATAGAGGAATGAGAGACAAAAGCTGGCTGGAGCAGAAAAATAGTTCTAGAAGATTTGCTGAACAAAAGGCTACAAGAATGTTTAACTGTTAACAGGTGCATAAGCATCATAAAACACTAACTGATAAATGGAGTATGTTACAAAATATTACTAGCCAATGTTCAGGCTAGAAGTTTTGAAACAGCTCTGTAAAATATCATTTTTCATTGATGCTACGGTTATAATTTGATGGAATTACAGGTGATCCTTCCTTCACAATCACAATATTATTTTACTGAAAGAGTAGTAGATGCTTGGAACAAGCTTCCAGCAGACGTGGTTGGGAAATCCACAGTAACTGAATTTAAATGTCTGGGATAAACATATCCATCCTAAGATAAAATACAGGAAATTGTATAAGGGCAGACTAGATGAGGTCTTTTTCTGCCATCAATCGTCTATGTTTCTATCACCCATTCAGCAATTGTTTGAACTTGCAATGGTACTCAACGAACAGTACTTATAATCTGGTCTTCAGAGTTCTGCCTGTCACAGTGTCCTTGCATCACATGACCGTGAATGTTGCAGCTTCCCACAGTCATTATTTGCAACCTTTGCTGGCCTCCAACAAGCAAAGTCCATGGAGATGCCAGCAGACATGATGCCTCTATTTAAGGACCTGGAGTGATTTGCTTAATTCTAACCAAGCGAATTGTTGCAAAGTGGTGCAGCCATGTGATGTCTAAGCAATGGAAACTGCAGTTTAATGTTTCCAAATGTAAAATAATGCACTTGGGGAAAAGGAATCCTCAATCTGAGTATTGTATTGGCAGTTCAGTGTTGGCAAATACTTCAAAAGAAAAGGATTTAGGGGTAGTGATTTCTGACAGTCTCAAAATGGGTGAACAGTGCAGTCAGGCGGTAGGGAAAGCAAGTAGGATGCTTGGCTGCATAGCTAGAGGTATAACAAGCAGGAAGAGGGAGATTATGATCCCACTATATAGAATGCTGGTGAGACCACATTTGGAATACTGTGTTCAGTTCTGGAGACCTCACCTACAAAAAGATATTGACAAAATTGAATGGGTCCAAAGACGGGCTACAAGAATGGTGGAAGGTCTTAAGCATAAAACGTATCAGGAAAGACTTAATGAACTCAATCTGTATAGTCTGGAGGACAGAAGGAAAAGGGGGGACATGATCGAAACATTTAAATATATTAAAGGGTTAAATAAGGTCCAGGAGGGAAGTGTTTTTAATAGGAAAGTGAACACAAGAACAAGGGGACACAATCTGAAGTTAGTTGGGGGAAAGATCAAAAGCAACATGAGAAAATATTATTTTACTGAAAGAGTAGTAGATCCTTGGAACAAACTTCCAGCAGATGTGGTAGATAAATCCACAGTAACTGAATTTAAACATGCCTGGGATAAACATATATCCATCCTAAGATAAAATACAGAAAATAGTATAAGGGCAGACTAGATAGACCATGAGGTCTTTTTCTGCCGTCAGACTTCTATGTTTCTATGTTTCTATGATGTAGCAATTTACAACTGTGTCACCTAGCAATGCAATTCCAGTTCCAATTATTAAGAACTGAAGACTACCTGCAAAATAATAATCCTTCCAAAAACCACACCTTCCTTCCTAAAACATTTCTGCAATAGTCATACTCACCATCAATACAATTGGGGAAAAAAAGATGTTGCCTCGGGTGAAAGACTTAAGTAAATAAAGGCATCATATTTCGAACAATTAAGATATTTGGCACATTTTACATTTCACGCAAAGTTCATCTATGGCGTATTATACAAAGAAGCATGAAGCTCCAGGCCGTGCATATTTCTTTACAATGTTCTATTAACAATTTGGGTCACCAACTGAAAATGTAAAAGTATTTCTTACCTTTGGGGTTATAGAGGATTTCACTTTCTTAAAAGCTTCTTCAAAATGTTTTTTGCCAACTCTAATTTCCCCTGCGAAGCCTGTAGTACAAAAAACACTTACTATAATTGGAGAAAATGATAACTTTGATAAAATAAAATGTATATTGATCAACAAAATATTAAGGGTTGGAAGGAGAAACAAGAGGTTCTTTATTAATAAGACAATTTGCCACAGAACTATTTTTTCCTCTCTACTTATTTTTTTATGCATGTCCATGTTTCTTTGCTACAGTTATGAAGTTGTTGAAAAAAAATCCTCTAGTTTGCTACAGTGGTTCTCAGATCTAATTCAAAGGGGAAACATCCCCTAATCAATTCTGTTTTATATGATTTATTAAGAGAAGGCAAAAATCAAGAAGTTTGAAAATTTCACATACAACTAATTCAGTAACCATTCTTCTACAGTCTCCTTCTTAAAGAGATGAGAAGCTCGAATTCATAATTATTTAAAGCACTCGGCAAGAGCTGAATTACACTATGTAATGAACTATAGGAACTGGAAAGAAACACCGTCCATGTTCAGAAACGACTGTTTTCCACAGGCTATTCAATGAGGGCAGCTGTCTGCTCAAAAGTGACTTAAGACTTTGCCCTGGATTATATATTAAGAGAGCACTGGAACATATTGAAGTAACATGTGCCCTTTCTCTTTCCTCCACTAAAAAATGACGATGTATAAATAACTCATCATAGGATTTTAATATCACCATCAGCTAAAAGGTAATCAAACCAGAGCTTTAGTTTTAAAATTAATATTAAAGTATTTTTTGCTTTTTTTAATCATAGGGTCTATGGCGGTGATGGCGAACCTATGGCACGGGTGCCACAGGTGGTATGCGGAGCAATATCTGCTGGCACACGAGCTGTTGCCCTAGCTCAGCTCCAATGTGCATGTGTCTGCTGGCCAGCTGAATTTTGGCTTGCACAGAGGCTCTGGGAGGGCATTTTTGGCTCCCAGAGAGCCTGGGGGAGGATTTTTACCCTCCCTCGGTTCCAGGGAAGCCTGGGGAAGGTGAAACACAAGCTTACAGGGCTCACCAGAAGTTGGGAAATAGGCCGTTTCCAGCCTCCAGGCATTGAATTATGAGTGTGGTCACTCGTGCATGCGCCATATCTTTCGGCACCCGAGGAAGAAAAGGTTCGCCATCACTGGTCTATGGCTACCTTGTTTGGAACTTTTCTTAGCTTTTTACTATTAATGGTACTTTATAAAGGCTTATTTATACATAAAACTCCATGAGTTGAAAATAGTGTAGGTAGCCCTTAACTTACAACCAGTTGTTTAGTGACTGTTGGAAGTTTCAACAGCACTGAAAAAAGTTGCTCAGAACTGGCCTCGCACTTAAGACTAACTCAGACTCCTATGATCATCTTCCAAAATTTAGGTCCATGGCAACCAACATATCTGCAACGTATTTACAATGGTTGCACTATCCTAGGATCATGTGGTCGCCATTTGTGAGCTCAGTCTTTGCTTCTGACAAGCAAAGTCAATGAGGGAAGTCAGAGTTGCTTAATGACTGTGATTTATTTAGCAATAGCGGTGATTCGCTTAAGAACTGTGGCAAGGAGGTCATAAAATTGAATGTAACTCACTTAACAACCATCTTGCTTGGCAAGGGATATTTTGGTTGCAACTGTGGTCGTAAGTCAAGGATTACCTGCAATGATATGATTATTTCTAATCTAATCCAACACTGCATTCCCAACTAAAGTGATTAAACTTATTCTATTCTATTCTTCCTAGGGTTTGTCTACAAGAAATGAAATGTAGTAAGAAAAACAGGCACAAGTGCAATTTCGAAAACACTGTTTTTGATACAAACGCATTCACAAAAACATCTGAAGTTCATTAGATCAAACCCAGTTAAAACTGTCACAACAAAACAGTACAGTAAATTTTTCCTTTTAACTAATTTAAAGCCTAACTTTTATAAACATTGTATTACTATAGAATGTAAATTGTGAAATACAACTTTGATCTGTTGGCATTAATGAGAAATAAAAAAACCAGCTAATTCTCTTCACTCTGTGATTTGTCTTCCATTTAAATCTGAAAACAGATGCCATGTTTTCTGGAACTGAATCCAAATTACTTATATGTAGATCATACTGAGAAGAAACTGAAAATATTTAGGAGAGAGTAATTTAGTTTCTATAACTTCCTGGTTCTTCCTTGTTCGGCAGTGTCTACAAACAAAAGAGGCAATTATACTACTGGTCATGCATCACCAGGATTATCTCACAAAGCTTCCAGTAAGCATTACCATAGATTTATTTATTAATGATTGGTAGAAAAGAGACAGAAATGGAAAACTTGCTTAAGTTTCTATTTAGCAAGCGCAACTTTGCATGCCAGACTGAAATTTCAGCTGCATTTCTGCATTTTTTCTTGTACCAAAGAGAGTTCTACTTATCAGTATATTTTATTCTACCTCATATCCCTAGTTCAGTTAAGTTCTAAACTGTCTACAAGTAGTCCTTGATTTGCCGTAGTTCATTTAGTGACTGTTCAAAGTTATGACAAAGCACTGAATAAAGTGACTGATGGCCATTTTTCACACTTATGTCCATTGCAGCATCCCAATAGTCACGTGATTTATATTCAGATGCTTGACAGCATTTATGATGGTTACAGTATTCTGGGGTCATGTGATGCTCTTCTGTGACCTTCTGACAAGCAAAGTCAATGGGTTAACAAATGGGTTACCAATTTCACAACCGTAGTGATTCACATAAAAATTTGTCAAAAAAAGTCATAAAATGGGGCAAAATTCACTTAACAAATTTTTCACTTAACAACATACATTTTGAGCACAATTGTGGTCATGATTTTGCTTTGACCGCTGTAGACTGACCAATATTTTACGCTCAACCCTTTTCTAGATTGCCTCTAACAGTAGTGTGTTAAGTCTTGCAACAGCATCCTACATTTTATCACTTTTTGCAGTGTGACAGTGTTGCCAGCGTCAACCCAATGCACATTTCAGTATTTTGGATATTTTGCCCTCTTTTTCTTTCATACTTAGAGACTACACATCCCAGTGTAGATCAATACATATTAATATTAATATCATCAATGTAGTAATAATGCCTACTACGCATTTAATTAACAATCTCCTTGCACTGTTTTTAATGTGTCTCTAGTTTGGAGCAATCATGTGGGAACTCTGAAATAAAATAATGAAAACATCCAAAGGTTCTTTAACATCTGGTCATTAAGAAAATCTGCCTTAAGTTATAATATGCCATTTCCCCCTCCTTACTGTTCTTGTTAGCAGGACTGAACATTATCATTTGCTGTTTTAGGGCACAAACAGAAGCTTCTCGCACTAGAGCTGAAAGATCTGCTCCCCTATAAAGAAAAGAAAAAAAGCAAAAAAAGAAAAAAGCAATTATACTAAGATAAAAATCATGAAATACACAAAAACATAACCAAATAATTGTCGGTATTCTATGGTAACAGCCTGTCTCTTTAAGAAGTTGTTTGACAGACATATTTAAAATCTGTTACTGCATTCCAAGATAGGCAGATTAACTTAACACTGAATTATTAATTTGGAAATTCATATGGAAATTCAGTCAAAAGTTGTTGCGGTCATAAGTTGAGGTACCATGTGACATGACTCAATCTTACAATGGCCATTAAACAACTGACATGGCTAAGGGACCACAGGTTTGTTACAAGAATCCAATATATCCAATGGGGTCGCATTGTCTATTGCATTGAGATAACCAGACATCGTAAATGGTTCTAACATAGATAAAATTCTATTTTTCCATTGTCTTGCTATTTTCAGTAGTAACTGAAATATCTCGGTGACTGTAGGTCCAAAACCAAAATCAATCCCAGATAAATACGTTAGATTATCAAGGGTGGTGGAGGTGGTGCCACAGAGTTATATTGTACGTCATGTGCTGTTTAACATTTTGATCAGCAGCTTGAAAAACAGAGTTCAGACTTTGCAAAGGACAGAAAACCTGAAAGGATTTTAAACAAGAGTAGAGAGTAGATTCAAAAGACGTAGATGGACTGGAATGGGCTGAAATAAATAGAATGGAATTTAATACAACAGGAAAAGTTCAGTATCTGGTCAGGAAAGTATAAAGCAGAAGGGTAGAGAAGGACTGGATGTGGCAATAGCACGTGTGAAAGTCAACTGAAGTCCTTGGCAGTCACATATTAAATGTGAGTAGCAGAATGATGCTGATGCAATAAAGGAAATGCTATCGGTAAGTGCATTAATCAGAGCACAGAGTCCATGTGAGTGAAGTAAATGTTCTACTTTATTATATCCCAATCAGATCCCATTTGGGACACTGGCCTGTTCTAGAAACCACCACTGAAAAAGGACAGTGACAAATTAAATCAAGGTCATAGGCAGTGTTCCCTCTAATTTTTTTGGGGGGTGGGCGGAAAAGTATAGTGTCTGAGCGGCAGTCCCTTCAGGACTGGGCGGCACAGAAATAATAAACAAATAAATAAATAAATAAATAAATAAAATAAGTAAATAAACAAACAAACAAACAAATAAAAAACCCACCCTGTTTTGCCTCAGATAATTTCAAAATAAAATACTGTACTGTGTGTCTATAACAGTGAGCTCATAATAGGGCAACTCTATCAATATCAAAAGGCCACTTACGGTAAATAGTTGAGCTAGTTTCAAACTAGATTTTGATTTTCTTTCTCTCTTCCTTACTCCCATTCTTTTTCTTTCTCTTTTCCTTCCTCTCTTTTTTCTATCTGTTTCTCTCTCTTCCCCTCTTCCTCTCTCTCTCCTTCCCTCTCGGCTTCTGGGCAGGTTTGGAAAACTCTGAGTTGATGATGATTTTTAAGTGAGCGATTGCTCACTGCTCAGCTTAGAGGGAACTATGGTCATAGGAGTGCTAGCAACATGGTTAAGGTTCTAAAAATCAACTCCATAAGGCAGTGATGGCAAACCTTTTTCACCTTGGATGTCAAAAGAGCGTAGCCACACATTATTGTGGATGTGTGAGTGTCCACACTCATAATTCAATGCCTGGGGAAGGCGAAAACAGCTTTCCCTGCCACCCGGAGGCCCTCCGGAAATGGCCTGTTTCCCAACTTCTGGGTGGGTCCAGTAGGCTTGTGTTTCGCCTTCCCCAGGCTCCAAAGGCTTCCCTGGAGACAGGGCAGGGTAAAAACGCCCTCCCCCATTCCCCTGGGGGCTCTCTGGAAGCCAAAACACCTTCCAGAGTCTCTATCCGAGCCAAAAATCAGCTGGCTGGCACATACATGCACATTGGAGCTGAGCTAGGACAACAGCTCATGTGCCAGCAGATAAGGCTTTGCGTACCACCTGTGGCACCCATGCCACAGGTTCGCCATCACTGCCATAAGGAATAGCTAAAGTATTTGGTATATTTAGCTTACCAAAAAAAAGCATGGGAGAAAGATGGCATAGCAATCTTCAATTCAGTAGAATCATACTTCCCCAAAAATATCCAAATAAAGATTAGGCTCAACGATATCAAACAGAGCCATTTTATAATAGGGTAGTTGTGGTGCTGGCCTAGAAAGTAAGAATTTTAATCTTCTTTTAAGCACTCAGCTTAATCCATCTCATGGAATGGTTCTTGAGAAAATAGAGGAAGGGAACACAGATACATAGATACATAGTTGCAGAAAATAAAGGGATATCCACCTCCCATAGTAAAGCATTTTGAAGCCATAGTTGCTGATCTCTGAAAAATCCAGTGCTGAATTTTTAAATAGAGGTCTAATAATCTAATAATTGCCTCTTTTAAACAAGGAGGCCTTCTGTCCCACTTAAAATCATGAATAATCAACATTCTTTTGTCTAAAGCTGATATGCCATTGATTAACCTGTAAAATAAAAACTAATACAATTTTAAAATGCAATGGTTTATACTTAATTTTTTTTGTCTTGAAACAGTATGGACAGCTTACTTATAAGTGCTTTTGATATGGACATAATTAAATAAATATACGTAGAATTCTATGATAGAAGTAAGGAAATATGACCTCCTAAGGGCTGGGCTACCTTCAAGGATTTTTTTAAAGGTCTAGGATCCAAGAGCTGAGCACTAAATGTTTATAGTGTAAGCAAACATCTACAAACATGCTGAAAGTTTCAATATAAGTGTAAGGAGAGTCCAGATTCTACTAATGCAGCCATGTATATGAATAATACATATACCACCCTGTGATTCACATGTTCTGTGCTGGAAATTATCTTTCTTTCCTGCAATTAACCAAACTATTAATTCTGAAGAAGTCTGTTCCAGAGCATAAACCTTCTTTCATTTACTTTCAAAACCGATTCCAAATAGGATATTACTCACGTAAAGCCATCACAGCAGGGATTGTAAGCTATTTCTTCCAGGTGCACATCAATATCAAGTGGGGGTACAGTTCCATCCTGTAACCATAAAAAAGGCATTCAATGACTTTGATACGTATGAGAAATCATATAATTTATATAAAAAGATTTCTGAGCTGCATTTTGAATGTAAAAATTTGCCAAAGAGACCAATAATTCAAGATGATAGGTTTACAGATATTAAAGAATCACAGAGAGCATTTTTAAAGCAAGAGGTAAAATAACATTTTATTTTGAAAAATAAGCATTGGAAAAAATGTCACCATACAACAGTGAAGTGGAACAAAACAACCAGTCTCAATATGAATGGAAGAGAGAACTAAGGTATACTCCTTCAAGGGACAGTTTCATAGCTGGAGTATTTCACTCAAAGCTCCTGTTCCATGAGGCCATCAACAGCACCAGTGGAGGTGGACGACGATGAAAGCAGTGTTGTGTTGTTGTTGTGAAACCACACTCCTTGTGTACACGCACTCCATGTGTGTCCCCCATTTATACTTTTTAAAATAAAATAAACCTAATGATTTCCCAAGAAATTACTCCTTGGGGATATCATTAGTCAAAGAAATGTCCAAATGAGTCTGCGACCCTGGGTCAAAGAAATGTCCAAGAGTCTGCGACCCTGGGTCATAGAAGCCAGGATGGGTTTGGACTCTCCATGCAGCACACAGAGAAGACTATTCATGTAAACCCAAGGTACTTCTCCAGTGCTCTGCTAAGGAGAGTCCAACATGGGATATACCCAAGTTTAATTATTCAGGGTGGGAGAAGGCTGAACCAGGGGAGAAGTAGGAATTGTTTTTCACTTTGTTGTGAGCCGCCCCGAGTCTGCGGAGAGGGGCGGCATACAAATCTAAATAAATAAATAAATAAATTCCTTCTGTTTGCTACTTAGCGATCCCAATACAACAATATACCAATACAATACAACACTTGCATGAAACATAACTTTCCCTCCTTGCTTTAGGAAGGGTTTATAGCTATATTAGTGAGCAAAGTTCCAACTAATTGTACTAGTTATTGCACAATATATTTCTTAACTGCAAATGATAAAAAAATGATTCTAACCTTAGTACAGAGATTATTTCCTTCTTTAGTTTTCAATCCAGTTTTATTTTTAAAAATTCTAACATGTTGTCACAGCAGATAAATGGTAGACATTGTTACAATTCAATCTGAGAAATTTGATCTAATTTTCTGGCATCTAGAAGCGGAAAAGGCTTTGGATATTTGTTGAACAGGGTTTTTTTTGGGGGGGGAGGATGTACTTCTGTTTTTATTAAGCAGTTAAGAATGCAATATTTAAATCTCTTGGCTAAGTTTATTATGAATGGTATATTTTTTCACTTATTGATATACTATGGAACTCATGGAGTCCTTTATCCTGTACTTTATATTTAATTTGTGCTGGAACAATCGGCCTCTGCAATTCCTCAGTGTGAAATTTCCATGGGAGCCAAAGTTATTGCTTCCAAGTCTTATTAGATAGGTTTCATATGAAAGGAGGTGTAACATTACAGATTTTCAATTACAACATTGGATTTATAATTTGACTCCAATTTTTGAATGGAATGAGAATAATTTAAGAAAGAATAAAGATTAATAGGGGCACAAATAGAATACTATTATTTGACCTCTGAAAATCGGTCAAATACTTGGTTCAAATTTTATTTTTTTAAATTCATTGTATTTATTAAGGAGATTTGTATGGCCACCCAACTCATTCGTATGAATCAGCATGTCATTTTAATCAGCAGCAAAATAATTTGAAAGACCATAGGAAGAATGTTAAACTTGATCTTGTTTCTTATGAAAAATTAACTCTTTGGGATAATCATAATATAATAATTTAATATGGAAGTTCTTTAAATAAGCAGAAAAATATTTAGATAGATGGATTTTTAAAGGTTTTTTTTTTAAAAAAATCATTGACTCACTCCAAAAAGATTTTGAATTGCCTGAAATAGCTTAGCTGTAATATATCCGTATTAAAATGTTTGCGGATTACTGAATTTGGGTTTGGTACATTGGCAGCTTTCTAAATTATAAGACGTATGGATATCAGAGGAATTTAAAACTACAGTGCATTTATTCAAGTTGTTGAACAGGATTATGAAGATAAACATTGATAATTAACAAGAAATTTGGAGCTATGTAAAAACTGGAATATCCTATTTTTTAAAAAAAAAAAAACCTGACATTTTAAGGAATAGTATTCTAAGGTCTTATAAATTTAGAGTAGGATTCTAATTGAAATTTAGAATAGAATTCTAGGGACTTAGAACATTAAACTGGAACTAATTCATTAAAAAAACTTTTTCATGTTTACTGGACATCCATGTGGTTGTTGTTGAAGAAACAACAACATTGGCTATCAGATTTTTTTTAATGCTGGAATTATTTAAAAGAACTAATACACATGATTTGGGTTTGGTCTTTATTTTGTTTTAAAGAAGATGTAAAGTTAAATTATACCAAAAGCATTTTGTAGAAGCAAATGGTACAATTCTGTACACTCCTGACTTATGAGTCTGATCTTGTGGAAGAAGTACAGGGAATCCTCATTTAATGACTACTGGTTCAATGTTATGATAGCACTGTATTAGTG
The DNA here is from genome assembly GCF_031021105.1 of Erythrolamprus reginae. NCBI lineage: Eukaryota > Metazoa > Chordata > Lepidosauria > Squamata > Dipsadidae > Erythrolamprus > Erythrolamprus reginae. The sequence continues at coordinate 359,198,501 of NC_091950.1, read as the reverse complement.
ATAATTCAGAATTCTGGCTGTTGAAGCATCTCTGCAATCATATGATCCCAATTTCCAAGGTTCCTTGCCAGTTTCCCATAAATACAGACAATAGGAAGTCAGCAAAAAGTCAGAATTCTAGCTCTAGAAGGTCTGACCTAAAGCTTAGGATAGGGCTATTGAATGGTAATCTCTTCAGATCTTTGTATTTCTGAACACTATGCATAAAGGACTTCTATAACTGAAAGCTTAAATCTGGCTTTCTAATTAAAATATTATTCCATGTAGATGATGGGGCTTGTTTTACAGAGAGATTGGGTAATAAATGCCACAGGTAAAACTCTGCCTCTGCAGGTTTGTCCACGAATATAATAAATAATGTGGAACCTCTTGTCCATAAGCTGAATTTGATTGGCTGACCCTTCCCATCTCATTTTGCAAAAGAAGAAGTGAGCAATTGCTTTAAGATATTGGTACCGTCTTCATGCAAAGAATCCCAGTTATTTAATTCCTTGGGGTCTTATTACTCCTCTTTTTACATACAGAAAAAGACTTCCTATGCTAGGCTGTTGAGGGACAGACTTTCCAGGGATTTTGGAGAAGTAAAGCTCCTCCTCCTTATGTCATGGAGAACTGAAAATGATATTTTAATGTAAACAACAATTTTAATCAAAATAAATAATCAACTTACTCCTTGCATGATTAGACACAACAACATTGTCATTCATTTAAAGAAGCAATAATTAATTATCCTTATAGAAAGGGGAACGTAATTCTAATATACTTACTGGGTTCAGATTTGCAAAGCAGAAAAAAATATTCTTATAAAAATGTTTGCCACTTAGGCACAGGTCATAAGGAGGCCTGAGAAATTATATGAATGTAAAAAAGGGGAAATACTTTCACTGGTTCAAATATGAGCTTGCTTGTGCAAACTAAACCTGCCAGTCTAAATAAGGACCAGAATCCAGCAAAGCTAGGGAAATGCAGAGCTTTGCTAGATTCTGGTCCTTATTTAGACTGGCAGGTTTAGTTTGCACAAGCAAGCTCATATTTGAACCAGTTGAATGAGAAGTTATTAGTCATCGAGCTCAATTCCATGTTTTTCCTTACATGACTAATATCTCCTCATTCAAACTGGATAGGCCAACTGATCCTTCCATAGTATATCTATCTGACAGGGGTGGTGGAGGAAGCTGCTTGCTCTGTCAGATAGATATACTATGGAAGGAGGAAGAAGTGGGCACTGTTATGCCTTTATTCTTTACTCTATACAGGAGAAGGAAATCTCTTCCAAAGGTTAAGGATCAGTTGGCCTATCCAGTTTGAATGAGGAGATATTAGTCATGTAAGGAAAAACATGGAATTGAGCTCGATGACTAATAACTTCTAATTCAACCGGGATTGGGCAACTGGTCCTTAACTTCTGGGAAATGTGATTTTGATTCCTTTATTAGTTTATATTATGGTTCTGTCTGTTCTTTATATCTTTCCTACTACTATTCTCTCTCTCTCTCTCTCTCTCTCTCTCTCTCTCTCTCTCTCTCTCTCTCTCTCTCTGTGCGTGGGTGTGTGTACAGGCAGGAATCATAATTTTCTTTTTTCCTTTCCCAACTTTCCTTCTAATGCTTACCCAAATGATTTTAGCTGCAATACAGATAACAGAAATACTCCCTAAATACTTGTTTCACTATACCAGTGATGGCGAACCTTTTTCTCCTCAGGTGCTGAAACCATGTGTGCGCGTACTATTGTGCCTACGCAAGTGCCCACACCCATAAGTCAATGCCTGGGGAGGCTGAAAATTGCCTTCCCTACTCCCCACTCCCCCGGAGGCCCTCTGGAGGCCGGAAACAGCCCTTTCCCCAATTTCTGGTGGGCTGGATAGGCCCAATTTTCACCCTCCTCAGGCTCCAAGGCTTCCCTGGAACCTGGGGAGAGCAAAAACACCCACCCCCATTCCCCCGGAGGCCCTCTGGAAACTGAAAATGCCCTCCTAGAGCCCCTATGCAAGCCAAAAATCAACTGGTTGGTGCACACATGCGTGCTGGAGCCGAGCTAGGGCAACAGCTCACGTGCCGGCAGATATAGCTCCGCATGTTACCTATGGCTCCCGTGCCAGAGGTTCGTCATCACTGCACTATACTGTACACTGATTCTTCCAAAGAAGTGGCCTAATATGACACAAATTTCAGATGCCACAGGATATTTTTTTCAACTCTCTTCTTCTGAAGTAAAAAGCACCTGGGCTAGGGGTAGGAGAATCGGTTCCTGAGTAAAAGCGGCAGCAAATAAGAGTCCCAGCCACATACAGCAGAAAGCTGCTATGGTAGGGATTGTGGGGCAGAGCTTTGGAGCTCCAATCAATAAATGGTATAAATATAAATTAAAATTATAATAGTAATTATAATAGCAATTTTAAATATAAATGATTTGATCTTTCACAGACTAATTAGCATAACAATATCCACCATTCAAACATTTCTTTGGTGGTGCTGATTTGGCATGGGACAATGCATCTACAGAATTATGTTCTACTTAAAGTTCCTCAATCCAAACTGCACCAAATTATTCCAGCAAAATTATAGGAAACATTTGTTTGATATTCTTCAGGCTTGCGTACTGTCATTTCTTACAATTTAATTAAGAAACACTGAATTTAAATTAACTGATTGCTTCGTCAACACATTAATTGTATTATTTGTGTATCGTAAGAATCAGTAAACAAATGTTAAGTCATGATTACAAACTGAAGTTCATTGCTCTAGATCAGGGCTGTCAAACTCGTGGCCCAGATGTGTCACACACTGGCCACGCCCACACCTGGTTTAGTGAAGGGGGAAAGTCCCGATATGTCACATGACGCCATGAGTTTGACACCCCTGCTCAGTTGTTACATTTTCTTTTAATAAAATATAATCTTTATTGAAGATAAATGGGGGAGGGGATACAGAAAGCAAAAGGACTATATAAATATCACAGAGTGGGCCTTCTCCGGGTCCCGTCAACAAAACAATGCCGTTTGGCGGGGCCCAGGGGAAAAGTCTTCTCTGTGGAGGCCCCGGCCCTCTGGAACCAACTCCCCCCGGAAATTAGAATTGCCCCCACCCTCCTTACCTTTCGTAAGCTCATTAAAACCCACCTCTGCCGTCAGGCATGGGGGAACTGAGATATTCTTTTCCCCTAGGCCTTTACAATTTATGCATGTTATGTTTGTTTGTAGGGATGTTTGGTTTTACAATAAGGGTTTTTTAGTTGTTTTAGAATTGGATTTATATGATGTTTTTTATTACTGTTGTTAGCCGCCCCAAGTCTACAGAGAGGGGCGGCATACAAATCAAATCAAATCAGTACAAATTTATATGAATTTAGACTCTGCAGTTATAAAATAAAATACACACTTACATAAGGGAAGAAAATAAAGAGGAAAAGCTAAAGCGAGAGAAAGAAAAAGAGAGAAAAAGGAGAGGAAGAGAAAAGAAGAAAAATGAAAAAGAAAAAAAGAAGAAGAAATAAGTTCATCTATGAGTTTATCAAATGTCGTAAATAGTGTCAACTTATCTGTTGACCCAATTACTCTACAGCAGTGTTTCCCAACTTTGGCTACTTGAAGATATTTGGACTTCAACTCCCAGAATTCCCCTGCCAGCATATCTTCAAGTTGCCAAGGTTGGGAAACACTGCTCTACAGCTTTTAAGATCTTTACTATCAATATAGATAAAAGTTTTTTTAGGTTTCTAAAGTTGGGTTGTTACATTTATTTATTTGTAATTTATTTATAAAATTTATATGGCGCCCAACTCCAGTTGGACTCTGGGCTCTGGACACAGGTGAAGCCGCATCTGTGTTTACGATCTTCAGCTGGTGGGATTGGTCATAAAATTCTTTCCCACCACTGTTGTAACTGCCAAAGGTTGCTAAATAAGGCCAGTGGCTAAATAAAAATTATCTATAAGCCATGCTATAAACACTGACCTCCATTTACACACAAAACAAATTAACCGCATTGGCTGAATTCTCTCCTCCTGCTTAGCATCTTTTTGGTTAGTAAGGATCTCAATTAACATGTCCCTTTCAGGAGCTGCTAAATGCAGGTAGCCCTCAACTTACAACAGTTCATTTAGTGACTGTTCAAAGTTACAATGATGGTGAAAAAAGTGACTTACGACTGTTTTTCACAGTTACGATCTTTCCAGCATCTCTGTGATCACGTGATCAAAATTCAGTTGCTTGGCAACTGGTTCATATTTATGACCATTGCTGTGGGAAAGCCAGATTCATTTAACAACTAGGTTTGTCGTGCCCCTGTCGGAGTCTGGAAGATGGGTTGGAAGCAGTGTTCCCTCTAATTTTTTGGGGGGTGGGGGGTGGTGGAAAAGTATAGTGTCTGAGCGGCAGTCCCTTCGGGACTGGGCAGCACAGAAATAATAAATAAATAAACAAACAAACAAACAAACAAACAAAAAACCCACCCTGTTTTGCCTCAGAGAATTTCAAAATAAAATACTGTACTGTGTGTGTATAACAGTGAGCTCATAATAGGGCAACTCTATCAATATCAAAATGCCACTTAAATAGTTGAGCTAGTTTCAAACTAGATTTTGATTTTCTTTCTCTCTTCCTTACTCCCATTCTTTTTCTTTCTCTTTTCCTTCCTCTCTTTTTTCTATCTGTTTCTCTCTCTTCCTCTCTTCCTCTCTCTCTCCTTCCCTCTCATTCTTTCCCTCTCGGCTTCTGGGCAGGTTTGGAAAACTCTGAGTTGATGATGATTTTTAAGTGAGCGATTGCTCACTGCTCAGCTTAGAGGGAACTATGGTTGGAAAAAGAGTTGACAGAGAGTGAGGGCAGCCCCATTGGCCTTGGAGGAAATTGGGGAAGGGCAGAGTCAGTTTAGGCCAAGCTGTTCGGAATCAGCAAGGCCTGCAGGCAGGGAAGAACAGAGCTCAGCTGAGGAGTGTGAACCACCCCCCTTCTGATGCAAGAGCTTGGAGAGCGCAGAGGCGGCAGGATCAGCTCCAGTAAAGGCCACTAATGAAGGGAGGGCTCTGCCCGGCTTCTCCAGACACACCCAAGGAATGAGACTTAAGGAGATGCTGTGGAGAAAGGCATTTGTTGGGAACGGATATTGAGTTCCTGGAGTGCTGTGTGCCAATGTTTGAACTTGCCAAGAATCCTTGTATTCCTGTGTGGCGTTCTGGCCTGGTTATCTGTATCTTTTGCCCCCTGAACTCCTTGCTTTTTTCTTGTATTGCTAGATAAATTTGGGGTTTATTGTGACCAGAGGATGTTTGAGGTTAGTTTGGGGGAGGTTTGGAGCACTAAAAAGGCTGGTTTGAAATGCCAGTTGTTTGCGTCGTATCTGTGTTGTGTCCTGGGTCATCACAGGTTACTAACTTATCAACTGCCATATTTATAGGTCTGGAAGGAGTTGGGCTGCTTATAAATCAAATAAAATTATTTTCTACCTCAAAAGGACCGAGAAATTTCATTAGTCATGATCACAGAAGGTTCCAGAAAGAGGTCTGGGAGGCTGCATTCAGTCCTGAGCCCACAAAGTCAGGACGCACCTGACATGCCTAGGACAATGTAAAAAACGAGTTTGTTTTTCTTTGTGCCATCTGGCACAAAGAACTGTTTGTGATGGCCAGCGTGAGATTTATACGTATTATTCTTGCAATATGAGATTTATATTTCTTGTTCCCGTCAGAAGAGAGAATTTACATTCAATAGGCAACGCCATGATTTATGGAGGCTCAGTTGGCCTTTCTCCATATGTGTCATAGTGTTGCAGAGTGACAAATCAAATGAATTTAAAAACAAGTAGTACACAAAGTACTGCAATGCTGACATAGAGTCTGCCACCAAAAGTTAACTTATTATATAACTTTGGTTTCACCCTCTCATCAGCACCAGCAATCATTAACAATGCAATTGGAATATCATCCAAATTAAGCAACCATGTGATTGCTTAATTTGGATGATATCGGGACATCTGGTTGCAAACAAATGGGGGGGGGGGGAGCTGCACACTGATACCGACAAAACATATGCATCCTGAGGCTCAGCCCAAAGTGGCTGGAAAATATAGTCCCTGGGCATCCCCGAAGACACTTGTCAGGCAAAATACGGGACAACATCCCCCCTCCCCTCATCACCAAAGCAGGGTCTGTTGAATCCTTGTAAAACTGGGTAAAGGCAGAGAGAGGGGAGCAGACAGAACTGAATCTGTCTCTGTTTCTCTCTTGCGCTGCCCGACTGCAGCAAGAAATGGCAGGCGGATACTTCTGGCTTTGTTGGTGCTGGACCTGCTACCTACTCTCTGCCCTGAGAGAGAGTTAGTTAGTTAGTTAGTTAGTTAGTTAGTTAGTTAGTTAGTTTATTTAATTTGTATGCCGCCCCTCTCCGCAGACTTGGGGCGGCTCACAGCAACAGAAAACAATATACAGTGGAACCCCGACATAAGAGCTGCTCTACTTAAGAGCAACTCGAGATAAGAGCTGGGAGGGGAGAGATATTTTTGTTCTACTTACAAGCCCAAATTCGAGATACAAGCGCCAAGGAGCTGTCTCCTGAAGCCAAACGCTAACTTCCGCGTTCGGCTTCAGGAGACAGCTGCGAAGCGGCGTGCATGTTTTAAAAGGTTGCAGCCGGCCTGGGGGGCTCAGGGGGGTGCTTGCAGCTTTCTTTCTTGCTCTTTTTCTTTCTCTCTTTTACCTTCCCTTCCTCTATTTCTTCTTTTCTTTCTCCTTCCCACCTTCTTCCCTCCCTCCCTCCCTTCACTCATTCCTCTCTTACTCTCCCCTTTCATAAGTTTCCTTGCTTCCTTCCTCTGTTCCTGTCCCTTCCCCCTTTCTTTCTTTCTTTCTTTCTTTCTTGCTCTTTTTCTTTCTCTCTTTTACCTTCCCTTCCTCTATTTCTTCTTTTCTTTCTCCTTCCCACCTTCTTCCCTCCCTCCCTCCCTTCACTCATTCCTCTCTTACTCTCCCCTTTCATAAGTTTCCTTGCTTCCTTCCTCTGTTCCTGTCCCTTCCCTCTTTCCTTCCTTCCTTCCCACCCTCCGTCCATTCATTCACCCATTCCTCTCTTGATCGCTTAAAGCCGGTCCCTGGTGCAAAAAGGGTTGGGGACCTCTGTCCTACAGGATTGGGTGGCAGAGAAGTTGAACATATGTAAATTTAAAAGTTTAAGAAAGTTTACAAGTTAAGTGAAAGAAACTTCATTATTCATTTATATGTACATGTACATTTCTTCATTAAAAACATGTCTTTCTGCATAATTTAGACTAACTTTGTGAGTTTTTTGAGGGCTGGAACCAATTAAAATTATTTACATTAATTCCTATGGGGAAAAGTCGTTCGAGATAAGAGCTGCTCGATTTAAGAGCCCAGGTCCGGAACGAATTAAACTCGTATCTCGAGGTACCACTGTATAACACAAATTCAATAATTAGAAAGCTAAAAACCCATAATTTAAAAAAACATGCACACAACATACCATACATAAACAGTATAGGCCTGGGGAAGTTATCTCAGTTCCCCCATGCCTGACGGCAGAGGTGGGTTTTAAGGAGTTTACGAAAGGCAAGGAGGGTGGGGGCAGTTCTAATCTCAGGGGGGAGCTGGTTCCAGAGGGTCGGGGCCGCCACAGAGAAGGCTCTTCCCCTGGGACCCGCCAAACAACATTGTTTAGTCGACGGGACCCGGAGTAGGCCAACTCTGTGGGACCTGATCGGGCGCTGGTATTCGTGCAGCAGAAGGCGGTCCTGGAGAGTTGCCAGGGGTGAGTGGGGCAGGGAATGGGCTCCAGGAGGAGAAAGAGAGCTTGTCTCCCCCATTGTGAATCACGCTTTCACTGTACTGCACAAGGTGCTGAAAGAGCAATGGGCAGGCCATGGAGGGGTTATTGGGTCTTCCCTCCCCCATACGCCAAAAGGAAATCCAGCCAGGCTTCTCTCCTAGAAGCGCCCTACTTTTCCCCCTAATCAAATCCAATTCAGGAGCAGTGTGCACTGGAAATGCGTGATAGAACAATGTTGGAGTATGCTTTCTGACCCTCCGGCACTCAGCCCGCAACTCTTTGTGCTCCTCCAGGCCTGGCTTGCTGAGGAAAGGGGGGAACAGCCCTGACTCCTCCTTGCCGCGCAAAGGCAAATACAGAGGCACTTTACTCCCGCATTAAGGCTCTGCCCGTTACCACCACTATGACAGGACGATAGCTCTTTCATCCCTCTGCTGCGACAGGGCCACAGAAAAGGGGTGAAAGTTCCACACGTGGCTCTAGAGCAGTGTTTCCCAACCTTGGCCACTTGAAGATATCTGGACTTCAACTCCCAGAATTCCCCAGCCAGCGAATGCTGCCTGGGGAATTCTGGGAGTTGAAGTCCAGATATCTTCAAGTGGCCAAGGTTGGGAAACACTGCTCTAGAGCCACGAGTTTCCGACACCCAAATTAGACTCATGGTTAGGAACAATACAATTTTCTTTTAAAAACTAAAAAACTTACTTTAGTAATAGTCTTTAAAATTGCAAGGCGATCCAAAGGTGGTGGCAAACCAACATAAAGTGTTTTATCCAGCCTTCCTGGACGCAAAATAGCTGGGTCTATAATATCTAGTGGGAAAATAGGAAGATAATATTAGATGGGTGGAAAACTTAAAAAAAAACAACCACAGCACAACCATTATAAGAATTATGGACCAAATATATATATTGTTTTCATAATTTACAACTAAAAGATAATTGGTACAAAATGTCTTACAGATGGTTCACAATTACACAAATAATGTCCAAGATTTTAAAAAAATCATACAGCAACAAATGTTGAAAATACAAAAAAAATAGATGGAACATTTACCACATGGGATGGAGGTGTGAGAAAAACTTAAAAGTAGTGGAAATATATACATGTTACAATGGAGAAACATTTTTGAAAATTAAATTCAGAAGAAAATTATAATTTGTTCCTTTACTAAGCATCAGAATATATCAACGAGAAATATAACAATATTTTGAGATATATGCTCATAGCTGTTAGGATACATTTTGCCCAACATTGGCGAAAGATATAAAATTGCAATAATTCCTGATTAGGAACTTCATCAAATTCAAGCAAGAATGGTTCCCACATATACAATATATTACATAACATGACAAATAAAAACACTGGTGTTATGGGGTGGCTACATTCTCAAAAAAAAATTAAAAAGTGAAAAACTCATTTTTTTTAAAAAAAATAGTGCTACTTTTTTGCTGCTGTTATTTTATTTTGTCTAGTTTTTTTAAAAGAATGTAATATGTAAATAATATATAAAATAAGAGCAACTGAGACTTTTAGTATCAAGCATTCATTTCATCTCATTCATTCATTCAATTTCTGTAGCCACCCCTCCCTCCATTTCAATCAATGTCTCTGAGGGGCTTATAATTCCAAAAAGTATAAAAACAATTAAAACAATAAAAAGCATTGTAAAACAATAAGAATATCCAAAATAAATATACATTACAACCATGAAACTTAAAATGAAGAAATGGAGCACTTCACACATACTACAAATATGTTGATGTAATTCGTAATTGATTACTAATGCCATATTTAGTTCTGGATGTAAAAATCAAACAAACTTGTGCTTATCAACACTGACATTTCCAAAATCATAGTTAACATTGCTTTATATATATTTTAATGTTGGTTCTTTGGTGCCCTTTGAGTTTGCTTTTTGCAAACATTTCATTACCAAATCAAGCAACATGATCAGTGCTTCTTTTTGATTTTTAAAAGTTTATGTTATTCAAACACTGTTAATTATCTCTAGTCAATATTTTATAAACAACACTGTGCTTTTACTTACCTACTTACTTACTTACTTACTTATTTATTTATTTATTTATTGGATTTGTATGCCGCCCCTCTCCGAGGACTTGGGGTGGCTCACAATATATCAGAACAACATAATACATCTAAAAATCCAATTAATATGGCTAAAAAGACTTAAAAACTCTAATAGAATTTTTTAAAAAAACATTCATCACCATTCACTCAACCAAACATGCTACACATTCGTTGATCAGGGGGCTAAGATCTAATGGCCCCAAGCCTGGTGGCATAAATGGTCTTTAAACTTTTACGGAAGGCAAGGAAGCTGGGGTTAGTGCGAATTTTTGGGGGGAGGTGATTCCAGAGGGCCGGCCCCCCCACAGAGAAGGCTCTTCCCCTAGGCCCTGCCAAACAACATTGTCTGGTTGATGGGACCCCCGAGAAGGCCAACTCTGTGGGACCTGACTGGGCACTGGGATTCATGCGGCAGAAGGCGGTCTTAGATGTAATCTGGCCCAATGCCATGCATAATATACCCATGTCTTAAAATAATATAATAAAACAAATAAAAAAAGTATCCATCCTTTAAATACAAAATAGAGAGCATAGGAGGAACATTACTCAGTAGTCCCAAATAAAATATTGCTGAGGACAAAACCAACATTTCTAGAAATAAATATTCAAGCTCAGTAATAGGGATGGAACAGCTTTAAGAAGCCATGTGCCTCTTGCTTCATAATTAGTGCACACGTGCTAGTTTAAGTTCATGAAAGGATGGACTATGACAAGTCTTTGTTAGTAGGGACATGCTGTTTCATGCACAAAGCCAAAGCAGTACTTTGGAACAAGGATGAGAACACAGAGAACAACAACTCTCCCTTTTTCTGGATAGCTTTGAAATCCCAGAAAAATATTCCTATGACTTAGGGTGTGTGCTGACAATGCAAGCTGAGCTCCTTGTTACATCCTATCGGCACCGTTCCAATTTAATTGTAGGAAATCACAACTTAGTATTTGAAGCTATTGCCCATGAAAACTGCTTAGAAACAGTTTCTTGCCCTCATGCTCCTGTATCCAGTGCCTATGAACTCTGTGACTATCTGTAAACACAATCCACTGAAGAAGGGTCCGCTAAAACCCAATTGCACCAGACACAATAACTTACCCACTAAAGTATGTTACAAAAAGCACGGATAACTTTAAACTGATTATTGTGCAGCAATGTCAAATGATCACAGCGGTTTTAAAATTAAAACTAGTCTCACCATTTTAATTTTGTTTGCATTATACTGGAGAGCTTTTTGCAAAACATTTTTGAGAAATTCCAGGGTTCAATTTGTTGTTCATCTGTAACTCTTTGTATTTAGATGACATGGAAGATTTAGGCCCACTGTCCACTAAGGTTTCTATCTGGTCCACAATTCTCTTCCCAACCTCCATTAATGACTGACAAAAGGACTAACTCTCTTCCTCAATCAGAAGCTGATCCAGCAACAAGAGCTAAGATGTTCTACAATCCTTTAAATCAGCACTGATTGATGCTACAGAAAAGTAATACTTAAACCTAAATGAGGATGGATTGATTCCTATGGAAAACATTGTTTCGTCTTACAAACTTTTCACCTTAAGAACCTTGTCCCAGAACCAATTAAGTTTGTAAGACAAGGTATCACAAGGTCACCCAGCTGGCTTCCATGTCTAAGAGAGAACTAGAAATCACAGTCTCCCATTTCTAGTCCAGTGCCTTAACCAGTACATCAAACTGGCTCTCATCTCCAGTTTCACTCAACCACTCCACTCCACCCAAAAATGAGCCAGCTTGTGTGTTCACCAAGTTCAACAAACTTTTTACTGTGTTCACTTACAAATCTAGCAGCTTCATAATTCACTCTATCCAAAGACCAGTTATTTTCATATATTAGATTTATATCCCATCTTTCACTCAGGAGCACTGGATAAATCATTTCATCGTTTTCCTTGCTCCAACTATGAGGGTCACCCAGAAAGTAATGCACCACATTTTTTTCTCAACCTACAGTAATGCCAAACTTTAGATATACATTATTTGAATTGTCAGGAGTGCATGTATACATTTTGCATTACTTCAGACAAATAGCGTAGCTGCAGCAGTGTTTCGAAATGGCGTCTGTAAGTGATGTACATTACAAGCAGCGTGTCATCATTGAATTTCTCACTGCGGAAAAAGAAATTTTGGGAACATTCACAAACGTTTGTGTACAGTATATGGAGAATCTGCAGTCAACAGAAGTACGGTTAGTCGCTGGGCACAGAGGGTGAGGCCATCAGAAGGCAGTTTGGCTTTGGGATCAGAACAAGGAGTGGTACCGACAGGGCATACACGCCCTTGTGTCTTGCTGGAGGAAGGCCATAGAACAGGACAGAGATTATGTGGAAAAATAGGGAGTGTAGAAGAAACATCATTCTTTTTTATGTGTAAGTTTCATTATGTTCAATAAATAATTGTTGAAGAAAAAAATGTGCATTAGTTTCTGGGCGACCCTATTTTGTGAGATAGATATGGCTGACACATAACTTTGACCAAAAGGATCCAATAAGTATATATTGCTGTGAGTGGCCTTGAAGCAAGATCTCTCTGGTCCTATCATGTTAAATTCTTTATCTATCACCATGTGTGGAAATATCATTAGCTCATGAACACAAGTCAATTAGCTGTCAATTCACAGGCACGTTGCACACACATAGAATATAAAACTACTTGAGATCATATCTGATTGTTTGATGATGTATACCTGGTCTGTTTGTAGCTGCCATAATGAACACTTGGCGACGTGATTCCAGGCCATCCATCTCAGTAAGCAATTGATTTACTACACGGACACTGGCACCTGACTATAAGAATAAGAACGTGGAGTAAGATAAAAATGACAACTGTGGATTTCAAAGAAAATCCCTAGAACAGTGATGGTGAACCTATGGTACGGGTGCCACAGGTGGCATGCGGAGCCATATCTGCTGGCATGCAAACTGTTGCCCTAGCTCAGCTCTAATGTGCATGCGTGTGCTGGCGAGTTGATTTTGGGCTTGGGAGGGTGTTTTTGGCTTCCAGAGAGCTTCCGGGTAGGGGTAGGGGAGGGCATTATTACCCTCCCCCGGCTTCAGGGAAGCCTTGGAGCCTTTGGAGCCTAGAGAGGGTGAAACACAAGCCTACTAGACCCACCAGAAGTTGGGAAATAGGCCATTTCTGGTCTCCAGAGGGCTTCCCGGGGATGGGGGAAGCTGTTTTCGCCCTCCCCAGGCATTAAATTATGGGTGTGGGCACTCGCACATGCATGATAGCATCCGCACACCCTCTTTTGGCACCCAAATTAAAAAAAGTTCATCATCACTGCCCTAGAACATTCATCATTCCCATATCGTAGAATCATAGAGTTGGAAGGGACCTCCAGGGTCATTGGGCCCAACCCCCTGGTCAATGCAGGATTCATTGCAGGATTCATATCCTTGGTTTTCTTCCCTGTTGACCTTTGATCACTCAAAAAAACAAAAACAAAACCCCCAAATGCAAGCATTTCTAATTTATTATACCATGATGTTGTAAGCCGCCCTGAGTCTAAGGAGAAGGGCGGCATAAAAATCGAATGAATGAATGAATAAATCAATATTCAAAAAAAAAAAAAAGGTTGTATAGCAGAATTACCATTAATGGATTTGGATATGCAGGGTTACCTTCCAATTCCAAGCGGAAAAGCAATTTATGAAATTTATTACAGCTACACATCTCACAAACAAGTGAATTTCTAATTCTTTGGATTTGTTGACATGGTAATTATAAGGTGTGTCTGCAAAGATGGGTTGAAATTCTATTGTAGCATACATTTAGTAATCCCTTTCTTCCCATCTAGATGTGGCATTTGTACAATGCCAATTTTAATTTACATCACAAGGCTGCTCTAAAAACATGCAGGATAACAAATTTATATGTACACTGCAACCTGTAGTTAAATATCTCTGGGGGAATGTTTTTAGAGACTCACTTCACGGTCTGATCTCCGAGGGCATAAAGCATCCACTTCGTCGAAGAATATGACACAAGGTGCTGAATTCCTTGCACGTTGGAAAACCTGACGAACAGCTCGTTCACTTTCCCCCACATACTGCAAGGAGGAAGGTAAAGGACATTTCTATGAAATTCTGTGCAGTCTTATTTTTGCAATCTTATTTAATAAGAAATTGGATTGTTTAGAACAGTGTTTCCCAACCTTGGCAACTTGAAGATATTTGGACTTCAACTCCCAGAATGCTGGCTAGGGAATTCTGGGAGTTGAAGTCCAGATATCTTCAAGTTGCCAAGGTTGGGAAAAACTGGTTTAGAAGAAACAATTTTTTCTTGTTTAGAAGAATTCATTTAAGAATTTATCATCAGGTCACTGATTAATTCATGCTTAGGATTCTGCCATGACCAGATACAAAACAAGTTTTGAAATTGTACACAGTTTTCTAGCCACAATTATCATCTGGTCAATGAGTGTAAATTTATGGAACCGAGACAAGATGGAATGACCAAATTCAATTCATCAGTTCCTTCTTTAACAAATATATTAAGCAAGCTATATTTAATTAATTTCCTTTCATTTTCTTTTATTGCGTGTCTTTAACTTCTTTGGCTTGTTAGGTCTACTTCTTTCCTGTACTTTCTGTAATTCTGCTTTCAAGCAGTCCTCACTTAGTGACAAGATACTTGGGAGCCATTTGAATTATGACAAACCCTCCAAGAGCTACCAACAACCTGACTTCAAAGTTCCAACAACTGTAACACACAAGACACACGTGGTGATGTGATCGCATTTTGGGCGCTTAACAACTGGCTTTATGACAATGGCAATGTCCTGAAGTCATATGACTGTGATTTTCAGAATTTTTTTTGCCAATTTCCAATATTTACTTTCAGTTTCTGACAAAAAAGCATCCAAGGGGACAAATTGGTTCACCATTTTTGCTTAATGACTGCTGCAACAAACATTGTAAAATTGAGCATGGTTATATGGTGACCTATTAAACTTATTTAACATCTGCCAAGACTTATGAAGCTGTATTTGTTCAGAGACCATTTAAATCTATGTTGGTGCTGAATGAAGAGACTGAGCACTGTTTCTTGAAGTTATGACCATTGCGATCATGTGAACAAAGGTTGAGTGGTTGGTAACCAGGTTGTATTGATGACAAGCAGCAATGTCCTGCAATCACGATTCCTATTGATGGGCTTCCCTGCCTGTTTTCTACAAGCAAAATCTATAGGGAAGTTGGCAGGCAAGGTCACAAGGTGTTTGGATAAGTTTCCCCGCAACTTGCCCTCTCTTTGCTTGCATGCACCAAGCCCTTCTTCCCTTCCTTCTCTCACATGCACCCAAATTCTTTCCTCGGCCTTTCTGTGCTCACATACACACATGCACGCACCCTACACGGTCTATGTTTCCATATGGCAATCTGCACTCTTTTCTGGGATCCTTCCACTTTCTGCATAATAACCTCCACATCTGGAGTTACGACAACTGCTTGGATTGCCCTCATTAAGCGGTGCAGTCGTGTGACCTCTTAGTGATGGCAATTCTAGTCACAATGATTGTTGTAATTTGAGGACTATCTGTACTGTAAAAGGAAAGGCGTGGTCAATGTATACATATGCAAGAATCATTTTCACTGTATGTATATAGCTAAATTATGAAGTTCAGTCAAACAATTATTTGTATCAGCAAAAACTTAAGAGAGTGGTCACCAAGCAAACTAGAAAAAACTCACCATATTCAAGAGTTCAGGGCCTTTCACTGAAATGAAGTTCAGTCCAGATTCATTTGCTACAGCCTAGTAAAAAATAATTTAGTTATTGTATATTATGGGTGGCTGCATGGCCATCCAGATGTTTAAACCAGATGTGACGTTTATCCACTTATTGTTCTGCATTTGTTGCAATTGTTGCTACTTTCACAAGTTGCTACTTTTTGTTGTTTGTAATTACTGTGTGCAATCTTCTTGCAGAAGGAAGCTAGGTGGACTCCTATTTCTTCATATCATCATCATCATCATCATCATTATCCTAACATATGCCTTTTATCTATGAAAATCCATACAATGTTAAAATTTTATACTACTGTATTACCATAATGTAATACTGGCTTCCTCAAGCAGTTCATTTAAAAAATTTATAGTACAGAAATACAAATACAGGAAATTAGAAGCAAAATAACTGAATTTCACAGTGAATGGGACTGATTTGTATAAAGACAGAAAAGACTAAATTGCATTAGGCAAATGCAATTTTTTGATGCAGAAAAAACTTTTGATAATTCTGTAAGCAGTTATATTATTTGTTTGTTTGTTTGTTTCATTAATTGGATTTATACGATGCCCCTCTCCGAGGACTCTCTCCTAAATTCAATTAATTTAGACTAATTAATCAAAAAATCCCAGTAACATTAAAAGTCAATCATTCTCATTCAAACAAAACATACATTACATTTGTCGGCCAGAGGCTAGAGTCTAATGGCCCCAAGCCTGGTGGCATAGATGAGTCTTCATCTATGTCTTCATAGATGAGCCACCTTAGTTAAATATAGCTTCGATGTGGCTTACAACAAAAAATAGTCCACTTTTTAAATCTCAGTTTTTTAATCCTATAAAACACTACAGAAGAATATCCTTTTGGTCCTTGGATGCATCTTTAGAATGTTCAGCCTGTACTGTTTGATAGAATCATAATATCTGAAGTTTTTCCTCACAATTCATTAGAATATAATTATATGCTGATGACATCTTATTGTCTATTTCTGAATTTCACAAGTACTTTGATTCTGAGCTTGATGCATTTGTTTAATGAATTTGGGTGGTGTGGAATACTTCGTTTCTCAGTCTGTTAGAAATGAGACTGACAAACAAAGAATGATATATTAATGCATTCATTTATTCCTTATTTATTAATTGGACTTTTATGCCACCCCTCTCCAAGGACTCTATTATTAAATAAATATTATATAATTATTAAATAAATGTTAAATATCATTATTAAATAAATAATAATTATTAAATAAATAAATATTATTAAATAATTATAATTATTAAATAATTATAATTATTAAATAATAATGTTCATATATGTCCTGAATTTAATTATTTAGATATTTTTATTCCACAGGCTACTTTTCTAATAATTAAATTTAATTTGAATAAAGACATAGCTAGAGAGATTTCTTTAGATGCTGATAGATGCTTTGTTCTTTGAGATAAAATAATCATAGACAGGATGTATGCAAATTGAAGGATTGGTTAATCAGATTAACACCAGGGAGAAGTTTCACAACAGTAGGTCCAAGATCCTAAGCGTCAGCAACCAGATGCAATCAGATTGGTGGGAAAAGTGACCTTTGAATGTTGGTATTCTCTGAGCAAAGAAGCAGCCAAAATTACCTTCGCAAGCAGTGTTTTGCCGCATCCAGGAGGACCAGCAAGCAGCACCCCAGCTGGAGCTAGAAGTCCAAGGGCTCTGAATTGTTCAGGACTCCTCACAGGTGCCTGTTTAAAAAAAGCACCTTATGTATGTTAATTTCCTTCAGCTATTATCATACAGACAGCCCTCAAATAACAGTAGCAATTGGGACCAGGATTGCTGCTGTTAAGTGATGCAGTTGAAAATGGCAATGTCACACAATCACAACAGTTCAGTGATGACAATCCCAGCCGTCCTGGTTGATGTCGTAGTGGCAGGACGTAGAAACATAGAAGTCTGA
The DNA here is from genome assembly GCF_031021105.1 of Erythrolamprus reginae. Classification (NCBI taxonomy): domain Eukaryota; kingdom Metazoa; phylum Chordata; class Lepidosauria; order Squamata; family Dipsadidae; genus Erythrolamprus; species Erythrolamprus reginae. Next base: position 359,180,948 of record NC_091950.1, on the reverse strand, counting down.
CGGCAGAAAAAGACCTCATGGTCCATCTAGTCTGCCCTTATACTATTTTCTGTATTTTATCTTAGGATGGATATATGTTTATCCCAGGCATGTTTAAATTCAGTTACTGTGGATTTATCTACGACGTCTGCTGGAAGTTTGTTCCAAGCATCTACTACTCTTTCAGTAAAATAATATTTTCTCACGTTGCTTTTGATCTTTCCCCCAACTAACTTCAGATTGTGTCCCCTTGTTTTTGTGTTCACTTTCCTATTAAAAACACTTGCTTCCTGGACCTTATTTAACCCTTTAACATATTTAAATGTTTCGATCATGTCCCCCCTTTTCCTTCTGTCCTCCAGACTATACAGATTGAGTTCATTAAGTCTTTCCTGATATGTTTTATGCTTAAGACCTTCCACCATTTTTGTAGCCCGTCTTTGGACCCGTTCAATTTTGTCAATATCTTTTTTGCAGGTGAGGTCTCCAGAACTGAACACAGTATTCCAAATTGGTCTCACCAGCACTCTATATAGCGGGATCATAATCTCCCTCTTCCTGCTTGTTATACCTCTAGCTATGCAGCCAAGCATCCTACTTGCTTTCCCTATCGCCTGACTGCACTGTTCACCCATTTTGAGACTGTCAGAAATCACTACCCCTAAATCCTTTTCTTCTGAAGTTTTTGCTAACACAGAACTGCCAATACAATATTCAGATTGAGGATTCCTTTTCCCCAAGTGCATTATTTTACATTTGGAAACATTAAACTGCAGTTTCCATTGCTTTGACCATTTATCTAGTAAAGCTAAATCATTTACCATATTACAGACCCCTCCAGGAATATCAAGCCTATTGCACACTTTAGAGTCATCAGCAGATAGGCAAACCTTCCCTACCAAACCTTCCCCTATGTCACTCACAAACATATTAAAAAGAATAGGACTCAGAACAGACATAAAGGTTGTTAATGGGAAAGAGACAGAAAGGTCAGGCAAAAAGCATGGGGGAGCATAAGAATGTGGAGGGGGCTGCATACTGAGGAGGCACCGGGAGGGCCACCACAGATCTGAGGAGCCCTTGCCAGGACAAGTAACAGCCAAACTACAGCAAGAGGGATGCTGTGGGCAGGAAAAAAACCGATCAAGAGTGACATTTGAAATAACTTGCAACCTTCCCTGCAAGCTTCCCCTTTGGCTTTTCTTGTTGGAAGCTGACAGTGAAGATTGCAAACAGTGCTGTGATGGCCAGAAGTTTAAAAATCCATGTCCATTTCTCCAGCACCATTATAACACTCACTGAACAAATGGACGTTAGACAAGGACTACTTATAATTCGAAGGAAGTCAATTTTCCAAACCATTATAATATTTCCTAAATTGTAAAAAATTGCAGTCCTGCTTAAATTACCAAATTGAGTTCAGAAGATAACTTGGTTGCAACATTTCCTATAATTAAGATATAATGGAATTGCTAGATATAGAAGAATCACAATTTTACAAAGCCTGGGACAAATGGTTCACTTGGCTGGACCAGAAATAGACTCCCAAAACTTGACTGAACTACAACCTCCATTCTACAACTCCATCCAAAATAAAGATCTAACAGTAGAATAGAAACTTCTATTTACAATGTTGAAACCATACACAAGTGACTCATTAAATAACAACAATGGGATAAAATTTCAGTTTGAGAAATTGAACTTCTTCCGCTATAAACCAATGACCACAAAAATACCAGTAATTAACAGAAATGCAACAAGTCTATAAAGGCTGTGAGACACCGTAGTCAACAAAAAGGTCGACTTGTCTCTGTTGTATATATGTACAATTTCATTACATAGAAACATAGAAGTCTGACGGCAGAAAAAGACCTCCTGGTCCATCTAGGCTGCCCTTATACTATTTTCTGTATTTTATCTTAGGATGGATATATGTTTATCCCAGGCATGTTTAAATTCAGTTACTGTGGATTTATCTACCACGTCTGCTGGAAGTTTGTTCCAAGCATCTACTACTCTTTCAGTAAAATAATATTTTCTCACGTTGCTTTTGATCTTTCCCCCAACTAACTTCAGATTGTGTCCCCTTGTTCTTGTGTTCACTTTCCTATTAAAAACACTTGCTTCCTGGACCTTATTTAACCCTTTAACATATTTAAATGTTTCAATCATGTCCCCCCTTTTCCTTCTGTCCTCCAGACTATACAGATTGAGTTCATTAAGTCTTTCCTGATATGTTTTATGCTTAAGACCTTCCACCATTCTTGTAGCCCGTCTTTGGACCCGTTCAATTTTGTCAATATCTTTTTGTAGGTGAGGTCTCCAGAACTGAACACAGTATTCCAAATGTGGTCTCACCAACACTCTATATAACGAGATCATAATCTCCCTCTTCCTGCTTGTTATACCTCTAGCTATGCAGCTAAGCATACTACTTGCTTTCCCTACCGCCTGACTGCACTGTTCACCCGTTTTGAGACTGTTCTTCTGAAGTTTTTGCTAACACAATATTCTGATTGAGGATTCCTTTTCCCCAAGTGCATTATTTTACATTTGGAAACATTAAACTGCAGTTTCCATTGCTTTGACCATTTATCTAGTAAAGCTAAATCATTTACCATATTACAGACCCCTCCAGGAATATCAAGCCTTTAGAGTCATTGGCAAATAGGCAAACCTTCCCTACCAAACCTTCCCCTATGTCACTCACAAACATATTAAAAAGAATAGGACCCAGAACAGACATACAAGTTGTTAAGGGAAAAGAGACAGAAAAGTCAGGCAAAAAGCATGGGGGAGCATAAGAAGGTTGGAGGGGGCTGCATACGGGTCTGAGGAGGCATTGGGAAGGCCAACAGAACCCCAGCAAAGATCTGAGGAGTCCTTGCCAGGACAAGTAACAGCCAAACTACAGCGAGAGGGATGCTGTGGGCAGGAAAAAAACCGATCAAGAGTGACATTTGAAATAACTTGCAACCTTCCCTGCAAGCTTCCCCTTTGGCTTTTCTTGTTGGAAGCTGACAGTGAAGATTGCAAACAGTGCTGTGATGGCCAGAAGTTTAAAAATCCATGTCCATTTCTCCAGCACCATTATAACACTCACTGAACAAATGGACGTTAGACAAGGACTACTTATAATTCGAATGAAGTCAATTTTCCAAACCATTATAATATTTCCTAAATTGTAAAAAATTGCAGTCCTGCTTAAATTACCAAATTGAGTTCAGAAGATAACTTGGTTGCAACATTTCCTATAATTAAGATATAATGGAATTGCAAGATAAAGAAGAATCACAATTTTACAAAGCCTGGGACAAATGGTTCACTTGGCTGGACCAGAAAAAGACTCCCAAAACTTGACTGAACTACAACCTCCATTCTACAACTCCATCCAAAATAAAGATCTAACAGTAGGATAGAAACTTCTATTTACAATGTTGAAACCATACACAAGTGCCTCATTAGATAACAACAATGGGATAAAATTTCAGTTTGAGAAATTGAACTTCTTCCGCTATAAACCAATGACCACAAAAATACCAGTAATTAACGGAAATGCAACAAGTCTATAAAGGCTGTGAGACACCATAGTCAACAAAAAGGTCGACTTGTCTCTGTTGTATATATGTACAATTTCATTACATAGAAACATAGAAGTCTGACGGCAGAAAAAGACCTCCTGGTCCATCTAGTCTGCCCTTATACTATTTTCTGTATTTTATCTTAGGATGGATATATGTTTATCCCAGGCATGTTTAAATTCAGTTACTGTGGATTTATCTACCACGTCTGCTGGAAGTTTGTTCCAAGGATCTACTACTCTTTCAGTAAAATAATATTTTCTCACGTTGCTTTTGATCTTTCCCCCAATTAACTTCAGATTGTGTCCCCTTGTTCTTGTGTTCACTTTCCTATTAAAAACACTTGCTTCCTGGACCTTATTTAACCCTTTAACATATTTAAATGTTTCGATCATGTCCCCCCTTTTCCTTCTGTCCTCCAGACTATACAGATTGAGTTCATTAAGTCTTTCCTGATACGTTTTATGCTTAAGACCTTCCACCATTCTTGTAGCCCGTCTTTGGACCCATTCAATTTTGTCAATATCTTTTTGTAGGTGAGGTCTCCAGAACTGAACACAGTATTCCAAATGTGGTCTCACCAACACTCTATAAAGCGAGATCATAATTTCCCTCTTCCTGCTTGTTATACCTCTAGCTATGCAGCTAAGCATACTACTTGCTTTCCCTACCGCCTGACTGCACTGTTCACCCATTTTGAGACTGTTCTTCTGAAGTTTTTGCTAACACAATATTCTGATTGAGGATTCCTTTTCCCCAAGTGCATTGTTTTACATTTGGAAACATTAAACTGCAGTTTCCATTGGTTTGACCATTTATCTAGTAAAGCTAAATCATTTACCATATTACAGACCCCTCCAGGAATATCAAGCCTTTAGAGTCATTGGCAAATAGGCAAACCTTCCCTACCAAACCTTCCCCTATGTCACTCACAAACATATTAAAAAGAATAGGACCCAGAACAGACATACAGGTTGTTAATGGGAAAGAGACAGAAAAGTCAGGCAAAAAGCATGGGGGAGCATAAGAAGGTTGGAGGGGGCTGCATACGGGTCTGAGGAGGCATTGGGAAGGCCAATAGAAGCCCAGCAAAGATCTGAGGAGCCCTTGCCAGGACAAGTAACAGCCAAACTACAGCGAGAGGGATGCTGTGGGCAGGAAAAAAACCGATCAAGAGTGACATTTGAAATAACTTGCAACCTTCCCTGCAAGCTTCCCCTTTGGCTTTTCTTGTTGGAAGCTGACAGTGAAGATTGCAAACAGTGCTGTGATGGCCAGAAGTTTAAAAATCCATGTCCATTTCTCCAGCACCATTATAACACTCACTGAACAAATGGACGTTAGACAAGGACTACTTATAATTCGAATGAAGTCAATTTTCCAAACCATTATAATATTTCCTAAATTGAAAAAAATTGCAGTCCTGCTTAAATTACCAAATTGAGTTCAGAAGATAACTTGGTTGCAACATTTCCTATAATTAAGATATAATGGAATTGCTAGATATAGAAGAATCACAATTTTACAAAGCCTGGGACAAATGGTTCACTTGGCTGGACCAGAAATAGACTCCCAAAACTTGACTGAACTACAACCTCCATTCTACAACTCCATCCAAAATAAAGATCTAACAGTAGGATAGAAACTTCTATTTACAATGTTGAAACCATACACAAGTGACTCATTAGATAACAACAATGGGATAAAATTTCAGTTTGAGAAATTGAACTTCTTCCGCTATAAACCAATGACCACAAAAATACCAGTAATTAACAGAAATGCAACAAGTCTATAAAGGCTGTGAGACACCATAGTCAACAAAAAGGTCGACTTGTCTGTGTTGTATATATGTACAATTTCATTACATAGAAACATAGAAGTCTGACGGCAGAAAAAGACCTCCTGGTCCATCTAGTCTGCCCTTATACTATTTTCTGTATTTTATCTTAGGATGGATATATGTTTATCCCAGGCATGTTTAAATTCAGTTACTGTGGATTTATCTACCACGTCTGCTGGAAGTTTGTTCCAAGGATCTACTACTCTTTCAGTAAAATAATATTTTCTCACGTTGCTTTTGATCTTTCCCCCAATTAACTTCAGATTGTGTCCCCTTGTTCTTGTGTTCACTTTCCTATTAAAAACACTTGCTTCCTGGACCTTATTTAACCCTTTAACATATTTAAATGTTTCGATCATGTCCCCCCTTTTCCTTCTGTCCTCCAGACTATACAGATTGAGTTCATTAAGTCTTTCCTGATACGTTTTATGCTTAAGACCTTCCACCATTCTTGTAGCCCGTCTTTGGACCCATTCAATTTTGTCAATATCTTTTTGTAGGTGAGGTCTCCAGAACTGAACACAGTATTCCAAATGTGGTCTCACCAACACTCTATAAAGCGAGATCATAATCTCCCTCTTCCTGCTTGTTATACCTCTAGCTATGCAGCTAAGCATACTACTTGCTTTCCCTACCGCCTGACTGCACTGTTCACCCATTTTGAGACTGTTCTTCTGAAGTTTTTGCTAACACAATATTCTGATTGAGGATTCCTTTCCCCCAAGTGCATTATTTTACATTTGGAAACATTAAACTGCAGTTTCCATTGCTTTGACCATTTATCTAGTAAAGCTAAATCATTTACCATATTACAGACCCCTCCAGGAATATCAAGCCTTTAGAGTCATTGGCAAATAGGCAAACCTTCCCTACCAAACCTTCCCCTATGTCACTCACAAACATATTAAAAAGAATAGGACCCAGAACAGACATACAGGTTGTTAATGGGAAAGAGACAGAAAAGTCAGGCAAAAAGCATGGGGGAGCATAAGAAGGTTGGAGGGGGCTGCATACGGGTCTGAGGAGGCATTGGGAAGGCCAACAGAAGCCCAGCAAAGATCTGAGGAGCCCTTGCCAGGACAAGTAACAGCCAAACTACAGCGAGAGGGATGCTGTGGGCAGGAAAAAAAAAACGATCAAGAGTGACATTTGAAATAACTTGCAACCTTCCCTGCAAGCTTCCCCTTTGGCTTTTCTTGTTTGAAGCTGACAGTGAAGATTGCAAACAGTGCTGTGATGGCCAGAAGTTTAAAAATCCATGTCCATTTCTCCAGCACCATTATAACACTCACGTTAGACAAGGACTACTTATAATTCGAATGAAGTCAATTTTCCAAACCATTATAATATTTCCTAAATTGAAAAAAATTGCAGTCCTGCTTAAATTACCAAATTGAGTTCAGAAGATAACTTGGTTGCAACATTTCCTATAATTATGATATAATGGAATTGCAAGATAAAGAAGAATCACAATTTTACAAAGCCTGGGACAAATGGTTCACTTGGCTAGACCAGAAATAGACTCCCAAAACTTGACTGAACTACAACCTCCATTCTACAACTCCATCCAAAATAAAGATCTCACAGTACGATAGAAACTTCTGTTTACAATGTTGAACCCATACACAAGTGACTCATTAGATAACAACAATGGGATAAAATTTCAGTTTGAGAAATTGAACTTCTTCCGCTATAAACCAATGACCACAAAAATACCAGTAATTAACAGAAATGCAACAAGTCTATAAAGGCTGTGAGACACCATAGTCAACAAAGAGAATAGTCTCTGTTGTATATATGTACAATTTCATTCTCTTTTTCTTTCTCCTTTTCTTTCTCTTTTCTCTTTCCTCCTCTCCTCTTTAACTCTTCTTCTTTACCTTTCCCCTTTTTATTTTATTAATGTGTTGTACTGCTCTTTCTTTTTCATTCAATTAAGACATCAACTACATATTATGATAGAGGTTTAATGCAAAAAACATATATTTGTATGTTTTTTATATCCTCCATGCTCAAATTTGTCTTTTGTGATTTGTACATGTAGACACATATATGTATCGTGGTGTTGTTCTTTCTTCATAAGAACATAAAAAGAGCCATGCTGAATCAGGCCAAAGTCCGTCAAGTCCAGCATTCTGTGTCACACAGTGGCCCATCAATTGTACATGGGGATCTTGAGCAGAAAGAGAAGGCAAAACCCTCTCTTTCCCTTGACCCCTTCAATAAAGACATTCTTTTAAAAAAGACATAATGTCCAAGAAAGAAAACAACTCTAATTCAAGAATAGCATGTTGTTCCCAACTCCTATGAGAAAAATAACTGAATACTCTTTAAAACGCCTACCTAGATACACAGTGTGCACAACTATTTTTATGATGTGGAAAGGCAAACCAACTTTAATTAAGGTAAGATTAGGAAACTACCTTGTTAAAAGCCAGAGTGTAATAAATACTGAGATATTATCTGGATTTTAATGCGAGTGGAACACATATTGGTAACTATTTATTATTACTGCTTACACATTCAAGACTTGATGACTAAGAAGCAAGACTTTTCTGCATATTTTTTTTCTTTAAGCTGCTACAAAGACAATACAGTCAAGATTTATATCTCACTACGCCTCTTTGGTTTTCATTTATTAGTAAAGACCAAGATAAACTCATTAACAAGGAAATCCTACACCCTGCTTTGTAGCAGCTGGCATTCTGATGGCACAAAGATAGCATAATTTCTGTGATTCATGCTCTAATTCAGGGGTGGGCAATTAATTTTGCCATTGGGCCGCATGAGAAATTGGGATGGTTTTAGAGGGCCGGATTAATATAATTAACTCAGTTCTACCCAATACTGTATATTATTGGGTAGAACTGAGTTAATTATATTATAATTATATATTATATTATAATTATATATTATAATTATATTATAATTATAAATTAATTGCCCACCCCTTCCTCCCTTTTGGGCAGTTCTTTACTTCTCTTTCAAAATATTCCTTTCAGGTGTCTCTCTTCAACTGTTGAGAAAACATAGTACAGGCTTTTCCTGAAAGTAGCTTTGGATTCCTTTTCTTCCTCCTCCTCTCTCCATTTCTCCTTCCTTCCTTCTTTCCTCCCTCCATTTCTCCTTCCTTTCGTCTTTCCTCTCTCCATTTCTCCTTCCTTCCTTCTTTCCTCCCTCCATTTCTCCTTCCTTCCTTCCTTCCTTCCTTCCAACCTTCGCGGGCTGGTTACAGACAGCGGGCAGGCCGCATCTGGGCCCTGGGCCGCACTTTGCCCAGGTCTGCTCTAATTGGATTACTGCAAAAAAAAGGGTTTACATGGGTTACCCCTTGAACATGGTTTAGAAGCTGAACCTGGTGCAGAATGTAGTTCCCCAACTGTTAAAAAGGGGAAATAAATGGGACCACATATCACCACTTCTTAAGTCCTACACTGGTCCAATTCAATGTACTGACATTAGTAAATACTATATTTTTCAGACTGTAAGATGCTTGGACTATAACGCACCTAGCTTTTGGGGTTGAAAACAAGAGGGGAAAAAATCTGCCTTTGCCTCCTAGCATCTATCCCTATTCATCTGCTCCATTTGCCCTGGCCTGCTTGCCACCATGACCCATTCGCCGAGGCCTGTTCACAAATGCACATTCGCCACTGTCATGGTGTGTTTGCTGCGGCCCATTTGCCATGGCCTCTTCACCACGGACCATTCAGCAGCGCCACCAATTTGTTGCCGCCTGTTCGGCGAGGCCTATTTTCCACCACCCGTTGGCCGCCACTGCCCACTCGCCACTGCCTGCGTGCCGTTGCTGCCAGGCCCATTTGCTGCCACCACCACATCCCGTTCTAGGACAGCTGATCAGTGCAGCACCAACACCCTCCCCCCAATATTCGCTTTAAAAGACACTTTTTTGCGGTGGAAGTGTGCTTTATACTCCGAAAAATATAGTATTTAAATGATCTTTCAAAAATTTGCTTCTGATACCATCCAACAGAGTTCAGATCGTGGTGCCACAGCTAGGAATAGGATCTTTCTAGTAGCAACACCCATATTTGGGGTGAATGAGAGTTACCCCACAGATCCTCTGTGTTTTCTTTATCTAGGAATTTGAAGTGTAAACATTATTTCAGGGCCTACTACATTTTAGGCTATCTACTACATGACTATTTTTAACCATGAACCTTTAGTATTTTATATCAAATTGAGATCCTTTGGCTTACCATTCTCACCATCTATGCCATCATTTTAGTCATTATTTATTTTCCTTGCAAATTTAACAGTTTCCTAGAAAAGTTGAATGGGTCCAAAGACGGGCTACAAGAATGGTGGAAGGTCTTAAGCATAAAACGTATCAGGAAAGACTTAATGAACTCAATCTGTATAGTCTGGAGGACAGAAGGAAAAGGGGGGACATGATCGAAACATTTAAATATGTTAAAGGGTTAAACAAGGTTCAGGGGGGAAGTATTTTTAATAGGAAAGTGAACACAAGAACAAGGGGACACAATCTGAAGTTAGTTGGGGGAAAGATCAAAAGCAACGTGAGAAAATATTATTTTACTGAAAGAGTAGTAGATCCTTGGAACAAACTTCCAGCAGACGTGGTTGATAAATCCACAGTCACTGAATTTAAACATGCCTGGGATAAACATATATCCATTGTAAGATAAAATACAGGAAATAGTATAAGGGCAGACTAGATGGACCATGAGGTCTTTTTCTGCCGTCAGTCTTCTATGTTTCTAAGTTAACAGCAAATTAAATTGCTTATCGTTGCTCCATCTTGAAAGGGAAGACTTTTGATCAAAGGCTGGTATAATGAAGATATACCAACCTTTGATCAAAGGTCCTCCTGATACTAAATATTAAAAATAACGAGAAAAAGCTTCCCTTTCAAAATGGAGCAACGGTAAGCAATTTAATTTGCTCTTAACTTTTCAAATCAAAGCAAGCTGGTTTTCTTGCACATGTTTTTAGGCGAAAAAGCACTGCGGTGCCTTAATTCAGAATGACTGGCAGATTCATCTAGAGCAGTGTTTCCCAACCTTGGCAACTTGAAGATATTTGGACTTCAACTCCCAGAAGTCCCCAGCCAGCGAATGCTGGCTGGGGAATTCTGGGAGTTGAAGTCCAAATATCTTCAAGTTGCCAAGGTTGGGAAACACTGATCTAGAGTACATCAACATTTGGTGAAAGCATCCGCCCATACCAGTATGGCCATGGTCAGCTCCTCCCGAACCTCTTCCAGGGCTCCAATATCTGCCCACGTCACATCAGGAACAGTGACAAAGCCTTCTCTCTTCGCAGAGGGTTGCACGGAAGAGAGAGCAACGGTGAAATCCTTCGGCTCAATGCGCAGCTTCTGCAGCTGAGCCTCCCCCAGGGGATCTGGCTCCTTGAGCAACTGGAGCAATCTTTGCAATTCATCCTAAAGGAGGGAGGTTAGAGGAGGAGGAAAATAAAATACAAACAGATTAGACTGGGGATTAAAGAAGCATACCTTTTAAGTTTAGCGATAAAAATCTGGAATCCAACAGTAAGGTATTTTAAAACGCTTATAATATAGACAGTAGGGCTTTTTCAAGATAATCTTTATAAGAACATAAGAAGAACCATGCTGAATCAGGCCAAAGCCCATCGAGTCCAGCATTCTGTGTCACACAGTGGCCCACCAATTGTACATGGGGATCTTGAGCAGAAGGAGAAGGCAAGACCCTCCCTTTCCCCTGGCCCCCAACAAATGGTACCCAAGGGAATCCTGCCTGTCTCAACCAACATAGAGGCGGCACATGGACATCCGTTTCAATAATCACCGATACACTTGGCATCCATGAATCTGTCTAATCCTGCCTTGAAACTATCAAGGCTGACAGCTGTCACGACCTCTTCTGGAAGTGAATTCCATAAACCAACGACCCTCTGGGTGAAGAAATATTTCCCTTGTTTTTTATAGATTTCTTTATCAGATTAAGAGATTGTAGGAATATTGTGAAGGTTTTTTAAAAAATAAAATAAAATACTGATAAGTCATTGTCTTTGGTGGAATAGGAACATTTTTCTTCCTCTATTGAATAATGCCCAATAATACTCTTTTTCAAAAAAATTCTCATATATAATGTAACAGGGACTTTTAATAAGCCAAACCTCTTTCTTTCCAATAGTGGTCACAACTAATGCACTAGATAAAGATATATCAAGGTCGTCTGCCCATTGCTATTAACTTTACTTCGAGCAATAGATGTGAGTCCAAGAGGATTCTCAAGTTTCAAGACCACTCAGCAGAAGGACGGTGACCCTATTCTGAACTGAAGATGGAATTTCTCTGGAATCATATGGGTTATCAATCTGGAATGATTCGGTTTTACTAGGATTAGCCAGTTCTTTGCCATCTACTCCAAACGGAATCCAGGCTCTTGATGGCCTGGCCTGAGATTGAGATAGAACTTTGACTATCACCAGTATGCTGATGATGATTCTCATCTTTTATTGACAGATAATTTTCATAGAACTTATTTCATAGACTAAATAAGTCTACGGAGAGGGGCGGCATACAAATCTAATAAATAATAATAATAATAATAATAATAATAATAACAACAACAACAACAATAATAAATAAATAATAATAATTAATAAATCCAAAATACAGACTCTGTAAAGAAACAGATGAAACAATCGAACTCTTGTGTGAAGCTTCAGACTGTGCATCACATTCCCCTCACAATTAACAAGGAAGATGATGAACCCTCCGGCCTCTACGGATTCCTGAACGTGATTGTCCATTCTGCCACTGGCTTCAAGCAGAGCTCCAGCTTGTATTGTACACTTGAAGTGGATTCCTTCGGGTACTTTGTGAACAAGGCCAAGACGTGAGTTTACAGAGACACCGCAGAGCCCAACTGGAATGAGGAGTTTGAGATCGAACTGGAGGGCTCCCAGACGCTGCACATCCTGTGCTACGAGAAGTGCTACCACAAGAGCAAGCTCACCAAAGAAGACAGCGAGACCACGGACCGCATTATGGGCAAAGGCCAAATCCAGCTGGATCCCCAAACCTTGCATGACAAAGACTGGCAACGCACCGTCATCTTCATGAACGGGGTCGAAGTGAAGCTCTCCATGAAGTTCACCAGCAGAGAGTTCAGTCTGAAGAGGATGCCCTCTCGAAAACAAACAGGAGTACTTGGAGTGAAGATTGGAGTTGTCACCAAGCGAGAGCGATCCAAGGTGCCTTATATTGTGCGCCAGTGCGTGGAGGAGATTGAACGTCGGGGCATGGAAGAGGTGGGCATTTACCGGGTCTCTGGAGTTGCCACCGATATCCAGGCTCTGAAAGCGGCTTTCAATATTAATAACAAAGACGTCTCCATCATGATGAGCGAGATGGACGTGAACGCGATTGCGGGAACACTGAAGCTCTACTTTAGGGAGCTGCCGGAGCCTCTCTTCACAGATGAACTCTACCCCAACTTCGCTGAAGGCATTGTGCTCTCTGACCCGGTTGCAAAAGAAAGCTGTATGCTAAATTTGCTGCTTTCACGCTCGGAGCCCAACCTGGTCACCTTCCTTTTCCTCCTGGATCATTTGAAAAGAGTTGCTGAAAAGGAGAACATCAACAAGATGTCCCTTCACAACCTGGCCACCGTTTTTGGACCAACGTTACTCAGACCGTCAGAAAAAGACAGCAAGATTCCTGCCAATCCAATGCATCCCATGGCCATGACTGACAGCTGGTCCCTCGAAGTCATGTCCCAGGTTCAGGTTCTCCTCTATTTCCTGCAACTGGAGACAATTCCCACCCCGGACAGCAAGAGGCAGAGTATCCTCTTCTCCACTGAGGTGTAGAAGCCAAAAGCTCCATCCCTCCTTCCTCCCTCCGACCTTCCAGCTTTCCTTTATCCATCCGGAGGAGAGGAAGACCTCCTCCCCTCCTTCCCTCCCTCCCTCTGTTGACATACTCAGCTGCTGCAAAAAGATTGCACAGACTGACTACAAGCATAGACACGATGCTGTGGTACAGATGATCCACTGGAACTTGTGCCAGAACTACCATCTACCAGTGGCAAAGAACTGGTGGGATCATAAGCCTGAAAAAGTGGTCTAAAATGAGCAAGAAAAACTACTGTGGGACTTCCGACTTCAGACTGACCGAATTCTGAAGCATAACACACCAGACATCCTGATTGTGGAGAAAAAGAAAGCATGGATCATCGACATCACAATCCCAGGAGACAGAATTGAGGAGACGCAGCTAGAGAAATTAGTGAAATACGAAGATCTAAAAATCGAGCTGCAACGACTCTGGCATAAGGCAGTGAAAGTGGTCCTAGTGGTACTTGGCACGCTGGGCGCAGTGCCAAAGGATCTCAGCGGACATTTGAAAACCATCGGAATTGACAAAATCTCCATCTGTCAATTGCAAAAGGCCGCTTTACTGGGATCGGCAAACATAATTCGCCGCTACAATCACACAGTCCTAGGTGCTTGGGAAGCACACGACTGGTGATGAAATACGAAATCCAGCATAGTGATCTTGTTTGCTGTGTTGTACTGACATAATAATAATAATAATAATAATAATAACAACAACAACAACAACAACAGCAACAATAACAACAATAATAAATAAACTAGATAATTTCATCCACTAGTTTTACGTAGATGTTCACCACCAAGTGAGCATAAAATCAAATCTTGTAGTATTCTATAACTAGAGCCTAGAGGACACTCTCTCCATCATTATTGCCAATGACTGGAAGTAACTTTTCAGAGGGGAGGAGTACCATTACATTAATTGCTACCCATCCTTAAGTCAGGAGGAGGCAGTCATAAGTCAAGGGTGAGCAACTATGGTGGCTTTACTATCTGTGGACCCCCACTCTGGATCAGGAATTCTGGGAGTTGAAGTCCATTGGTCATAACATTTCCCTAGCTGGACATCCCTGCATAACATGATCAATGGTACTGAAAGCCACAGAGAGATTAAATATTATTAATAGGGTCATATTCCTATTTCATGGCTCCTCTGCCTATATTCTTCAGACTAGAACTATAGACAGACAGACACTTTCAAGTCATTGTTGAGTCCTGGCAACTGCCTAGATTAGTCCCTGAAGTTTTCTTGGCAAGATTTTGAAAATAGTTTGCCATTGTCTCCTTCCTAGGGCTGAGAGTGAGTGACCGGCTCAAGGTCATCCAGGTGGGATTGCACCTAACTTTCCCATTTTCTGGCTTGATACCTTAAGTACTACACTAAACTGATTCAAATGCTATATCTAATTATACAATTTTATTTTCCTTTTTAAAATACATCTGCAGTTAATATATACGATTTTCTTCTAGGAAAATCCTCTTTTATATACCCAAACATGGAACAAATGGATACAATAAGTTACATGTGAAATATATACCTTAGTAGGATGATCTGGTTCTTCAGTATCTTTTTTCACATTTTCTTGCATGTCTTGTCCAGGTGTTACACCTTCATTTTCTGTAACTTCCCATTTCTTCCCATTCAGCTGAACAAGAACTCTGTTAACTGTGCACATTGCTGCCTCACGGCAAAGGGCCAGAAGGTCAGCCCCAACGTAGCCTGGCGTCATATGAGCCAAATGTCCAAAATCAAACGGTTCTTGAAGTCGAAGCTTTCGACACAATGTCTTCAGAATTCTGGTGAAAAGAAAATTAAAAAGATTTTGCAGCTGAACTTACTTCCCGATATATTTGATTAATTTAATATTTAATTTAATTTAATTTATTGGCTTTAATTTAATTTTTTATTTATTTATTTATGAGATATTTATGCCGTCCCTCTCTGTAGACACAAGGCGGCTAACAATAATAATAAGACAATATAAACAAATCTAATATTTAAGTTAATCTAAAAACCCTAATTTAATAAACCAATCATACACACAAACATACCATGCATAAATTTTTTGTAAGCCTAGGGGGAGGAGAATATCTCAGTTCCCCCATCCTTGACGACAGAGGTGGGTTTTAAGGAGCTTACGAAAGGCAAGGAGGGTGGGGGCAACTCTGATCTCTGGGGGGAGTTGGTTCCAAAGGGTCGGGGCCGCCACAGAAAAGGCTCTTCCCCTGGGTCCCACCAAATGGCATTGTTTAGTCGACGGAACCCGGAGAAGGCCAACTCTGTGGGACCTAACTGGTCACTGGGATTTGTGCAGCAGAAAGCGGTCCCTGAGATATACTGGTCCGATGCCATGAAGGGCTTTATAGGTCATAACCAACACTTTGAATTGTGACCAGAAACTGATCGGCAACCAATGCATATTAATTTATTGGATTTATATGCTGCCCCTCTCCGAGGACTCAGGGTGGTTATAAAAGACAAATATTGTTTTAATAATTTATTCTTAGCACCTTCCTAAAGATAGAACATGATAAAACCATTTCTGTTTAGCCTCCCCCTAACGCCCAAACAGCCTAAAGTGAAAAGATTTAAGATATGGGGTGTTCAAAATATTAGAAGTATTTCCACCTATGCCAAAACAACATTTACAAAACATGAGGAGCATTTAAGTATCTATGCTGACACAATTTTGACTACTGGTAGTCCTCAACTTACGACCGGAATTGAGCTCAAAATTTCCATTGCTAAACAAGGCAGCGGCTAAGTGACCTTTGCCCCATTTTACAACCAATAGTTGTCAAGCAAATCTGTCTTCCTCCATTCACTGTGGTTGTTGGAAGCCATTTGGGAAAGCTACAAATGGTGATCACATGACCCCGAGACACTGTAACTGACATAAATACATTGTATTTAAATCTCTAAATAAATAAATAATAAATAAATAAATAATAAATAAATAAATGGTATTCAAATCTCTACCAATAAATGCTCCGCCCTACACATTGGTAAAAAGAATCTGAATACTAAATACATACTTGGTAAAACTGAACAAAGGACCCTCACTCAGTCAAAGACCTCGGAGTACTCATTTCCAATGACCTAAGTGCTAGAGCCCACTGTAACAGCATTGCCAAAAACCATTAAGAATTGTAAACCTAATCTTACGTAGCTTCTTCTCTAGAAACACTGATTTATTAACCAGAGCATACAAAACATTTGTCAGACCTATTCTAGAATATAGTTCACCTGTGTGGAATCCAGATATTAATACAATCGAAGGAGTCCAGAAATACTTCACAAGAAGAGTCCTTCACTCCTCCTCACATAACAAATTACCCTACTCCTCCAGACTTCAAATACTACATCTAGAAAATTTACAACTACGTTGTCTCAGAACTGATTTAACTGTTGTTCATAAAATCATATATCATAACGTACTCCCTGTCAGTGACTACTTCACCTTTAACAACAACAACAACACAAGAGCACATAATAGATACAAACTGAATGTAAATCATTCCAAACTTGACTGCAGAAAATACGATTTCAGCAATAGAGTGGTCACCGTCTGGAACTCATTACCTGATTCTGTTGTTGCTTCCCCCAACCCCAAAATCTTCTACCTTACATTATCTACAATTGACCTCTCCCCTTTTCTAAGAGGCCTATAAGGGGCGTGCATAAGTGCACTTATGTGCCTAATGTCCCTGTCCTACTGTCTTATTATCCTTTCTATTACTATGTTCTAGTTATGTTATGTTAATATGTACTATAATACTATACTTGTTTGACAAATAAATAAATAAATAGTTGCCAAGTGCCCGAATTTAGATCACATGACCATGGGGATGCTGCAACCGGTGTGAAAATTGCTTAGTCCCTTTTTTTCAATGTTGTGGTAACTTCAAACAGTCACTAAACGAATGGTAGCAAGTCGATGACTATCTGTATATGACAGCCAATAAATAAAACTTCATTCCCTTTGAATTTATTTTTATTTCTTGCTGAGATAACCAGGCATATCATGCAGTCACTTTTATTTATATTTTAATAAAGTCTGACTAACTGATCATAAGAATTGAGTGCCTTCCTCTTATAAAAAAACCTGTTAGTAATCAAATGCTCGTGTCAACTATGCTCAAGATGAAATGTGCTACCTGTTCTTTAAGATGACAGATAAGGAAAATTCATCTCCCAATCAGGCAATAGAAAGCTTCCTCCCCCCAAAAAAACATTATTGCGGATTATTAATTATTGCATTATTGTGCCTGGAGATTGGTCTCCGGGGGCAATTCAAGATGTTGGTCATTACCTTTAAAGCCCTACATGGCTTAGGGGCAGACTATCTTAGGGGCAGACTGTTGTGAGCTGCCCCGAGTCTTCAGAGAGGGGCGGCATACAAATCTAATAAATTATTATTATTATTATTATTATTATTATTATTATTATTATCTTGGAGACCGCCTCCTACCACATAGCTCCCAGCAACTGATATGAGCCCACAGTGTTGGTCTTCTCTGGGTCCCATCAACTAAACAGTGTCGGCTGGCAGGCCCACGTGGGAGGGCCTTCTCTGTGACTGCTCCAACTCTTTGGAACCAGCTACCTCCTGAGATCCGGGCTACCCCCACCCTACTGGCTTTCCGGAAGATCTGGTTTTTCCGGCATGCTTGAGGCCATTGATCTGATGGCACACCATCGGGATCTGGCCGTTAATGACATGCATCATTTTAATTGCTTTTAATTGTTGGTTTTAAATTGTTAATGTCACATTCTATGTTTTACTTTTTTTTGGTTGTGAGCCGCCCAGAGTCCCTCGGGAGTTGGGTGGCACACAAATTCGAATGAATGAATAAATAGATTGCAACTACTGGATGGCAAAGGAACACACTCTGGGAAGGAGAGGGTCAACCAAGTTCAAATCTTTTCACTTTTTGGAATATAAAAGAAATACAGTGTTCCCTTGATTTTCGCGGGTTCGAACTTCGCGAAAAGACTATACCACGGTTTTTCAAAAATATTAATTAAAAAATACTTTGCGGGGGTTTTCCCTATACCAGTTTTTCCCGCCCGATGATGTCATATGTCATCACCAAACTTTCATCCGACTTTAATAAATATTTGTTTTAATAAACTTTAATAAATAAACATGGTGAGTAATGATCTAAATGGTTGCTAAGGGAATGGGAAATTGCACTTTAGTGGTTTAAAGTGTTAAGGGAAGGTTTGTGATACTGTTCAAAGCCAAAAATAGTGTATTTACTTCCGCATCTCTACTTCACGGAAATTCAACTTTCGCGGGTGGTCTCGGAACACATCCCCTGCGAAAATCGAAGGAACACTGTACAGTACATTCTTGAGAGAGAGAAAAGAATCCACGGGAGCCTACCTAATGTAAATAAAATCTTTCATTATGTATTGTTGTTGTCTATCAATTTATTGAAGGTTTTGCTGCTGGGTATGCAAATGCCAATTATGACTTTGAAATCTACTGTATGTAACAGGTAGAGACGTAGATTCCATGAGCTTTTAATACTACAACAGTATTTACTACTCAAGCAGTAGTTAAGCCCTCTAATCGTTCCTTGTTAAAAAACTATTCAATAAGGTTGACTGACTTTTCTCTTGCTGCTTCATCTGGAATCCCCAAACAAATTTCTCGGTCAAATCTTCCGGCGCGTCTCAGGGCTGGGTCCAGTGAATCTGGCCTGTTGGTTGCTCCAATGACAAGGACCGGCGCTGCAGTGGTCAATGTATTCAAGTCTGAAAAAGGAAGCAAAGAAGCGAACAGCCAATAAAGAAACAGCTGGTGTTGTGTTACCAAAACTATAGTAATAGCGAAACTATTCACATGGCACACCCAAGAGGATAGACATTTTAATATGTATGCTAATTCCGAGTAGTACGCGTACTATTACTCTCTGATGGGTAAAAATGAGCATAGTGTTGGACAAAATTCAAAATAAACAGAGACATTTGCAGGATTCCACCTATCACAGTGTGCCTACATATGGGACCTTAGCCTTGAACTGAATGGACAGTGCAAATAGAGGTTTGGGGTTTTTTTTTTCTATTTTATTCAAGCTTTTCATAGTACCCAAAACAGTTTTATTGCTAGCTAAGTTTTGCAAATATGATTTACTGCGAGTTAACTGTATAATGTTCTGCTCCAAATAATGCCTCCCTCTAATGTTTTAACAACTTTTAGCCTCAGAGCAACTCTAAGCATGTATTTGCAGATTATTATACAAGTTTAATATCTGCATGCATCTATACGTACTTCTCTCTAGCTTCCAATTCTAGAGATAGGGAAGGTCCCTGATGGCAATTCTGTCTCTTGGTTTTGTCTGGTAAATTATTTTCTGCCAGGTTTTTTTTCATAGACAAATCTTTGATTTTCCCCTCTGCCAACCGCATCAAGCCATCTGTTTAGTTTGTAATTGCTTCCTTCCAACACTTCTTCTTGCTGGGTTTAAATCTCTAAAACCTAAGCCCCAAAATACTAAAATAAAATTTTAAAAAATCGCCTTGTGGCAAGATGGGCAGAAAATCTCTGATCTCTAGCGGGCCCGGGACAGGGGTTTATCCTCTGTCCTGGTGCTTCTTGACCTCTCAGCGGCTTTCGATACCATTGACCATGGTATCCTTCTGCGCCGGCTGGAGGGGTTGGCAGTGGGAGGCACTGTCCTTCAGTGGTTCTCCTCCTACCTCTCTGGTCGGTCACAGTCGGTGTTAGTGGGGGGTCAGAGTTCGACCTCTAGGCTTCTCCCTTGTGGGGTGCCTCAGGGGTCGGTCCTCTCCCCCCTGCTATTTAATATCTACATGAAATCGCTGGGCGAGATCATCCAGGGGCATGGGGTGAGGTATCATTAGTACACTGATAATACCCAGCTGTACATCTACACCCCATGTCCAGTCAACAAAGCAGTGGAAGTGATATTTATTTCTTTATTTATTTATTCGATTTTTATGCCGCCCTTCTCTTTAGACTCAGGGCGGCTTACAACATGTTAGCAATAGCACTTTTTTAACAGAGCTAGGCTATTGCCCCCATAATCCAGGTCCTCATTTTACCCACCTCGGAAGGATGGAAGGCTGAGTCAACCTTGAGCCGGTGATGAGATTTGAACCGCTCACCTTCAGACCTACAAGTCAGCTTCAGTGGCCTGCAGTACAGCACTCTACCTGCTGCGCCACCCCGGCTCATTATATGCCGGTGCCTGGAGGCTGTTAGGGTCTAGATGGGTGTCAACAGACTCAAACTCAACCCTGATAAGATGGAGGACAATTCCATCTGTCCGTCCATCACCCAGGCGGGGGGGGGGGGTTACTGACCCTCTCAGAGAGGGTCTGCAACTTGGGCGTCCTCCTCGATCCACGGCTTACATTAGAGAACCATCTTTCAGCTGTGGTGAGGGGGGCGTTTGCCCAGGTTCGCGTGGTGCACCAGTTGCGGCCCTACCTGGATTGGGAGGCACTGCTCACAGTCACTCATGCCCTCATCACCTCGAGGTTCGACTACTGTAATGCTCTCTACATGGGGCTACCTTTGAAGAGTGTTTGGAAACTTCAGATCGTGCAGAATGCAGCTGCGAGAGCAATCATGGGCTTCCACAGGTATGCCCATGTCACACCAACACTACGCAGTCTGCATTGGTTGCCGATCTGTTTCCGGTCACAATTCAAAGTGTTGGTTATGACCTATGGCATTGGACCAGAATATCTCCAGGGCCGCCTTCTGCCGCACAAATCCCAGCGACCGGTTAGGTCCCACAGAGTTGGCCTTCTCCGGGTTCTGTCAACAAAACAATGTCATCTGGCGGGACCCAGAGGAAGAGCCTTCTCTGTGGCGGCCCCGACCCTCTGGAATCAACTCCCCCAGAGATTAGGATTGCCCACACCCTTCTTGCCTTTCGCAAACACCTTAAAACCCACCTCTGTCGCCAGACATGGTGAAATTGATTCCCCTGGGCCGTTTCCGCTTTACGTATGGTTTGTATGAGATGTATGATTGTTTTTTATATTAAGGGTTTTAAATTGTTTTAACCATTGGATTTGTACTGTTTTGTTGTTGTGAGCCGCTCCGAGTCTCCGGAGAGGGGCGGCATACAAATCTAATTAATACTAATACTAATATTACTACTACTAATAATAAATTTAATAAATAAATATAAATGCCAAAAATCACACTCTTAAATGTTGCCAGCTCTTTTATCATTTTAATGGCACATTTTTGGAGTGCTTTGGGAATTATAACACTAGGTTGGGGGGTTGATATGGTTGTGACTTGATGAATCCTGTGTTAATATAGGACTGCAAATAAATACAGTGAACTATTTTTTAAATTATTAACATACAAAATCTTCCTAAATATCATTCGTTTAAATACATTTTTAAAAAATTTCCCAACATTTTCCTGGAATTACAAGGTCTGCTTCTTTTGACTCATCCAGCTGCTGATTCTTCCCTAAATCTGATGTTTTAGACTGAGTAAGAGTTTAACTAGGCCAAAGACACCCAGCCAACATCCATGTCTAAAGTGGAACTAGAATTCAAAATCCCGTGGTTTTTAGCCTGCTGTCTTAACCAGTACAACAAACTGACTATCTTATTTATTTAAATGTATGTATGATCTTGCAAAAAGCTTGAAAAGCATAAGCAGTAAAGAAACAGGAGGACAATATTGGGAACAATAGAAATTGAGTGATATTTCACTTTTTAGCAAAGAATTATTATTTATATAGAATTGTGATTATTATTTTTAAAAAGTTCATGACCGCATCAAAAGACAAGAGGAAAAAAAAAGTGTTTTCACAAAGTTTATTAATCATAGATAGTTGGCAATAGGAATGAGGCTCATAACTATTCTAGGCATTTTAAGATGCAAAGTAAACAAGAAATAAGACGGCGAGATCTACTGATTTGAACTTGTATTTTGCAGCTTGCTGTTTTGCTTAAATGAGTGGATGCTCCCGAGAGATTACCAGCTCTTGACATTAAAAGGACACAACTTGAAAGTTGGGTGGCATGAATATTTGTGGCATAGTACAAGTTAAGGTTATTGTGAATTTTAAAAATAATTATGCTACATTTGCCACATTCAGAATATGGAACAGATACAAACCCTGGTTCTGCCTGAAAACTTTTTTGTGGCTATCAGCAAAAGAAACATTTTATAGATGAGGAAATACAGTAATAGCCAAAAATAAATGGCTAACTTATTGTGAAAGAATTATGTCAGGGGGAGTATAATATATGAGGGGAAAACAGGTGGCAGTGGGATATCATTGTCAACTGTTTTCTTACTTAGTTATTACAACGATTTAAAGATAGCTAAACTTACTTTGATAAGAAAAGTCAATATCTATGTTTATTGCTAACTGGAAATGCCTTATGTTTGAATAAAATAAAATAAAAATGAACTTTTGATTTATGGTTTTGATGATTAGATAAGATAGATTATAGGGGCAAAAGAGCTTTGTTGCAACCATAGAGCAAGAGGTAAATTGGGTTTGTACTTAGAATTTCCGCCTTTGAGATGGTGCTACAGGCACCTCTCTTGCTT
Organism: Erythrolamprus reginae; assembly: GCF_031021105.1. Lineage (NCBI taxonomy): Eukaryota > Metazoa > Chordata > Lepidosauria > Squamata > Dipsadidae > Erythrolamprus > Erythrolamprus reginae. Next base: position 359,158,110 of record NC_091950.1, on the reverse strand, counting down.
CTCTTCTGATTCAAGGAAATTAAAATTCCCATCAGACTCCTTCGATACAGACTTTGATCATTGGGTTATTCATTTTTTATGAAATATTATCTTGTTTTTACCAAGCTATTGGCACGACAGCTAGACTCAAAGAGTCCACAGTTAGCTTAATTCCAATTGTGTCACAATCTGTTGAGCCAGAGAAGATGGCAAAGGAGGATTGTTTTACTAACTTATTAAAAGAGATCTTGACTCAAGTACAAGTCTTGGAGAAATGAAGAAGCTTCTTGGATGAGAAGCAAACTGATTTCAAGGGGGGAAAATCCCAAGAAAGTCTAGTTGCCTTTTGAAACAGTACCTTTGGGACAATCATGACCTGGATGGTTGAGAATCTCCATAGACATCTTGAAGCTGATCAAAAAGAGCTGACTCAACTTAAGAATTATTTAAGAAAATATGATTAAATAATAAAGCCAATTACAAGTTCACAACACCATAACTCAAACCAGTCATAATATTTTGGAGAAACAAATTACAGTAATACCTCATCTTATGAACCTAATTGGTTCCCGGAGGAGGTTCATAAGGCGAAAAGTTCGTAAGACGAAACAATGTTTCCCATAGGAAACAATGTAAAGTCAATTAATGCATGCAAGGAAAACGTGGACTCCAGGAAGGACGTCTTCGTGATGTCAAAGCTCCGCCCATGGAATTCCCTATTGGTATTCCCCACCTCCATTTGAGCCTCCCGACCGGCCCAACAGCTACGCGGCTCTTTTGCAAAGCTGACGGCCAGGCGGCGGGGCTTCTCAGTGTCCTCCTGAACCCGAACGCCGAACCCGAACTTTTGCCGAACTTCTGGGTTTGGTGTTCGGGAAAACGCTGAGAAGCCCCCCGGCTGTTTCAAAAGGTGACAGCCGGGCGGCAGGGTTTCTCGGCGGTCACCTGAACCCGAACTTTTGCCGAACTTCCGGGTTTGGTGTTCGGGCGGCGGGTTCATAAGACAGAAAAAGTTCGGAAGAAGAGGCAAAAAATTTCCAAACCCCGGGTTCGTATCTCGGAAAGTTCGTATGATGAGGAGTTCGTATCACAAGGTACCACTGTATTTACTTAGCATCACAACTGAGGAGAAAACAATTACGTATTATTAGTATTGAAAATCACAAAGGAAGTACAGGAAGATTGTTTATAAAAGGTAGGAGTCTCACTAGATCAGCATAACAATATTTTATGAGCTTCCCAATAATGTTCTGTATCAATCAGATTTAGTGTTGATAATCTTATGAATGCAGAGGCCTTTATCTTATTGTTGAAATCATTTCATGGATTAGTTTAATTGCTAGTTTGATATTTAATTTCTTACACATAATCAGGTTTTGCATTTATTCTTTTAGAGTCTGCATACATGTAATACAATCCTATTAATCCTTAATTTGAGTTCCTATAGAATTTCTACATCTGTAAGTGGTATTATAAAATATAATATTTAAATATTACGAGATACAGTAGTACCTCATGATACGAACCCCGCATCTTACAAACTTTTCGAGATATGAACCCGGGGTTCAGAATTTTTTTGCTTCTTCTTACAAACTTTTTTTGCCTTATGAACCCGCCACCGCGAACGCCGAACCCGGAAGTTCAGCAAATGTTTGGATTCAGGAGAATGCCGAGAAGCGCCGCCTCCCGGCTGTCACCTTTGCAGAATTGCCGTGGAGCTTTCGGGTGAGCGGGAGGCTCAAACAGAAGTGGGGAATCCCAATAGGGAATTCCAGGGGAGGAGCTTTGACATCACGAAGACGTCCTTCCTGGAGTCCATGTTTCAGCCGGCCAGGAAGGACGTCTCCGTGATGTTAAAGCTCCGTCCCTGGAATTCCCTATTGGGATTCCCCACCTCCGTTTGCGCCTCCCGACCGGCCGACAACTCCACGGCTCTTCTGCGAAGGTGACAGCCGGGCAGCGGCGCTTCTCGGCGTTCTCCCGAACCCGAACTTTTGCCGAAATTCCAGGTTCGGCGTTCAGGAGAACGCCGAGAAGCATCCGGCTGTTTCAGAAGGTGGAGCGCCGTTTTTGCAATTTCCCCCCCTCGGCTTGCACGCATTAATCGGGGGTTTACATTGTTTCCTATGGGAAACATTGTTTCGTCTTACCAACTTTTCACTTTACGAACCTCCTCTCGGAACCAAAAAAGTTTGTAAGACGAGGTATCACTGTATTTGTTAAATGATGCAAGTTATAAAATTAATAGGAAACATTCATAAGCAGGCCAAAGTAAAATTAATGTTGTGAAGAAGAGTGAAAGCTTCTTTTTTCTTTTCTGTTCTATTTCCCTTTTCCTTCCCCCCCCCTTCCTTGCAGTTAGCTTTCTCTATGATTACTTCCCCCCCCCCCATCCTTTATATTGGTTTGTATTTGTTTTTAGTCTTCTTTTAAAAAGGAATTGTTCCCCTTGTAATACATAAGCAGTTGTAAAGAATGAATAAAGATGGATAGCATAAATGTACAAATGTTTGCTTCTGTGAAGAATGTTGGATAAACAAACTACATTTTCTCATGTAAAAGTTTCCAATGCAATAAATAAATTAATTTTAAAGGTGCTAAAAAACCTTTGTACCATTTAGACACGCTGAGGCAGAACAATAGGCTGTAAAACAAATCAGCAAACAAATACGTTGCTACTCAAAAGACAACTGAAACTCAGAAATCTATGAATGACATTCTGTTAAAATGTCCCAAAAGTGCTTTTTCAAGAGGCAACTGGTCTTAATGGATTTTCTTTGAAGACATTTCACTTTTCATCCAAGAAGCTTCTTCAACTCTAACTAGATGGTGGGAAATGGAAAGATTTATACTCCTTGCAGACAGCTGGTCGTCTGCATTATTTTAGTGAGTTGTTAAGGCCACCTAGAAGTTTATATGTGTCATCAGGGTCACCTGAGTGGTGTAAACGGGTGTGGAGTTTTTGGAATTGTTACATTGAGGAAACAAAACAACCATTTCATAAATGCATAGCACAACATAGGAGAACAAATCGATCAAGACTACATTCAGCAGTCCATCTGCATTTAAAAGACAAAGGCCATTCTTTGACTTTTAAATGCAAAGTTCACATTTTGGACAAAGAGTACTGCTGGTTTGAAAGAGGGGAATAAGAGGCCATCTATATCAAAATTGAACAGCCGTCTCTCAAAAGAGGGAGAAGAATACAACATCTTTTATCTCCTGTGTACAACATGGTCCTTTCAGTAATTCCAAGAAGGTTCACTACCTATTTGCATCATTCAGGTGAGCCTGATGACAAACCTCCAGGTGACCTTAATGACTCGCTAAAAGAACGCACATGACCAGCTGTCTGCAAGGAGCATAAATCCTTCCATCCCCCACCATCCAGTCAGAGCTGAAGAAGCTTCTTGGGTGAGAAGTGAAAGGTTTTCAAAGAAAACCCAAAAAGTCCAGTTGCCTCCTGGAAAAAAGCACTTTTTGGGACAATCATAACCTGGATGACTGAGAAGCTCCATAGGCATTCTGGCAATTGAAAGTAGATTAATCTACATATTTTTGAAATAAAATAAATCTTGACTGAAGTTTTAAAAAGTAATAAATGACTTTAAAGAATTAAAATACAGACCATCCATGCAAGTCAGAAGCTGGGCTACAATTCTCCGCTCCATGTCCTTTGAAGCTATTTCTCTTTTTGGCGTGATGGCATCAATTTCATCTATGAAAAGGATGCACGGCGCATTGGTCTGGAAATAGAAGACAAATGTTCCATCAGTACAAGCCCAGAAGTTATATAAATTGAAGCATGCTATGGTTTTCATTTTATAATTTCAAAATAGTATACATTCACTGAGACATTGACTTTTAGAATCTGAAGTAAGATTTTCACTTCATCATGTATCTATTGGATATTAAACCTCAATTATTTTCCCCATGCTAGAGAAAGAGATCTGCATAATGTTTCAACGTTATACCTATTTGAGATGTATGGAAAATGGGATTGTGCATGTGAAAGTGAATATCTTACTGTGCTCCTTTCTTCCTTCTATCATTCTTACCTTATCTTAACTCATGCCAGGCTACCCCAAAATCCTTCTTTATACTTAATTTTTTATCAAATCATTCAGTAAGTCATTTTGCCATGAGCAGTGAACCATTAAATTTGAAAAGATGATGAAATATTTGAAATAATGGAGTTAGCAATTACCTTTTTTGACAAAAATGCTTGGCATCTATCAATGATCGGCAAAATTAAAATATGAATCTCTGCAATTTGGAAAACACTTTTCTGTATTTATGTCCTATTACTTTACAGTATTGTTGTTTTTTTAAAAAAATGTTTTACTTTAAATTTTCAGTTACATTAAAAGGAAAACTTTTCAATAGTCGTATACAGATCATTACTTGTTTCAGATTCATATTTTATATATCTTACGTTCCTATTAATAACAATCAAGTTACTATATATATAAAATAGAGAAAAAAGATATAAGGACAAACGAAGGAGAAAAAGGTCCTAAAAATATGAAAAAGGTACTTATATATTCTTATTTGAACTAATCTTTTAGTTTGCCTTTCGTAAACTCCTTAAAACCCACCTCTGTCGTCAAGCGTGGAGGAACTGAAACATCTCCCTCTGCCTATGTAGTTTTTTGTGTATGATATGACTGTATGTATGTTTTTATATATTGGGGTTTCTTGTTTTTTAGACTTTTTAAATATATTATTGTTATTTCAGATTCTAACTATTAGATTTGTTATTAGATATTGTTTTTATCATTGCTGTAAGCCGCCCTGAGTCTACGGAGGGGCGGCATACAAATCTAATAAATAATAATAATAAAATAATAATCTTCATAAAGGAATCTTATACGTGATTACTATTTTGGGGTGTTTCTCTTTGTGTTACTCTGGACTGATCTATTTTGGATCCATTTGTACCATTTTTCCCATGGTTGTTCTGATTCATTGACTTACAGTATACTATATTGTTGTGATGGCAAACCTATGGTACTACCTGTAGCAGGCAGAGCCATATTGGAAGGCACATGAGGTAGTGCCTTTCGTCAGCTCCAGCACACTATTCAAGGAACAAAAAAGTGAAATAGGGGAGGGATAAAAAGTTGACTCTTTTGCCGGCAATGATGTAGTGTTAAATCTTCCTTAGTCATTTCTTCTCTCATATTCATATTTGGCTATGCTCATAATGACGATACCAGAAGAGGGATAAAGTAATAAAACAATTTTTTAGGGTCTTACCACAGCTTGATCAAAGAGCTCCCTTAATTTCTGTTCAGAATCACCAGAGACTCCAGATACAATCTCAGTTGCAGCCACTTTCAGTATTGGTAATTCAAGTTCCTAGAATTAAAAAGAAGAAGAAAACAAACAGATTTAATCTAAGTAACAATGTTTAGCAAGATTTGGACTAAACAGAGGGGTCACGTTCTGTTCCAGCAGGTATTGATCAAAAAGGCATTTGCCTTGAAAATATTTATCCTGCAGGTACTGCTTTGTTCAACAGATAAGGAAAATATCCCAAGAAAAGCCCTCAGATTACAACATAAAGCCCTTCATGGTATCGGACCAGAATATCTTCGGGACTGCCTTCTGCCACACGAATCCCAGCGGCCGATTAGGTCCCACAGAGTTGGCCTTCTCCGGGTCCCGTCGACTAAACAATGTCATTTGGCGGGTCCCAGAGGAAGAGCCTTCTCTGTGACAGCCCTGACTCTCTGGAACCAGCTGCCCCCGGAGATTAGAACTGCCCTCACCCTCCTTGCCTTCCGTAAACTCCTTAAAACCCAGCTTTGCCGCCAGGCATGGGGGAATTGAGATATCTCCCCCGGGCCTATACAATTTATGTATGGTATGTTTATATGTATGTTTGATTAATAATGGGGTTTTTAAAATGTTTTTTAAATTATTAGATTTGTTATGAATTGTTCTATTGCTGTTGTGAGCCGCCCCGAGTCTACGGAGAGGGGCGGCTTACAAATCTAATAAATAAATAAATAAATAAATGAATGAATGAATGAATGAATGAATGAATGAATGAATGAATGAATGAATGAATGAATGAATAAATAAATAAACAAACAAACAAACAAACAAACAAACAAACAAACATTGTGATTTTCTAGAGGGCTGGAAATACAGGGAAGAAGACAGAATTTGTCCCCGGAAGAAGCAGCATTTTTAAAAGGCAAACATGTCTGAAGTTTAACATTTTAAATAATGAACAGTTTAACAGGAAAAAGTAATTGTTCTAACAGCCTCACCCCGGCAATTGCTTGTGCTAGTAATGTCTTCCCACACCCTGGTGGTCCGTGCAAAAGAAATCCTCGAGGAGGAACAGCTCCTAAATGGGTGTAGACTTCAGGATGACGGATATGTATCAGCATCTTACATATCTCCTACAATCAAAATAGCAATGTTGAAGTGAAATTAATTTGACTGCTATCATTTGCTGTTCTGCTTTCAGATTCTAAATCAGGATACGTAGGGGAAATATTTACAGGGATTTGTTCATTACACTGGATATCCCATCATTGTCAATGATCAGTCTCCGGTCGCAATTCAAGGTGTTGGCTATCACCTATAAAGCCCTACATGGCTTAGGGCCAGACTATCTTCGGGACCGCCTTCTGCCACACAGCTCCTAGGAGATGATAAGGGCCCACAGGATTGGCGTTCTCCAAGTCCCATTGGCTAAGCAAAGTTAGTGCAAAGTTAGTGCATTGGACCAGAGTACCTCCGGAACCGCCTGCTACCGCACGAATCCCAGCGACCGATAAGGTCCCACAGAGTTGGCCTTCTCCGGGTCCCGTCGACCAAACAATGTCGTTTGGCGGACCCCAGGGGAAGAGCCTTCTCTGTGGCAGCCCCGGCCCTCTGGAATCAACTCCCCCCGGAGATTAGAACTGCCCCCACACTCCTTGTCTTTCGTAAATTACTCAAGACCCGTCTATAGGCATGGGGGAGTTGAGACACCTGTCCCACAGGCTTTTTTATATTTATGTTTGGGTATGTATATGTTGTTTGCTTTTTAAAATATGATAGGGTTTTATGTGCTTGATTTGTTTTTGCTGGAATATTGTTTTTATTATTGTTGTGAACCGCCCCGAGTCTTCGGAGAGGGGCAGCATACAAATCTAATAAATTGAATTGAATTGAAATTGAATAGTTGGCGGGGCTGTGGAGCGAGGGCCTTCTCTGTAGCAACATCGGCTCTCTAGAACCAGCTCTTTCTTAAGATCCGTACTACCCCCACCCTACTGGCCTTCCGGAAAGCCTTAAAAACCTGGCTTTGCCAGCAGACTTGGGACCGTTAATCAATGACACATCTTTTAGATCCAGAAGCCAAAGAAAAGATACATATGATGTTATTAAGGGTTTTTTAATTGTCTTGTAAATTGTCCCTTTTTAAATGTCCATTTTTGGAAGCTGCCAAAAGTCCTTCGGGAGTTGGGCGGCACATAAATTAAATAAATAAATGAATACATCTTAATCTCAACTTCTGTCCCTGTTTTGCCTAAGGGTCAAGATCAGGAATCAGAGTGACTGAATGGAACACTTCCTGGCCCTTATGCAGAGCACATGGCACATACTTTCTCTTTGCTGCTACCTTGGATTGAACTCACAGGCCGCAGATTGTGAGGTGAGAGCTCCACCTCTAGGCCACCATGCCGCTCTTAACTGCTACAAGTTTATTTATTTTACTTTTTTCAGATAAACATACTGTCTATGCATGAATGAAGCATGACAAAGTAATTTCAGCAAAAGTAATGAGCAGACATGGGTGCTTTCACCAGAGTTGTGATTGTAATCCTAAAACCTGGCTACAATTTCTTGAAAACTGTCGCTTTCATTTTGAAATTTAGCAGGTTTCTAGTTCTTAAGGCTACAAAAGAGGTGATTGCAATAAATCATTTATGAATGATATATAATGCAGTATCAAAAATATGTCCAATTAATGTTTCAATGCCTCTTCCAATTGCTAAAAACAGGAATATGCAACTAAAAAGGCTTGTTAAGACAACTGCATTTCATTTAACAAAGAATCATAATTGCTTTCCAACATAGCACATTCAGTAATCATTTTAAATTAGACTTATGGTTAAAGCCTTCTATACTTCACCGTGTTTCAACTGAAAATTTAAGAAAAGAGTTACCGTAAGTTAAATCTAACCTTCAAAATCTCATCGTTGCCTCCTATATCCTCAAATGTCACTGAGGAGGTTTGCAGCTCTATTTCTCTTGATTTAACTGCAGAAAAATAGGAAAATATTAAAAGACCAATCACAACTGAATGGTTGTTTTAAACAAAAGAAAAACAGCCATACACCTCATAAAGATTAAGATGAACTAATTTTATATTTATGAAGAGAAATATGCTTTTACATTTTTCTCATATAAGTACAAACAGCTACTTTTTACCTTTATGGTGCTTCAAAACTGATTCTATTTCTTCATCTACATTAGGAAATTCAACTTTTCTCCGTTTATATTTTTTGTTCTTGGACTTCTTTCTTGCAGTCTCCAAAATAGAAATGTTTCCTGCACTCTATATCACAAAGAAAAGTTTCTTGATATATTTTATGTAGCATGATACATGCCCTAGCACTTCCAATACTTTTTATGGCAAGCGTCCCCCTCTTTATATTCATTTTACTTTTTAAAATAAAGCCATCTTTAAACCTCTTTCTAAATAGCTCAGATTATGTGATAACCATAGTTTAAAATATCTGATGATCCATTTTTAGATAAAATGGCCTCTCAGACTATTATTTCTTTGGATTGAGTCAATTTCCTAAAATGAAGCCAATCTTAAAAATCTTGCACACTTTGTAACTTTTTGTAAAAAAAACCCCAAATTTCATTTCTTTCAGAAGCTTCTGAGCCATTTTCTTTAACTTAAGCTTTTGTTATGTGGACTATTAGATTCTATGCTACTGTTGCTTCAGTAGTCTTACATCTATTGGAGGAATTAATTGTGTCTACAAAGCCTATATTTCATTTTTATGAGAAACTGAAATAATGTAGTAACATTAGTATATTTAGAGCAACAGATCTGAACACTGTTTTTATAACACGGTGGAACATAACTTTAAAAAAATCAGTATCCTTTGTTCTTATGAAATTAACGTAGAATTTTTAAAATGAATCTTGCTAAGAGCGCCGAAAATATTTAATAAGGATTACTTATTAAATGACATCATTTAGTTGATGGATACAATCCATGAGCTAGAAATTATCCTAATTCTCACATTTTGAAAGAATTATGATACTTTTCCTCAGATGATGCTGGTAAAAAAAGAATTGGTACAAAACATTGGAAAGATACATTTTCATTTATATCAAATATTAGATTCTTGATGTGTGCGTTTTAACATACATATCTACCTTTTTTTTTGACAGAGGGAAAACAAAGAATTTTCAAGAGATTTCATCAAATATTATTAAGCTTTGTATCCTTCCCTGTATTTTAATTTTAATGTTACAATGCCACATTTTAAATATACTAGTCTACATGTCAATCAACATTTTTTCACATTCTCTTCTTTATTTCTGTGATACCAAAATATTTTTTTAAGTTATTGTTGGTCTTCAGGTTTTTTTGGATGGCATGAGAAAGGGCGCAGAGAAATTAAGAAAAATACCTCAGCTTTCTGCTTAGTGTTATCATATTCTTCTTCTGCACAAAGATCAATTAAAAAGTTTTCCTCCTTTGGGCCTGGGGTCTTATCAATAAACCATCCACCTTCTGAAATTTTGGTCACTGATGGAGGTTGAGAAGAAGCAGTATCTGATCTAGGCACCGTTTGTGAAGTATTGGTAGACATAATTAAATCATTTTTAGGAGATGAAGGTAAAGCATCTGAATTTCCTTTTCGATATAAAGTTAACAACGAGGTATTCATGTGATTTGAATGCTGAAAGAAAAATTATGGACAGATGTGAACAGGACACTGACTTTTTCAAATGTAAATATCCTCAAAATCATGTTGAATAGAAACAGAATATTAATTACAGACACAACAAATACTGATGTACCTTTTAAAAGCCATTTAATCACAATGATTCCTAAAATGCATTATTTAAAATTTTAAAAGTCAAAGGTATTTAAAAACAAAAATATGAATAAAATAGAAGCAGACACAGCATTTAAAACATCCTAAAAACATGTGAATTATGAAAAGTCCAACTAGAAAAAAAATGAGCTTTCTTGAGATGCTCATTCCCAATACTACAAATCACCACTAATCGGGCATGTATAGTTCTCCTAGGTAGGCAATCTTCTTGGCTCTTCTATGACATGTGGACTTCAACTCCCAGAATTCCTGACCTAGCATGATTGGCTCAGGAATTCTGGGAGTTGAAGTTCACAAGTTATAGAAGAGCCAACTTTGCCTACCTGTGACCTAGCTCCACAATTCAGTACAGATTTTGCTTAAACATAGTCTCAGAGTCATTTGACTTTTATAGACTTTTTATATAGAATTCTTTTATTGGCCAAGTGTGATTGGACACACAAGGAATTTGTCTTTGGGGTATATGCTCTCAGTATATATAAGGAGAATAAAATACATTCATCAAAAATAAAAAGATACAACACTTAGTGATAGTCAAGGTTACTAATAAGCTATCAAATTGTACTAGGAAACCAATAAAAATAATATAAATTGAAAGATACAAGAACATGGTTATCATAATAAGTGGGAAGAGACAAATACTAGTAAGAAAGAGAAGAATAACAGTAATACTGTACAGTCTTAGTAATTTATTTGACAATATTATGGGAATTAGTTGTTAAGCAGAGTGATGGCATTCAGGGAAAACTGTCCTTGTGACTAGTTATTCTGGTGTGCAGTTCCCTATAGCATCATTTTCAGGGTAGAAGTTGAAACAATTTATATTCAGAATGTGAGGTCTGTAGATATTTTCACAGCCCTCTTTTTGATTCGGGCAGTATTACAGATCCTCAACAGAAAGCAGGTTAGTAGCAATTGTCTCTTATGCAATTCTAATTATCCGTTGAAGTCTGTGTCTTCTTGTTGGGTTGCAGAGACAAACTAGACAGTTATAGAGGTGCAGATGATAGACTCAATAATTCCTCTGTAGGACTGAATCAGTAGCTCTTTGGGCAGTTTGACCTTTCTGAGTTGGCGCAGAAAGAACATTTTTATGGTCCTTTTTAACGACGTTTTTGATGTTGGGTGTCCGTTTTAAATCTTGAGATATGACAGAACCTAAAAACTTGATGGACTTTACTGTTGATACTGGGTTAGTATTTTAAGAGGTAGTAGTATAGCAGGTATATATTATATTATATTGTAGTATAGACTGCAACATAATACTACACTGGCTGCAAACTCTGGAGTGTTAACTCTCCACTAATTCTTACAAAACCTGGCAAAGTTTTCAGAGGCTGCAAAAGTTGCACAAAATCAGGCTCTAATAACAAAGACCTTGTACAACTTGGAGCTGTGCTTGAAGGTAAGTAATATTCCCAAGGAGGCCTTGTGATTGTCAAGTACTGGTATTGCTAAGAATGACGTCAAGCACTGGACCTCTGCTTCAGGCCTTAGCACTGCCACTGCGTACCATTATACAGGGGTGCCTGAGGGTGGATTCCTTGGGAGGCCTGCTCCAGGTCACGTGCCAGTTGAGAGGGATGCCACAGTGTGGGCTGGGCCTGACGCATTATTTTATTTTATATTTTTATTTATAGGATGTATGTGGCTGCTCACTTATTCTCAGTAACCTTGGGTGTCTTACAAACAATAAAAAAATATGGGCCACCTCGAGACTACATCACTCTGAGGCATCCCATGCTACACTTAATCCGTGTAGTTTCTCTTGAGTGAAATGATCACATGGATGCTTTGCTTAACAAACCACTATGACTTATACCCCAAATCTGGGCTCAGTTGTTGTTTTGAGATGTATCTGTAGTTATGCAAGGCCCACAATTGGCTTGACTAAGATTTTTTTAAATCCAAAAAGTTCCCAGTGCATACATTTGTCTTCAAATTATAAATACATATTCTAAACAAATTATTGTTACTGCTAACAGCTCATTTAAGCAATCATACTTACAGGATGTTCAGTGTCGGTATCAGAAGTATCCAAGCTGGTCTCTGAATCACTTTTGGAGAGAGAGAATTAAAAATAAAGCTTCTCATATAGTCATTTTTTAAAAAAGCAGAACCATTTGCATGACATTTCCATTAAATCAACTTATATTATGAATGAAGAATGCTTTATTTTAAAAAATGGTCTATTCAAAAAGTAGCAATTTATTTGCCCCGTCATATTATTGACAGTATATTAGTGTAATTCTTCTCTTTCAGGGATCAACTACAACAGTTCCTAGTTTTTTGTACCTAAGGAAGGAATAATAGTTCTACATAGCAGAAAATTAAAACTTTTACTAAGATGTAGTGCTACTTTGTAAATTTTCTATAATTAAGCTTGATTCATCTTTTTCCCAAATATTATCAGACTTCAGTTCCATATATTTCTATTCTGTATTAACGTTTTGCTATGAATTTTTATTAATTCATATACTTTGTTATTATAGCTAGAAGCAAATCAGGTTTTCCTTTATTTGAATGTAGGATTAGAAAGGATATAAGTGCATATATAATGATAGCTACAGTTAATACAAAGCTAAAAATTAATTATATCAATGCTTACATAAAAACAAAGAAGGAATGTATTTTTAATTGCCTAATATTTGCTTGCAAAGTGTATAGCATGATATTTGCACTAGATTAATTACCAAAAACGGTTTGGAAGGTCACTATACATTTGATAAAATAGATTGTGTCTAACGAGATAAAGTGATCCAATTGGAATTGGAATTTTTGGAATTTTTTTATTGCATTGATTGTAACTTACTTGTCATCCCTTTTTGCTTTCTTTGTGACATATTCATCTTCTAGAATCGCTAAATCTGTAGATTTTACTTCATCTTTGATAATCCCAATAACTACAAAGAAAAATACAGATAAATCAATAATAACAATAACTTGCTCATGTGTGAAACAAGAATCAAATTATATTTTCAACAGAATGCAACCAACACCTAGAAATGCTAGACAGATTGAAATGTTCATAGATATTGCTCTTAAATTAAGACTACAATCCAAAAATGTTAAACCTAGCTTGGTTCTCACACGACCAAATACATGTACACCTTCTTTTGTTCTCTAAGATACTTTAGATTACTTACATAAGCTAGCTTTCAGGGCATAATTTCACTTCAAATACAGTATTAACAAACATACCTTTCTCAACCTGTATTCTAAAGGCATTTCTTTTTCTTCGTCCATAATCAGTGCTGAAAAACAATTTTAAAAACTTCAATGAATATTTCTTTGGTATACAGTACCTCATTTTCAATGTAGAAGCCCAATGCAAGCACTATAAGGAAACGTAGCCTAATAGATAATTACCAATGTCAAAGAAAAAGGAAAAAAAGACCAATAAACACATATTAGAATATATATATTACGCCGTGTAAATAATCCAGATTTGGTCATCTCTAACATCCTCATGAAGACGTTAGATTAATCCTAACACTAATCCTATATTGAAAGAATGTATGAAGAACAAAAGACTGCATGAATCAGTATGTAAACATGGTATACCAAATGATTAGGGTTAGGAGTTTTTGTTGTATTTCCTTTCTTTGTTTTATTTCATGCTTCTAATTTGTTTTGCTTGCTATTCAATTTAATTTAATTATTTATTATTTTATGTGCTTTGTATACTTACGTTCAGGGGTGAGTTCCACTTACTTTCCTTACTGGTTCGCATCATGGAAATTACCCTCTGTACATGCACAGAGGGGTTTTTTTGCAAGCCACAGCAACTGGAGGACTGGTTTGGCAAGTCAACGAAGCAGTGGAAGTGATGTGCCGGTGCCTGGAGGCTGTTGGGGCCTGGATGGGTGTCAACAAACTCAAACTCAACCCAGACAAGACGGAGTGGCTGTGGGTCTTGCCTCCCAAGGACAATTCTATCTGTCCGTCCATTACCCTGGGGGGGGAATTATTGACCCCCTCAGAGAGGGTCCGCAACTTGGGCGTCCTCCTCGATCCACAGCTCACATTAGAAAAACACCTTTCAGCTGTGGCGAGGGGGGCGTTTGCCCAGGTTCGCCTGGTGCGCCAGTTGCGGCCCTATTTGGACCGGGAGTCATTGCTCACAGTCACTCATGCCCTCATCACCTCGAGGTTCGACTACTGTAACGCTCTCTACATGGGGCTACCTTTGAAAAGTGTTCGGAAACTTCAGATCGTGCAGAATGCAGCTGCGAGAGCAATTATGGGCTTCTCCAAGTATGCCCATATCACTCCAACACTCCGCAGTCTGCATTGGCTGCCGATCAGTTTCCGGTCACAATTCAAAGTGTTGGTTATGACCTATAAAGCCCTTCATGGCACCGGACCAGAATATCTTCGGGACCGCCTCCTGCCGCATGAATCCCAGCGACCGGTTAGGTCCCACAGAGTTGGCCTTCTCCGGGTCCCGTCGACTAAACAATGTCGTCTGGCGGGACCCAGGGGAAGAGCCTTCTCTGTGGGGGCCCCGACCCTCTGGAACCAGCTCCCCCCTGAGATTAGGATTGCCCCCACCCTCCCTGCCTTTCGTAAACTCCTTAAGACCCACCTTTGCCGTCAGGCATGGGGGAACTAAAACACCTCCCCCTTGCCCATGTTGTTTTGTTGATTGATTGACTGTGTGCCTGTTTTTTATATATACTGTTTTTTATGAGATTATTAATTTCAATTGGAACTGGATGGGTGGGCATTGGATTTGGTATTGTGTACTGTACTGTTTTTTATTATTGTTGTGAGCCGCCCCGAGTTTGCGGAGAGGGGCGGCATATAAATCCAATAAACCTAAACCTAAACCTAAGTGGCAGCAAATTTCCGCTACTGGTTCTAAAGAACCAGTCTGAACCGGAAGCAACCCACCACTGCTTATGTTTACATCTAAGTTTGTATCTCTGTATTGATTTCATTCTTGCAGACACACAATGTAATAGAGAAGATAATGTTAAGCCCTGAGGCATAGTATAACGAGTTTAATTGTTTTTCCATTCATTATTATACATGCACTATTCCACTGCCCATTTCATAGAAAATGTAAAGTACCAAATCTCTTACTACTCACCTATATATTTTCTGTAGTTCTGCTGCTAGAATTTCAGTGTTAACATACTGGCCACATTTATTACTGCTCAGATACTGTAATAAATATAGCTAAATTAGTATATTTAAAGATACATACAATTCCTTTACAATATGCAAAAATAGTATTAGCATAAAATCGTATGTGAACCATTTAAAATGGAGGCATCTATTTCTTCATCACTGTAGTTATCCACATTGGTTTTTAAAAGCAAAGAAATTAAAGTAGAGCCTTAATTTACCATATTCTTAGTTAGCAGATTTTGACAACTAATAATGGACAATTGTATATTAATTTTGCAGCATCATAAAAAGTGACATGAGCTTAATGGGCTTAATTATGGTTGTAAATTGAGGATTCCCTCTCAATCTTGTGAAGGATGGTTTATCTTTCTTTTCACATCACTGAGCTCTCTGAGTGAGCAAACTAGTGATATTTGGCAGGACAGGAAAGCGAACACAGGAGGAGTAGGAAGAGAAGAGTAGGAAGAATCAAGGCCTATTGAATAGTTCTGCTGATTGTTTCCTAGGAGCTGTGCAATCTAGATTTGGTTGTTTTATAACCAGTGAGCAATTCTGACTGTACAGTACAGATCCCTTGGTCATGGCTCACTTTTGACAAACGGAGTCAATAGAAAATCTGGCAGTAAAATTGCCAGTCAGGACTATAACTTGCTTAACAACCAGGGCAGAAGTGAGGCTGTAACTCCATCAGGCTCATGTAGTATCTCCTTTAATAACCATGTCTCTTAGCAATGGAGTTGCCAATCCCAATTGTAGGAAGACCATCTGTATTATGTCTATATTTATATGATCACTTTGTCTTCTCTCCTCAAAAACACCTCTATTTACAATCACCCATTTAATTAGATTAGATTAGATTTATTGGATTTATATGGTGCCCCTCTCCGCAGACTCGGGGCGGCTCACAACAATGGTGAAGAACAATACATAGTAACAAATCTAATATTTAAAAATCTAGGTTACAGTTTTAGATTAAAAGTCCAAAAAAGAAACCCCAATATATAAAAAACAACACACAATCGAATCATACACAAAAACTACATGGGTAAGGGGGAGATGTTTCAATTCCCCCATGCCTGACGGCAGAGGTGGGTTTTTAGAAGTTAACAAAAGGCAAGGAGGGTGGGGGCAATCCTGATCTCTGGGGGGAGCTGGTTCCAGAGGGTCGGAGCCACCACAGAAAAGGCTCTTCCCCTGGGTCCCACCAGACAACATTGTTTAGTCGACGGGACCCGGAGAAGGCCAACTCTGTGGGACCTAACCGGTCGCTGGGATTCGTGCGGCAGAAGGCGGTCTCGCAGGTATCCTGGTCCGATGCCATGAAGGGCTTTATTG
This sequence comes from Erythrolamprus reginae, assembly GCF_031021105.1. NCBI lineage: Eukaryota > Metazoa > Chordata > Lepidosauria > Squamata > Dipsadidae > Erythrolamprus > Erythrolamprus reginae. The sequence continues at coordinate 359,141,566 of NC_091950.1, read as the reverse complement.
GTCATAACCAACACTTTGAATTGTGACTGGAAACTGATCAGCAGCCAATGCAGACTGCGAAGTGTTGGAGTAACATGGACATATTTAGGAAAGCCCATGATTGCTCTCACAACTGCATTTTGCACAATCTGAAGTTTCCGAACACTCTTCAAAGGTAGCCCCATGTAGAGACCGTTACAGTAGTCGAGCCTCGAGGTGATGAGGGCATGAGTGACTGTGAGCAGTGACTCCCAATCCAAATAGGGCCCCAACTAGTTCACCAGGTGAACCTGGGCAAACGCCCCCCTTGCCACAGCTGAAAGATGTTTCTCTAATGTGAGCTGTTGATCGAGGAGGACACCCAAGTTGCCGACCCTCTCTGAGGGGATCAGTACTCCCCCCCCCCAAGGTGATGGACAGACAGATGGGAGTTGTCCTTGGGAGGCAAAACCCACAGCCACTCCGTCTTATCAGGGTTGAGTTTGAGTCTGTTGACACCCATCCAGACCCCAACAGCCTAGGGGAAGAAGGTCTCAATTCCCCTCAATTCATTTACTAACATACATTTGGGCTCAATTATGGTCATAAGATGAAAATCACCTGTATAGCATACGGATCATTTATTTAAGGCAGTGTTTCCCAACATTGGCAACTTGAAGTCCAAATATCTTCAAGTTGCCAAGGTTGGGAAATACTGATTTAAGGGATTCTCTTCTTAAGCAGAGGATCCCTTAAGTATGTTGGTTTCAGATTCTTTCGATTAAACAATGCCATATACTGCAGGGGTCAGTAACCTTTCAGACCTCAGGGACCACTAAATTCATAATTTTAAATCCTGCGGAACACTAACATAATCCGCCTAATGGCCCGCTGGGTGGGCGTGGTCAACTTGATGTCACTTACGTTGAGGGATGCCTCTCCGGCCTCTACTTGCCCTCCTCGCCTGGCCACCCAGGCTCCTTAGGGCCCCAGTAGGAAGCAGTTATCGGAGCTAAGCAGCCATCATGAGAAAGACTTGGCAAAACAACTGGCTCAGTTGAAATTGGATCGGATGAGGAGGCTCAGCAGAAGCACCTCACTGAGGACATAGGCTTTCCAAGCAGAGGGAAGATCTGCAGGAGTGCAAGGCCAGATACAGTGGTACCTCTACCTAAGAACGCCTCTACTTAAGAACTTTTCTGGATAAGAACCGGGTGTTCAAGATTTTTTTGCCTCTTCTTAAGAACCATTTTCTACTTAAGAACCTGAACCCAGAAAAAATTCCAGGAAATTTGAGAGCAGCACGAAGGTCCGGCCAGTTTCCTGCCATTCCCCCTGGGTTTCTCTCTCTGGTGCAGTGTATGGGAGGCAGCCACGCGCTGGGTGTATGGGAGGCGTGTGCTCCTCCTCACCGCCTCAGAGTCCCTCTTTTTCTTAAAAGCCTTAAAGTTCTTGATTTTTTAAATTCTCCTCACCTCACTTTCTTCCTTCGGCAGCGATTGTCCTCCTCCTCTTCTTCCTCCTCCTCCCACCCAAATTCCAAGCTTTTATTTCTTTCCTAATGGGTTTGCACACATTATTTGCTTTTACATTGATTCCTATGGGAAAAATTGCTTCTACTTACAAACCTTTCTACTTAAGAACCTGGTCACAGAACAAACTAAGTTCTTAAGTAGATGTACCACTGTACCCGCACCTGGAGGCTCAGTATGTATGTATGTATGTATGTATGTATGTATGTATGTATGTATGTATGTATGTATGTACGTACGTATTTATTCGATGTCTATTCAATTTGTATGTCGCCCAAGGGTCTCTGGGCGACTCAGAACCAAAGAATACAACGTAGATGTAACATTAAAACCTCTTAAAAACAATTTAAAACCAACAATTAAAAACAAAACAGTTAAAAATCATACATGTCATTAACGGCCGGATCCCGATGGCGTACCACCAGATCAACGGCCCCATATAATATAAAACTATGTTGTTTTATAGTTTTTTCGTGCTATTTTTTGAATCACCAACAGTCATTGGGTGCCGGGCAGTGTATAAATTAAACTAAAGTTACACTCACGGTTCTTCATTTCGCGTCCTCCTGAGCCCGCTATGAAGAAGACGGGATTCAACCGCAACCTGCCTCTTATATAAAAGGGCAGCTACTCATCAAGACAGACAAACAAATAGGGACGGAACAAAAACGGCAAAATCACCTGTTTAACTCGCTGTTTCAGTCTGAGATCCCCTCCAAAAGGGTGATTTCCTCCCCGATTCCGCATCGCCGCTTCCCACGTGCAAATTCCTCCCTTCTTTCAGGCAAAGTTTATCCGGACTACAATAGGACCCCAGCTAAGGCTGTCTTTAAAAAAGCCTAAATGTAGAGGCCCAGCTAGAGGCCGTCCCACTACGACGATTATCTAGGAGATAAACTGTTAAGTTTCAGTACAGAAGACGGGGGAGGATGAACAGGAGGTAGCTCATTCGTATTCCTACACAGGCACTTCCTTAGACGCCTAAAACAGAGTCTGAGTCACGAAAATACCATGTTTTGTAGTTCTCTCGGGGGTTCTTGACAAGTTCCCCCGTAGTTTCTTTGGGTTTTCGAGAGAACGGGCGCTTCCCTTTTATAAGACGCCAAAAGTGGGACTTCAAGTCCCGGCGTGCCGTGCGAAGAAATGTATTTCCCAATGAAATGTACAACAAGGGGAGAATCAGAGGAACTCGAAGGGAAGAGGCGGAAGCGCCGCTCCGGCAGCCGCGACCAGATTTAGGGAGGCGGAGCGCTTGTACGGTGGCCGACGGGGGCGGCTGTTTCCGCAGCACGATGGAGTCGATGGTGTTCGTATTTTCACTCATTGATTGCTGCGCCCTGATTTTCCTATCCGTTTACTTTGTATCCTTTGCGTTTGTTTGGGCGTGGGCGGGGGGAGTCCGGGAGCCGGAGAGCGCTGTGCGATCGGCTCTTTCCTCTGTTCTGCAGTGAAGATCAGCCGAGGCGGGGGGCGTTTAATGGCGGTCTGGCTAGGGCGGCGGCGGCGGAGGAAGAGGGGGGCGTAAAGGGTGAGGAGGGGGCCCGGTAGCAACAAGCGCTGGTTGGGGAAAGCGGCTTTTCGAGTAGCGCGAGGGTTGGGCGTGCCGTGTCCCGTTTCTTACTCAGATTGTCTAAAAAAAACACAACTGCACACAGGGCTTTTATAAATCCCTATCAGTGGTTCCCAAACTTGGCAACTTTAAGACTTGTGGACTTCAACTCCCAGAATTCTCCAGCCAGCATAGCTGGCTGGAGAATTCTGGGAGTTGAAGTCCACAAGTCTTAAAGTTACCAAGTTTGGTAAATTTTTGTTTTTGCATGGGGTTGCTTTACATGTCTTGTAAAGGAGCAGGCTGGGAGGAAACCTTATATTCTTCATTGGTTGCAGTGCGGTCAATAACAGTCATTAGATTGGCTTGCAGTAGAAAAAGATACAATTGCTTCCTGGTCTTAAGTTGTTCGGGAGATCTACCATTGCAGCTTTTGGGTTGTGTTCTGTTTAGTTATTTATGGTAAAAAGCCCGGCTGCTGCTTAAATTGCAAGACTTATTTTCAGTAGTATATGTAATGCTCACTTTCCTGTCTTAAAATTTGCATACAACTCCTAGATTGTGTAATGCTTTATTTGTATTGCAAAACTGCTTTGCTATCTATTCCATTCAGTGATGGTATTTTTAGTTTTCCACTGAAACAACATATTTATAAAAATTGACATCTGTTGTCCTGATTGTTGGCATGTGGATTAAGGTATATAGGATTGCAATGAAGTTTCACAATACTGATAGATTGTGTTTGTTGTCCTAGCAAGGACTTTGCAAATAATAATTATTATTATTGTTATTGTTGTTGTTATTATAATTAATTAGATTTGTATGTGGCCCCTCTCCGAAGACTCGGAGTGGCATACAACAACAACAACAACAATATAATAATAATAATAATAATAATAATAATAATAATAATAATAATAAAATAAAATAAAAAACAACAACAACAACAGGGTTGGGAGGGACCTATTGAACATCTTCTTAAAAACGTCCAGTGTTGGAGCATTCAGAACTTCTGGAGGCAAGCTGTTCCACTGATCAATTGTTCTTTCAGGAATTTTCTCTGTAATTCTAAGTTGCTTCTCTCTTTGATTAGTTTCCATTCATTGCTTTTTGTTCTACTCTCAGGTACTCTCTCTGGATAATAGTTTGACTCCCTCTTCTTTGTGGCAACCCCTGAGATATTGGAACACTGCTGTCATGTCTCCCCTAGTCCTTCTTTCCATTAAACTAGACAAACCCTGCAACCGTTCTTCATATGCTTTAGCCTCCAATTAAATTTGTAAATTTGACTATTGTATATACACTTCAGTGGTTATTTCACATAGGATATAAGGGACAGTTTTTTAAACATGTACTTTAGATACCTTTTCAAGCAAAAAAGTATACAGTACAACTTTTTAATGTTGTTGGTTGGAGGACTGCATTTTCTAAGACAGATGCTGGCTGGGGAATTCTGGGAGTTGAAGTCCAAATATCTTCAAGTTGCCAAGGTTGGGAAACACTGTTCTAAGAGGCTCTTCATCAGATGTTTTCATGAATATAATTTTGCTAGTTTCTTTAGAATCAGAAGATTTTGTAAAACTTTAAAAAGCAACAAAAGGTTGCTTATGAGTATATGTGTATGTCTATATTCAGGTAGTCCTCAACATATGACTGCAATTGAGCCCAAAATTTATGCTGCTAAGTGAGAAATTTGTTAAGTGAGTTTTGCCCCCATCTTATGTCTTTTCTTGCAATTTTTGTTCAGTGAATCACGGCAGTTAAATTAGTAACATGGTTGTTAAATGAATCTGGTTTCCTCATTGACTTTGCTTGTCAGAAGGTTGCAAAATGGGATTGCATGACCCTGGGATATTACAACTGTTATAAATATGAGTCAGTTATCAAGCATCCAAATGTGAATCACATGGCAATGGGGATGCTGCAATAATCATAAGTGTGGAAAATGGTCATAAGTCACTTTTTTCAGTGCTGTTGTAACTTCAGTCAGTACACTAAGTGAACTATTGTAAGTCATATATACCAGTACCAATATATTGTATATCTAGCAAAAATTGATATGTCAAAATATAGGGTGCATCATTTCATACCTTAGGCATAATACTATAGATCAGGGATCTCCAACCTTGACAACTTTAAGACTTGTGGACTTCAGGTGCCAGAATTCCTCAACCAGCTTTGTTGTAGATACTATAATATTACAGTATTATTTTATATTATAAATGCAGTCCTAAGATTCATTAACACAAGATAAAATAAAGATAACATGAAATGTTAGTAGTAGAAGTAATTTAGTAGTAAGGAAAAATTTCCTGGCAGAATGATTAATCTGGTACAACTTGCTTCCAGAAGTTATGGGTGCTCCAACACTGGAGGTTTTTAAGAAGAGACTGGAAAACCATTTGTCTGAAATGGTACAGAGTCTCTTGCTTGATCAGGGGGTTGGACTAGAAGATCTCCAAGGTCCCTTCCATTCTTATATCAGTCAACTTTGGCCTTAGGCAGGATATTTATTGTTGGTGGCTTGTGTTAGGATATTTTAAGATTTGAAAGGATATCTCTGCTGTTGCTCAATATAAAATTCTAATGACGTGATATATATGTGTGTCTGTATGTATGTATGTATGTATGCATGCAAGTGTATGTGGATAGATTGATATATATATATATATATATTGTGTTTCCTGGAAAATAAGACAAGCCCTTATATTTTTTGAACCCCAAAGTAAGGCCTTGGTCTTTTAACAGGGCGGGAGAGTTTATTATTTTGGGGGTGCAGTAGGCAATGAGTGTGGGACTGGATGTTCCATGGCCGCTGCTTCTCCTCCGTTCTTGGCACCAGCCGAGCAGCTGTCCCATCATCACCGCCTCATGGAGTAGGACTCTGCAAGGTTTGTTGTGCCATTGCATCACAAACTGCAGGATTGCCACAAGCTTCATTATGCAGCATAGTTGGATCCTGATGCCAAACGTGCCTGCAACATCAGAAGCCTTGCAGAGTCCTGCTCCACAAGGCAGCTGTGGGGGCGTGATGAGTCTCACAGAGACTCATTTCTGGCAAGTATGACTCTAAAGTGTGCAATAGGGTTGATATTCCTGGAGGCGTCTGTAATATGGTAAATGATTTAGCTTTACTAGATAAATGGTCAAAGCAATGGAAACTGCAGTTTAATGTTTCCAAATGTAAAATAATGCACTTGGGGAAAAGGAATCCTCAATCTGAGTTTTGTATTGGCAGTTCTGTGTTAGCAAAAACTTCAGAAGAGAAGGATTTAGGGGTAGTGATTTCTGACAGTCTCAAAATGGGTGAACAGTGCAGTCAGGCGGTAGGGAAAGCAAGTAGGATGCTTGGCTGCATAGCTAGAGGTATAACAAGCAGGAAGAGGGAGATTATGATTCCGCTATACAGGGTGCTGGTGAGACCACATTTGGAATACTGTGTTCAGTTCTGGAGACCTCACCTACAAAAAGATATTGACAAAATTGAACGGGTCCAAAGACGGGCTACAAGAATGGTGGAAGGTCTTAAGCATAAAACGTATCAGGAAAGACTTAATGAACTCAATCTGTATAGTCTGGAGGACAGAAGGAAAAGGGGGGACATGATCGAAACATTTAAATATGTTAAAGGATTAAATAAGGTCCAGGAGGGAAGTGTGTTTAATAGGAAAGTGAACACAAGAACAAGGGGACACAATCTGAAGTTAGTTGGGGGAAAGATCAAAAGCAACATGAGAAAATATTATTTTACTGAAAGAGTAGTAGATGCTTGGAACAAACTTCCAGCAGACGTGGTAGATAAATCCACAGTCACTGAATTTAAACATGCCTGGGATAAACATATATCCATTGTAAGATAAAATACAGGAAATAGTATAAGGGCAGACTAGATGGACCATGAGGTCTTTTTCTGCCATCAGACTTCTATGTTTCTATAAGTAGGACGTGTTGGGCCACAAGACGTCCTTCTTTCTCTTCTCCAAACACTGGCTGTGCGGCTTCCAAACCCCAGCTACAGAGCAGCTGCTCTATGAGTGTACTTCCCACTCTGTGATGTCTGTCATTGGCTGCCTCTCCTGCCTCACCCCCCCTGCTCCTTTTCGTTCCAGTCTCCCCATGATCCTCCTACTTGAGCACTAACTGGCCAGAGCATCTGCTCAGGGAGCCCATCCACCTTGGGAGTCACCAGACAGGATGGTGATTGAGCTGAACTCTCCTGGGGAGGGGAGCCTTGCAAGACCTTGGCCTGCATTTCCTTCCTCCCGCAAGCCCCACTTACTCCTCCCAGGCACCCAGCAGCCCCAACACAGCTTGTCCAGCTTGGTGACGTCCAGTGCTCCCTGCCCACAACTGAGGTTGCCTGCAGGGGGCCAGCCGGGGCCTCCATAGGCAGCAGCAGCAAGGGCATCAGCAACAACCACAGCACCTCAGCCATCCCCGCCGAGCAGAAACAGCCGGCGACCAAACCTGAGCTGACAGTCAAACTTCTAGCAGGGCGCAGCAGCAGCGGAAGCAGCCAGCGAGCAAACCTTTTGGGTGGCGGTGGGGAGGCAGAGTGCACATAAGACACAGCACCAGGACAAGAGTCTTTTTAGCTGTATGCAAGTAATCTTTCTCCCCCTTCACTTCAAGAGACTGCAGAGGCGTGATGAGTCTCCTGAAAACTCATTTCTGCTGGTTTGGAAGAGAGATTTCCTGCCTCTTATTTCTCTGCTGTCCCACCCCTCCCCACCTGGCACTCCCTGTCGCCGGCTGAGATCGGCAGGCCAGATTCAGGGAGCTGAACCTGCTGCCTCCACCCAGAAGAGAACATGAGACATGGGCTCTCTTGCAGCACCTCCTCTCTCTTCTTCTCCCCAGCAGTGTGTTTGGTCTACCGAATCTGGCCTGCCGTTTCTGGAGAATCAGCTGCCACTCAGGAGGAGAGAGAGAAAAGGTGCTGCGAGAGAGCCCATTACTGACGTTTTTCCCAAGGTGGAGGCAGCTCATAGAGAAGTTTTTCTTTACATTGGAGTTTCGCTGGTAAGATGTGCGTCTCACAGGCCACCCATAGAAACATAGAAGATTGACGGCAGAAAAAGACCTCACGGTCCATCTAGTCTGCCCTTATACCTTAGGATGGATATATGTTTATCCCAGGCATGTTTAGATTCAGTTACTGTGGATTTACCAACCACCTCTGCTGGAAGTTTGTTCCAAGCATCTACTACTCTTTCAGTAAAATAATATTTTCTCACATTACTTCTAATCTTTCCCCCAACTAACCTCAGATTGTGCCCCCTTGTTCTTGTGTTCACTTTCCTATTGAAAACACTTCTCTCCTGAACCTTATTTAGCCCTTTAACATATTTATATGTTTTAATCATGTCCCCCCTTTCCCTTCTGTCCTCCAGACTATACAGATTGAATTCATTAAGTCTTTCCTGATAGGTTTTATGCTTAAGACCTTCCACCATTCTTGTAGCCCGTCTTTGGACCCGTTCAATTTTGTCAATATCTTTTTGTAGGTGAGGTCTCCAGAACTGAACACAGTATTCCAAATGTGGTCTCCCCAGCGCTCTATACAGCGGGATCACAATCTCCCTCTTCCTGCTTGTTATACCTCTAGCTATGCAGCCAAGTACTCTACTTGCGTTCCCTACCGCCTGACTGCACTGTTCACCCATCTTCATCCCCTGCCTCACCTGCTGCCACCCCCAAATTGTGCCCGAACATCTTACCAGCATCTGACAGCTTCACCACTTCTCTTTCTTGGCAGGTCTTTGCAGGGAAACTCCTTGAAATGTAAAGAAAAGCTTCGCACTTGTGAGAAGTTTTTGTTTACATTTTCTTTTTTTTATATTCCGACCAACTGCAAAGACCAGCTGAGAAAAAGAAGCAGCGAGCCACCAGACTCTGGTAAAATGTTCAGGCACAATTTAGGGATAGCAGATGAGGCAGAGGTGCATGTACTTAGTTGGGGAAGGGGGCTTAGTTTTGGGGGGGCTTATTTCAGCGCATGTCCTGAAAAATCCCGTTGGCCTTATTATCAGGACATGTCTTATTGTAGAGAAAACGTGTGTGTGTGTGTGTGTGTGTGTTGTGTGTGTGTGTGTGTAAACCAGTGTTTCCCAACCTTGGCCACTTGAAGATATTTGGACTTCAACTCCCAGAATTCCCCAGCCAGCAAATGCTGGCTGGGGAATTCTGGGAGTTGAAGTCCAGATATCTTCAAGTGGCCAAGGTTGGGAAACACTGGTGTAAACCATATTTTCTTATGCAATTGGATGATAAGCTTATCTGCATATGACACCACATTTTTTATGACTGCCCAGTCCTCATTTTACTTTGAAGTTTAAACCTTACAGTTATAGAATAGAATAGAATTCTTTATTGGCGAAGGGTGATTGGACACACAAGGGATTTGTCTTTCGTGCATATAGTCTCAATGTACATTTGCTTACAATGAGCATCAAACAGTAGATTCAAATTGTGCATGTTAGATTTTAAATAGCTCAAGGTCTCCAAATTCAGACATTAGAAAACTCTGGTCATTTTAAGACGTGAAACAAATATTTTAACTTTTTTCTGCACAGCCAGGTGGCAATTGGCTCCCTCGTGCAAATCAAAGTATGGTTATCTATAAAGGCCTGTATGGCATGGAGCCTGGATATCTGAGGAGCCAGTTATCTTCAGTTGTTTCTGCCCATAAAGTTGTGGGTAGACTCCAGCTCCCCTCTAGTAAGGGGAATGAGGAAGTCGCAGCCCCCACCTTCTGAAACAGCAGCCGCTCAGTGATAAGGATGGATTTCTGCCTGGGAAGTTCTTAAAATCTGTCTGGATTTTTGTGTTGGGGTGGGGTAGTTCCTTTGATTTGTATCATTTTTACATTTTTTTAGTCTAGCCTGTTTGTGTGGTTTTAGATCCCCCCCCTCCCCGTTTTTATGAGAGATTGGTTTTATACCCCTGTGCGGAGTTCATTGGAGTTGGCTGTCTATAATAAACTAAAATAAATACATGATAAAAAGGGGGGAGGAGAAATTGAACTCAGATATTCCTATTGAATATCCTAATTCATAGGAAACTGTCTTAGTGCAGGAGGGGCAACATCTGAATCAAATCAGTGACTGTGCTTGTGTGCCACCTTACTTAAATTTTAACCTGGTTATACAGAACCAAACTCGCAAACACAAGCTGCTTTGGGAACTATTGAGTAATCAATATATTCCAGCTACATCTATATTGTGCATGGTATAGTTTGGCGTTTTGAGTGGCATTGGATAAAGTCACTAACAAAGTTAACAGGGGCATGGATTCCGGTGTTGTCTGTATCTTTTGCAAAATGCTTTCCTTGTGGAAGTCCACAGCTGGAGGCCCGTTTGCTGAATTTTATATAAAATCTCCTTAGGGCATCATTTACAATTTTTCCAAATAGTTTAATTCTTACCTAGAAAGGGTAGGGGTATAGCTGACATAATAGTTGTTCTTATCTTGATCATCAGATAATTACATTATCAGATTTGGAATGTGACTACATTAATGCCAGATCTTGCTGCTCAAAACTAAATAAAGTAAGTTATTTTTCTTTTTCTCTTTAATTTTTTAAAATGTTAATACAATAATGTGGTAAATGTAAATTTTTACAAATGTACTGTTGACCTCAATTCTTAAAATGCATGTTGGCGGTTAATAGCTTCTATGTTAATTACTTATCTGAAGAATATTTTACTTTTCTCCAGGGGCCTTCATTTCATTTTGCATATTCAGTAGAATATGCAAACTAACATAGCCCAATCATAGGTTCTCTGGTAATATTGCCAATCCCTATTTCTAAGCATATAAGATTATACAGTATATATAAAATGTAGTTCTAATACCATCTGAGAGTAACTATTGTTATACTCAATAGGATTGGCAGGCAGAGAACTATTCTGATAGTTGGAAAGTATATTCTGATTACATGTAATTCATAAGTACACTAAAGTGTGCTTTGGATAGTTAACTTGGGTTCTGAATGAACTGATCAGCCTCAATACCAAAATATTGTGGAACTTGCAATTAAAAATTATATTGTTAGTTTGTTTGTACTGTTTTCAAAAATAATCTCCTTTCTACAGATGGTCCTTGACTGACAACCATTGGTTTAATGGCTGTTCTAAATTATAATAGCACTAAAACTGACTTGCAACCTATCTTTGCACTTAGAACTGTTGCAGCATCTTCACAGTCATGATTAAAATTTGGGCACTGGACAATTGGCATGTACTTACAATAATTGCAGAGTCCCAGACAGGGTGGGCTACTGCCCAGACCGGGGGGGGGGGGGAAGAACGCAGTGGGGTAGCGAAAATGGAGCCTCCACCCTAGAGCACCCAATTGGCGCTGAAAGATGTTGGAAGAAAATGTGTAAGCCACGCCCACAATTTGGTAGTAACCCGTCACTGTTCCCAGGGTAATGTGAGTGCCAGTTGCAACATTCCCAGCTGGATTCCAAACTAAGAAAATCAACGGGGAAAGCCAGATTTGCTTAACAACTGTACAGTCTGTTTAACAACCATGGGAAAAAAGTTCTTTTTGGTCCCCCAAAGCCCAGGCCCCTCGCATCCCATTTTTGTGAAAAGTGGGCCAGCATTTTATGCAAAAACGGTGTGTGCAGAGTTTGGGAAGCCTGCAGAGTGTCTGGAAGGCAAAAATACTCCCATTTTTGTGAAAAAAGGACAAAAAGACATTTTTTCCACAAAGACGGCATTTTTGCCTTCCCCCAGCCCCAAGGAGCATTCTGCAGGCCTCCCAAACCCTCTGTGCACCCCATTTTTGCGATGGGGTGGGAAATGGGTGAAAAATGGGACATTTCCCACAAAAACGTTGAATTTGCCTTCCTCCCAGCCTCTAGGAGTACTCCATAGGCTTCCCAAACCCTGTTTGCGTATTTCGCAAAAACAGGTGAAAAATGGGTCCATTTTTGCGAAAAATGGGGCAGAGGGTTTGGGAGACTTGCAGAGTGCTCCTAGGGGACAGGGAGGACAAAAACCTTTTTTTGCTTACTTACCTCTTTGAAATCTTGCTGCGTCTTATACACCGGTGTGTTTTATTGTCCCAAAAATACAGTAATTGCTTTCCTTGGTCTTAAGTCAAGGACTACCTGTATTTTAATTCAGAGAAGAACCACAGTGAATCTAGAATTGCTTCCTTAATATAGTTTTCTTAATCCTAAAAACAAGAATTACTGTTGTGGGGAATTTTGGAGGCCTAATGCTAGATTAGAAAGTAGATTGCCTACATGATAGTCGTGGACACTTGCATTTATTCCTGGATCTCATTTTTTTCCTTGAGTGTTTCGTACACTACATTCCCTTTCTTTGCTGAAAACTTACTGTAAATCGTCTGCTCTTGCAGCATCCTAGTTTTTTATGTGTAACTTCTTCACAGAATCTATTATTTTGTAGTTGCTTTCCCTATTCTCATTTACATGTTTATTGTCAGTCACCCTTGAGTTGCCTAGAAGAACCGTTGTACCTACCTGAACGGTCTTCTCGATGCTCTGGAAGGAGAGTCCAGGATGGGTTAACCCTCAATGCTATTGGTAGAGACTGAGTTATAAATTAATAAATTAACATGTTAATTAGGCACCGCCCCTTGCCTGCCCCCAAGGGCTCAGTTTCAAAAACGAAGTCATTATAATTCAACACAATTTTATTGAACCCTTAACAAACACAACCAGCTAAAAACCGTAAACCCAATCCCTTGAATCAAACGATTACTTGGGCGGGTCTGGACTCTCCTTCCAGAGCATCGAGAAGACCGTTCAGGTAGGTACAACGGTTCTTCTCCACTGCTTCTGGAAGGAGAGTCCAGGATGGGATATACCCCAGTTCTAGTCCAAGGGTGGGGGAGTGCAGATTCAGGGATCAACAGTAGAAGAACAAACCCTCTGCAACACCCTCCTCCCAAACGAAGCCTCAGCTGAGGCGTACATGTCCAGTTTATAATGCCGGATAAATGTAGATGGAGCAGTCCACGTTGCTGCCCGGCATATGTCCTCGGCCGAAGCCTGCGTCCTCCAGGCTGCTGATGTGGCCGCGCTGCGAGTGGAATGAGCAGTAATCCCTTGAGGGAGAATGTGAGGGGTAGTCCCGTAAGCCTCAGCAATACACTCGCGGATCCAACGACTGATTGACCTGGGAGAAACCCCAAGCCCCGATTTAGTCTGTGAGAAAGAGATGAACAACCTTTCAGACTTTCTAAATGACTCTGTCCTTCTAATATATATCTTGACCGCTCTCCTGACATCCAGCTTGTGCCACCGGAGTTCTAACGGATGGTGCCCATGAGTACAAAAGTCAGGTAACACTATGTCCTGTTTCCTGTGAAACAGGGAATTGATTTTAGGTATAAAAGTTGGATCTAACCTCAAAACCAGTCTGTCAGGGTAAAATATACAAAGATCTGGACGTATGGAGAGGGCTGATATGTCCGAAACCCTTCTGGCCGATGTAATCGCGACCAAGAAAGCTGTTTTAATAGTAAGGAACCTAAGTGCTATGGACCTTAGTGGTTCAAATGGTGGACCGGTCAATGCCTTTAGCACCAGCGACAGGTCCCATGACGGGAAGCGATGAATTGGTGGGGGATTAGTATTCGCAGCACCCTTAAGAAAATCCCTTATCCAAGGATGGAAAGATAAGGACCTAAACTCTCCCGTCCTAATCACAGTTGACAGAGCTGCGACCTGCCTCCTGAGGGTATTTGGAGCTAAACCTCGCTGCAAACCTGCCTGGAGGAACCCCAATACCTGTAACACTGAAGCTGACGCCAAATCCATGTTGTTCTCCTGACAAAATTTACAGAAGGCCGACCAGGTGGCCTGGTATATTCTTGAGGTGGATGGCCTCCTAGCTGCCTGCATTGTTGAAATAATGTCATCAGGCAAGTTATGCTCTCTCAATCTGCCCCGCTCAATCTCCAGACGGTCAACTGGAACCACTGGGGTTCCGGGTGTTGGACTGATCCTTGGCTGAGGGATATTTTCGTGTCCGGAATCCTCCATGGCGGGGAGACTGAGAGGGACACTAGGTCCGAAAACCACGGTCTGCGCGGCCAGTACGGAGCCACCAGAATCACTTCTGCCTTCTCCTGCAAAATCTTGTCGACAACCCTTGGCAGAATCTTTGTCGGCGGGTAGGCATAGAGGAGACCTCGTGGCCAACTGGAAATTAAGGCATCGACCCCCTCCGCTTTGTGCGAGGGGTAGCGGGTATAGTATCTGGGGAGTTGCGCATTGTTGTGTGTTGCGAACATGTCCACCAGAGGCGTGCCGAAGCGCTCCGTGATCATCCGGAATAGTTGCGAGTCCAGCTTCCATTCCGTTGGGTCGAGCGTGGTTCTGCTCAGCCAATCGGCCTGAGTGTTGTCCACTCCTGCGATATGCTCCGCTGATAACGATTGCAGATTCCTCTCGGCCCAGGTGAAGAGGGCTGAAGCCTCCTGCATGAGGCGTCGTGACCTGGTACCCCCCTGGTGGTTGAGGTAGGCCTTGGTCGCGACATTGTCCGTCAAGACTAATACATGCTTGTTCTGTACTAGAAGGGTGAAGTGTTGGAGTGCCAGAAAGACAGCCCTTAGCTCTAACAGATTGATGTTCACCGGGTTGAGGTCCTCCGTGGACCAGAGTCCTTGTGCGCATTGCTGACCGATATGCGCTCCCCAACCCGATAAGCTGGCATCCGTCGTCAGTGTGAGTAAGTCGTGAGTGCGAAACGAGAGTCCCCGGTACAAGGCTGGGGAGGCCCACCATGCCAGAGATTCTTTCACATCCCTTGGCAGGCGGACTCGCACATTGGAATGACTTGTCCTGACCTTCTGTGCCGGGAGGAGAAACCATTGAAGGCTTCGGATGTGGTGTCTGGCCCATGGAATGATCCCTATGCATGAGACCAGAGTTCCCAGAACCTTGGACAAGAAGGCCATGGACGACTTCCTGTCCCTCTGAAGGGAGGAAATGAGAGAAATGATGTTCTGCCGCCTGTCTCGGGAAAGGTACACCATACATGAGGTCGTATCGATGATGGCGCCCAGGTGTAGGAGCGTTGTAGATGGAATCAACTGGCTCTTGGGCACATTGATGGTAAAGCCGTGCTCCGTCAAGGTCCTCATCGTCAGGGCGAGATCCTGCTGGGCCTGGGCCTGAGATTTGGACAGGATCACAATATCGTCCAAATAGGCCATTAGGCGCACCGATTGCGCACGTAGGCTCGCCGAGAGGACGTCCAACAATTTGGTAAAGGTTCTTGGCGCCGATGAAAGGCCGAATGGCATGGCCTTGTACTGATAATGGACGCCTTCGACGCAGAAACGCAGAAACCTTCGGTGAGGTGGGTGAATTGGTACATGTAGGTACGCCTCCTTCAGGTCCAGTGATGTTAAAAGGTCCTGGGGGCGAACTGCCGCTAGGATGGTTTGCAACGAATGCATCCTGAATTTCCTGTACCGAATGTACAGATTTAACTGCTTCAAATTCAGGATCAATCGGCAACCTCCCGACGACTTTGGAACTGTGAAGATCATGGAATAGAAACCGGTCCCCCTGGCGTGCTGAGGAACCGGCTCTATAGCGTGAATATGCAACAGATGTTGTATTTCTTGAAACAGTTCCCTCTTTTTGGTTGTATTCCTTGGTGTCGGGCACTGGAGGAAACGGTTGGGTGGGGGCTGAAGGAACTCCAACCTTAGGCCTCCAGACACCGTGGCTATTGCCCACCTGTCCGAGGAAGTGGCACGCCAGTAGGCACTGTAGAGGCGAAGCTTCCCCCCTAGCGGTTGATCGCTGGCGAAGTCATTTGGGGCGCTTGAAGCCTCTCTGGCTTGTACCTCTAAAAGGGCGTCGAGCCTGCTGATAGCCTCTGGTTCTATCCTGGAAGCCGGCCCGGTCATTACGAAAGGAAGAGGCTTGGGAGAAACGTCCCTGAGAATATGGTCTCTGGGTCTGACCTGTTCCGGAAGAATTGTCCCAGCGAAAGGACTGCCTCCTGTTGTAAGGCGTAGACCTCCTGTCCTGCCGTCTGTTGGACCTGGGCAGGACCTTCCGTTTGTCCTTATCCTCGACAAGGACCTTATCGAGAACTTCTCCAAACAGATCAGCTCCGCGGAAGGGAGAGGAAGCCAGACGCCACTTCGACTTGGTGTCGGCTGGCCAGCTTCTAAGCCACAATAAGCGTCTTGAGGACAAGTTGGTGGACATCCCCCTTGCTGAAAATTTGGCAGAGTGGAGAGTGGCATCCGCCGAGAACTCCGCTGCGGCCAACAGCTTACTTAAGTCCTGCCGCATCCTGCCATCCTCCGGTCCAAGGCGGGACATCATTTCCTCAATCCAAACGATGGACGCTCGATTGAAAAAGGAAGCAGCGGCCGCTGCCCGAAATGCCCAGCCGGACATGGAATGTGATTTTCTTATGAGGATCTCTGCCTTCCTGTCCTCCGGCTTCAAATTGTCCCCCGATTCAGCTGGAACCATGGCATTTGACACCAGAGTCACCACTGGATGATCAATTGGGGGAAACTGAAGAAGATTCTCAACCTCTTCATCAAATGCATACAGCTTGCGCTCCAGCATTGAAGGGCCTTGAGCAGCCGCTGGATGTTGCCATGGCCTTTTTGCGTTTTGAATAAAAATATCTGATGCCGGAATGTGGTCTGTTTCAGGCTGAGGTTCTTTGAGCAATGTAGTTGATCTGGGTGTCTCTGCGGGCTTTGTGATCCCCGGCAGGTCCACCGCTTGTTTGGCCTTGTGTAACAGTGTGCGAAACAAGGCGGGTTTAAAGAGGCCTGGGACAGTTGGTTGCTCAGGTAAAGTCTCATCGTCAGAGAAGTCGTAGTCCTTTTCACTACCCTCCTGCCAGGATGGTTCCTCTGATAACCCCATACCTGAAAGGGGCGGTGCA
Organism: Erythrolamprus reginae; assembly: GCF_031021105.1. Classification (NCBI taxonomy): domain Eukaryota; kingdom Metazoa; phylum Chordata; class Lepidosauria; order Squamata; family Dipsadidae; genus Erythrolamprus; species Erythrolamprus reginae. Next base: position 359,124,611 of record NC_091950.1, on the reverse strand, counting down.
GACCACAAATTCCGTTTTTGAGGTTGATCTGGTTGTTGATGGCATTGCTGCACCCCTGTTGCTATGCCTTGTGAATAGGCATTATTAACCAATTCTTGGACAGCTGGTGACAGGTCCTGCCAAGTACTAGGCTGAGATCTGAGCCCAGCAGCAGTAGGGGTGAATGTAGCCGAAGGCCCTGCCTTGGCTTGGGGCGAAAAACCCCACAGAGGCCTGGACAAGGTTGCAGAACTTGGCCCACTCAGGGAATGATGAGCCTGCTGGATGGCCTGGCGATCTGGGGACCAATCCCTTCCCGGTAGGAACCCCTCTGGAACCACAGAATTGGGAGTCAAGTGCCCTGGTAATGGTGCAGGGCTTGGAGACCTTCCAGAGGCTAGAGAAGGAGCGTGTAGAGCTGACTCCAAACGTTGCTCCAACGCCAGAATACGTTTTTCAGCCTCCCTGAATGCTGAAGTGGATGGGCCCTGAGAAGCCTTGGGCTTAGACTTTCCCTTGTCCTTAGCCTTGGGGGGAGGGGCTGATGTTACTGCTTGCTCCCCACCAACTGCTAATTGATCCATGGTACTCACAGAACCGATCAACTCAATGAATTAGAAGAAAACAGCCGAGCTTGTCTTTGTGGTATACACGAAGCTCCCACAGAATGCAGCAAAAAAATGGCTGCCTACTGCTGACGAGAGCTTGCTCGTCGCCCCACCCCCTCAGGCGATAATACGTCACTAACAGGCTTATGAAGGCCTAAAGGACGGAGGGGGGGGGTGGTTTCCCGCCTAAACGGGTGCAACCGTTGTGCCCAAAATGGCGGCCGCGAGTAAATGGGGCGGTAATATGCTTCGCCCTTGCCCATTAGTGAGGAGAAAACTGGCTTTCAGGAAAACCTTAGGTCCCCGAGCCACAGTAAGGCCAGCCGCCGCGATATCCTCCCTATCAGAAAGGGAGTTCACTTTCACCGGCAATCCCAGGGGACCGTGCCCCGAATTCGCGCGCGCGCGCGTAAACCAATAAGCCAGCAATATGCTCGGCTTCGGCGGCGGCGGCTTTCGGCGGCGGCGGCTTTCGGCGGCGGCGGCTTTCGGCGGCGGCGGCTTTCGGCGGCGGCGGCTTCAGCAGCGGCTTTATTCCCTGCCGCCCAACATATGGCCGCAATCACTCTAGCTGGGCCGCCTCGATTTCCTCCGCTTTTTCTTCTGTTGGGGGGAGAAAGATCTCTCTGGGCGACTCCCCCTCAGCCTCCCAGTGAGGGGGACGGACCCCCTCACCTTCGGCTGCAGCCGGGTCTGGCCACGGAGGCCAGTGACCCATGGCTGAAAACCCCCTTCATAAAACTGTACCCGCTGAGGGAAGAGGTTTCCCGGGGGAAAATGATGGGGGTGTTGCCCACGGAGGGCAAGAACCCCGTCCTGTCTGGCAGTTCCTGAAAAACAAGAAAGACAAGGAAAAACAGGTTAATCAAAAAAAAATTTTCACATGTAATTAAGTTTATTCTAAATACTTTTTCTACACAATAAACTCATATGTCTCTCCAAAGACTGAGTTTTTGAAACTGAGCCCTTGGGGGCAGGCAAGGGGCGGTGCCTAATTAACATGTTAATTTATTAATTTATAACTCAGTCTCTACCAATAGCATTGAGGGTTAACCCATCCTGGACTCTCCTTCCAGAAGCAGTGGAGAATAAGAAATTTTTATAAACTATTTTATTTAACAACCCGCCATGGATTAGAATCCATTGCTACCATATGTCAAATGTATATACTCACCCTTTTTATAGTACCATCTTCAAATTGATGGGCAGAAAATTCTTAATCATGGAAAATAAAGCTAATTTGAAAATTAGATTGAAATATATAAACTTGGTACTTAGCATTTTGGTTTACCTAGAAGTGTTGAATATATAGAATTTGAGATTGTTGCTTGCCAATAGTCCTTAACAGCATATCAGATATACTGATCAGGGTCTCATAAATAATATTGAAAATATTCTGATGGTGTCCTACAAAATAATCTATAATTTGTAAATTGCTTTGTAAATTGCACTTGCAATTTATATCTGGACCATCCAACAGATATCTATTACTGATTCCTTTTAATCAAATAAGTTTTGCAACACTTGTCAGCTTGCAGGTAGAAAATTCCTGCAGAATCTTTGTAACGACTTTTACCTTTTAAATTGTTTTGAAAATCTTTCTAGTGGGTGATCCCTGAACTGATTGGCCATACAATTATCACTGTATTAATGCTTATTTCACTGCACTGGTTCATCTTCCTCCTCAATTTTCCTGTGGCAACGTGGAACGTATACAGGTAAGACCTTTGGTGGCTTAAGAAATGCATGAATGTTGCTCATATTTTTTCCTCTTAATGAACAAGCATTTTTATAAACTTTGCCTTGTTCCATAATTTATTAGTCCAGTCATGTCAGCAGGAAATGATAGAAATGGAATACTGCTTTTTCTCTCATTGGATTTTAGCATGGATTTTGGATAACACCAACAATAGATATACTAGATTTTCCTTGTCCCAAGGAATATATGTGCATATATAACTTCTGTATTGTTTAAAAACTTTGAGCATGGATTATGTGAAAATCTAGTGCATCATTGATCTTACTCAAAACATACTTTTCATCCCATTCCGAGAAGAAAACATTATAAAATCATTTTTGTATTTTGCCAAGAGCAGGTATCACATTTGGTAGTGCAAAGATATTAGTAATGTAGTAATTAGTAGTTAAGCATTGAACAACAACTGGAAATACTTCTGATTCCGATCTACTTTTAGCTTATTAAAGTTACTGGAAGATTGTGGATCAATCTCTCTCAGCACAACCTTCTTCATAGGGTGGTTTTGGATGTAAAAATAAAAGGCAGGATATAAATCTAACAGAGTACATATCTTGAATATTCACAAGGCATGAGCCATTACTTTTGGAATTTTATCACCTTTGCTTTCACCTAAAAGTTGAAAAAAGGAGAAAGTTGAATTCCCTTTTAAGATTTTCTGTTCGCAAATTACAGCCCAGGCTTAAATTTTGCCTCTAATAAATGTACTTATTTTTATTTTTTCCAACTTTGGTAATACTTCCAATTTAGATTGCATATAAGATGCATCATATACATAGCTACATAATAATGCTTGACGCTATAGTACTTTTGAAGCAAATCAAAGTGTTAGTAATTTCTTTGGATGTGGAGTTCCTGGAAGAAGAAAAATGTAATATTTCTGCTTGGAATTGACTTTGGGCAGAGTCATTTTTACTATGTTTGGTAAGCAAATAAAAAGCATAGGATATTGTTTTAAATATCTCAAGTTTTTAATGCATATATTTCTAATGTAATACACTGAAAATGTCATTGATTTAAATGTAGAATGTTGAAGTTTAATAAGTTAAATATTTTAACAAATTATATGCTAATGAGCTGGCCATTTCTAAATACTGCCCAAGCTTTAAAAAGACGACTTAAAATTGAAAGCTGCATCCAAATTTCAAGATGGCAAATTCAGATATTCATATTTATAGGAGAGAACACGAGCTGGCATCAGATTTGAAAGGTCTATTGATTAATGCCACTAATGCATCTGCACTGCACAAGGGCATTTGTCTGTCCTATTTACGGCTTCAGAGGCTGGCCAGACATGTAACAAAGAGTTTTGGGATACATGTTGAATACAAAGGAGGTTGCAAAAGCAGGAAGTATTTGAGTAATGCTAGGAGGAGCTCAAAAATGATCTAATTCATTTCATTCTTCTGAAACCCATATGCAAAACTTTTAAGTCTTATGTGTTGTTTGAAAGAATTCAAATTCAGTTCACTTTGTTTTGCATGTGTTGTCTTTTTTGATATGGAGATCATTAATCTATTGGGCTGCGGCAGAGTTGGTACTGAAACAATTTTCTTGAAACAATTTCAGGTATATCATGGTTCCGAGTGGAAACATGGGAGTATTTGACCCTACAGAAATCCACAACAGAGGGCAGCTAAAATCACACATGAAGGAGGCCATGATAAAGCTTGGTTTTTATCTCCTTTGTTTCTTCATATATCTTTACAGGTAAGTTTCGAGGCTTGCATCTTCAGGATAGTAAAGCTGTTTTTAAGATTCCTGTTAGAATAGGCTATTATACGTTTAATGTGCCTTAACTCTTGGCAAGAGCCTTAGTGAAAGCAATGTTATTTATCTTTGCAGTGTAGCATAAGATACCCCAAATTGTTCCACACTTGACTGTGTTTATGCCACACTTTCTGCCTCTGATGGACGCACTATTTTATACTACAAAATCTTAATTAATTATATGCCACCTTACTTCAAATAGAAACTTAGTTTCACATCTTGGATTTGTTAAAAATACTTTTTTCTGTCCCTCAGAAGCATTGACAGTTTTGCTGACATAAATTGCAGAGCAATCATGCTCTACAGCTTTTGACATGGTCTTTCTTTTCACTCTTTATAGTATGATCCTGTCTTTAATAAATGACTGAAAATGAAGTGGCCAAATCAAGTATTGTGGTTGCCAAATTGATGTTACTCCATCGAAATACTCCAATGAAGCCATGAACAACTCAAGAAAATCCAGACCAGTGATGTCATGCAGTATATTTTTCCTCTTTGGACAAAACATATTTTTGCTGTATTTTTACCATATAAAATATTTTAGAAACTACAATACTATGTTTTTGCAACTATTGTTTTGTTCCTACTCAAAACCATTTTTTTTTTACTTCATGTAAATATTTTGCAAGAATACTGGTTACTCAATGGAGCAAATTCACTTATAGTGAAGCAGCAGCTATAATCATTTCATTGAAGATTTTATCATATAAAAGGAAGCTTACTAGAGACAAATGACCAATGTATTATTTCCTAGAGGCAACACTTTAAGTATAGTTCGCTTATTGTTTTTTATTGAATTGAAGCCAATCAATTTAAACTGTTGCAGCTCATTTCTAGCATTCAGGTCCCACGTAGCTGCTACAATATTTAGTGAAGAACTTTCTCAAACACCTCTTTTTATTATATTAATATTTTTTGCAGACTGTATGATATGTATGTATGTATGTATGAAGTTTGCCTCTATTATAATGGCAATAAGCCACCTCCAAATTGAAGCTGTGCAGCATCACTGCAATTCCATTTGCTGTTGGACGTTGGGTGCTATTATCAGTTCAATACAGATTACAATATTCCAAGCTGAAGACCACAGCTATAACCACTGGTTCAGTACACAGCCTGTTGCTGCTTGCCTGTTAAGACAGCTACCGTCTAGTTTTTGTAGTCTAAGATTTATGGGGATGGCTTTGTGCCCCAAGTGAGTAACTGAGTCTGAGCAGTATGGGATTCATTCGTATTCATGGATTGAGCAGTTGCTTGATCATATGTGAATACATCTTAGAAAGAAAAGGAACTTCTGTTCCTTTCTAGAATGAAATAGAAGTCAAAGCTTATGAAGCTAAGAACTAATCAAATCCAATTAGTTATTTTGTTTATTGAACTGGAAAGAGGGAATACAAATATTTGTTAAGTGCTGTGCACCAACATGGAAAAGTTTAATTAAAAAAAAACTCCAATAGACAATCAGGAATTAATGTAGATTGACTTGAACGGTTTAAGATATGTTTAATATACTACATATTTATAAAATAAAAAATGTGCCCCATAAATTAGTAAAACCAGTGAAAATAAATACGGAGCCCCAAAATTCATGTTTTAATGTCAGAAAAGAAATTTAAACTACTTAATATAATTCAAGAGGAAAGTAACAAATTCCAGAAAATTTAATAATGCAATCCTTTGAAACATTTAATATCAGTCCATAGCAAATAGTCATTACATACCAAAAGCTCTAACTGTTAACTAGTTCCACCACAACTCCATATAAATCTTCACAATTTATAAATTTGAGAACAGTAAAAGTTCTTTTCTTGATCTCTACAGCTTGGTTTGTAAATACACACACACTTTGAGAATGTTTCTTCCTCTTACATTTTTGGAGCCAATAGCCTTTTCTATCTGTGCCAGTGAGTGTTAAGAATCAAATCTAGTACACTTATTTTTAACAATGAAACACTTAAAAAATGGGGCACACTGTACTTCAAATTTATAAAAATATATTTGTATTAACCAAATTTTAATGTTAGAGGACAAGACAAATACACACAACATGACTTAAAATTATTCAGTAAAACATGACATGTACCTAGTTGGTTCCATGACTGATTCTGTTTTACGCACACATTCATACCATACACACTTTGCTGAATTCTTCTATATGAAGTCAGCAAGTAGCGAACAGGTTTCTAGTTTCTGTTCCAGCAACAAGAGCAGCTATTGCAGACAACACTGCACACATCAGTTAAGTCCTCCCTATTCAAAAATGTCTCCAAAATTATAATTATCTGTCATACAAGTGGTTTGTTGTATGGCAGCTGAAAATGGATGCAAGCCAATGCAATATATATATATAGATATATAGATATATAAGATACAGATATATCTACATATATGGAATATTAACGATACATGGTTAGTAATTTATTTGAAATGCATCAATCCGAGGCAACTTATGTGCTTTGGGGTACAGATAAAGGGCACCAAATCTTATTGGAAATTGGTTCATTTTTCCTTTCTGTCCCAAATTACAAATTAAGACATTCTTCTGCTGTTAAAAAGGTTACTAACTCTCCTTTCCCTAATATATCTATTGCCAGCATAAAATTAGTATGAGAAATAATTTTAAGCCATTTTAAAAGGGTGGGAGATTTTTGTAGTTAACATGGCACTAAAACACCTAGCATTATTTAAATGTCATTCAACAATACCAGTTTGGAAGTCAGAATAAAATTGTTGGGGGAAAATAGGGTAATTTTCCACCTACGACTCCATATTAACTTTTTCTTGTGTTCCCCCTCATTTCAAAACTGAGGAAAGCTAGCTACACATTTACAAGGCTATTTACGGGTTACATAAAAATTAAAATTCCTTTTTCTCTTTTGTGCTATTTTTAAAGTGACTTACCTGATAAAGATGAGAAGCATTGTGGCAAATTAATTTATGGTTGGTATGCCTAGTTTGGAATTGGTCAAAATGCTAACATGTTTTCATAGATCATCTCTGTTATATGAACAATTAATGATTGCTCTTGAATTTACAGCTAAGATTGAGAAGTATCTACTGTATGAAAATGAGAATATTGCAGATACGCCTCTTCCATATCTTTTTACAATGGTGAATTTAGTTTTTAGTTTATATGAAAAGTGACACAGGTGCTTTCCAATCCACATGCCAGAAAATATTGGTGTGTTTTGTCCACCCACAAAAAATCCTAGCAGTGTTAACACTGTGAGACAATTGGGCAAATTAGTCTCACAATGTAGTCATAGGAAGTTGAGCCTGGCAACAAATGTTAATTCTAGAACTGCTACTTAAGAACTGCATAGCTTACATTATGCAGTGACATTCAGAAGTGGCACTTTCAAAATATGATTCTTATTCATTCCAATTCTGAAAGGCTTTTATATGTATTGTTTGAAATCCTTAGAAGAAAACTCATAAGAAATAATGTGCTCAACTTGCTATAGGTTCAAACATGTTCATTAAAGTCTGCATAAAATTTTATTTACAAGCACCAGATTGTTTTGAATAACTTAAATTATGCAAACTGTTTCAGGTTCAGCCACTCCTGATTTTTGCTCTAATAACCTAAAATAGTTTTGAGTTATTAAGCAATTTTAGTGCCAGTACAATGTTGGTTACAGATGTAAAGCATTTCAAGATGTTGAATGGGAGTATCTGCAAGTATCTGTAATAAATAAAAATTACAGAAGCTCAAAAGTAACTATTAAGCAATTTCAAATAAAAGAACATAATGTCAAATGAACAGAATATATATATATATGAATTGACTATAGCAAACATAAACACTACTCCATAAAATGAATTGAAATAAAATGAGCCACATACAGAGTTCAATCTATTAGAGAACATAAAAGGAAAGCATTGTTATTTTAAAAGACTTCTGTAAGCCTGATCTTCTAAAAACATTTTTTTGTCATTTGAGTTATAAAAACTAAGTTATTACATTAAATAATTGGAATACCAGCTTTCCTAATTTGATAGTTTAAAGAAATTTTGAGATACATAACTAAATCAAATGATTTTAGAGATAAGCACATGCTAAATCTGAGTTAAATACACTGAAGTGCACAATCACTGACTGTGATTGCTTATCACAGAATCTGAATATTAAAGACCATGCTTAAGCTCAAGCAATGTATGTTCTCTTCCAAATATGGGACTTTCCTCTAAATTAAAGAGATTTCCATTTATTTTAGCTTGATTGGGCTTGATTTTTTTCCCCAGAGGTACCCTTCCATCTTTTAATTTAGAACAGTTACACCGGTCAAATACCAGGCTGTTGGTGGGCAGAGGGTTGCTTATTAAAACTAAAGACAACCCCCATTCCTAACATTAAACTATTAACAAGCATCCCCTGAGAAAACAATTATGGGGTGAACATTATGAGGAACACTAGTATAATGTACATATTTAAATTCACAGTCAATCCACTAATTTGGGGAAGTGATCCTAAAATATTATCCCATTTTCATTTTAGTTTTTGTTTCAAATAAGAATCATTGCACAAATTTTAGCCAATCTGGAATTTTCATTTTATTAACTTCAGAAATTACATTGTAATAGTTTTATTGGTGATTCTGAAAGCTTTCAAATTATGTTGGTAAACAAAGGTGTTTTTTTAAAATAATACTTTATATAATCTGTGTAAAACTTCTGCTAGCCAAATGGTCTTACACAACACTCAGAAGGAGCACCAATTATACTGCATTAACTTGTAGATGACACTTTTTAAGCTGGTTTATTTTCCAAACGTATACAAATCAAAGTCATTTTAATGCTATAAATAATTTATTTTTTAAAAAATTTGTGCTGTTCACCCGTTTATAGGGTTTACAAGCTACGTGAAAAGTACAAAACCTTTTTGTCAAGTGTGATACTGAGAGTGCTTTTCATGTAATTCACTGGTTTTACATCTGGATTTGGATATACTGCGCAACGGGCAAGGCTAGAATCCATGAACCAAGCTGCAAAGATCTCGAGCTAAATAAGGCAGACTCAGAGAAACAAGAGAAGGAAATACTTTCCTATCCAACATGTACTCTTCAGACTAAAGCACTCTTTCTATCAAGCTTTCTAAACTGTTAAATAAAAGGTTTTCCAAACAAGCATTTAAACTTCATTACACAGAAGAGCAACAAGAACAGTAGTCTGCCTGACAAAATGGCAGAAGGGGAAAATGTATATACGGAGTTCAATGGTTAGCCTGAATGTAGCACAGTTCTTCACAACCGATGGGGGGTTACTTCAACATGGTGTCCAACAACGTTCTAACGACGTGCTTCATCTCAACTGTTTACTATGAAGCAAGGTGGTAAAATGTTTGGCCCCAGTCGGGCTTAAAAAATGGTTCATTTTCATGATGAGCATGTCTGTCCAGCTATCAATCATGTTTGTTTGCACCAAATCCCAAGCCATTTAAAATACGACTAAATTTAAGTGAAACAGAAGTCGTCTGCTCCAAATTCACCATCAACTATCCATGCTACTGCATTCTTCTAAGGGGAAGAGATAAAATGTAAACAAAAATATATTAAGAACGTCCATATTGTCTTGTATATCTCAATCATGATATATGCACATTTTAATCACAAAGAACATCACTATAAATTCACTTCGTTCACTGTAAAGTACCTGAACAGCAACAATAAGAATTGCATTGTTTGTGGCTACCCAGCTAGAGTTTTTTGTGCAGAACTGCAAAAAATGAAATTGAATGGAATGAAAGAGCAATTGATAGGGGAACATATATGCAAAAACCTGGGGGTAATGTCTAATTTTCATATCAATGTATATTGCCCAGTCAGCTGACACCAGTCCTTGATAATTTCCTTCTTTATACTATAAAGGAGAAAATTATACTATAGGCAGGTGACAGACAGAATTCACATTACAGCAAAAGAGTACTGAACATGGCTTATTTCCAACTCTCAATTAGCTGTGATCATATGCTTTTGTGTTTGTGTGCACCAGGAATCTTGGAGAAGATTGCATACATGCCATTCTGGATCACGCTACTGACGAGATCTTGGGAAAGAGCGCTGACTGATTTAGTGAGATTTAGTGAGCTGCAGATCTTTGTCTAATCCAGCCCATTTTCAAACTTTTTCAGGGAGGCTTGGGTTTTCCTTTAACAACAATTTGGTTGGTTTTTATTTAGGCTTTAGGAGATTTTTATGCAGAATATAATTTCCCTCCAAATATATTTGAACTAAAAATATTAGAAAAGGGACAGCAAGGACTGTAATCCTTCCTATAACTAGGTGGAGGTCAAGTAATTCAAAATGAGAAGGATTACTTTCTGAAGTGCAGCAGAGTCAGGAGAAACTTTTATTAAATCAGTTTTTAAGGTTGCTCACTTGTCAACAATTTTGGATGATACTAGTCAGTCATGAATACTAATCTGAAAGCAATACTAAAACACAGATGGGTCAGGTGGGTAGGGCAGAAGTTTGTATATAGATACAAAAATGTATATACTTCATTGTCTGTTGGGAAATTATGTGGATTATGATAATGTTGAAAATAATTTAAAATTTATGATGATACAAATGGCAACAGAGAAAAAAAGAGGAAGATTAAATTGTTCATTACAAAGATGGGCTCAGCCTTTCTGCAAAACCTTTATGGTTGATACTATCAAGGCTACTTTTTAATTCAGCTCAATAAAGGTGACTGAAGCTTGAGACTGGCTTCTAGCCAAAAACAAAGCCCATTTAAATTCCAACTCAAACAGCTGCAAACCTGACCCTTAAACACATTTGTTCATCCAGTTTGAGAACCCATGCAATATAAACTATCACTGTTCTATCCACAAATAGTCAGCATCTACCACTCTACACAATACATGTACCAGTACTTCAATCAATCAATAGGGTATAACCAGTGTAAGGAGCTTGCAATTCTTTAAAATGTGGTGTCACACATGATTACATAAGCTACTGGATTTCATTGACTCCTATTTCTAATGCGACTTTGTAAACCTTTGCTTCATTCATAACATAGTAATGGCAAAATTCTAACCTAGCCTAAGTAGGTTTATATTCTTTAATTTATATTGAAGGTGGGAGACAAGATTCAAACCTCCATAGCACTTAATTTGACTTAGAAATCTTTATATTGTAAACCGCCCAGTAACTTGGGTAAAATGGGGGCACATAAATTTAGTACATAAATAACATTTAAGCTGTGACATTTTCATTTAGTTTGACAGGTAGACCAATGATTGTTAACCTGCAGTGTTGAATAGGATCATACAGTAAAAGTAGCAAGATTTGTTTTTCTACTTTCATTACAGAGAGCATGTCCCAAGAGGTTTGTTTAAAAAGGTCTTTATCAACTTAGAATAGCCCAAGTTGTGGTTCAATATTAACCACAATTAGGCTTGGACCAAATGAGTATTCTAAAATCTTTGTGTGATTTGTCTATCATAGCAATCCAGGACAATCAATCATATTCCATGTCCAACATTTCCTCCACGTCTGAGGCCATCCAGCAATGATATGTGAAAGCTAACCTATTTTACAGAGAAAAATAATAAGTAATGCAAAGAAAGAGATATGTGCTTTAGCATTTTTTTTAGAAAACTACTTCTGTTTTGACAAATGTATTCAGTCGCCAATGCTTAGTAAATACATAAATATATGAGATTGTAGCTTTGTCTGTCACTACATAAGTTGTATCGCTGGAAAAGGTACTGAATATAGTCATTGATGTAGTAATGTGAATTATGATATCAAATGATTTAATCAAATGTTACTATACGTGGCTTCTGTAAATCTAAATCCATCTGGCTCTTGCAGTGGTTACAGCCATTCCTTCAAGAAGGCGCAAAGGGGGGGGGGGGAGTATTAAAATCCTGAATACCGAATGCAGGTCCCAACCATTTAGCCAGGGAATGTCTTCTCAAAGGCATGAGATGGGTGAGAAAATTGTAATTGAGGTTTGTGAGACTGTGCTTTACTTCAATATCCATTAGAATGACTTAATATCAGCCCTCTATATAATAATAATAATAATAATAATAATAATAATAATAATGTTTCTAATGTTCTTTCATTGTTTAGGTATGGATGAAATCTAAGCTACTTCAGTACAATCTTAGAAAGGACTGAAGCAGTGGTGGGCTACTGCTCGGACAGGGTGGGAACGGGGGGACACGACACAGTGGGGTAGCGAAAATGGAGCTCCATCCCAGAGCACCCAATTTGCACTGAAAGATGTTGAAATAAAATGCAGGGCGTCCTGCATAAGCCACGGCCACAGTGTGGTAGCAAAAATTTTGGTAGCCCTTCACTGAACTGAAGTAATCCAAATCATATGATTCTTCTTTTTCTGGGGTGAGGGACTTATTTATTTATTTGATTTATATGCTTTTATTTGACTTATAGTTCTGTTCAGGACTTAACCCACCATTATATTCCTTCTTATTCTAGTGTCCTTTCCAGTCCTTTCATTTTATGATACTAGCATATAAACCAAGGCTGGGTGGCCATTTTGGAGTGGGGGATATTGTAAAAGTGAATTCCTATAGTGGGCAGAAGGTTGGACTAGAAGATACCTAAGGCTCTTCAAACCTTTCACTGTATGATTAAACTATGCACATACCATGGACTTTGCAAATCACTGTATTTAAATGCAATAAGAAAAAATAAACATTAAATAATTGAATCTTAAAATCTTTCTCTCTCATAAAATTAGTTTATTTTTCTTTTACCTTCAATATCCTGGCTGTCTACAAAAGGTGATGGTCCCCATATTCTAACAGTGCCATCATCAGAAGCGCTGGCCATCATGGATGGAATTTGTGGATTCCAGCTCACGCAGTTGACTGTACGTGTGTGCCCAGTCAGTTCCGCAATTGGCAGCTCACTACGTTTGTGCCAAATATATACTTTATGATCTAAGACAGATAGGTTTGAAAAAAACATGAGATCCATCCTAATATTTAAAATATGCTCTGTAATCAACATGACAATCCATGTTTCCATTTTTAAAAATCCATGCATATCCCAAAACAAAAATGCTGAATGCTACATCCAACAGTTTCAAGGTCTTTGAAATTCCATATTTAAAATTAACAGCATGTACTGGTTTTCTTTCCAAAATGAAGGTATTTGTAGAAAATTAAATATAAAGGCAGGCTTTATATCATCTAATTAGGAATCTGTGTATATGTTAATTTCTACTAATAATACATTTACCTACAAGAATGAAATTGAAAATAAAAATTGAAAAGCTCTGGATTCTAATTCTTGATTATTTTTTTTATTTGACCATTTTAATGATAGGCATGGGGATTTTTCTAGAAAACTTTCAGCCTTTTGAATAAAAGAGTTGTAATTTGTTAATTGAAAAATAAAATGTTTTTTAAACATGATACTTTATCTATTATTTAATGAGCCATCCACTAAATTAACTGTGTGATAGCCTATTCAGGAATTGCTACATGAAAAAGATAGTGGAGAAACCAGCCAATGCCAGCCCATATGCAAAATAAGAGGACGTTACATTCTGATAGATTTTGCTTGCCTTGAAGCATAATGCCAAATACAAATATTTTGTAAGTATACTTTAGCCAATAAGCAACCTATTTCACGGTTGAAGTTCATGAAGTTCATAAAAACATAGCCAAGTTCTAATTTACAGCTGTAACTGTGCTGGTGCATTCTATTACATTCACATAAAAATGTACAAAGCTGAACATATGAATAGAAACTTCTACGCCACTGCTAATTTAATCCTAAGGCACAAGTTGAATGATTATAGAAATGATAGATGAAATCTTAAATGTGCAATTGTCTGCATTGTGAAAGAACCACCTATCAAGTGGCTGCCAGTAATTATATTTTTACTAAGAACTAGAATAAGTTTGTGGCTTCACTTAAATATCTGATTAAATAAAAGCATCATAAAACAAACTTTAAAGGCGTACTTTTAAGTGTTAAAATCATTTGCTTTAACATAATTCAATCAATGATATAGGGTTAAGTCTCTTCCAAATCATTCTACTTATATGCCACATTATTTAACAGAAATACTTACTAGCTACATCAGCTCATATAAGATTTTTAAAAATAAGTGCCACAATATTTAAATTACACCAAACACCCTTGTTTATATTTCTGTTTGCTCTCCCTTTTAATCTGATTAAATCTTTAAAATCTGATTACATATTATTTGCATAACTTCAAGGATTGTTCATCTTAAGGCAACAAAACTCAGCATTTACTCCCATGAGAGGTTTTTTTTAATGGTACCTTAATGCTTCTTTACAGAATTAGACGTGAACTTTTCTCCCAGGGCAGACCATTTGATGTTTGGGGCTGGTAGGTGAAATGCCTACCTAGCTGAAAACATACCTTTACATTTAAGAGGTTATGACATTTAAATCTGTTACTTTTTTTGTACATAGAGACTTTCACAGCAGCCATATTTGCAACAATTCAGTGCAAAGAGGCAACAGCCTCAGGCAGTCCGAATCTAAATAAGGTGCCATCAGCTTCAACTACAGCTGGGTAGTTTTTAGACACTGAAAATGAAAAAAATAAAAAGCTGTTCTAAGTTGACCTGGATAGGTTAATCGGCATATTCATGTCAAACAAACAGTAGCTGTAGCTAAGTGACTTGTCCACGCTGTCCTAAGTGGTGTATGAATTATTCGATACACCAAAAAGTCAATAGGCTGACAGATATTTCTGGGCCAGAGACTGTTTGAAGGGGGAAGGGAGTTAAAAATGCATGCATATAAGGACTGACAAATATTTACAATGACAAATTATTAACATAAAGTCCAGTAAAGAGGTGCTGTTCTCAGTTGAGCATTTCAGCCGTTAAAAGACAAATAATGTGTTAAGATACTATTTTTGTTGACTCAACCTTTGACAGCACTCCTGTTCAGACCAAAACTACATCTTCTTGAAGTTTTTTGGGGTACAGGAGCATTGTTGCCCACTCTGTATTAGCTACAATTCTACTAGCACTAGAGCAAGAACCTGAGAGTGGATCAGCACTCTTAATGCCAAGAACATCTGATAAACTGGCTTCTCACACAATTGACAAAAGAACCTGCTAAAAGACAACCATGATTGTTTCACGTTGCTCACGATGGAAGATACTGAATACAGTAGATCCCGTTGGCAGTATAGGAGACCATAATACTCTTACCACAATTGATTATAATCGAAATGACAGATGAATTTACATACCCTGGACCTACCTTTAGAAAACATATCTATAGTAAATACAGTTAATACTTCAGAGAACTATTAGAACAATGGTACTCAATACTGTACAAATCATATCAAAATTACAGACACTATCAAAAAGATATAACACACTTTACCATCGTTCTCCGAAGCAGAATCCTTTCTTTCAATTAGTATTTAATTATCACCATTTATGGAAATATAAGGTGGGGAGGAGGGAGGGGGCAGGAGAGAGAGAGAATGGGAATGAGAGAATTTTTACCTTCACTGCCACTAGCGATGAAGTCTTCGTTATGGCCTCCAAAACATGAATGAATTGTGTAAAACCCTTGTGTAACACCTTGGTACTTTCTCACTAAAACTCTGTCTTGCAAATCCCATAAATGAACTCCCTGAGGATAAAAAACATTGTAGAAATAACTGTAAGAAACAGTTTCCTCTCCATTACTTGGCTTCACTGTTTAATAACTTAATCTGAGCAAGATTCAATTTAAAATTTTAAAAAGGAATATTTTCCTTCACAAGCAAAAATCACAAGAACGTTTGTCTTTTATCCAGCAGAACTTTTCTTATTTCTCCTCAAAGCAGAACCCATTTACATTTCCTGAAAGCTTCTATATTGAAGCATTCAGGAAAGTGAAATAAGTGATATAGGGTTGCAGTATGGAGAAAATCACCAGTAAAATGTGAGCAGATGCACTTTCCCACACATACCGGCTGCTGTAAAATCTTGTCCAGTTCTCCCCACTCACTATAGCATGTGTCACATCTTAAGGCTTCTAATAGATGCATTTGCATGAGAGAAGGTGAAGTAGAATATAAGAAGCCATCTTAACTGTTTCAAAAACATTACATCAATTGATAAACGCTTCCAGCTTTCAGTAAGATTTCCTTATTGCTACAAGAGATGTCAGGGACTGACCAAGGGATCTTTCTCAATGAAAAATACATGTCCTACTACTCGGGTCTTTTCCTAAATTGTAAAGAGGAAACAAATATTGCACCGATTGCCTTTTACTTTTAATGTTTAGATATAAACTTTCCATAGCCCAATTGCATTTGCCCACCAGCGTATCTCTTCAAGTGTTTAGAGCAGTGATGGAGAACCTTTTTCTCCTCGGGTGCCAAAAGAGTGTGGGTGCGCACTATCACGCATGCGCGAGTCCTCACACCCATAATTCAATGACTGGGGAGTGCGAAAACAGCTTCCCCCGCCCCACAGAGGCCCTTTGAAGGCTGGAAACGGCCTGTTTCCCAACTTCTGGTAGGCTCATTAGGCTCGTGTTTCACCCTCCCCAGGCTCCAAAGATTTCCCTGGAGCTGGAGGAGGATAAAACAGGATAAGGGAGCATTAGACATGTTCACTGCCCTGAGTTATTTATAAAAATAAGAGGGGCGGGATAACAAACTAATAAATAAAATGCAAACAGCAATCATATACATAAATATAATAACATAGTAACAATAAATATAATCAATCTTATCATACAAAGGGAAATAATAAAAAATAACCAATTTAGGGAGTTAAAGATGAAAATAGCAACTATACATCTGCTCTCATTCTCATTTTTTTTTTTTTTTAATTGCACTGCAAAAAAACCATCTATTTAAAACAGAATTTTGGTATGGCAACCAGAGTAATTCTAAAGTTTCTCTGAATTAGAAGAAAAATATGTAGGTTCATACATACATCCACAGTAATTTAATGAAGAAAGGGGTTTTTCTTCATTCAGCTTTCCAGAAAGGAACACTGGCTTTATGCCCCGTTGTGTTTGACCACTACAGAATTTTTTTAAAAAAATCTGAAATCTTTCTGACTCTGACGAAAAATATAGTTTTATTGACAAGCCAGGATGTACAGCACATTTGCCACAAGCAAGTTACTTTTCTGCACAAAACTGTAAATATTTGAAAAGTGTATGCCTATTTAAAACAACAACAACATCCCCTTACCTGAGTTGCAACATTTAACAAAGCTAGTCGGCCATTTTTCGAAATAGTAAAAGACATAATTGGATGGTCTTCTTGTACTCTGAAAATATAAACAATTGTATTAGAATTGATTCAAAATTATCACATGTACAAAAATGAAAATATTCTTTATTACAGGGATCTTACAATGATCCCAATTATGAATGCACTAATAATTCACACTTCAAGGTTTATTTTTTATTTATTTAGAAACAGAAGATTGACAGCAGAAAAAGACCTCATGGTCCATCTAGTCTGCCCTTGTACTATTTCTTATATTTTATCTTAGGATGGATATATGTTTATTCCGAGGCATGTTTAAATTCAGTTACTGTGGATTTACCAACCACGTCCGCTGGAAATTTTTTCCAAATATCTACTACTCTTTCAGTAAAATAATATTTTCTTACATTGCTTCTGATCTTTCCCCCCACACTAACCTCAGATTGTACCCCCTTGTTCTTGTGTTCACTTTCCTATTAAAAACACTTCCCTCCTGAACCTTATTTAACCCTTTAACATATTTAAATGTTTCGATCATGTCCCCCCTTTCCCTTCTGTCCTCCAAACTATACAGATTGAGTTCATTAAGTATTTCCTGGTAAGTTTTATACTTAAGACCTTCGACCATTTTTGTAGCTCATCTTTGGACCCGTTCAATTTTATCAATATCTTTTAGTAGGTGAGGTCTCCAGAACTGAACACAGTATTCCAAAAGTGGTCTCACCAGCACTCTATACAGCGGGATCACAATGTCCCTCTTCCTGCTTGTTATACCTCTAGCTATGCAGCCAAGCATTCTAATCACTTTCCCTACCACCTGACTGCACTGTTCACCCATTTTGAAACTGTCAGAAATCACTATCCCTAAATCCTTCTCTTCTGAAGTTTCTGCTAACACAGAACTGCCAATACAATACTCAGATTGAGGATTCCTTTTCCCCAAGTGCATTATTTTACGTTTGGAAACATTAAACTGCAGTTTCCATTGCTTTGACTACTTATCTAGTAAGGCTAAATCATTTGCCATATTACGGGAATATCAACCCTATTGCACACTTTAGAGTCATCGGCAAATAGGCAAACCTTCCCTACCAAACCTTCCCCTATGTCACTCAAAGATATTAAAAAGAATAGGACCCAGAACAAACCCTTGTGGCACACCGCTTGTAACCAGGCTCTGCTCAGAATATTCGCCATTAACAACAACCCTCTGATATCTACTCTTCAGCCAGCTGCAAATCCATTGAACTATCCAGGGATTTACTCCTCATTTATATTCTTATTATTTATATAGGATTTTTAAAAGCCCAATTTAGAATTAACACGTGATCCAGAAATAATGTAAAATATTATTTTCATTGCTTAGCCAACCATAGGATTAATTTATCTAGTGCAACAGAAAAACAATGTAGTTACATATTTCTGTCTGTAAGGTCCTCAAAATTATAGCCCCGAATTCGCTGGTGTGTATCCGATGCCAGCACAGTCTTCCCATCACTCAAGCACCATAGGCACTGCACTCTTACTCCTTCCCAGGAGTCTAGGAGATTACCATCTAAATCCTAGATAGGGAATAAATACAGCAAAACCCTTATTAAAAAGCTGTGTTGATCATACATATTTGATTATATATATTATTTGACTGACATCATGGAATTCATTTTTGTAAGAACAGCAATATACACAATTTCATATATATTTCAGGTAATAAGTCCATCAATGCTAATATGGCTTTTACCAAAGGCTTGTAGCAAGCCACTTCTAAGCAGCTTCTCATTGTGTGTGTGTGTGTGTGTGTATACACATATACATATACACATACATACACACACACATACATACATACATACATACATACATATATATATATATATATATATATATAATCAAAAAGAGATTAGCACAAGGCCCCTATATAAAAGACAGATGTGTTTTGGTATAGTAAAAGATCCGCTCCTCTATATCAGGAATGGCAATCTGTGTAGGTAGATTGCCTGAACTCCCCAAATGTTTCTACTCTTTTTGTTTATTTTTAAAAAAAGGTGTTGAATCTTTCTAGGTTTAACAAATCTGTTTCCCAGTGGCCCTCACCCACCCATAGCATTCATGGAAAGCCCCCCAAAACAGAATGAAAATTCTATCTCCATTCACTCCAGTGGCTTCAACATGTACACCCAATGTAGTTCTTTGCAAACAACTAAATAAAAATAACAATTTATCCAATGGCTGAAAAAATGATTGCCCACTCCAACTTACACACTGGTAAAATTGCCCACGCTGCCCTCCTGTCACAAAACGTTTTCCATCTGGATTCCAGGCCACACTGGTTAAGCTATCCTCATGGGATTGACTCATCTTTGTCCTTAGCTCCCCCGTCTGCAAAGTTACACGATTAAGATTCTTTGAAATTGTAATATACACGGGCATCAAAATAGTCGAAACTTTTATTGTTTACAAAATTGGTGACACAATACAAAAGTGCTCTCTCTCTCTCCCTCCCTCCCTCTCCCTTTCTCATTTGTTCATTCAAAAGTATGGCAACAAAATAATAACACGGATCACTTTAAAAATAAGCCAGCTTCTAGTAACTAAGCTATGTAAGTTTTAAATGATCAAATTACAACTCAGAATTACACTAATTAACAAATGTAACACTAGTATAATCTGCCACCAATGTGGTAGGCTTATTTCAGCTTATTCCCAAAATTAAAAGAGTAGTTCCCAATTTAATAAAGTTCAAAACCAAAATACTACTACAAATAACATGTTACAAAGTTATCTTGGTACAGTGGTACCTCTACTAAGAACGCCTCTACTTAAGAACTTTTCTAGATAAGAACCGGGTGTTCAAGATTTTTTTTTGCCTCTTGTTAAGAACCATTTTCTACTTAAGAACCTGAGCCTGGAAAAATTTCGCAGGAAATTTGAGAGTGGCACGAAGGCCCAGCCAGTTTCCTGCCATTCCCTCTTTAATCCTGGCCATCTTGGGCTTTTCTGGGCTGCCAGAGGAGCCTTTCGGTGGCGCTTAAGTAGGCTTTGCAGCCCAGAGTGAACGAAGTGTTTTCCTTTTTCTGAGCGCTTGGAGAGGGAATAAACCTCTGCCAGTGCCCAGAGGAAATAAACACTCCCTTCGCTCTGGGCAGTTACTATCCTCATCCTCATCCTCCCACCCGATTTCCAAGCTTTTATTTCTTTCCTAATGGGTTTGCATGCATTATTTGTTTTTACATTGATTCCTATGGGAAAAATTGCTTCTACTTACAAACTTTTCTACTTAAGAACCTGGTCACTGAACAAATTAAGTTCTTAAGTAGAGGTACCACTGTAATTTGCAACAAAAATTATTATAGGACATTACCCAGCTCATATTTCCTTTAAATTAATCTTCAAGAAAACCAATTTTAAAATGCTACAAAACTGTTTTGGCCATTGCTGATACATGCGAGTCTGGCAATTCATGTTCTAGGAAAATACAATTTCAAATCTACCCACCATTAGTATCTCATCCAGTCTGAATTTATCTTTTTTTATTCCCAACCTGCATGTTGGATGGAAGACAGTAGTTGTCATGGCCTTAATGTGAAAACCAGGAAAATAAAGGCTTTCCCCATGGCTTCCTATAGACAAAAGACTAAAAATATTCTGAACATTGATTCACTGCAACATGGAGCACTCATTCTAAGTTTTGTCAAGCTGTCAACATTTGGAATTTTCCATATGGAGTTATCAAACATTCATAATAGCCAAGGATTTCCTCCAAAAGTATCAAATAACCTATGTGTGATCCATATACAGTAATACCTCATCTTACGAACCTAATTGGTTCAGGAAGTAGGTTCGTAAGGCGAAACGTTCGTAAGACGAAACATTGTTTCCCATAGGAAACAATGTAAAAGCAATTAATCCATGCAAACAGAAAAAAAATCGTAAAATGGCGCTCCGCTGGGCGGCGGTGCCAGCCTGTCACCTTTTAAAACAGCCAGGGGGCTTATCGGCGTTCTCCCGAACCCGAACTTTTCGGATTCAGGTTTGGGAGGCCGCCGAGAAGCGCCGCCGCCCGGCTGTCACCTTCTGAAACAGGCAGGGGGCTTATCGGCGTTCTCCCGAACACCGAACCTGGAAGTTCGGGTTCCGGAGGCCGCTGAGAAGTGCCCGGCTGTTTCAGAAGGTTACAGCCGGGCGGCGGCGCTCGGCAGAGCGCTGTTTTTGCGATCGGCAGTGGCGTTTTCAGCCGATCTGGAGGCTAGAAAGGAGGTGGGGAATCCCAATAGGGAATTCCATGGGCAGAGCTTTGACGTCACAAAGACGTCCGACCGGTGCCAAAACCTCACATTTATCATTCTTACTTGTACATTCCAGAGCCAAAGCTCAGAGCAGTCATCTGGGCCACAAGCAACCAGGTAGTTGTCGTCAGGACTCCAAGCGATGTAGGAAACACCATACGCATGGCCTTCCAAAGTCTTAAGCAGTTTTAATTGATGTGTATCCTTTAAAAGCAGAAAATATAAAATTCTAGTAATTTAATTGGTTGGTAAGCCTTTTATATAGTTTAAAAAGCTAATCTAAAAGAGTAATAAATTCTCACAATCCTCCATTTAACAAAGCAACATATTAGGAACCAACATTCAGAAAATTTGCTTTTAATGTTCACTTACCTAAAAAAAAATGTTTGCACACCCTAATTTTTTATCTAGAAGAATAGATGTCTGGAAAGGCTACACTAGGTAACCAGTATCTCTTTAAAATGTCAGTGGCTTTTCTTGACACTAACTCATGCAAAGCAAAATATTATCTCAGAGATTAAAATAGTACTATTATGGAAAAGAAACATTAAAGAAAATAAGCCAAACACAACCAACCATTCTTTGGTGTAACAAAAGGTAAAAATATTATTTGTCTAATCTGCATAACTGAAATAGAAAAAGTAATAGTTTTATAACCATTTAAAAATAAAATATACATTAAAAATGATTTTTGCTTACTCTGGGTCCCATTTGTACATACACAAATATATAGCTTTGTATCATTTTCCTTAACAAATAAATAATAAATATATTTAACTCATTTGGTTAATTGGTTCTCTTTATGTAGTTAGAATAGAATAAAATAAGAGTTGGAAGAGACGTTGGAGGTCTTCTGATCCAACCCCCTGCTTGGGCAGGAAATTTTACACCACTTCAGAAAAATGGTTGCCCAACATCTTCCTAAAAACTTTCAGTGTTGGAGCATTCACAACTTGTTCCACTGATTAATTGTTCTGTCAGGAAATTTCTCCTTAGTTCTAAGTTGCTTCTCTCTCCTTGATTAGTTTCTACCCATTGCTTCTTGTTCTACTCTCAGATGCTTTGGAGAATAGTCTGAATCCCTCTTCTTTGTGGCCCTGAGATATTGGAACACTGCTATCATGTCTCATCTAGTCCTTCTTTTCACAAAACTAGACATACCCCAGTTCCTGAAATGATTCTTCATGTGTTTTAGCCTCCAGACCCCTAATCATTTTGTTGCTCTTCTCTGCACTCTTTCTAGTCTCCACATCTTTTTTTACATCATAGCGACCAAAACTGAATGCACTATTCAAAGTGTGGCCTCACCAAGGCCTTATAAAGTGGTATTAACACTTCATGTGATCTTGATTCTATCCCTGTGTTTATGCAGACTAGAACTGTTTGGGGGGTTTTGGCAGCTGCTGCACACTGCTGGCTCATATTTGAATGGTTGCCCACTAGGACTCAAAGATCCTTCTCACATTTCTTCTTTTGTTATTTTGAATTTCATTTTAATAATTCGTATATTTATTTATTTATCCGTATTTATATGCCTTTCACTCCAAAAAGGACTCAGAGCAGCTAACAGTAGTCATAAATACAACAACAGTAAAAATACAGGCATAAAATCAACAGTACAATAAATTCTATATCATAAAAAAAACCATGCATGCTACAATTGGTCCTAATTCCAGACCTGCCAGAAAAGCCAGGTCTTAATGGCTTATTCTTGTTCTAATACAAGAAATCAAGACAGAACATTGCAATTATTCAAATTGTAGTTAATTTGCATACATTTTGTTCAATTATATTTTCCATAAAGAACAAATACATTAAACAAGAGATAAAAGCTTAAAGCAAAAATGTATTTAAAAATGATATAGGACATGGAAATCAAATGGGAAAAAAAAACATTTAATTTTATGAAAAGTGTTTGCCATATAGAATGATACTTACAGGGTCAACCTGCCATATAATTACAGTTGTATCCTTGGATCCTGTTGCTAGTTTAGTGCCGTCATTGGAGAATTTACAAAACCATACTTCATTACAGTGCTCTGTAAGTATCTGCTGAGTATAACATGGAAAATGTTTCCTAAAAAACAATCATGTAGAAAAAGTATCAGTTTTATGTGATCTAATATACAATGGAAACCAAAACTTTATGAAATTTTAGAACAATCCATCTTCTTGCAGACTGTGACCTACAAACTGAACTGAGTTTCTTATTCACCAGTAAAGAGAGTTTAATTAAACAATGCATAAGAAAGCATAGGGTATCATGTCTCCACTGAACATACTGAACCAACTTCATCTTTGTTGAAAAAAGTATGCAATGCATCAGATTTAATAACTGGTGACATTTCCTTTAGCAATAATAACTTCAGCCCAATGTTTCTTGTACCAGCTTAATTAATCTTGCATATCATTTTGGGAATACATTTTGGTGTTTTTAAAATGCTTTTTATAGTTTTGTTCTCATAGTTTTGGAATTGTAAGCCACCGAAAGTCACTGAATGAGATGGAGCATCTATAGAAACCCTAAGACAGTAGTTCTCAACCTTCCTAATGCCACTATCCTTTAATGCAGTTCCTCATGTTGTGGTGATTTCCAACCATAAAATAATAAAATTATTAGGATTCATGGGTGGGTTCTAACTTACCTTGCTGCCATTCACTTCCTACTACGCTGCGTGGCTGTGCCTTGTCAGCACACATGCGCTTTGTGTGTGCATGCATAGTGCCGAAAAAAATTAGCTTCTGCGCATGCTCAGAAGTTCCCATAGTACTGGTATTTTTTTTTTACAGTAGTCTATTTGCATGTGGGTGGACCCGCCTGGAGACAGATGGACAGATGTTTTTTCTGATAATCTTAGGCAACCCATGTGAAAGGGTCATTCAACCCCCAAAGAGGTCGTGGCTCACAGGTTGAGAACAGCTGCCCTAGAATATATAATTCTATATAAAAATATAGGGGGTGTGTGGGTGTACAAACACACACACACAATTACCCAGTTCTTATTCACATTTTAGGCCATCTTGCATAAACTGGCCACAATATTTTGTGTGTCTGTGTGTTTAATGGGGAAACTGTTCAAAATCATCTGATAATCTCACTGATTAGTGTTTCTGTTGTATGCTACTCAAAGTCACCTTGCTTGAGTTGGATGGCCTTATAAATCTAATCAATCAATAACAATCTGACTCCACTGACCCATTTAAGAGATCTGATTATATTAGAGTTTTACATGCTTTTCCCATAATAGTGAATATTAGTTCAATGTGTTTTAATGAAGATATGTGCAGGGAAGGACCTTCTCTGTTGCGGCACCAGTCCTCTGGAATCAACTCTCCCCAGGGATTCGCACTGCCCCCACCCTCCTGGCCTTCTCAAAGGTTTTGAAAACACATGTGTGCCAGCAAGCCAGAGCCCTTGAGCAATAACATTTTGCTCTGGCCAGTAGTATGAATGATTAATGGTTGTATGTTTTTCTTTATATTGGGTTTTAAACTTTGCATTCACTTTTATTGTACATTATTCTGGTGGGTTTTTTTTAAGTTTTCGTATTTATTTTACTCTTGTGTGCTGCCCTGAGTCCGTCAGGAGAGGGGCAGGTTATAAATTTTGAAAAATAAATAAAATATGAGACAGTGAATTGTTTCATCCTATATTTGTTTAATTAATATCTCTATATTAGACTTAGATGAATGGTGAACCTATGGCACCTGTGCCAGAACTGGCATGCAGAGCCATTTCTCCCAGCACGCAGAGCCATCACTCCTTGCTCTTCTGGGTTCTGGTGTGTCAGCCATCTGCTTTTCATGCCCATGGGTTTGCCAGAAACCAAAAGAGCAGCTGCCCAATGCACATGTGCGCTCCAGGAAAATGATCTTTCTGCTTCCAAAGTGTGCATGCGCACAGGCCAGCTGGTATGATTTAGGGATCCTGGTGGTCACTTCCTCATGGAGCAGAGCAAGGTAAGCCAGGACTTCTCTCCCTCCCTCATCAAATGGCATTCTTCTGTGACTCATCTCACCCATGTCCCTCCAAACAGATCTCCCTATGGTAGCCTCACTGTTAAAACTACAGGTCCCAACAGTAACCACCCACCGAAACAGAACCTGCCCTCAGAGCTCTTCCAAGCATCCACTCTTTCCCACAGCCAACAAAGTGGAGGGGCCACTTGCATCTGGGATTCTGGAGGAGAATCATCTCCCCTTCCCCGCCACCAAAATCAAGCAGCTGCCAGGTTGGGGCCGGAATGCTGGAGGAAAATCCTCCAGTTATAGCAGGTAAGTAGAAGAGAAGCAAGAAGTGCTTTTCGCAACCCCCCTCCCACTCGTCTGCTGCAGGGGGGAAAAGGGTGCTCGGAAGAGCTCGGAGGGCAGGCTCCATTTTGGCGAGTGATCACTGTCGGGGCACATAGTTCAGTGCAGAGGCTGCCATAGGGAGACCTATTTGGAGGCACCTGCATGGGGAGAGTCCTACCTAATTCGGCTGCGTTTTTTCCTTTCCAGATCACCTCCAAGCAAAAGGTGCAGGCGGCAGCACAAGAGCCACTGAAGTTTGGGCACTTCTTGTATGGAGCTGGTCTGAGAAAGAAAAAAAGGGGCAGAGCTACTTGTTTTCGGTGGCAGGCAAGCGGAGGAGGTGACCTCCCATCTGCAGTCCAGATTCTGGACTGCCCCACTTTCACCAGCCATCAAGAACAAGCAGCACTGGCACAGGAGCCGAGTTTGCACTGAAGGAGCTTCCAGCATCAAGGTAAGAGATGCGCCGGCCTGAAGGGAGGCTTGCCACGCCCAAAAATGGGCAAGGTGTTTGTGTGTGAGAGAAAGAAAGAGACACACACACACTTGTCCAGGAAAGGGATGTCCGACGTGACGGGGGAACCTGGGGATCATGCGCGCATTTGCGTGGGGGCAGGGAGCTTGGGGGTATTGAATTACGAGTATGGGCATGCGCGTGTGCTACCCCTCCATGTTCCCTTTTGGCACGTGATGGCGAAAAGGTTCACCATCACTGCTCTAGGCCAAATACTTCAGGACTGCGGATTGTAGTAAAGGTTCACAAATATTCCTTCACTCTATAAATATCCATATTAGATTCAGGTAAATGATTACGATTGCATGCACAAAAAGAAAAAAAACATATTAAAAATGATTATCAAATGCCCTGTTTTCTTAGCTCCTATCTTATTTTTTTCCTGCTTGTCATATTATCTCTTTGTGCAGAGATAGATATGGGGATTGTCAAATATGACCAGGATCTAAAGGGCCATGAAATTATAGCTGTTTCAAATAGGCAAGATAAATTAGGTTTAAAATATAACCAACTTTCAAAATCAGTTGGTGAAAATTCACGAGTATGTTATTTATTATAAACCTTCCTACCCTCACCTCAAGTCATGACTCCTGATATGAGCTGTGAATCAACATCTTGAAAATAGGAAGAGAAGTATGTCCTCAATTCTGATCAGTAGGGTGCCCAATGCATTTGAAAGAACACTTTGTAAACCATGCTAGTATGAGTAAAACACACACTTCTTTGAAGCACGGAGGCAGCTATATGTTCCAGGAAGGTTAAAGCAACAACTTTGGGGGCTTTCTCAGATTGTTTGTGCATATCTGTCAAATGCAATTGCTGAGACTGCAAAATAAATCAATTAGGCATGCAGATATGACTAGAGAACGATCTGATGTTTTGGTGTGTCGTATACACTTTGCAGAGTGGTCTTTCAAAAGTTTTGCATTTCTCTATTGATCAGACAAGCCTCACTGTAAAACTAGCCTCACAGATTTATTTTATGGTTTTTCAGATTTATAGAATGAATTTTTAAATATATTTTGAAAATTAAGAATTTCTGAAATAAAGCCTTGTCCTCCAAGCTTCATTTCTAACTTACCACTTTAAAGTCTGATAGAGGAATCTATTCTTGCAATCCTGCATACAGCAAGGCTGCCTGGATCTTCCTGAGTTCAATAGGATTTAACATAATGCATATTAAATGTGTGAAGAACTGCCATTCATGTTGCCATTCTCCTTTTTAATAAATCTTTTTCTGCAGTCTTTGTTATGTTGTTCGATGGAAGTAAGCGCCATTAAGTGAAACTCACTTCTAATTTAATATTACAGGAAACCACTATTAGCTCTAAGTGAAAATCACCACTTTATGCAAAAGGCAGAATTCAGACATTCTTAACTATTTCAGATAAATGTAGTCAACAAATATCTTATGGTCAGTGAATACAGGATATAAAATCTATATAATTCTACATCTTTATTATTGTGTTTTCAAGCTGATCCTTAGTACATTTGTAAAAATAAAATATTCTTCAAGATGTAAACTGGTTAATACTTGAACAAAAATATACATTGCTTAATTTTTAAGTTGATGAATATAAATTAAAGCACTAAATTTTTATGTTCTTGTTAGACACCTTGAATATTTACTTGTTTAAAATTGAAAATAAATCAACCATCACAAGTTAATTACTTTTAATTATTTTAAATTAAAAGTATTTTTTTTGCATTAGAAGATATTACCATTGCCCTTAAAATTTAAAAAAAAATTATCTCACCTATTGCAAACATGGTCTATGAGTAGTGATACAGATTCTAGATTATTATCAAGTTTAGTATTGTGATAGAGGCACCGGTCCCGTTGTAGCTCTACAGCCTGACGTAGCAGATTCTGCAAACGCCTTGGGGGGAGCATCACTGATGGGGGTAGGTAAGCTTAAATAAATAAAAAAGCAATTTCAGTGCAATCAAATCATTAAAAAACAAATTTGTGAAGTACATTTTCTATATACATGTCTAATTTATTTAAGCCAAAGACGTCTAGATAATAAATGTATTGTTCCATTCAGAATCAGAACTGTTAAAGATTCCGTTCACATAATGGCACTTTCTTCTTCACTGCACCCTTTACTCTCTAACAATTCTGATCTGCCTAAAAATCTCCCAACTCTCCAAAACAGATTTAGCAATTGTAAAAGTTGGAATATCTCAGAGAAGGAAAATTATGGGTTTCTCTATTCTACTGGGAAAAATAACCCCTAATTTGATGGCATAACAAACATGTAGTTAGTTCTACTCTGTCTTTATGAACACTGAAGTGAAAACTGACTAACAATAATTAATTGTCAGGCCCCACCCAAGAATAATGTAGAACAATCCATCAGTTCAGTTCTTCATTTGCTCACACCAAGTCAGAATATTGCTAAACTAAACCTATTCTATTCTCATCTGACATTGGGAGATTTTAGGGAGTGGCTATCCTCTCTCTCTTCCTCTTTCTCTGATCCAGCTCTAGTCTGTGTTGCCTCTTGTTTTGTCCCTTCTCCCCACATTCCTGGGAAACTACCATTTCATCACCTCCCCCTTCAAAGGACAACCTCGTCTCATGAATTTATACTTTCAGATCAAGATTTGTCTGTTCAGAATGAAATATACTAGAATCTAAACAGGGGTGTGTGTGTGTCCTTTTGAAACTATTTCCCTTACTTTGGAGCTTGTCCAAAAGTTTAGATCTAGACGTTGTTCCTTTTCCTTCCCATTCTGCTTTAGTGCGCAAGTCTTCCGGATGACTACACATCAGGTATCTGTATATTGAAAAGAAACACAAGGATTAAGCATTCTGGCTATATATTAATTGATATGAATCAATGTTCAGGATATGGCTTCCATATAGTCAGAAACAAAGGAGCTGTTTAACACAGGAGTCTGAATCTTAAGCATGCTTTAATATATGAGGAAAATTTAATCTGAAATGTTCAAATACATTATATACTGCTCAAAAAAATAAAGGGAACACTTAAGCAACACAATATAACTCCAAGTAAATCAAACTTCTGTGAAATCAAACTGTCAATTTAGGAAGCAACACTGATTGACAATCAATTTCACATATTGTCAGCACATTCAACTTTGTACAGAACAAAGTATTCAATGAGAATATTCATTCATTCAGATCTAGGATGTGTTCTCTGAGTGTTCCCTTTATTTTTTTTGAGCAGTGTATATAAAAATATAAAACTCAAAGGGAGTTCAAGTATGTAATCGATCAGAGGGTTCAAAACAAGTGCTTCCTGGTCCAGGAAAGGGCACAACTGGTGCACAACATGAAGCTCAGCAAAGCCCACCGATCCTCCAGCCACAAGTGCCACCTGCACCTGAAGAAGGAATCATGAATCCAGGACTCCCAGGTTGCTCACTGGTTAATGCAGTGCAACCCCATCTGAGACCAAACATAATAAACCCCTGAATATTGAGGAGCCCCCTACCCACAGCCGTTCTGTCTTCCAAAGTTCAGCAAAAGCCTATTCTTCCCTACTCAGTCCTCATAGCCTCTAAGCACCGCAAAAGAACATCCAGATCATTACTTAAACCCCCCCCCCCCATGAAGATATATAATTGAGTACTATCAACATCCTGATACTTCATCTTGTCATGATTGATCTCTCTCAGTGGTTTCATGTACAGTACGTGGAAATGGAGAGAGCATAGAGTCCTGTAGAATACCGCAAAAGAGAAATTGTGGGCTGGACTTCTCGCTCCCTGTCAATACACGTGGGACTGGCCTTGGAGGAAAAAGGTGATTTCCAACTCCCTAAGTTGAGCCAAGAATAGCATTGTTTATGGTACCAAAAGCTGTCAAGAATAGCAAGGGTGGATGCCCAATCCCCATTTGCTCTTGGCAGAAATTATCTTAAGCTGTGACCAATGCCATTTCTGTCCTCTATCCCGGCCTGAAACTTGACTGAGAGGGATCCAGATAATCTGTTTCATCTAGGATTCTCTGCATTTGCAAGGCTTTCACCTTTTCCTTCCCTAAAAAGGGAAATTCTGGACAAAAATTGTCCAGAATGGTAGAGTCCACTGATGGCTTCTTAGGTGACGAAGGCACATCAGTGCTTCTTTAAAATAAGCTGGAAACACCGCCTCAATCAAGGATGAATTCACCATCACTTGGAAACTGTGAAACCCCCTCCCCCAAGCGGTCTCGGCCATCTAAGAAAGACATGGATCTAATTCACTGGAGGCGATTCCCAGATAACAGGATACGTTCATTTCCCAGGCATCTCCACAGGCTTGCCCTTTGCTTGGCATCCAACTATGCAGGTCTAAATTCAAGTATACATAAAATTTTAAACACTTACCCACTAAGAATGTGAATGCGCTCAGTGTTGTACTTCAGCGGTGTCAACTCACCACGCAGAACTTGAAGTGCCTCCAAAACTTTACCATCCTCCAGATATTCTAGATATTTTTGTTGCAGCAGCAAAAACTTCATCTTCTGACATGACAGAAAGCAGCAGATCAGGTGGGGGAGAAAAGGCTGACTGAAATTTCAGAAAACATTTGAACCTAAACAAGATATATACACCTTTTTACTTGTTCTTTAGAAATAGAAATAGGTACACTTTCATGATAAATGGGTGGTTTGAAAAGCCTCAATACTGAAAAGGTGCACTAATTTATATTTGTTAGAGGTCATTCAAAGTAAAGAGTGATGGGACCCTGAATTATCTTTGTCCAATTTCTAACTAGCCATGATCAATAATATTCAAATGCTCATATTGCATGTTCCTCTGCAAACTGATCTTAATATGAGCTCATTTTATAATATTATTACCAATAAATATAAAATCAGACTTCAGGGAAGGGATATGGTAAACTTGGCAGAGCCAATAAGCATAACAAAAATCAAGGAACTGATGAATAAATTGATTCCCTGGAACCTCTCTTGATAATGACATGATAGGAGAGGTGAATATTTGAGGGGGCATTGCCAACATCGCAGCTACGGCTGTCTCTCACACTCCGTGGGAAATCCCAAATCCCAGCTGTTTGGAGACCTAGAACCGGATTGGGACCAGGTCAGATATGCCCTAAAGGGGCACTGAAGAAGAGAGGTACCGGTCGGTGATCTGATGGGGCTCGCAAACCCGCCAGCAGCTGTGGAAGACAACTCTGTCGCCATTGGCTGGGACAGCCACGATCGGAAATGGATTGAAATGGAGAGATCGTGGATTGCCTGGGTGATAAGATCTAAGCGTATGTGCTGGAGAGAGTGGAAGAAGTGTTGAAGCTGAGTGAGTGGTCGATTTAATGACAAAAGAAGAAATTTAAAATTCAAAAGGAGACAAAAGAGATTCTAAAATGGAGTGATCGGCTATCTAGCAACTGGAAATGCCATACAGAGAATTAAAGGAACAAGTTTAAAAGCCCAAATTTGAAGATGTTTTCAATTGGAAGTTAGAGGCTGAAAAATAATAAAGAATTTCAAGAAAATATCTTATAAGTGCTAAGTGGACCTTAAATACTTGAGGAACTTTTGTAAAAGAGCTGTTTCGTTATACAGTATTGGGAACATAATGCCATCTGCTGGTTAAAAGAAAATGTTGCAACAGACTGTGGAAAGCTCAAATTAGCTGACAGCTTGAGATCGACCTTGCCCATAAGAAGATAACTAGGAGATTGAAAGGACGAAAGCAGTATGTGTTGTGCACTGTTTTAGTGATAGAAGATAAGTGGATTTTGAACTGGATTGGGCTGAAATACAAATATATTATAGGGATCTAAGCTGCAAGTTAAAAAAACCCTATGAAGTTTGTGAATTGTGAACTTGACAAGATGGAGCTTGACTGGGATGCTAAAATACATCTATGAAGACATAAAACTTACCTTTTGAAAATCAGAGGTGAAAAGAAAATAGAAATGAAGCTGGATCATAAAGAACACTTAGAATTTACAATGGTGGAAAAGGAAAAGGAAGAAAAAGAAGAACAAGATTACAACAGATGAAAAAGGGACTGAAAATAAACAGATGAATGATTATGTTGGGATTTACAGTGATAAGAAAAGAGTAAGTGAGGAGCATCTGAAATTTAGAGCAACAACCTTCCCTGAGAATATAAACATTTTTATTTAAAGAAACAACGCAGAAAGAGAAGCTGACTGATCTGGTCAA
This sequence comes from Erythrolamprus reginae, assembly GCF_031021105.1. Lineage (NCBI taxonomy): Eukaryota > Metazoa > Chordata > Lepidosauria > Squamata > Dipsadidae > Erythrolamprus > Erythrolamprus reginae. The sequence goes on along the minus strand of NC_091950.1, from coordinate 359,092,055 downwards.
AACATATTAACACGTGTCTGAACTTAAGAATGCTAGTACTTGTAATCATACACAAATTTACTGCTGCCTCCAGCATTTCACCTTTTTAAAAAAAACTATCCATAAGAAACCCAGCTTTCTCACTTGTATTTTTACAAAAATTAACCATAGCTTACACTCCAAGCACTAGGCTACTAATTATGGAAGCATAGTCCTCTTTTTCTTCCATCTGGACAATGAAGTTTGCCAATGACAGGGTATTGTCTCCGTTGCGGCACATATGGACACTATGAATCCTGGGGCCTCTGAGCCAGTTCACTATTGGCAGCATAGTTCCCTCTAAGCTGCGCAGCGCGCTATAGCGCAGAGGTTTTTAACCCCCAGCCCGGGAATTTCAAATTCCAGCGCACAGGACCGATCGCTGCGCCGGAATTTGAAATTAAAGGAACTACCGCTGCTCTGTAAACAACAGTTTGCAGCAACAGTTACTTCAAGTAAAGGCGGGAAAGAAAGGGGCAATTATAGGCCCGCTTTCTTCCCCGCCCCTTAAATCCCAGACGTTCTCCGCGTACACCCCCCCGCCCCGCAGCCAAATGGTTGTTTAGCTGCTGGCCCGGTAAGGTAAGAAAACCGTTGGGGGTCTCTGGGTCTGGCGGCGCGGTCTATGGGAACGAGGGTGGGGGGGTCTATGGGAACGAGGGTGGGGGGTGATGACCGGGGGCCCTGGGCCAGGCCGCCGGCCTATCGCGGTTCCCCCGCCGCCAAGACCCGGCTGCTGGCTTGCCACGGCACGCACGCCACCACCCAGACCCGGCCGCCAGCCTACCATGGCTTCCCACACCGCCGCGGCTTTCCCGGCTTCCCGCAGCTTTCCTGGCTTCCCGTGGCCCGCCCGCCGCTGCCGAGACCCGGCTGCCAGCCTACCACGGCTTCCCCGGCTTGCCGCGGCCCGCCCGCAGCCGCCCAGACCCAGCCAGCAGCCTACCGCGGCTTCCCCAGCTTCCCACGGCCCACCCGCCACTGCCCAGACCCGGCCGCCAGCCTACCACGGCTTCTCCGGCTTGCCGCCGCCCAGACCCGGCCGCCAGCCTACCACGGCTTCTCCGGCTTGCCGTGGCCCACCCGCCGCCAGCCTACCGCGGTTCCCCCACCGCCCAAGCCCGGCCGCCGCCCTGTCGCAATTCCCCCAACCTTCCCATGGGTACTGCCCAGTGCCTCAGCAGTCTACTTCATTACGCGAATTGCTCGGGGTGATGGCGGGGCTCTTGCCTCCGAGCCTTTTCACCCCAAATCCGACGGCCGCCTTCTCCGGGTCCCAGAGAAAAAGGAAAGTTTCCCAGGAACCCCCGTGCTTCTGGCCCCAAAAAACATATTTGTGCGAGTGAGTGGTGTTGCAGGGCAGGAAAAATAAGAAGAGAGTAAGACAGAGAGAAAAAAGAGAGGAAGGAAGAGAGAAAGAAGGAAAAAAAGGGAGGGATGGAGAAATAGGAAAGAAGGATGAGAAAGAGGGAAAGAGTGATAGGGATGGAGGGGGGAGGGAGAGAGAAAGAAGAGAAGGGGGAAAGAGAGGGAGGGAGGAAGAGAGGAAAAGAGACAGAAACAGATAGAAAAGAATGGGGGCAAGAAAGAGAGAAAGAAAATCAAAATCTAGTTTGAAACTAGCTCAACTATTTAAGTGGATTTTAAAGCATAGATTTATTAATAGTTTTGTTTTGCTGGTTGTTTTAGTTTTAATAGTAATAGATTTTGGTTTTGTTTTATTATTAATTTCAATAAAATAGAAGGGAAATATATATACAGTGATCCCCCGGGTATTGCGACCCCGATCATTGCGAAATGGCTACATGGCGATTTTGCAACCCGGAAGTAAAAACACCATCTGCGCATGCGCGCCCTTTTTTCTATGGGCACGCATGCGTAGATGGCGCCGGGCAGATCAGCTGCTGGGCGGCTTCCCTAGGTCTTCCCCCTCTTGCTGGCGGGAGGGCGAGCGGCGGGCATCAGCGAGGAGTTTCCCCACCGCCCACGCAAACTCCTTGCTGCCGCCCGCCCGCCCTTCGCCCGCCCACGCCGTTCATTCTCGCCGCTTCCCAGCTGAGTCCTGAAGCGAATTGGCTTCAGGACTCAGCTGGGAAGCGGCGCGAGCGAGTGCGAGCGAACGGCTTGTCCGCCGCCCTTCGCCCGCCCACGCCGTTCATTCTCGCCGCTTCCCAGCTGAGTCCTGAAGTGAATTGGCTTCAGGACTCAGCTGGGAAGCGGCGCGAGCGAGCGCGACCGAACGGCTTGTCCGCCGCCCTTCGCCCTTCGCCCGCCCACGCCGTTCATTCTCGCCGCTTCCCAGCTGAGTCCTGAAGCGAATTCGCTTCAGGACTCAGCTGGGAAGCGGCGCGAGCGAACGGCTTGTCCGCCGCCCGCCCGCCCTTCACCCGCCCACGCCGTTCATTCTCGCCGCTTCCCAGCTGAGTCCTGAAGCGAATTCGCTTCAGGACTCAGCTGGGAAGCGGCGCGAGCGGCGTGGGCGGGTGAAGGGCGGGCGAGCGGCAGCGAGGAGTTTGCGTGGGCGGTGGGGAAACCCCAGCGCCGCTTCCCAGCTGAGTCCCCTTCCCAGGAACCCCAATCTTCGGCTCCTCGCTAGCGCTGCGGAAGTAAAAACACCATCTGCGCATGCGCAGATGGTGTTTTTACTTCAGCAGCGCTACTTCGCGAAAACCCGATCATTACTAGGGGTCCTGGAACGGAACCCTCGCAATGATCGGGGGACCACTCTGTGTGTGTGTGTGTGTGTGTGTGTGTGTGTGTGTGTATATATATATATATATGCTAAAAACATTATATATATACATACATACATACATACATACATACATACATACATACATACATATATATTTCTATGCCGCCCAGTCCTGAAGTGACTGCTGCTCAGACACTATAGTTTTCCGCCCACACCGAAAAAAAATTAGAGGGAACACTGGTTGGCAGTCCTCAACTTACAACCATATTTGAGCACAAAACCTCCCTAAATGGTTGTAAGTTGAGGAGTACCTCAATGTTGGATCAAACAAGTCAAGATTACAGTTCAGTAATAACAATGCTGACTAGTAGGTCATATCAATAGGATTGAGGGAGAGTGAGCAGGGTAGAGAGGGTGAATCAACTGCAACTCAGATAGTGCAAGGACCAAATTAGTTGAACAAACAATATAACTGATGTCCACAAACTATTCCTGATAAATCCCTACATGTTAGACCTATTCTCCATGTCCATTCTCATCTCCCCCACTCTACTAGCTTACAAAGATAAGCTAAAATGTATACATAATCTCACCTACATTAAAGACTAAATGTTACTCTAAGATTCAGAAACTCATATGATGGGGAACTTTTCTTTTTCTGAATATCGGTTAATAAACACTACTTGATTACTAAATCAAAAAATAAATAGCACTTTACATTCCATTTCTGAGAAATGATAACCATTCTAGCTCTATAATTTTGATACAACATGAAACAGTATTAACATCTCCACATTTTCATCCCCCATACTTCATCTGATTTCTACTAAGTACAGCTATACAGCCTATGTGTCATAATTTCCTACCCCATTTTTACTCCTCTCCCCACCTCAATTTCTGCTTTGTTCACCATCTTGCCATGTAACCACTTTACAAGTCCAATAAATAATTTTGCTTAGCATGCTTGTGCACTTTTATAGCTATACAAAGAAGTGTATATTTTACAAATGCTATGTCTTCAAGTGGGAATCCACATTAACTATGGGAGCAGAACTTTACAATATGCCCCTAGGCAGTATTAAAGGTTTTAATTATTTGTAAGTAAAGTTTTAATTGTTAATGCAATTTGTTTAAGAAGAACAGAATTATAAACAGGAAACAATACCATGACTTGAAATCTACTAATTCCACTTAACTATATGAGAGAAACCTGTATAACAACATTCCAAGGAGATGTACAGCAGTAGTAGTAATAGTAATAATAGATGTCTTCATGTGATTCATACTAGACCAGTGATGGCAAACCTATGGCACAGATGTCACAGGTGGCATGCAGAGCCGTATCTGAGGGCACACAAGGTGTTACCCTATGTCAGCTCTGGTCAGCTGATTTTCGGCCTTCTTTTTGTCTGTTTTCGCTCTCCTCAGACTTCAGGAAATCCTCCTGAACCCTGGGAATGGTAAAAAAACAGCCCAACAAATCTATTAGAAGTCCGGAGGCCCCAGCAGCCTCCAGACACCGGCACATCACTTCCACCGCTTCATTGACTGGACATGGGGTGGAGATGTAAAGCTGGGTATCATCAGCGTACTGATGATACCTCACCCCGTGCCCTTGGATGATCTCACCCAGCGGTTTCATGTAGATATTAAATAGTAGGGGGGAGAGGACCGACCCCTGAGGCACCCCACAAGGGAGAGACCTCGGAGTCGACCTCTGACCCCCCCCCACTAATACCGACTGCGACCGACCGGAGAGGTAGGAGGAGAACCACTGAAGAACAGTGCCTCCCACCCCCAACCCCTCCAGCCGGTGCAGAAAGATACCATGGTCGATGGTATCGAAAGCCGCTGAGAGGTCAAGAAGCACCAGGACAGAGGATAAACCCCTGTCCCGGGCCCGCCAGAGATCATCCATCAATGCGACCAAAGCAGTTTCCGTGCTGTAACCGGGCCTGAAACCCGATTGCTGGGGACCTAGATAATCGGCTTCTTCCAAGGATCGCTGGAGCTGGAGTGCCACCACCTTCTCGACAACCTTCCCCATAAAGGGAAGGTTGAAGACTGGCCGGTAGTTGTTAAGTACGGCTGGGTCCAGGGAAGGCTTCTTGAGGAGGGGGCGCACGAGCGCCTCTTTATAGGATGATGGAAAAGATCCCCTCCCCAAGGAAGCGTTGATAATCTCCTGGACCCAGCTCCGTGTCACCTCCCTGCTGGCCGAGACCAGCCAGGAGGGACACTGATCCAGTAAACAGGTGGCAGAACTCACAGCTCCAATGGCCTTGTCCACTTCATCAGGTGTCACCAGATCAAACTCTTCCCAGACAGGTGGACAAGTACGGGCCCCAGTCACCTCAACTGACTCGTTGTCAGCCGACTCTGTTTTCCGATTGGAGTCGAGGTCCGCCCGAATCTGAGCGATTTTATCAGCGAAAAACGTGTTAAAGTCCTCGGCACTACTCTGTAAGGGCTCCCCAACTCCCCTCTGGTTAAGAAGGGAGCGGGTCACCCTAAACAGAGCGGCCGGGCAGGATTCCGCTGATGCAATCAAGGCGGCATGATACGCGCATCTTGCCGCCTTGAGCGCCACTTTGTAAGTCTTAATAAAAGCTCTTACAAGTGTTCGATCAGATTCAGACTTACTCTTCCTCCATCGCTTCTCTAGACGTCTCTTCTGGCGTTTCAACTCCCGGAGCTCCTCGTTGAACCATGGAGTTCTACGGGGTCTAGCGCCGCGGAGAGGTCGCAAAGGCGCAATCCGATCAAGAGCCTCCGCTGCAGCCTTGTTCCAGGCTTCCGCAAGAGACTCCGCCGAACTGTGGACGAGTGCATCTGGAATAACCCCAAGCGCCATCTGAAAGCCCTCTGGGTCCATCAGGCGTCTGGGGCGGAACATCTTAATTGGTTCCGCCTCCCTGCGGGGAAGGATTGGAGCCAGGAAGTCAAGCCGTAGTATAAATATCAGGATCACTAAGTGTCTTATTCAATGGTGAGTACCAGTAATAATGGTGAGTAAATGGTTGTTAAGGGAATGGGAAATGGTAATTTAGGGGTTTAAAGTGTTAAGGGATGGCTTGCGATACTGTCCATACCCAAAAATGGTGTATTTACTTCCGCATCTCTACTTCGCGGAAATTTGACTTTCGCGGGCGGTCTCGGAACGCATCCCCCGCGGAAATCGAGGGAACACTGTATTGTTATTTCCAGTGTTAAACATTTGAAACACTTTTTGTAGTATAAACCACCAAGATAAGAGATTTAAAGAGTAATAAAATCAGAACAAATTAAAGCAGGTGAAAAATCTATTTCATACAATGGTTTCACCTGAGTTTTGAGTACCACTTTCAATTACAAATTGAAAGAAATTTTGGGAGGATTCTGAGAATCACAACTAGGATTTTTTGAAAATTCAGATTCTGAATTAAGAAAAATAACACATATTTATTGTAAAATTTCAAAAATTACATACCTGTAGAGGCAAAGTAAAATAAAATAATTTGCCCCAAACTTGAATGATCAATAAATATCAACCTGGAAAATTCTACATTGTTTATGTGGAAACAATGAAATCTGGTAAAACATCTTGACGCTCTATTTACTCTGAAGCTTTTAAATTTTACTTTTCATTTAATCTGGAGAGTATGTGGGGATTTTTCTACAGACGTTAGAGTTTCCATGTGGTCTACTGGCATTATCATCATAATCTTCATCATTGCAATTTATAAGCCGCCCAACTCCTTCCAGACTCTGGGCGGTGAACAGTAATATAAAACAAAGTAACAAACAATTAAAAAACCTTTAATACTAAAACATTCACATTCATTCAGCTGGGGCAAGATGACATCATTCACCAGCCCCAGGCCTATCAGCAAAGCCATATTTTCATGGCCTTTCGGAAGGCCAGGAGGGTGGGGATCGTTTGGACCTCTGGGGGGAGTTGATTCCATAGAGCCGGGGCCACCACAGAGAAAGTCCTCCCCCGCGGTCCTACCAGCCAACCTTGTCTAGCAGAAGGGACCTTGAGAAGACCAACTCGGTATGCCCTAACTGGCCATTGGGAGGTATGCGGCAGAAGGCAGACCTACACATAATCTGGCCCTAAGCCATGTAGGGCGTTAAAGATGATAACCAACACCTTGAATTGCATCCAGAGACCGAATGGGAGCCAATGTAGCTCACAGAGTGTTGGTGTGATGTAGGTGTACCTAGGTACACCCACAACAGCTCGCACCGTTGCATTTTGGACCAGTTGTAGTCTCCCAATGCTTTTCAAGGGTAGCCCCATGTACAGTCCATTGCAATAGTCGAGCCATGAGGTGATAAGGGAGTAAGTGACTGTGAGTAGAGCCTCCTGATCCAAATAGGGCCACAACTGATGCACAAGATGGATCTGTGCAAAAGGCCCCCTAGCCACAGCCGAGATGGTGAGCCAGTCTCAGCTGCGGATCTAGGAGGACACCCTGATTGCAGACCCACTCCGAGAAGGTATTTCCTGCCCTGAGCTATGAATTGACAGATCAAACTGTCCTTTGGAGGCAAACCCACAGCCATCCAGTCTTGTCAGGGTTGAGCTTGAGTCTAAGGATAAGGAGATCGCTGACCATTTCAATAGCTACTTCTGTTCAGTTTTCTCAAAAGACACCTTACAAAATAATACTATAGAGGGATATAGCATTGCTTCCAGCTGTACGGATTCAGCTCCAGTGATCTTAGAAGCCGATGTCTTAGAAGAACTTGAACGATTAAAGATAAATAAGGCAATGGGTCCAGATGGCATCCACCCCAGAGTTCTTAAAGAACTCAGATCTGTCATTGCTACCCCCCTGACTGATTTGTTTAACCAATCCTTGTTATCAGGAGAAGTTCCTGAGGATTGGAGAATGGCCAGTGTTGTGCCTATCCACAAGAAGGGCAGTAGAGAAGAAGCTGGTAACTACAGGCCAGTTAGCTTGACATCAGTGGTAGTTAAAATGATGGAGACTCTACTCAAAAAGAGGATAAATCAGCACCTAAAAAACAATAACTTATTGGACCCAAATCAGCATGGCTTTACTGAAGGCAAATCATGTCAGACTAATCTCATTGATTTCTTTGACTATGTCACAAAGGTGTTGGATGAAGGTGGTGCCGTGGATATTGCCTACCTGGACTTCAGCAAAGCCTTTGATACAGTTCCACATAAAGAGCTGATAGATAAATTAGTGAAGATTGGACTTAATCCCTGGATAGTTCAATGGATTTGCAGCTGGCTGAAGCGTAGACATCAGAGAGTTATTGTTAATGGCGAGTATTCTGAGCAGAGTCAGGTTACAAGCGGTGTGCCACAAGGGTCTGTTCTGGGTCCTATTCTTTTTAATATGTTTGTGAGTGACATAGGGGAAGGTTTGGTAGGGAAGGTTTGCCTATTTGCCGATGACTCTAAAGTGTGCAATAGGGTTGATATTCCTGGAGGGGTCTGTAATATGGTAAATGATTTAGCTTTACTAGATAAATGGTCAAAGCAATGGAAACTGAAGTTTAATGTTTCCAAATGTAAAATAATGCACTTGGGGAAAAGGAATCCTCAAGCTGAGTATTGTATTGGCAGTTCTGTGTTAGCAAATACTACAGAAGAAAAGGATTTAGGGGTAGTGATTTCTGACAGTCTCAAAATGGGTGAACAGTGCAGTCAGGCGGTAGGGAAAGCAAGTAGGATGCTTGGCTGCATAGCTAGAGGTATAACAAGCAGGAAGAGGGAGATTATGATCCCGCTATATAGAATGCTGGTGAGACCACATTTGGAATACTGTGTTCAGTTCTGGAGACCTCACCTACAAAAAGATATTGACAAAATTGAACGGGTCCAAAGACGGGCTACAAGAATGGTGGAAGGTCTTAGGCATAAAACCTATCAGGAAAGACTTAATGAACTCAATCTGTATAGTCTGGAGGACAGAAGGAAAAGGGGGGACATGATCGAAAAGATCAAAAGCAACATGAGAAAATATTATTTTACTGAAAGAGTAGTAGATCCTTGGAACAAACTTCCAGCAGACGTGGTAGATAAATCCACAGTAACTGAATTTAAACATGCCTGGGATAAACATATATCCATCCTAAGATAAAATACAGAAAATAGCATAAGGGCAGACTAGATGGACCAGGAGGTCTTTTTCTGCCGTCAGACTTATTTCTATGTCTGTTAACATCCATCCAGACCCTCACAGCCTCCAGGCACTGGCACATCAACACACCGCTTTGCTAAATTGACATGGGGTAGAGATGTAAAGTTGGGTATCACCAGCATATCGATGATATCTCACCCCATGTTGTCGGATAATCTTGCCCAGCGGTTTCATTAAGATGTTAAATAGGAGGGGGGAAGAGAACCGACCCCTGTGGCACCCCACAAAGGAGCGGCCTAGAGGTCAATCTCTGTCCCTCCACGCACACTGACTGAGACTGATCAGAGAGAAAGGAGGAGAACCCCCATGAGTGCCTCCCACTCCCAACCCCTCCAATCGTCACAGAAGGATCCAATGGTATTGAAAGCCACTGAGAGGTCAAGGAGCACCAAGATGGTGAAATGACCCCTACCTCGAGCTTGCCAGAGATCATCCATCAGTGTGACCAAAGATGTCCATTATGATAGCCAGAGAAAATTTTATTATATTGTCTGGCAAAGTATTCAAAAATTAAAATTAAAATACTTATTTCATGGGATTCCTAAAATGGTACTCTGATGTGCCAATGTAAATAAAGACAACTCATTTGGTACCTGGCAGGCCCTTATTTACCAGTTAAAACAAATATTATTAAAAATGGGAAATTGCCATGCTGCACAGCCTCAGTTTCCAACACCATCATTTTTTTAAAGAAAAAGTCTTTGGGTACCAAATGACACCCACTCACTTTTTTTAGAAAATAAAACAATGGTGGCTATGTATGGCTTTCCTTGGAATTGTACTCATCAGCCTAGAGCAAGAACAAAAATAAGCAAATATATAAAAAATATCAGGGGGAGTCCTAATGAGAATTAGGCCTACATGTCATTATAGAAGTGTTTTTTTAACTGTAGCTCTCACTAGGGCCTTTTCTGTAGTACTCAGACCATTATCTCAAATTTCCAAAGAGAACACTGAAGAAACTTAAAGTAAAACATATGGTAGCATAGACTTCTTTCACCTATTTTTAAACTTAAACTTCAGGACAGAGTACACCTGTGATGGTGGATCTGTGGCACGCATGCCATGCCACCTGTGGCATGCGTAGCCATACTTGAGGGCACCTATGCCAGCTTCAGCATGCATGCATGTATTGGCCAGTTGATTTTTAGGCTTATTTTCGGCCCTTTTTGCTCTCCCTATGCTTCCGGAAATGGCCCAATGGAAAGTTCACTTGTGTGTTTCATCTCCAGCCTCTTTTTTCCTATCAGAGGTCTTCAGGAACTGCTTTGGACATTGCAGCCAGGCCTCGCACATCTCGGGCCATTTCTTCTGCAGCCAGCAAGGCTTTCCTAAAGGCCTCTGCAGCAGATAACAGAGCTCCAGACCGATCCAGAGTTCTGCTATCAGCTGGAGGCCTTCAGGTAAGCTTTTCCAGCTGCAGAAAAAAATGGGACAAAGTATGTGAGGTTCCATTCCCGTTTCATTTCTAAACTTCCGATTGGCCTGTTGGACCAAGCTTCCGGAGGCTTTCCTCAATCCTGGGGAGAGCGAAAAATAAACAGCCCAATGGGCCTAGCAGAAGTCCAGAGCCTTCAGTGAGGCCTGTGGACATGCCGGGGGGAGCAGAACAGGGGTTGGGCGCATGCGTGGGGGGAGGGCACTGCATTATGGGTGTGGGCACGCACCTGAGCCGAAAAAGGTTTACCATCTCTGGACTACACCACTTAAATTTGATTTATGTAAATGGTAGCTTTTTTCAATTTTCATTTATATGATCAAGCTATTAAACAAAGTCTAAAGTAAATGTTTTTTTTTTAAAGTTCTTTTTCTTTGATACTACTAACCCAGAATTTTTTAGTTTCAGTTTGTTGAAAAAATTATAGTAAACTGATTTGTACATCATGCTAAACAATAATAATAAGTCAGTTCACATGTTATTCTAAGCCAAATGCTAACAAAAACATCATGCTGTTATGCAAGAAGTAGGCCAACATGTTTGTTTATTTAAATGTGTACACCACCCTTCATAACAAAGCCTTTGCAGGGCAGCTTACAAGATATTTTAAAATCACAATTAAATATATTACTCATAGTTTCACAAACATTTACATAATGAATCATCTACACTGATATTCTCTGTATCCTAAATAATGGAAAATATATTAATTGTTCCATGTCAGAATCTGCTAATTATTTGAGACTGTATACCTCACTAATTTATCTTACAACCATATATAAAGAGAAGGAAAATAAATGTTTATTTACCAATCTTTGTCACAATGTGAAACCCTTTCATCTCTCTTTTTTAAAATTGATAAGGTATCTGGAAGAATTGTGCTCTTTCCAACAATTCCTCCACTGCTTACTAAGGACTCACACGCCACAAGTAAAAATGCTATTATGGAATATAAAAAGCATTTGCCATGATGCACATATGAATGAATAACTAGAACGAATTATAGTTGACAAGGGACTTCTGTCCTGCTTCTCTCAAAGCTATACCATGCTATGAACATATTTGCTTATGTATAAGTCATTTCTCTCCATACTACATTTTGTAGAATAGTGTCCTAAAACATAAATGCTTTTTAAAATTATTTTAATTGCCCAAATTAGTATGCCTGAAATAGTTGGTTTAGAATAATTAATGGAATTATAAAGATATTTCTTATCTACAAGATAGCAAAAAAGTTTTCTTTTAAAATATTTTTTTAAAATAAGTTTTTTTTCCCCCTTAGGTTTTTAAAAAACTGACATAGTTCTAACAGATACATAAATATAGCATTACTATATGTTCTGCCTGCTAGTAGAAATCAAAGTTAACAGATCTGGTAATTGATCATACTTTAAAAGTATAAAAATAAATAACTTACAGAATGAGGTGACAAAACAGATTTGTGCAAGAAAGATACGCTAATTAAGCAAGAAGAAAGAGTTTCTGTGTAAACAAGATGTGAGCAGAACACTAACTCACAATTCGGATGATTTGAGGAATATGTTTCGAGTCCTGAGAGTACTTTTTATCTGGCTAAAATCTAATCATGAAGGTCCCTCGATGTTAATATTTGTATTTTATTATTTATGAAATTTATAATTTTGTAAGTATAAAGTTCCTATGATTGATATTAGGTTTGTATTTTGTGTGCTTGCCTTGCTTGCAAAGCTTAGATGTTGAACTGAAGCTTCATTATTAGAACTGTTCCTGCTTTAAAGATGCTGAAGGTAACATGTATATATTTTAGATTAGCATTGCATCATGCTTTTTTTTCTGTCACAGGGTAGTCATGTGACTTTGGAATTTGCATAGCTGAACAAAAATATTTTGGTAGTTTAACACATACTGTATTCTTATTGTTCTATTTTTATAGGTTGACTCAGCCTTCCATCCTTCCAAGGTTGGTAAAATGTGGACCCAGATTGTTGGGGGCAATATACAGTACTTATTCTCTGTAAACCACTTAGAGAGCACTGTAAAGCACTGCAAAACGGTATATAAGTCAAAATGCTATTGCTATTATAAGTGCACATATTCAGTACTGCTAAAGAGAAGCTGGTAAATTAACTGCATTAACTTATGTGATCAGTTAGATCCATCCTCAAAATACAGAATTCTGACAGAGGCCCACCTGCACACTTTTTATTTATTATTTATTTATTGATTAGATTTGTATGCCACCCCTCTCCGAAGACTCGGGGCGGCTAACAACAATAAAGAAGACAATGTAACAAATCTAATATTAAAAACAATCTAAAAACCCCCAATTTAAGAGACCAATCATACAAACAAGCATACCATGTATAAATTCTATGAGCCTAGGGGGGAGGGAAAAATTTCAATTCCCCCATGCCTGGCGACAGAGGTGAGTTTTAAGGAGCTTGCGAAAGGCAAGGAGGGTGGGGGCAGCTCTGATATCTGGGGGGAGCGGGTTCCAGAGGGTCGGGGCCGCCACAGAGAAGGCTCTTCTCCTGGGTCCCGCCAAATGACATTGTTTAGTCGACGGGACCCGGAGAAGGCCCACTCTATCAGTCGCTGGGATTTGTGCGGCAGAAGGCGGTCCCGGAGATATTCTGGTTCGATGCCATGAAGGGCTTTATAGGTCATAACCAACACTTTGAATTGTGACCGGAAATTGATCGGCAACCAATTCAGACTGCAGAGTGTTGGTGTAACATGGGCATGCCTTGGGAAGCCCATGATTGCTCTCGCAGCTGCATTCTGCACGATCTGAAGTTTCCGAACACTTTTCAAAGGTAACCCCATGTAGACAGCCTTACAGTAGTCGAACCTCGAGGTGATGAGGGCATGAGTGACTGTGAGTCCAGGTCCAGATAGGGCCGCAACTGGTGCACCAGGCGAACCTGGGCAAACGCCCCCCTCGCCACAGCTGAAAGATGTTTCTCTAATGTGAGCTGTTTTTAATGTTATGATCACTATCTACTATTTTAGATCTTTCCGATAGCATTGCTTCAACATCACATATGCTACAAAATCTAGCACAATAATGGTGAACCTATGGCATGCATGCCAGAAGTGGCATGCAGTGCCTTCTCTGATGGAACATGAGCTGTCATCCCAGCTCAGCTCCATAGTGCATGTGCGTGCGCCTCCTGAATTTTGGGTTTCTGCCACACATGTGGGGTAGCACATGTGCATGGATGCATTCACAGGGGCCAGGCAAGCATGGTGGGCCATGCACGCATGCACGGGGGGCATAGGGGAAGTCACCCGAGTTGCATTATGTGTGTGGGCAGCTGCGCAGTGTCGAGTGAGCGCGCTTTCAGTACACAACAAAAAGGTTAGCCATCACTGATCTAGCATATCACATACAGCCACAAAAATAAACTCCCATAACATAGAAATAGGCATAAATAATTTTGTAATAAAAACAGCAATAAACTACAAATACAAACTATACTGAACCCTTTCCATGTAACTGATGTTTCATTAATATGGTTCAATCACTTCAACCAGGGGACACTCAATCCATTATAACATTCACGGGAAATAAATTGAGGAATATGTTAGGTAATACTCACAATAATTCTTTAATACTCATAGAGCAATCTTTCCTATGAAATTTCTGATATATCAGAATATGCAAGCACTGCTATATATTTACAAATATCAGCACTACAATTAATTTCAAATGCTTACTAGCATTACTATTATTCATATTTCAAATGTATCCAAGATAAAAATCTTAAAAGATCTTAACATACAATGAAGGACTGATTTTGCATATTTCTTGGCAAAAGACTTAAATACTCCAAAAATGAAGACAAATGAATTGGCAAAACAATACTTTTGAAGCAGCTGCTCTAAAGAATGCAGAGGAACCAAATCAACTCTCCCACAAGAAGTGTAATGGCGGATATTAAAGGATTGTTTGGAACACTATATTAAAAAATAGCTTATGTTGATGGCAATTTGTGAATAAAATTTGAAGAGCTGCCAGCTGGATATATTTATGAAATACACCTAACCACTAAATGCAGGTGGGAGCTCCCATTTTCTCTAGAAGCACACATACAGTATTTTATATATGACTTCCAAACTAGAGTTGTGGCCCTTGCTGATGTGTTGTGTTTAAAAATTGTTAAGGGAAATCAAACTTATTGGTCTTATTAGATATTAAGTGTTGCTTGCTTTGTCTTAAAAGAAAATAATATAAAATATGGTAATAATTCTACAAGTAGACCCTTGAGAAACTGGTCTGGCAAGCTTCTGTAGATCTCATCAAAATGGATAGAAGAATAAGAGAAATGTCACTGAAGTTCATCATTGTGCTCTACTTCAATCATCCAATGTACATTCTGAAGCCTAAAAGTGCTCTTGTTGTTTGATTAGAATTAAAAATACTGACCTGGCAATAAACTAAATAATACAGTATATATAAATAATAGATACAAAACAATGTCAGAGTAATAATGATAATTGCATGCTTTAATTATGGATTGCTTTGAGGAACCATGGTTGTCAATGTTATTAGCAAGATGTGCTTTTATTTGGTCATTTCTTAAAAATATGTTAACAATTTCAACTTGAATTATTTCAAATTCAAAGTACTATTTTGGATGGAAAACTAGGGTGTGTAACTGCTTAAGAAATATCCTATGTCCACAATGGTGGCTTAAACTCAGAACATTTCTATAACAGCTTGTTCTATACTCACAATAGACATTTCACACTTGAAATGTGACTTTATGAATTTAAAATGGTTCAACATTTTGTACATCACTAATTCTTCAATGCTCTTATGAAACAAGATGCCACACAAAAATGAATTCATGTAATAATATAATTAATACATTTCCCTGTACTAAATGTATTCAAACACTGGACTAAGGGATATCTTAACTTAGACTTCTATACTGAGTATTGGTTGTCTTGACAGTTAAATGTCCACCTCTCAATTCTTTGACCATTGTTTGGAATGAAATGAGGAGAAGAAAAAGAATGGAGAGACTAGTAAAATTGATAAAATTCAGAATTCATTATAAACCTTTAATTTTGTATTTAGTAATAAGCCTCCTAGGAACAGCAAGTTTTGCTTCTGATGATTAGGATATGCAACATCAAGCAATCTGAGTTCAACATAGTTTATCTGGAAACTCTTATAAAAATCCAAAATATCAACATATAGCTATTATAGCTTTATATAGGTAGTCTTCAACTTAGAAACATTTGTTTAGTGGCCATTTGAAATTACAAAGGCACTGAAAAAGTGACATGATCAGTTTTCACACTAATAACCAGTGCAGTATTCCTTTGATATGTGATCAAAATTTGGATGTTTTGAAACTGGCTGCAGTATGATTACCTTTTGGTGAACTTCTGACAAAGTCAATGAGGAAGCCAAATTTATTTAACAACTGTGATGCTAACTTAACTGTGGTGATTCACTTAACAACTATGATAAGAAAGGTCATAAAATTAAACCACTACTTCCTTAGCAACAGAAATTTTGGGAATATGGATGCATATGTGGGAGATTTTGTAAATAACTAGCCCATGTGCAGAATTGTTTCCCTGACAATCCATCAAAATTCAAGTATAAATACTTTCAATTTTTTTTTCCTGTTAGTTTTTGATTTGTCAATAAAAGGGCAAATAGGATGAGATACATATGATTTATCATGAAGGGGAGGCAGATACTGTATATTTGTCTTTAATCCTAAGGATTAGATGAAAGGAAGAATAACCTTCTAAATATAGTTTTACAAGAGAATACTATATTTCAACTAGCAGATGAAAAAGTTTATTTTAAACTGGCCATAACATAATCCAATATAAATATCCAAAATTTCAATTTTACACAGCCACCGCACATCAAGGAAATCTTAAGTCATACAGGGTCTCCAAAAATTAGTTCCAAGGTTCACTTAAAGAATCAACTATTCTTCTAATAAATACTTGCCTAAACCAAAATTTAGAATTAGTTGCCCAAAAAAGGATTCTCGTTAATGTTTTGTTTTTTTTAAAAAACAGTTCATTGAGTTATATAACAAAACAGGTTATCACTTCCCATAAAACAGTGCTTCACAAATCACTGAGCTACTTTCTTGCAACCTGTTTCAGAGTATAATATGAATATGAGCAAAATAAATCAAATTAATACATTCAGGAAAATAATTAAAGGGACATGATTTTGAGTCCTCCCATCTCACACAATATAGCAATTTGGGTATGAAGATGACAGGCAATAGTGCTGTTTCTATTGTTATAAATCAACTGAAGGGAACTGAAGAAAGATTCTAAAGATATCTCCAGATTTCAATTTTAATTACTTATTAACTGAATGGATTTTACATACCAATGTGAATAGAATGAAAGGTTTTTCTTATTATAATTTATTGGAATTCCTGTATGAACATATTTTAGATATAGTAATTTTATCTATACAAGAACCTTAAGAACATTTTATTCCATTTTACAATAGAAGACAATGCGAGCATAGCTCAATATACCTTTAGCAAAGCCTGTGTATACCTAAATAAGATGATGTTCAAAATACTGAAAGAATAACAATCCATAAAGAACTATTTTAACTTTTTTTAAAAAAAGGTGTATTTTGTGGGTTTTTTCTTATTAGGCCTTAGATGACCTCTTAATTATTTAGTACAGTACTTAATGCTTTTTTGTATACTACATTTATATTATCATCTACCTATTCATAGGAAAGCATATACAAAAGTACTTGCTTGCAAGAAAATATTTAACTTGATTAGCCTTCAGACTGAACAAAACAATATATACTGTACTTTCACAGAGGAGAATAAATGTGGCAAAACATCTGTTTTGCACACCACTTCCTTTGTGAAGTGGGAGGGTGCAAAAAACAGGAAAAGTATCCTTTTGATAACAGAGAAACCTCAAGAAAGCTAAGCAGACCAGTAAATTCCTCTGTTTTTAGAAAGGCTATTTTCCACTTGAATCAGAGGAAAATGTTTTATCAAAACACTTTCATCAAAACAAAAAACATATGGAGAAATGAGTAGTAGAACTATTGTTAGTGTCTTTAATACATTAATTACATAGTTGAGACATAATTCTACATATCACTAAAATTATCGTTTTATTGCTTTATTAAGTTAAAAACAAAATTCAATCTAGGTAATTACAAATATGCTAACCCTGTACAATAACCATGCCTCTAAACTTCACAAACCAAACCAATGATTTCGCTAGAACCTAAAATGTAAAAACTGTGTTACTTAGCTTTTAGTTAAGCAAATCTCAAAGATTTATTCATTTATTTATTTAAACTTCTATGCCACCCAATCCCGAAGGACTCAGGGCGTCTTACAATAGTATAAAATACAAAAAACAATTAAAAAGAAGTAAAATATACAATTCTAACTATAAAACCCAGATTAAAACCTATAATAAACTAAACAGTCAACATGCATGCACAATTTGGACAAGTTGAGTCCTCAGAGAGGGGCGGCATACAAATCCAATTAAAATCTAAATCTAATTCATGGCCCCCAGGCCTGCCAGCAAAGCCAGGTCTTTGTGGTCTTATGGAAAGCCATTAGGGTGGGAGCAGTAAGGACTTTGGGTGGGGGGGGGGGGAGTTGATTCCATAGAGAGATACGTATTTTGGCTACATTGATACATGTATGAAAGTTTGCATACAAAGCATAAGCTTTTTCCTTTTTTAATTGGAAATTGGAAAATATATTTTTCTTGACATACATATATAACTAAGTATGCAGATCTCAACGTAAACTATTAAAATATATTTTTTATATCTAGAGTTTATTGAAGAGCCTCTCTTACCACAATTGCATTAGAAGAGTGCACCAATGGCTTCAGTTCATTCAGGTCGTTCTCAGCCTAGAAAATGCAATGTTAAAAACAATTAAGAAAAATAAAAATGGTAAACCAACGTTGGTGAAATATACTGTATTATCTAAAAACTAATAATCTAGATTTATTTTTGTTTACTTAGAGTTAAGTCTCATTGTAATGAACAGATTGGTTTTATTAAGATATTATGCATAAGGTTGCAATCATTGTTACAATTAGGCAACCATATTATGCCTCTTTAAATTATTACCTTATCCCATTCTCCTTCCATGACATGATTGCGGAATTTTGTGGCAGAAGGGTGTTCTAAACGACATCCTGACTCTTGCATGAGAAGATCAACAGTCTGGCTGTGAGAGAGAGGCATAGTGTTTTTAAAAAGTTGACCAGTCTTTATTCTTATAGATAAGCCATCCAGTGAAGTCTCAGTACAAATTTTTTTTAAATGTAACAAAATTTACCTGGGCTTTCTCAATAAATTCTAGCAAATATGACATATTTTTCTACTATTTTCATCATAAATATTTTCCATAAGAAATTATTTACTTAATAATCAATATATATTCTTACCTTCCCAATTATTTAAAATGAACAATACTGTTTTCCTTGTGTTAAAAATCTTAAATGTTTGCCTCTTGACTTCTGTCAATCCCATTTTTATTCTGTGCTAAATTAATATCAACCTATTCTATTCCTGCAGTGGTTCAAGTTCTCACCTTATTAAGACATTATGTGTGTGTGTGTGTGTGTGTGTGTGTGGTATGTGTGTCACATGTTTTGGCTGAATTTGAAAATTAAGGGAGACTAGGATAGATCTATTTCAGCCTTATTTTGGCCTCATCAGCTAGCCATAACCTCACTGGGAGTTGAACCTGCAACTTTTGCCTTGTAAAGCAGAGAATTAACCTCTTAATTAATTAATTAATATATAATATATATTATATATATGTTTTTTCTGAATTTTTAAAATTAAGGGAGACTGAAAACACACACACATATATAGTGTAACAATGTGTGTGCGTAACATATTTTATTTATTTATTGGATTTATATGCCGCCTCTCTGAGGATTTTGCTGATGATGAAAACGAAGGGAGCCTAGTATATATATATGTGTGTATATGTCTCTGTGTGTGTATACACACGCACACAAACATATATATGTGTATGTATGTATGTATGTACTGTATATATATATACACATATATATGTATGTATATATAATACATATATATACACACATAGAGCGTATCTTGGAAAACTAAGGTCTTCATATTTATATATGAATATGAGCATGTATATGTGTGCATATATATGTATTTTAAGTATTTATGTGTGTGTGTGTGTGTGTATATTTATTCGACACAAAACATATATATATACCGGTATATATAACTAGCTACTACTACTACTATTATTATACACAACTTATAGTAATCCAAATTACTGGTGTACCATGTTTATTTATTTTTCACCCTCCCCCATTGCAATGGATGCCTATTACTCAGCTCAAAGTACTGCAGTGCTGCAAGCTACACAAGAGTCAACATATTTGACATTAATTTTAAGTACATTCCAAGGGAGTTAGACACAGGTATATTCAAGTTTGGTTTTAATATTGTCAATCTACAGTTTCAAATGTTAGCTTAAAATTACAGATCGTTTATCTAGATGTGTAGGGATGTTTTGTTGTAATCTAAAATGCTTCTCTATTAGACCCATCTGAACATTTTTCACACATTCTTATATTCAAAATGCTACTTTACCACTATAACCTCTGTAATTTATTTGTCTTTAAATAATGTGGCGTTGGGCATTTTACATGTTCTCTTAAAACGAAGTTCATATTGGACTAGGCCTGAAAAACAGGCCCTGTCAGCTCACTGCCTTCAACTCATTTCACTGTTTTTGTTTATCCCACTGTTTTCATTTCTGTCTTTGTTATTAAAACGTAACATACTAATGTGAGCCAATATATCTTCCCATCCGAGAAGAATAGATCAACATACAAAATGTTGGTCTTTCCCTCCCCTCCCCTTAGGTATATAATTGATCTTTAAAATAAACAAGTCTATCATAGTTGTCATTGTTCTCATCAACACAAACCTAGATCCATATTCTGGCCAAACATCATCCGATGTTGGTTCCTATAAAAACAGGTATTGGCAAGAGGAATACCGTCCGTCTAACTCTCGAAATCTCCCTCCCCCCCTCAAAAAAAAGAGGGGGAGCAGCCGAGGCAGGGCGCTGGAAGTACAAACATGGTGGGCAAAGTCATCCTCCGGACGATGTGTCCCCCCGCCCCCCAAAAAAACACATAAACATTCCTCAGGTTTAAGCCTACGCATCACTTGGGAGGCGGGATGGCTCGCCCCACTTACTTGAGGCCCAAACCGTGGAGGTGCTGCCCGATGAGCCGGATCACGTCCTCGTCGGATTGCGAAAGCCGCTTCTTCTTCTTCAGGGCGCTGCTGCCGACGCCGACGCCGCTGCCTCCCCCCATCTCAAGCGCCGAGCCGCCGGGGGCCGAGACCCCATTATTGACACTCGGGCCGCCGCCACCGCCGTCGCCGTTGTTGGCCGACGGCAGCAGCCCATTGGCGTGAGCCAACTGCTCCCCGGCGGTCAATCCCGACGAGGCCTCGCCGTTTTGGGCGTTGAGGCAGCCCAGATCCGGACCCTGTGACGACGACGGCGGCGGCGGCTGTTGCTGCTGACCCCCTCCTGCTCCGTTGGCCTGCATGGCGCTGCCGCTGGCTCTGACGGGGGTGGCAGCCGGGGGGGCGAGCCCGCAGGAGAGCGAGGGGGAGGAAGATGAGGTGAGGCCTGCTCTGCCCGCGGAAGCCCCGGGCTCTCCTGCTCCCTCCGCCGCCGCCGCCGGGGAAGCCCTCGCTTTCTTCCGCGGTGGCGGAGAGGCTCCGCCGGTGTCCGAGTCGGAGGAGGAGGAAGCGGAGGCCAGAGTTTCCTCGCCGAGAGCGGCCGTGGTGGGAAGCCGAGGGGGGGGAGTGAGGAAGGGGAGGAGGGGGATAGGGTGGGAATGGGGGGAGGTGGCGGGGTAAGGAACGGGGAGCTGTCCCTTCTCCCCGCGGCTCTGAAGACAGCAGCAGCCGCTGCCACCCCTTTCTACGGTCCCGCCGGAGAATGCGGCCCGAAACAGCCCCCCCGGCCGGCCTGGCAGCCCCAGGCGCGCAACCCGCTCCTCTCCACTAGCTGGTCGGTTTGTGCCTCTTCTGCCTAGCTGCAGCCTAATGGAGTCTGGGCCGGGACGTCACAGGAAATTCCTATACTGCCCCTTCACTCACTTCCGCCGCCGCCGCCTGGGGTAGGCTTCGAGCTGTGGAGACGGAGGAGTTCGGGACGGTCTCCACAGCACCACCCCCTGGGCGGGCGCAGACCCCACAGGCTCGGGGGGCTTTTGTCATAACACCTGCCCGGGGGGAGGGGGAGGGGGACCTGCTGATGATTCGCCTCAGATGCCCATATAGGGCGTAAAGGGGAAGGCTGCAGGTAGAAATGGCAACACACGTTTCGCTCACTTGGACCTCTTTCTAAAACAACAACAAAACAAAATATTCTTTTTCTGTAGCTCTGCAGTTTCAAATTTTGAAACGTCCTTCTGTATTATCCAGGTCTGATTTAATAATAATAATAATAATAATAATAATAATTTATTAGATTTGTATGCCGCCCCTCTCCGAGGACTCCTTCCATAATAATAATAATAATAATAATAATAATAATAATAATAATAATAATAATTCTTCACTGGCATAAGCCGGTGAAAGTGGCCCCAGTGGTCTGGCATGCTAGGCACAGTGCCAAAGAATCTCAGCGGACTTTGAAAAACATCAGAATTGACAAAATCTCCATCTATCAATTGCAAAAAGCCGCTTTACTGGGATCGGCAAACATAATTTGCCGCTACATCACGCAATCCTAGGTGCTTGGGAAGTGCCCGACTGGTGGTGAAATACGAAATCTAGCATAGTGATCTCATTTGCTGTGTTGTATTGATGATAATAATAATAATAATATAATAATAACAACAACAACAATCTTATGGATTCATAGTCTTAAGTATATTCCCTTTTAAGATACCAACTCCCTTGTGTGTTTTTTAAACTATCGCACACTGACATGGCTCCTCTCTGAAAATGGCATCTTTTTGTATTCACTGTAAATAAATATTGAGATGTTCTGTGGCGATATTTGTAAAAGAATGCATTGTTATATAGTTTTTCCAAAGTAGCCGAAGAACAACTTTCCCCCCTTTATTACCATCCTTGGTTAAAAAATCCCAAGCTATTCATTTGGTAGGTTAGATATGACAAGCTGTAGCAAGCCTGGCATAGCTGTAGAAAACGTCTGGTATTGCAGGAAAATTATAATATTGAGATTTTTAAAAATACAATTTTTAAAACACATTGGTAAAAGCTTAATATGGACCCTTCTGTTAGGGCAGATAAGTAATCTCAAGTATGTTTATTTCTTTAAAAATTAAATAATTGTATAATAGGACAGTTTACTTGATGTACTAAAGAAAGGGTGTCAAACTCACATAGTCACAGTGGTGTCACTTGATGTTTTAGGACCTTTTGCCCCTTCGCAAAACTGGGTTTGACAACCCTGCACTAAAATGTAATATAGTACCATATCCCCCCCCCCCCCAGAAATGACCATATTTTGTTCTACTCTCACCCACTACTACCTCACCCTGTTCATTAAATAGGATAAAAAGCTTATCTAACACTGTTGTGTAAAATCAAAAGTTGCCAGTTATGGAATATTTGACCTTGAGTTCCCAGAAGAAAGACAGGATATAAATTCAATAAATATAAATGAAACCAATTCTAGATTTACTTAATACAATTAGACTAAGGTATGATTTTTAACCACAGTGGGGAATAAAAAACTGCATGTGTTTTTATTCATCAGGTTGACTTGCTTAGTTTGTCCTGTCAGCCATAGTAAGACAAGCAGTGTTAGATCCTACTATGGTACTCAAGAGCTGGGCTGCTAAGGTGGAACAGTCCCATGTGCTCACCCCCATGACTGAGTGCTAGCGGAATCCAGTGCAATTATGCTACTGCACCTGGGTAGGTAGCAAAATCGCACACAGACATGCAGGTGCACCCATGGCACAATTTCGTAACCTGCCCAGGTGTGCTAGACTCAGAGCCACAGGGATGAGCACACGTCACTGTTCCACCTTAGCAGCCCACCTCTGGGTATTCAGGAACCAGCCTTCCTGTCTTTTAAGTTCTTTCGTTCCATTTCAAGCCAGGCTGATCCAGATTGGTTTGACTGTAGACACACACAGGCTTAGAGCATGGGAATGTTTACCCTTTTTAAGTATACAGGGCATACTCAAAATTAAAACTAGTTAGTACTTGCCTTTTCAGGCCTGTAACTGAGCACAGAGAACCATGAGCCAATCGGTACTCACTTACCTGCCAATTACTCAGAATATTATCCCTTTCCTGAGTATTGCACCTAAAAAGTACATCCCTTCTTAAACACAAGCACACACACAGAGAAAATTACTATGATTTATGTGATAAAATCTTATTTGCCTTTCAAGCTCCTTAGGCTGATTTAAATACTACTTTTTATGTTGATCCCATGCTATCATCCCACCACAGTAAAGTTATAGGAGGCACTAGGAAAGAAATGTCAAACTAAGTGTCCCTTATTGTTCTGTGAGCTCTCTGGTAGAATCCTCCCGAAAATGCACAGATACAATTTCAGACACACACACGTTTGAAAATTCAAAGCAATGTTATTTATACCGAAAATGCAAATAAACGAAGCACTCTTTTTGTATAGCAAAGAGCACTCGTCTCCAAATAAACTGGTCATTTGTACAAGTCTCTTATCAGTTCTGTGATATTTAGCTTGCAGCTGTGTGGCAATTCACAGTCCTTCTTTCAAAAAGTGAAACACACTTTGCTCTGGTTTAGTTTCAAAGCGGGGGGAAATCAGCACACAAAGGTCAACGTCAGCAAAGCAGAAACACAACCATCAGATAATCCTCCACAATGGCCAAAGCCACAGGCTGCTATTTATAGCAGCCTCACTAATTACCACAGCCCCACCCAACCACAGGTGGCCTCATTTTCTTTGATAATAATCTCTCAGTTGTTGCCTATGCATCGCTCTCCGCATGCGTGGCTGTATCATTAACTCTTGTTCTGAATCCAAGGAGGAGCTAGATAATTGATCTCCTTCTGAGCTGTCTGCCACACTCTCCTCCTCCCTGTCACTCATGTCTTCTTGGTCAGAGGAGCCTTCATCAGCAGTTTCCACCGGGAGCAAAACATGCCTGCAGCATGTGGATGTCTCCCCCACATCCACAGTCCTTGGGGCAGAAGCTGGACCAGAGCTAACCACAACACTTATAATACAGTTATAAAAATTAGGATCATTCTAGTAACCAATCTCCAGTGAGAAAACACAGACCAATGTAAAATTCAATGTAGCCTATGCTATAGCTTCTATAGAGGCAATTTCTGCTTAAAATGTTATTTCCGTATCAGTGAATAGAACACAATGGATACAGTAATAATTCAGTAATAATCACAATCAGATATGACTCACAGATTACATATTAACAAAGTTCGAAGAGACCTTGCAGGTTATCTAGTCCAACTCCTTGACCAAGCAGGAGGCTGCCTCTACCTAGGATCGAACTCGCAACCCCCTGATTGTGAGGCAAGAGCTCCACAGTACCTGGCCCACAACTTATTGTGGGCATCATTATTATGTATCCCTACCATCATTATTATGTATTCCTGGCATCATTATTGTGTATCCCTCTCTGGAAGAATCTGTAGTCAATCTAGCATTCTTTCCTTGCTGAGATTGACTGAATGCCTTTGGAAGTTTACAATAGGCCATGAATATATGCACAGCCTCTTATGTATTTCCTTACAGCTGGTATTGAGAGGATTACATTTTCCAATATTGGACATATAAAAAGTTAATGAATGATCATATATAATAAGTTACCATTGATAGCTTATTTATTAATTTCTTTATATTTTAAAGGTACCGCTATGCCTGAAAAATATAGTAAAATATTAAACAACTTCACATGTGACGCAATAATATGCACAAGGAAGATATTATAATAAAATTCCAGGCATTATCCAGTTGATAGCTATTCTCCTCACAAAACATGTCTGTCTGACAAAGAATTAATGATTTGTTGACTCTTTATTGAGTGAAAAAGAATATAAAAGATGTCAATATATAAATTCCACAGAATATATAGTAAATGTGTTCTGTTATGTGAGTTGCTAAATGACGCTTGAACTACCTAGCCTTGCTGAAAATTCAGAATTGTACAGGATATGTAGACAAGAATGCCTCCTATTTGTAACCCTTTTGTATTTTCCTACCACATTCCCATTCTTTCTCCATTCCAGAAATGATCTATTAAAAAAGAACAAAGAAGGAACACTGACAAAATGCTATAATTCTTGTGTAATCCTGGTTGTTCTAATTTCCAAAATACTACAAGCACTGCCACATCGCCAGCATTTCCACACTTTAATTCCTTACAAAGCAGTTTGAAACTACATGAAAGGAAATTAATCCAATCAGTCTCCTGTTCCAGTGTCACTTTTATCCCATAGAAAAAGAGAAAACAAAACAAAGCAGGTCTAGGACTCTCTCCTCTCATGCTTTCCGCTATATGTATTTGCACGAATTTGGTGGGTAGGAAGGGCTACAATGAGAAGTTATGCAAGGAAAGTTTTTATTTGCAACAAATACCAGTAGAAGGTTTATCTTTTCCAAAGGCTTCCAAGCTGCTTTGCTATCATTTCTTTATGTTTAAGAACCCAGGTAAGTTGTGAAGGTAAAATATAGTATATCAGCAATTTTGTCATATGTTAGTTTCCTGAATATTTCTACCAGAGGTGGGTTGCTCCCAATTCAGACTGGTTCTTTAGAACCAGTACAGTAGTGGGAATTTTCCCCCATGAGCTGAACTGGGAGTGATCACTGGTTGGCCACGCCCCTGAACCGGTTCTTTTGGCGGCACCATAGGAGCTGCCATATTGTTTTTGGCTTCTGCACCTGCCCAGAAGCTTGTTTTTTTGGCACTATGCATGCACGCACAATGTATATGTGCCAACACAGCACAGAAGGAAGCAAACCGGTGGCAAGGTAAGTTACAACCCACTCCTGACCTCTACCCAATGTTGACTTGCTGCAATGGTTGTGGGATGTGTGTTTGGGTGAATCAGCAGATTATCAGTTCTAACCAATATTAAGAAAGGAATATTTATTTATTTATTTATTTTATTATTTAGATTTGTATGCCGCCCCTCTCCGCGAACTCGGGGCGGCTCACAACAAGGCTGAATATAATGCTAAAATCCTGGAAATGGGGGGGAGATAGGGGAGAAAGAGGCACTAATGAATAACTTAAGCTCCAGAAGGTGACACAAAGCAAGGATGTCCACCAAGAGAGAAATTGGCTGTCTGCAGCAGGGATGTCACAACTTTCCCCCCCTCGCTAAACCAGGGGTGGGCGTGGCCAACGCATGACACATCCGGCCTGCAGGCCGCTAGTTTGAAGGCCCCAGTTTGCAGCATTTTTTTAGGAAAGTAGAGCAGTGTTAAAAATAAACTAATTCAGCTTGTCAAACAGACTTTGGGATTGGTCTAGTTTGTATTGATCTCACAAAGTGGACCAAACCACTGGTGAAGAAAGCCCTATGCCTAAACAAGATACAGCTAAAATTAGCCTGCCTGGATCATACATCATTTCAATATTGGTTCGCTTTAATCTTGATAAATATTTTATTAATATTTAATATTTTAAATATTAAATACTTTCAGATTTGTAGAATATGCACAGTTTCAAACAACACTAAACACCATTTATTAACTATAGTGGCTTGGTTCACTTAACATAAGGCAGAATGTGGCTTGCTTAATTTTAGCTTAGAATATGGTGTATACCCTGTCATCATAGAAACCTAAAACCTAAAAACCCAGATATATAGTTGAGATGAGCAAAATGTTTGTAGCAGGAAATGCACTTATTTTTTGGGGAAAAGTGGATATTTGATAAGCCTGCAATCACAATATTTTTTCTGTTGTATATTTAGGATAGTCTTTTCTTACATCTCTTCCTGTTGTTTTTCCCCCCACTTATAATAAAACTAAACATGGGCCTTTTGAATAATTTTTTTAAATGGGATAATATTATTTCTCTTCAGCAAATATTCTAATACAGTTTTTATATAATATATTTTACTGTGCTTTGTCTAATCTCACTTTATAAAATATGATGTACTGTGGTCTTCTTAAATAATAGAACTTCAGGGACTAGCCTAGACAGTTGCCAGGAATTAAAAACTTACTTAAAGGCACACAATCTTAAATAATACTTTCAATCTCAATGGAGTGCAATTGTCTTTCTCATTTCCACCAATCTATTATTGTGGGTAGCAATCACAGCCATGATGTGTTGTCTACATTATAAAAGAGATTTGTCTTTGGATTTGGAACACTATAAATATAAGACTGTCTTATATCACATTGGCTGATGCAACAAGCATTATCTGTACTTTAATCACAATAATATATAATATATAGTCATATTACAATAATTTTCTTATACAATGAATAGTGCATCCAAATATTTAAAAAACATTCCATTTATTATTGGATATGCCAATAATACTCACCAAAGTAGCTTTCTATTAAATTAATTATTTGTGCTACTTTACTTTTTTAATTTAATGATGTTTATGTCAGCATTCTGGAAGAATCTAACTCTAATTAAAAACTCCAAGACAAACATTTTCTCAAAGTTTCCATGTATTATACTGGCACATCTGGGAAAATCCAAATCTAAGAGTTCCAAGTTTTCCGTCAGAAAATCAAAACTCCAAATCCAGCCCCTGCACCTATCAGCCCATCACATGGTCCAATCGCAACCCATCCCAATTCAAGACAGCACTTCAACCACTTCTCCTCCAAGTGCAGAGGTACCATGACCTTGATTGAAAAGATGCATGGTACTCACAATGATGCATGGAACTCACTATCAGACTCTGTGGTATCATCACCTATCCCCTAAAACTTTACTCTTAGACTATCCACTGTTGACCTTTTCCGATTCCTAAGAGGTCAGTAAGGGGTGTGCATAAGGGGACCAGAGTGCCTTCCATCCCCTGTCCTAGTGTTTCTCTTTTACTAGTATCATGTATATAAATATTATTATACCTCTGTATACCATCAATATGTACTTAACAAAACAAATAAATAAAATAAATAATTAATAAGAATGCTATTACCCTGTTTCCCCGATAGTAAGACACCCCCGATTGTAAGACGTATCGGGGGTTTCAGGGGGGTCGGCTAATATAAGCCGTACCCCGAAAGTAAGACATATGTCTTACTTTCGGGGAAACACGGGGGTATTGCCGGGGGGAGGAGCCCGATGACGTCGCTTCCAAGCTCCCCACGCGCCCCTCGCCTTCACCTCACCGCGGCACCACCGCCTCTTCCCCGGTTTGGCAAAGCGAAGGACGGCGCTGGTCCGAAGCGAGCCGAGCGGGCGGCGGCTTGCAGCGAAGGCGCTCGTCCCAGCAACCGAGTCCTGCCGAGGCTCGGCTGCAAGCGGCCAGCGAGGCCGACCAGCTCCGAGGCGAGCGGCCGGAGCTGCGCCCTCCTTCGCCCGCCTCCTTTCCGGCAGGAAGGTGGGGCTGCCCAACTGCGCAGAGCGGCTCCTCCCCTCCAGACACATGCTTCCCCGACACGCATCTGTGACGCCACTTGGAGCCCTGAGGTTGAACTTGGAAAAGGGCTCACGAGGCTCCTGTCCCGCGGCTGCCCTTCTGGACTCTGGGGAGATGCCTTCGGGAACGCGACCCTTTCAATTTTTTTCCAATGTAAGACATACCCCGAAAGTAAGACGTAGTGGGGCTTTTGGGGGTAAAAAGAAAGTAAGACACTGTCTTACTTTCGGGGAAACACGGTATGTATAACTCCACTCCCTCTACTAAATCTGCCCTCCTAGTTTTCCACGCACAAGAATGTGGTACTATGGAAGTTTCCGCAGTTAACATGGCTTCCAAAGCTGACAGTTTATTTAGTATCAGCAAGATAATAGGTATCACATTACTTCTACTATAAGATAAGAGATCGTGAGTTATGATGTCATTGATATCATACCCATAAATTAAAATATATTCAGAGAGTTGCTATATGTATCACTAGTCACATTGCAATATAGTCGCACCATGTGACTAAAAGAGTTTGGGACATTTTAGCTTCCTAGACAGCATTCTCCCTCTCAGTCATGCGGATGTCTATATCTACAAAAATCAACGTCACGCAGGCAACAGTATTGGCAATTTTCTAGAAACAAAATATGGACTTGAAGAAGCAGGATAGGAACAGTATTGACTTTGATGTTGGAGAAGATTCCTGAGAATAACGGAATAACAAAGTTGGAAGCAGTGATGGGTTACCAAAAATTTTACTACCACACTGTGGGCATGGCTTATGCATTTTGTTTCAACATCTTTCGGTGCAAATTGGGTGCTCTGGGGTGGAGCTCCAAATTTTGCTACCGGAACAGCATTCCTGACCATTCCTGTAGGAGCCCATCACTGGTTGGAAGGGACTTGAAGGTATTCTAAGCCAACCACCTGCTCACGGCTACACAAGAAAATAACAAATGCATGTAGAACAAATCAAGGTTCTCTCTTGAGGCACAAATGACCAGATTCAAAAGATCAAATTTTGGCTCCCTTGAGTAGTCTATTAAACTGAGAAAAGTGGAGGGAGACCACCAACAAAATGGATGGATTCAGATATAGTGCACTGTTGAAAGATCTGAAGCAATGATTCAAGGTTGACTCAGCCTTCCATCCTTCCGAGGTGAGTAAAATGAGGACCCGGATTGTGGGGGCAATATGCTGGCTCTGTTAAAAAGTGCTATTGCTAACATGTTGAAAGCCGCCCTGAGTCTAAGGAGAATGGCGGCATAAAAATTGAATTAATAAATAAATAATAAATAAATGATGGGTTTCTGCCAGTTCAGACCAGTTTGCCCGAACCAATGGTGGGAATTTGTCCCCACTCGCCAAACCAGCAGCGATGGCCAGCTGACCCCACCCCCAAACCGATCCTCCAGTCACTGCTCCTTGAAAGCATCTGGCAAATAATCCATTGCGCATGTACAGAGGGTCATTTGTGTGATGTGATGTTGGAGAGAGAGAGAGAGAGAAGCAAGAAAAATGCAAATTGGTAGGGAAGGTAAGTAGAATCCACCCCTGATCTGAAGGACTAGGTTGGGACAGACTTTCCTGGGGGAAAAATCTGTGTATGTGGTCGTTAAATATTGATTTGAGAGTGTATCATCATTGTTTGTTTGTATGGGTTTTTTTTTATTTAAATTACACAATATTATACATCAGTTATTGAAGTCACAAATTTACTTTTATTTTGAAAGCTAATTTTAATTTTGTTCAGTTAGAACTTAGAGAAATATTGTTAAATTATGTTTGAAAGGTATATATTCAAAGAAAAGGAAGTACGCCTAATTCTTTAGTATGATACACTAGCTGTAATGCTGCATCATCTAAAAGCATCAATTAAGTTTAATTATCACAACCTGACTTGTTTGTCCTGATATTATAATGCTTCCTTGCACTATATTTAGTTACATATTTAGAACCTCCGGATTTGAATAATTTTGCTTTTTCAGCTTTATAAAGAAGATATCTAACCTAATCTCCAAGTATCTCCAATATTTAACAAGAGATCTAATAAAAAATAAAAAACTAAAACAATATGTAGGCTTTGTTTTAAATTTATATATGGCTATAATTGGGAATAATACCATGAAAATAATCGAAAGGAACTTTCTCCTTGCCGTTACATAACTGGGTCTAAAAAGTGGCTAGATTAGGAACTACTCTGCATATGAAGAAGCAAGGGATAAAAAGCAAATATTCAAACTGTCCTGGATGAAAGACTAATTGATGAATACTATTTACCTACCCATATCTTCTAAACCAGAAGCAAAGAATTGACAACGTTCTTCCCTTCTTTTCTCATAGACCTGCTGTTCATTTACACACTTTCCCTCTCTCCTCCTCTTACAGTCTTATTCATACCATTGGAACTTTCATTTAATTTACTTTTTTCTAAGATTAACAAGGGGACTGTGTTGTGTAAAGGTTCTTTGCTTTCCAAGGACTGGATACACCACAGCATAGCGAATCCGTACACAATGCTTTATTGCAGCACACAGCTTCTCTAATAACAGGCTATTGCTCTAGGTCAGCTCCACCCTTTTAGGTTTGGCAAGATGATGCTACCACATAAACATGTTTTTAATGTCAGTCCTTTATACTCAGTATTTCTATATTCAGTTCAAACAAGTCTCAAAATTTATTTCTTATTTATTTGTTTATTAGATTTCTATGCCGCCCTTCTCACAGTGACTCAGGGCGCCTTACAATATAGATTTGTGTATACAAATATATACACAACTGCTGTCTTTCTCCAAAGTTAGGATGAAATACAGTAATAGTATGGTTTCTCTGTTTCCAGTGGTTACAGAGCTCTTGGCAAAGCTCCAAGTTCAAGGTAGGACTCCCATCAGGATATGCATGGTATGTCTGTATGTATGTTTGGTTTTTATAATAATGGTTTTTAACTGTTTTTAGTATTGGATTATTATTATACAGTGATCCCCCGATCATTGCGAGGGTTCCGTTCCAGGACCCCCCGCAACGAGCGGGTTTTCGCGAAGTAGCGCTGCGGAAGTAAAAACACCATCTGCGCATGTGCAGATGGTGTTTTTACTTCCGCAGCGCTAGCGAGGAGCCGAAGATTGGGGGCGGCGCGGGTGTTTTAAAACGTCGCCGCCGACATGGGGGGCTCGCTAGCACCCCCCTAACCCGGGTTGGGGGTTCGGGGGGGTGCTAGCGATCCCCCCATGTCGGCGGCGACGTTTTAAAACACCTGCGCGGCTTTCCAATGAGTCCCGAAGACAAACGTCAAACTTCCGCGTTTGTCTTCGGGACTCATTGGAAAGCCGCGCGGGTGTTTTAAAACGTGGCCGCCGACATGGGGGGCTCGCTAGCACCCCCCCGAACCCCCAACCCAGGTTTGGGGGGGTGCTAGCGAGCCCCCCATGTCGGCGGCGACGTTTTAAAACACCCGCGCGGCTTTCCAATGAGTCCCGAAGACAAACGTCAAACTTCCGCGTTTGTCTTCGGGACTCATTGGAAAGCCGC
This sequence comes from Erythrolamprus reginae, assembly GCF_031021105.1. NCBI lineage: Eukaryota > Metazoa > Chordata > Lepidosauria > Squamata > Dipsadidae > Erythrolamprus > Erythrolamprus reginae. The sequence goes on along the minus strand of NC_091950.1, from coordinate 359,059,608 downwards.
GCGGGTGTTTTAAAACGTCGCCACCGACATGGGGGGCTCGCTAGCACCCCCCCAAACCCCCAACCCGGGTTTGGGGGGGTGCTAGCGAGCCCCCCATGTCGGCGGCGACGTTTTAAAACACCCGCGCGCCTTCCCAACTGAGCCCTCAAGCCAAGCGCCAAAGGCGAACTTCTGCGCTTGGCTTGAGGGCTCAGTTGGGAAGGCGTGCGGGTGTTTTAAAATGTCGCCGCCGACATGGGGGGCTCGCTAGCACCCCCCCGAACCCCCAACCCGGGTTTGGGGGCGTGCTAGCAAGCCCCCCATGTCGGCAGCGCCGTTTTAAAACACCCGCGCGCCTTCCCAACTGAGCCCTCAAGCCAAACGAACCCGGGTGGCCGGGCGAGCAGCGAGCGAACGGCGGGTGGCCGGGCGAAGGGCGGGCGAGCAGCAAACGGTGGGCGAGCGGGTGCTGGGGAGGGCTTCTCGCTCTCCCGCCAGCAAGAAGGGGAGCGAACGGCGTGGGCAGGCTGCGGACAAGCCGTTCGCTCGGGCCGCCTCCCAGCTGAGTACTCAGCTGGGAAGTGGCCCGAGCGAACGGCGTGGGCGGGAGAAGGGTGCGCGAGCCGCGGGCGCGCGGGCAGGCAGGCTGCGGACAAGCCGTTCGCTCGGGCCGCTTCCCAGCTGAGTACTCAGCTGGGAAGCGGCCCGAGCGAACGGCGTGGGCGGGAGAAGGGCGCGCGAGCCGCGGGCAGGCAGGCTGCGGACAAGCCGTTCGCTCGGGCCGCTTCCCAGCTGAGTACTCAGCTGGGAAGCGGCCCGAGCGAAGCGGCAGCAGCGAGGAGTTTGCGTGGGCGGTGGGGAAACTCCTCGCTGATGCCCGCCAAGAGGGGGAAGACCTAGGGAAGCCGCCCAGCAGCTGATCTGCCCGGCGCCATCTACGCATGCGTGCCCATAGAAAAAAAAGGGCACGCATGCGCAGATGGTGTTCTGACTTCCGGGTTCAAAAATCGCAAATTAGCCTGTTCGCAATGGTCGGGGACGCAATAACCGGGGGATCACTGTATGTTGTTTTATTATTGTTGTTAGCCGCCCCAAGTCTGTGGAGATGGGCGGCATACAAATTCAATAAATAAATAAATAAATAAATAAATAAATAAATAATAAATAAGTATGCTGTTTGCCATAGTTTGTGATGAATGATAGTCCCCTTGCCTGCTTGTGATAGCTGTCAATCTCCAGAAATCGCCTTCCTTTCCTTATCTGTATGCCATTTGTTTATCACCTTTCCCCACTTTTCCACTCTGACTTAGCATTTGTTTTTTGTAAGCTAAGGGTTTGGTGGGGATGAGGGTGCCTCTGGACACCTGCATGTCCTTGAAAATTCCAGGATGTGACTCAGTTGCCAAAGGCAGCTGCAAAGCCAGCCTGGATGCCTGTGAGTATAAATGTATGAATACATAAGAACATAAGAAGAACCATGCTGAATCAGGCCAAAGCCCATCGAGTCCAGCATTCTGTGTCACACAGTGGCCCACCAATTGTACATGAAGATCTTGAGCAGAAGGAGAAGGCAAAACCCTCCCTTTCCCTTGACCCCCAATAAATGGTACTCAAGGGAATCCTGCTTGCCTCAACCAACATAGAGGCGGCATATGGACATCCATTTCAATAACCACTGATACATCTTGGCATCCATGAATCTATCTAATCTTGCCTTGAAGCTATCAAGGCTGACAGCTGTCACGACCTCTTCTGGAAGCTAATTCCATAAACCAACGACCTTCTGGGTGAAGAAATATTTCCCTTTATTTGTCCTCACTTTCTTACCCATGAACTTTAGGGAGTGCCCCTTCATTCTAGTATTGTGTGATAGAGAAAATAATTTTTCTCTATCCACCTTTTCTATCCCATGGATGATTTTATACACTTCGATCAAGTCCCCCTTAAATGCCGTCTTTCAAGGCTGAAGAGATCAAGGCATTGCAACCTGGTTTCATAAGGGAGGTGCTCCATTTCCTTGATCATACTTGTTGCCTTTTTTTGCATCTTTTCCAGTTCCATTATATCCTTCTTGAGGTTTGGTGACCAGAACTGTACACAGTACTCCAACGTAGGTATGAGAGAAGTAGAGATGACCAAAACTCAGCACTTACTTCTGGTTTTCAGCAAAACCACACAATAGCAAATGATGGCTTTGCTCAACAACTGCAGAGTTTGCTTAAACACTGCCATTAAAAAAAACTTTCATAAAATACAACTGCTTAATTACACTCATAATTCAAGGACTAGCTATATTTTTAACCATTATATTGTTCTTTGTTCAGTGAAAATATAAGTGCTCAGGAAAAGAAAGGAGAATTCAAGAAGGCATATGTACATACTGTACGTAGAAGAGTCATAAACAAGTTAGAAAAAGAAACTGCTGAGAAGAATGATACACTCTTTTAACCAGATTTCATCATTCACCCACCACCTTGTTTTAAAAAAAGTGTTCTTACATTGAATATGTATGACATACTATTGTGCATGGAATGGCAATAGCATTATCTCATCTGGTCGTATGTAATGAAAATTTATTTCATTTTATTTTATTTTATTTATTAGATTTGTATGCCGCCCCTTTCCGTAGACTCGGGGCGGCTTACAACATAATAAAACAATTCATAACAAATCTAATAATTTACAATTTAAATTTAAAGTAGTTAAGAAAACCCCATTTTTAAGCAGACATACCTACAAACATACCATACATAAATTATATAGGCCCGGGGGAGATATCTCAATTCCCCCATGCCTGACGACAAAGGTGGGTTTTGAGGAGTTTACGAAAGGCAAGGAGGGTAGGGGCAGTTCTAATCTCTGGGGGGAGCTGGTTCCAGAGAGTCGGGGGCCGCCACAGAGAAGGCTCTTCCCATGGGGCCCACCAACCGATATTGTTTAGTTGATGGAACCCGGAGAAGGCCGACTCAGTGGGACCTAATCGGTCGCTGGGATTCGTGCAGCAGAAGGTGGTCTCGGAGATATTCTAATAATATTATAAAAATAATATTTTTCTATGAAAGAAACTACCGGTAATTGTATTTATCTACATTTATACTATGAAAAGTGAAAGGCTGGCCACTTAAGGTTGGCCAACATTTGCGGCTTGGGGTGGATGCACTTGATCACCACCGCCTTAAAATGGGCGGTTGCGCGATATTCCGCGTGATCGCCCAGGATGCCTTGTGCTTAGTGCAAGGCATTCTGGGGGGCCGAGTGGAGAGCCCCCGCATAAAAGCGGTGGGGCGCTGCTCTCCGCCCTTTTCATTTTTGGACTCGTCGGCCCCAGTTGCAGGCATAAAACCCAGCTCTGTGGTCCGTGTGCTTATTTCGCATCCAACGCAATTGAAAGGTAACTTTGTAACCCTTTTTAAATGGACAATGTGAAAGCCAGATAATTTTGATATTTACAATTTTTTTTTCTGAAAGTGAAAACACAACATTCAGAAAACCTCATATATTAGTATGTTCTTTTGTTTATTATTAAACATTCTGGGAATTCTCTGTGAGAATAACATTGCTCTCAACCAATAATGGGTTCTCCTTACCTTTGCTACTGGTTTGAGAATGGGAGCGTGCGTGCACATCCTTTTTCTGGATCAATGAACACACAATTAGCTTTCTTTTTCATTTTAATACATTTCTCAGTGCCTGCCAAGAGACTGAGTAGACTGCACACTCTCTGCTTGGTATAAACTTACACATTTTGCTCTTTGTCTTGTATCCTTTCGATCACAGTTCTGGGCAGAAATGCAGTCTTCACAAACCTGTTAAACAAGTTCAACAACCATTCCAATAAGCAAGCCACATCCATATTTTAATGCTTAAAAATCACTTACACCCTCTTCCCTACAGCCTTATCATTTTTTACACATTCTCATAGTATTTATGAATATTTCCATCAGTCTTTTCTTGGACACTAATATTTATCACATTTATTTCAATTCCATTATTCACACCCTCAAATCTTTAAAATACTCCTAGCATTCTAAACTTCAGTTTCATCCCACATCATTTACTCATTTTTATTTTTACTTTCATGCACTCCACTAGATCCCATCAATTTAGCTCCCAGTGTTGGGCGTTTTGAATTCTGATAACATTGTCTCATTGATTAATTAAAATCCATTATTTAGAGGATAAAATGATGTCACACTCATATCCATTTATGCTTTTAACTTGATACACCCTGATAGCTGGGAAGCATTAAGGCAAGAACAATTTTGGATAGTCCTTTTTTTAATTAATTGAAAAAAATTGTTTCAAGAATTTTTTAACTGATGAGTAGAATAAAAATGCCATAAAAATGAATAATTCTGTCTGTCTATATCTCTGTCTGTCTGTCTGTCTATCTATCTTCCTTTCAAGAAGATATTTATATTATATACTGCATTTAAGTAAGACATGGCCTGCTTTATAGCAGCTTAAATATGAAATAAAACCATCCTCTGTTGTTTTTGTGTTGTATAAGCCTGTGGTAATGTTATAGAATAAAATAGAATAGAATAGAATAGAATATAATTTTTATTGGCCAAGTGTGATTGGACACACAAGGAATTTGTCTTGGTGCATATGCTCTCAACGTACATAAAATAAAATATACATTTGTCAAGAATCATGTGGTACAACACTTAATGATTGTCATAGGGGTCAAATAAGCAATGAAGAAGCAATATTAATAAAAATCTTAGGATATACGCAACAAGTTACAGTCATACAGTCAACATGGGAGGAAATGGGTGATAGGAATGATGAGAAAAACTAGTAGAATAGAAGTGCAGATTTAGTAGAAAGTCTGACAGTGTTGAGGGAATTATTTGTTTAGTAGAGTGATGGCGTTCGGGGAAAAACTGTTCTTGTGTCTAGTTGTCTTGGTGTGCAGTGCTCTGTAGCGACGTTTTGAGGGTAGGAGTTGAAACAATTTGTGTCCAGGATGTGAGGGGTCAGTAAATATTTTACCTGCCCTCTTTTTGACTTGTGCAGTATACAGGTCCTCAATGGAAGGCAGGTTGGCAGCAATTGTTTTTTCTGCAATTCTGATTATCCTCTGAAGTCTGTGTCGGTCCTGTTGGGTTGCAGCACCAAACCAGACAGTTATAGAGGTGCAGATGACAGACTCAATATTCCTCTGTAGAACTGAATCAGCAGCTCCTTGGGCAGTTTGAGCTTCCTGAGCTGGCGCAGAAAGAACATTCTTTGTTGTGCTTTTTTGATGATGTTTTTGATGTTAGGTGACCATTTTAGGTCTTGAGATAAAGGTCTTAAAGTCTACCACCATTTCTACGGTTTTGAGTGTGTTCAGTTCTAGATTGTTCTGGTCACACCACAAGGATAGTTGTTCAACTTCCCGTCTGTACGTGGATTCATCATTGTCTCGAATGAGTCCGATCACTGTTGTATCATCTGCAAACTTCAGTAGTTTAACAGATGGATCGTATTTATATGAGCAAAGAAGGGGAAAAAATAAGAAAAACGCTGATAATAATCTTGTATACTTACAATTTATTTCATTGAATTTAAGTGAACTGTTAATTGTCCAGAGTTGTTGGTTAGAACTTAACAATGTGGAATAAAGAAAATTATGACACCTAGTGGCTTTTTACAGAAATATCAATATGCATAGCTGAGAGTACTATAAAAATCATAGCATGCATAGCATAGGAAGTTATATTGAAATATATATATAAGAAAATAAAACAATTCTTTGTTTCTGTAATAGTTAAATATTAATATGTTTTAGGCTACAGTATTAGAATTGTCCATTATTTCTCTATTTGGAAAAACTTGAGAGATAACAATGATGTATTTTCATCTAAATACTACAGAAAGAGACTTTCTTCTTGACCTATGGGAACCTTTGCTGAAATATCCTCTAATGGGTTTCTTCCTACACTGGGTCGCCCTCGCACTTCTCCAATAATCACTTAATCTTCACCCAGTTGTTATTTTTAATAATTATTTGTAGCTCATCTTTCTGTTCAGATGAGCTCAGAACTATCAAAGATTTTAAAAAAGTTAATCCAAACTGTAAAACATAGCTTTATTAATGCTAATGTACAACAGCAAAACCCTGTCTTTTTCAAATGACACATTTAGCCATATGGCTTGGCAGTAAACATATCTGACTCACTACCTGCCTGTCCCACTTGCTCCTCCCTAGGAGTGGTGCAATGAACACATGGTTGGTTTCAAAACTCAGCTCAGGAGTCAGATGTAAGCAGGGCACTGGGAGGATCTGTTTTCTGCTAAGTCACGTGAACATTTAGTGTACCATCATGTACTCACCCCTGTGTCCTATGGAGAATAGAAAATTGTGGCTGGAAACTAAAATACGTGGTATGTGGAAGAGGCATTGATTCTACTGGTTCTGGGGAACTGTCTGAAATAATAATAATAATAATAATAATAATAATAATAATAATAATAATAATAATTTATTAGATTTGTATGCCGCCCCTCTCCGAAGACTCGGGGCGGCTCACAACAAGCGATAAAACAATATTGTACAGGCACAAATCTAATATTAAGAAAAAACTAAAAAACCCTATCAATTAAAAACCAAACAGCACATACATACCAAACATAAATTATAATAAGCTTGGGGGAAAGGTGAAACCTGGCCCATGCATCCAAAGAGAAGCCCATGGGTGAACATTTTGGGAATAAAATATTTAGCATGTTATTTAAATTACAAAGATGGTATCATGAGACCACAATTGTTAATGGCATTGTCACTAAAAATACCCCCCACACTGAAGACCAGAGAATTTCGGTATTGTTCATGATAGAAAACAAGGAAGATGTAAACCTGTACTCGAAGGAACTTTGTCTTCAATCAGTTATAAAAATTCTGTAACTATATTCCTAATGGTTAGCCTATCACAAACTTTCAAGTTCTAGCATCCAACAGCAAACTTTACTTTGTGCCAGTTGTTCCACAGTTGTAAAAGAGGGGGGAGGGGGAGGAACATTACTTCTTAAACATAACTTAGTGTCTGTTAAATTATGGTACTAAAGAGACTTGGAGGCAAGGAGTCACTAATAGTTCTTTATTGTAGAAGTCATAGATTCATCAATGGAATCAGCCGGGAAGCTTTCTCTTTCAATAGCGGGCTGCTGGCTGGTTCAACCAATCAGCTTTCTTAGTTTTCCCACTTCGCAGAGTGGATCTTGGAGTAAACAATATCACACTATTCAAACCTCAATACATAACAGTCTCTCATTTCTCTCCTCTTTCTATCAAGTTTTATCTCTCTAATAACGGGGAGTAGTTTATCCTACACTTAGGAGAGCTGATTATTGCCCCATTTATGGCCTTTGAATTAAAAATAATATGAAGTAAATGAAGATATGGAAAGATACTAAAGCAGAAATAGTGTCAGAAAGAGAATTGCAGATCCTGCCATCACTATATGCTCTCATGAGTAGCAATGCAGTGGAGTGGTTACTTACTACTAGTAACCACTAGTAGTAAGCTACTACTTCTGATCACTGGCTGCCAGCAGTTTGGCAGAATGAATCTTAGTAGGCTCAAGGTTGACTCAGCATTCCATCCTTCCGAGATGGGTAAAATGAGGACCCAGATTGTTGTGGGCAATATGCTTACTCTCTGTAAACTGCTTAGAATAGGCTGTAAAGCACTTGAAAGCGGTCTATAAGTCTAAATGCTATTGCTATTGCTATGAGCCTGAAATAACTGAAACTGAGTAACAGTTTATTTATTTATTTATTTTATTTATTTTATTTATTTATTTAGTCCAATACACAATGAGGGTTTTAGTGGGTATATATCTATATACGCATAGTAAAATACATGATAAAGGTTATAGAAGACATACTCATAGTAAAATATATCTAAGAAATAATAGAAAAGAAGGTATAGTAATAGAACATATCAATGAAAGAATAGAAGAAGAGATATAGGAATAGAAGAAAGGTATAGGAGATATAGGAGAGCAATAGGACAGGGGATGGAAGGCACTCTACTGCACTTGTACTCGCCCCTTACTGACCTCTTAGGAATCTGGATAGGTCAACCGTAGATAATCTAAGGGTAAAGTGTTCGGGGTTTGGGGATGACACTATGGACTCCGGCAATCAGATTGCTTATTTCATTAGGAATGGGGAGGAAGTGATTGAAATTTACAAAATATTCTGTGAAAAATTGAGAAAGAAATTTGTCTCCTGAGCAGAAGCTCTCAGTGTAATGCAAAGCAGCAGCAGCATTCCAATAAGAGGGGGTACTAAAGAAGACAATGATGCCATAGCTATGCAACATGGGCACATAGATATTACACAGAAGATATCTTACTAGTAAACTGTTTTGCAAAGCAAAGTTACATCTAAAATATCAACTACTGTACTATGTTACCTCACTTGTCTAAAGCTACAAATAGCATCGATGTGGCTATCTAGTCCAAGAAGCACTCTCAGGTTTCAGATTTATTTGGTGAAAATAAATAAACTCATCCCAAAACAATAAATAATGTCTATGGAACTACATGGAAATTATTGTTGTACTCCATCCTATGGACAGTCAGATACAGATTTAATGAACTCGCATTCAGTGAACAGTACTGCTGGAATGAAAATGACCTTCGTCACACTAAAAAAATAGATTCGAAGCCAGATGGGTTGCCCGCAATTTTACTTACAAAACAAGGGAATGTGAGCTTAGGGAATATCTGAATCTATATTGGTACTAGTAGGACAACAACGTTGTTACAATAAAATCCATATTTTACTATGAATTTTCATAATTGCAGTACAATCCTATACCTTGTGTGCTGTTTTAAAAACAGTTCCTATTGTCAATATATTAAAAGAGCTTAGTTGCTAGCTCTAGCAATGTGTAGACACAAGAGATTATATTGCATTTCGTGAAGTATAGCCCTTCTTAGGCATTTAAACAAGACTCAGTGAATATATGGAAATTGCCTTCCCATGGACAGGTCTGTGATTCTTCTTATACGGTTTTATTAAAAATTAGTGTAGGGAAGAAAAGAAAGAAATAGCATGGTTTGAACTTGGTTTGAACTATGAAATCATTGTATATAAACTCAAGATAAATATGAAAATAGGTAGACTCCTGCCTTGACTAACATATACTTAAATACCTGCATAGAATTTACAGGAATACATTAGTATGTAATAGTACCTCTACCACCAAGAATTTTGAGAATGGTGTTAACTGTATTCCATGACTTTTTATGCAAAGTTCTTCAAATAAATAACAGTAAGGAAGCAGAAATAGCTTTTTTGGACAATCATTGTAGTCAAATAACATTATTATTATTATTATTATTATTATTATTGTTGTTGTTGTTGTTGTTGTTATTGTTATCGTTATCATTATCATTATCATTATCATAATTATTATCATTATTATTTATTAGATTTGTATGCCGCCCCTCTCCGAAGACTCGGAATGGCTTACATACTTATTTAATATCTGTAAAAGGCAAAAGAAAAGAAAAACTCACATCCATTCTAAATAAATGCAGCAAACAGAAGCAATGTATGTTGGAAATGACAAAATGGCGGTCTCTGCTTTGAGTCATGTCTGATTGAAGACATCTATGTGAACAAATGGAGATGACAACTGCTGTGAAGATAAAAAGCTGGTGAGTACAACCAGTCCTTCAAATTTCCCTGGAGGAGGAGAGTCTGCTCTTAAGCACTCTGTGGAGACTGTGAAACAGACATCATTTGAGAACCATGAAACAAGAAAGACAATATCTTTTGCCTCAGCAGCAGGAAAGCCTTTTATGAGGACACTAAGCCAGGCTCCTTTTCTGATCACATTCAGAAATGTTTAATTTAATCTTTTAGTGGGCATTTTGAACTTTCAAAATAGTAATCTTAATTAGACATCTGGTGAGTTTTACCACCTTTGTATTTAAGAATTTTGAAACAGAGACAACAGTTTAAAACAATATACAATTGGCACAAAACCCAAAATATTTAACAAAGTTTTAAATGGTTTGGGAAACTAGAAATATTTGTAATATTAGTCATTTTTGTTGAAAGATTTAAAAAACTAGTACCAGTATATATTTAAATAATATATACTGAACGTATGACAGAGGCTCGATGAAAATTGCAAACAGACACTAGAGGGAACTAAAGAACCAAGCAAAAATGACTAATCCAGTTATAATTTATTTTAGTTGTTTTAAACATGACCGGAAATATTAATAATTCATATCTTTGAAAGAATACATACAGATTTAAATGTTTTTTTTAACTGACACATAATTTATAGAGTTTGAAGACATGAAAAATAACAAGATTGAGATTATCAAAATGGGAATACAAAAGACAAATCAAGAAAAGAATCTGAATGTGTAACAGTTACAACAAGAAAGTCAGGATGATGCCTCTTTATGGAAATCCAAAGTTGGCTGATGAAAGTTTTGAACATTGTTTTCAAATGTCAGAGCAATGAAAGATCAGGTCTCGAAATGAAATAAGAAAGACTTAAAGATGGATACTGAGCAGAGCAAAAAAGGAGGAATATAAATGTGGACTATTTGACCAGAGATAAACTGTTTGATATTTTTGATAATTTTAAATGGATTTTTTGTTGAACTAGATTTGAAAAAAAGGATAAATCTGAATTGTGTATAGATAAAAATTTGGTTATAGGAAGAAGCTGTTTAATTTACTTATAACTTTTAAAAATGTGGATAGTTACAATATAAGCTTATGCTTAGTGTGCTTAAGTTTGGAAGCCAGTTCTTTATTATTATTTTTGTTGTCTTTTTCTTGCTCCCATTTTTCTTTTTCCTTTAGTTTTTTTTAATGTTTTTTTTACAAAGTTTATCTTCAATAAAATTATTATATAAAGGAAAGTGACAGGATAGAGGATTTAATTGTATCCTGGATCAGGATAATTTTTATTTAAAAGTAACTGGAATTATCCATTGATAAAAAAAAATATTCACTTGTTTTAAGTGAAATGACTGTATGAGAGAAACAGAGAGAGAACTTGGTTTCAGAAATAATAGAAAACAAAGATATAGGCTTATACCAAGTTGTTATAGTTTGCTAATAAGAATAGTTAGTTATATGGTTAGTCCTTCCTACTCTGAAGAATAAGTATTTTGTGTTATGCGTGACCTATACCAAAGCACAAAACACTAAATGCGATTTATTTTTATATGTCAATTGGGTGTTCTAGATCTAAATCTTTTATGATATCCAATTGTTCCACATTGAAATGGTTTTAAAGAGCAACTGGGCCATCAAATCTGTTTATTTTGTAAATTTTATTTAAGTCCAGGCATAGAACAAAGAACAATGATTTAGATTAGATTAGATTAGATTTATTGGATTTATATGCCGCCCCTCTCCGCAGACTCGGGGCGGCTCACAACAATAGTAAAAAACAGTACATAGTGACAAATGCAATGCCCACCAATCCAATTACAATTTTAAGTTGAGAAATTCATAAAACAATCCCAATATATATAAAAAACAAGCACACAATCAATTAGACAGCAAACAACATGGGCAAGGGGGAGATGTTTTAGTTCCCCCATGCCTAATGGCAGAGGTGGGTTTTAAGGAGTTTACGAAAGGCAAGGAGGGTGGGGGCAATCCTAATCTCAGGGGGGGGCTGGTTCCAGAGGGTCGGAGCCACCACAGAGAAGGCTCTTCCCCTGGGTCCCACCAGACGACATTGTTTAGTCGACGGGACCCGAAGAAGGCTGACTCTGTGGGACCTAACTGGTCGCTGGGATTCGTGCGGCAGAAGGCGGTCCCGAAGATATTCTGGTCCGGTGCCATGAAGGGCTTTATAGGTCAATTGAATAGTAGTGCATTATCACTTCTGAATTTTTTTGCTCAAATCGGGGAAAAACACCTTTGATTTTAAGTGTTGATGACTAGAACAATATTGTTGTTATAGAAATGACTTGAAATATTTAGATATGTAAAGCAAAAGGTTGAGGTTGCAATTTCTTTGTATTCTACTACACTGATAAAAGTCAAAAGTTGCTACCTAAATATTTCCAATTTTTTTATTCAAATGTTAATATATTAAAAACTGTAGTGGGGGGAAGTTGCACATGTTTTTAAAGCGGGACCAAATATTATAAAGTGCCAGTCTTGTACTTTTGAATATCAATACTAACATTTAAAGAAATAAGAATAGAGTACTGATTTTTGTTAAGAAGGTTCTCTTTTCCTTTATTACCGTATTATTTTTGTTGTCATAAGAATGCAAAATTATCAAAGTTTCATAAAAGTACAATCTATTGCAATAAATATTGGATAACATTATGCTTCTTTCCATTGTACATAACTGAACAAAATCCACAAGAGCTATACAGTGGAACCCCGACATAAGAGCTGCTCTACTTAAGAGCAACTCGAGATAAGAGCTGGGAGGGGAGAGATATTTTTGTTCTACTTACAAGCCCAAATTCGAGATACAAGCGCCAAGGAGCTGTCTCCTGAAGCCAAACGCTAACTTCCGCGTTCGGCTTCAGGAGACAGCTGCGAAGCGGCGCGCATGTTTTAAAAGGTTGCAGCCGGCCTGGGGGGCTCGGGGGGGTGCTTGCAGCTTTCTTTTTTGCTCTTTTTCTTTCTCTCTTTTACCTTCCCTTCCTCTATTTCTTCTTTTCTTTCTCCTTCCCACCTTCTTCCCTCCCTCCCTTCACTCATTCCTCTCTTACTCTCCCCTTTCATAAGTTTCCTTGCTTCCTTCCTCTGTTCCTGTCCCTTCCCCCTTTCTTTCTTTCTTTCTTTCTTTCTTTCTCTTTTTCTTTCTCTCTTTTACCTTCCCTTCCTCTATTTCTTCTTTTCTTTCTCCTTCCCACCTTCTTCCCTCCCTCCCTCCCTTCACTCATTCCTCTCTTACTCTCCCCTTTCATAAGTTTCCTTGCTTCCTTCCTCTGTTCCTGTCCCTTCCCTCTTTCCTTCCTTCCTTCCCACCCTCCGTCCATTCATTCACCCATTCCTCTCTTGATCACTTAAAGCCGGTCCCTGGTGCAAAAAGGGTTGGGGACCTCTGTCCTACAGGATTGGGTGGCAGAGAAGTTGAACATATGTAAATTTAAAAGTTTAAGAAAGTTTACAAGTTAAGTGAAAGAAACTTCATTATTCATTTATATGTACATGTACATTTCTTCATTAAAAACATGTCTTTCTGCATAATTTAGACTAACTTTGTGAGTTTTTTGAGGGCTGAAACCAATTAAAATTATTTACATTAATTCCTATGGGGAAAAGTCGTTCGAGATAAGAGCTGCTCGACTTAAGAGCCCAGGTCCGGAACGAATTAAACTCGTATCTCGAGGTACCACTGTATTGAAAATATACTTCTACTTGAAGCTAAGAAAAATTTACAATTAAAATGTACATAATTTTATTTGTTTGTTTGCTTTGTTTTTGTTTGTTTGTTTGTTTATTTATTTATTTATTTATTTATTTATTTATTGATTGTTAGAGTTGAAAGGGACCATGCAGATCATCAAGTCCAAACCCCTGCCTGAGCAGGAATCCTAAAGCACCCCAGCCAAGTGATAGTCCAATCTCCTCTTGAAAGTGTCCAGAGTTGGGGAGTTCACAACCTCCGCAGGCAGGTTGTTCCACTGGTTGATCGCTCTGACCGTCAGGAAGTTTTTCCTTACTTCTAGGTTGAATCTCTCTTTTTAGTTATAAAAATTGCACATTTTTATTTTATACATTTTAAAAATAAATAAAAACATTTTAAAAGTATGCCCTCTTTTTGGAGTGCAAGAAGAATGCTGTTTTATCAGTTTTTTTGTACTTAAAATTATAGAGAGACATTTGACATTGAAGCTAATTTGTCTTCTACCAGATGTGTGCACTTGTGAGTGTTGTTTATTCTTTATTTCTTTTTGTTTTATTTATAATTTTATTTGTAGTTTTAACCTTAATAATAATATCCAGTGTAGAGGTGGATGTTTTGTATATAGGAAGCATACTTTTAAAAGCATTGCGTATATATTTTCCATATTTATTAATCAATTAATAATCTAAACTTTGTGCACAGAATTATTTAAAATTGCAGTCTGAAAACAAGTGAGTCAATGAAACCAACTTCTGAATGAATACATGTAAATTTATATTTCATTATTTTTTTCTTATTGATAAATTATTTAACAGACTAGCCAGACTTTAAGAAATGGAAGGCTCAAGAATCTTAATTGGAATCTTCATAATAGGGGAACCTTAAATGAATTTACTTGGATTTCAGAAAGGCATTTGAAAAAGTAGACCTCAAGCATCTACTTCATAAGGTAGAAAAGTGTGGGTTAGACACCATCGCCACCAGATGGATTCTTAACTGGCTGACCAACTGCACTCAATCTATAGTCCTCAGTGAAACTACATCTATGTGGAGGGGATATGAAGTGGGTTACCCCAAGGCTCAGTACTCTTCAACATCTTCATCAATGATTTGAATAAGGGAATAGATTGGAAACTCATCAAATTTGCAGATGACACCAATCTGGCAGGAACAGCCAACATTCCATAACATAGGCTTAAGATACAGAAGGATCTTGACAGACTTGAACATTGGGCATTATCTAACAAAAATAGTAAAGTTCTACATTTAGGCAAGAAAAACAAAATACATAGGTATAGTATAAGCCAGGGGTGTCAAACTAGCAGCCCATGAGATGGATGTGTCATGCACAGGCCACACCCAACCCAGTTCCACAAATGGGAATGAAACATCATGTGATAGCAATGTGATACTGTGAATTTGACACCTGTGGTATAGGTGGTTCCTCCCTCAATATTAGTAACTGTGAGAAGTGGAGTCCTAGTGGACAATCACTTAAATATGGAATGGCTTGCCTTCAGAGGTTATGGATGCTCCAACATTGGAGGTATTTAAGAAGAGATTGGACAACAATTTGTCTGAAATGGTATAGGGCAGTGATGGCGAACCTATGGCACGGGTGCCACAGGTGGCACGTGGAGCCATATCTGTTGGCACATGAACCGTTACCCTAGCTCAGTTCCAACGTACCAGCAGCTGATTTTTGGCTTGAACAGAAGTCTGGGAGGTGTTTTTAGCTTCCAGAGAGATCCAGGGGGATGGTGGAGGGTGTTTTTACTCTCCCCCAGCTCCAGGGATGTCTTTGGAGCCTGGGGAGGATGAAACACAAGCCTACTAGGCCCACCAGGAGCAGACCATTTCTGGCCTCCAGAGGGCCTCCGGGCAGTGGGTGAAGCTATTTTCAACCTCCCCAGGCATTGAATTATGGGTATGGGCACTCGCACATGCACGATACCATGCGTGCATGCTCTTTCGGCATCCAAGGAAAAAAAGGTTCGCCATCACTGGTATAGGGTTTCCTACCTAAGCAGGGAGTTGGATAGGAGACCTTCAAGGTCCCTCCCAACATTGTCATTCTAGTCTATTCTAAATATGCATAATAAACTAAATATACAGTACATATGGAAATCCTTTATTCCACATAATATTGAACTTCTGTTTTTCATCACTGAGATTACCTATTATGATAAGCGTTGGTTTGTTCAACCAGCTTATACGAGTAGTAACATAACATAACATAACATAACAACATAACATAACATAACATAACACAAGCTGAACTAGCTAGCAAGACACTTGTAAGTGGATCATAAGCTTCCTAACAAACAGGAAGCAACAGGTGAAGCTAAGCAGAATCACATCAGATACCTGTACAATTAGCACAGCCTCCCTCCTAAGGCTATGTGCTCTCTCCACTTCTCTTCTCTATATACACCAATGATTGCATCTCTAATGATCCATCTGCTAAACTGCTGAAGTTCACAGATAATACAACAGTGATCAGCCCCATTCGAATGAATCCACATACAGATGGCAGATTGAACAACTAACTTTGTGGTGTGACCGGAAAAATCTGGAACTACATATACACTGAAAACTGTAGAAATGGTGATAGACTTTAGGAGAAACCCGTCCATAGTCCACCTCTTACAACACTAGACAACCTAGAAATTTGAAGGTCTCTATTGTTGATACTGTGATCAACAGTAGATACCTTCAAATTTCTAGGTTTGACCATATCATAAGATCTAAATTGGACACTTAACATCAAAAATGTCATCAAAAAAGCACAACAAATAATGTTCTTTCTATGCCAACTCAGAAAGCTCAAACTCTTCAAGGAGCTGCTGATACAGTTCTACAGAGGAATTATTGAGTCAGTCATCTGCGCCTCTATAACTGTCTGGTTTGGTTCTGCAACCCAACAAGACAGACACAGACTCCAGAAGATAATTAGAACTGCAGAAAAATCAATTGCTACCCACCTGCCTTCCACTGAGGATCTGTATACTGCACAAGTCAAAAAGAGGGCCATGAAAATATTTATAGACACCTCACATCCTGGACACAAACTGTTTCAACTCCTACCCTCAAAATGATGCTATAGAGCACTGAACACCAGAATAACTAGACACAAAAACAGTTTTTTCCACGAATGCCATCACTCTGCTAGACCAATAATTCCCTCAACACTGTCAAACTGTTTACTAAGTCTGCACTACTATTAATCTTCTAATCATTCCCATCACCACTCACCTCCCACTAATGACTGTATGACTGTAACTTTGTTGCTTGTATTCTTACAATTTATATTGACTGGTTCCTAATATGATTTGATTGCTTATTTGTTCCTGGATTATCATTATCATTGTACCTTATGATTCTTGATGAACTTATATTTTATTTTATGTACATTGAGAACATATGCTCCAAGACAAATTCCTTATGTGTCCGATCACACTTGGCCAATAAAAATTATATTTATTCATTCAAACCCAATATACTACCTAAAATTTGAAACAAAGAACACATGATATAAATGTAGCCAATGTTTTAGAAATTTTTAATTAAGGCAGAAATGTCTTGAATTAATTCTACATTTGTTTATCTCAGTTGGCTTAATGATGTAGCATGTCAATTTTTTTCTCAAACTAAACAGAAGACTTTAAGTTCAGTCATTACAGTTTACAAGTCATAAATGATATTTTAGCATTATGCTTTAGTACCTGTATTATCCAAACATTCAGGCTGATTAAACAAGCTATGGTTCAATGTAACAGTGGATTGTCAATGTATGAAGTAAGTTTTTTCCATTCATTTATTGGATACATACTACAGTATTTCATATACTAATTACACATAAAGAACTGTAAGACGTTTTACTGCCAAAGTAACAGAATTAATGTGGAAAAATTTAAACAATGCAAGCAGACATATGGGGGCTTAATTGTCTGACTATATGAATGCA
The DNA here is from genome assembly GCF_031021105.1 of Erythrolamprus reginae. Taxonomy (NCBI): domain Eukaryota; kingdom Metazoa; phylum Chordata; class Lepidosauria; order Squamata; family Dipsadidae; genus Erythrolamprus; species Erythrolamprus reginae. The sequence continues at coordinate 359,042,302 of NC_091950.1, read as the reverse complement.
AAAATCTGAGGTTTAATATTTTCTACTTCATATCCAAACTGACCCCAACCCTCCTTTGCAATACTTTTGAGATATGAGTTTATTTCCAGGTAAAAAAAATATATTAGAAAAAGTGCTTACAAATTGTTTACTTATGTAATAGGAAAAAAATTACAAACCAAACTTAATTCAAGATTAAATACATATATAGCAAAATTAATGTATTTGGTGATATGTATTTTAATTTGACAATTTAGGACATATAATAGAAATTGAAATCTTTATTTAATAAAATCAATTTTATGGACGATATTAAATTCATCTTCATTTTTTAAAAAAATGTGTGTTAAATTCCAGTGTTTCATTAACAGGGTGATTTATAATTAAACCTTAATTTTTTTAACAACAAGCATATTATACTGAGTTAATTATTATTTTTTTTAGAATGATCTTCAAAGATTATAATTATGCACAGTGCCTAGAAACAACTCTTCATTCATGGTAAAGAGTAAATTCAGACCTTGTGTATTTTTATTTAGTTGATGAGTAAGGCTGGTGCAATTAAAGAAGTTTTAATGCTTGGCTAAACAATAGTTGGGACCAGTGGCAGTAACCTTGAGATAAAAATAACATGAAGATTGCACCGCTTCATCTGAATGAACAAAATAGTGTAAGGGCGATCATTATGCAATTCTTGGTGATGTGTAATTCAAATAACAGCATACATATGCAGGTCTTTATAACATTTCTGCAGGCAATGGCATTTATTGTCTCTTCATACTTCTCAAACTGACAAGTGTTATTATTCTGATTCAGGTAATGAATAGCTGTAATTATATTTAGCATATTCATTTCTCCAGAAATGATATTCCATTGATCTTCCAATCAACATTTCCTTGAGAATTCAGAATGGAAGAATTCTTTAAGATGCTTTTGGAAAGTTATTCAATATACATGCAGAGGAAAGGAATATGATGAAAAGAGATGATACGTCCATGACACTTAAATCCATGACACTTAAAGTAAGAACTGTTTTCAACAGAAATGAAACAAAATATATAAACAATTAAACTTTACTTATGAAGATATCTAATAATTTAATAGATTAAAGGAAAGAATGATTGTGCTACATATAGACATGTTTATAGGTATCTGTGCATTCTAAGAAAAGATGTGATTGAATGTATGTTTGAGTTGTCCGACGCTCTGAAGCACCTTTCTGAAATTAAATTTAAAACATTGTATAGCATTAATAATTGGTAGAAAGCTCACTATAAACATTTTGGACTTCAAAGAACATCTGGATTTTCTGACACCCGTTTTAGTACTTGAAAAGCATTCTCACCTCCCTCCCACTACAGAAAATATTATAAGATAGTAAATAATATATTTTAATATGTTATTAAAGTTTGTAGTACTATCTTTTCTTTAGATAAGTATTCCTGTACTTCTTACTCTTCTCAGAGGACTTAATTTCTAACACCTTATCTATTGTTGAATCTGTTCCTGTTTGTCCAAAGCCTTCTTTAGGTTCAGTATCAAAAAACTCGGCACACAACTTAAAGTGAGATCTGAATAGTGAAATGGTTTTTGTGAAAATAGTGCTTCTACTTGTACAGACTAAAACACCATTTATTATTTTTCAGCAGTTGGTTTCCACCGTTGTATTCAAGATTATTTTCACAAGTAGTAGGACCAGATCAAATAGTCCTAATTCTAAGCCAGTACACTTAGCTTCTTTTTCCTAACAAAGAACTTTGCATTTCTCTCTGTTCAATTTCATTGTCCAGCTTTGGTCCACTTGTCTAACTTACAAATTCATTTTGAATTATGTATCTGTCTTCAATGGTATTACCCAGTTTTATGTCATCTACAACTTTAGTAAGTCTCTTCATCCAGTCATTAATACAAATGTTGAATAGGACATGAGCAGACCAAACCATGTGACATTCCATTTGATTCCATTCTGGTTTAACATTGTTAGTAACAATTAAGCAAGAAAGCATGCTAGGCTACTGAAATGGAAAGTAATGGATCTGAATGTACTGTTACGTCATTTTAAATTTTAATATAATTGTCTCAATATACAAATTATTTATGTTATGGCTATGATATGGATATCAGGGAGTCACTGGCTTTGTTTCCTTTTTGTCTGCTATGGGTAATTTACCCCATGTTTCTCTCCAAGCTATTTGCATCAAATTAGAACAATGTTTGATTAAATGTCAAAGAACATGCCATATTGTTGGAATTAACCTTTCCCTCTAACAGCAAAGAGTGTTAATTCCTTATGTGTACCAAGCAGTAACAGTTTCTGATTAAATGCACTGTATCTATAAGCCATTATGCAGTGAGCCAATTTGGTGTAGTAGTTAAAAGCACCAGGCTGGAAATTACAAGACTGTAAATTCTAGTTCTGCCTTAGACATGAAGCCCGCTGGGTTGACTTTGAGCCAGTTGTTTTCTTTCAGCCCTAGGAAGAAGAAATTGGCAAGCCACTTCTTGGTAACTTTGCCAAGAAAACTGTAGGGGACTAGTTCAAGCAGTTGCCAGGAGTCCACAGTAACTGAAGAGTGCACATATGTACAAGACATATATTAATGTACAAAAACTCAGCCCTGCAACACATTTTAAAAAAATTTTTTTTAAGACCTCTACTTTTTTGGTGACATTTTTTCTTTGGCTACACAGGACATATTTAAATTAAAAAAGGAGTACTGTACTGTACTGGAAACAAGATTGCATTCCTAAGAGTTAGAAGTAATGAGTGAATTGTTTGGTTTCTCCTTTAATTCAAATCAGCCCAGTATTTCTCTGCAAAAATAAAAGATAAGAAAAGACAGAACGTGTCATACATTTAAGCTAGTGACTTGGAGGTCCCATTACAACAGAGCTCCCCAAACTCTGTGGACAACTCCCAGAATTCTCCAACCAGCTATGCTGAGAATTCTGAGTGTTGAAGTCCACAAGTCTTAAAGTTGTATTAAGGGCTGGACTCAGTGTTTGGATAAAAGCCAGATCAGAAATCCACACAGCCCATCAGAATCTCTTCTTTTTTTTCTTTTGTTAAACAGTTTAAAAATATATGTCTGTACATGTTTTTGTAATTGATGCTGCATTGTTTCTCCAGGGTAATTTCTCTGCAGCTGGGTCCCACAATATGCCTGGCTGATTTAGGGAAAAGAAGATATGAAAGCCTAGTATCCAGTTCTGCACAATCCAATTTTTTTAAAAGTATTAATGGATCTTCCGGAGGATTAGGCTGTTTCCAGCATTGGGCTATTGCCATTCTAGTTGCAGTTAGTATATGTTTCAGTAGGTAATATTTATTTTTGTCTAATTTTTGATTTATTATTCCTAATAGGAACACTTCATGTCTTCTGTTTATTTTAATTTGCAATATATCATTAACTGCCCTGGAGGTGATTTAATCAAAGACAGAAAAAACAAATAAAACAGCTGACAAAGTGCAGTTTGAGAATTCAACCACTCATCTAAGGACTGTTGTTTCTATATTGCTAGAAATTTCAGAAATGGGACAATATCTGGTTCCATCTTGTTGTTGACATGTAACTATCACCAAGCTTTTATCCAAAAGGAAGGCACAGAAAGGAAACTTTTTGACAGAAAAAAAGAGAACTTTCTGCAGCTATTATAAAGATATGATTGTAAGGACTTTTTTCATGAATGAAATCAAACTCTGCTTGATTCACTTTTTCACTTCTTTAAAAAAAATATCCTGAACTAATGTGAAGGATGAATATTTGAGAACCAGTCAGAAATGCCTACATTTTCTTTATTGTTTTGGTCCCAAAATTAACAGAAAATAAAAATTTTGGTTCTGCCTTCAATTAGGACAGGATAAATATTTTGGTCCAGAGACGTACATTGAATGTGCTCATCCAAGCAAAGTTGAGCATTCTATGTGACAGATCCTTTTCTATGACTATATTTCTGAAAGTTTTTAAAAAACAAAACATTGCTAACAACAAGATCAATAAATATTAAATAATTTAATAAAATCTACTTTTAGTAAAATCCCAATACAAAGTACATCAGGATGCCACTTTATAAGGCTTTGGTAAGGCCACACTTGGAATACCGCATTCAGTTTTGGTCGGCAAGGTGTAAAAAAGATATTGAGACTCTAGAAAGAGTGCAGAGAAGAGCAACAAAGATGATTAGGGGACTGGAGGCTAAAACATATGAAAAAGGGTTGCAAGAACTGGGCATGTCTAGTTTAATGAAAAGGACTAGGGGAGACATGATAGCAGTGTCTCAATACCTCAGGGGTTGCCACAAAGAAAGGGAGTCAGGCTATTCTTATTTATTTTATTTATTTATTAGATTTGTATGCCGCCCCTCTCCGGAGACTCGGAGCGTCTCCAAAGCACTTGAGGGCAGGACAAGAAGCAATGGGTGGAAATCAAGGAGATGGAACTAAGGAGAAAATTCCTAACAGAACAATTGATCAGTGGAATAGCTTGCTTCCAGAAGTTGTGAATTTCCTACGCTGCACGTTTTAAATAAGATGTTGGATAACCATTTGTCTGAAAGGGTTGGACTAGTAAGGGGCGTGCATATGTGCACTAGCGTGCCTCCCGTCCCCTGTTCTATTGTCTCTCCTATATCTCATATATCATATCTACTATTCTTCTATTCTAATCCTCTTATACTACTCTCATAATATCCTTATATTCGCTAATTGATATATTCTATTCCTATATTTTCATTTCTATTCTTTCTCTAATATATTTTACTAGAGTATAACCTCTATAACCTTCATTGTGTATTGGAGTAAATAAACAAACAAACAAACAAACAAATAAATAAATAATATCTCCAAGGTCCCTCCCAAATTTGTTGTTGTGATAATAATAATAATGATGATGATCAGTAAGGTGTGCAATGGAACTTTCTTCATAAATTAATTTACTCAGCAAAGGCAATCGACTTGTAATAAAATCTTTTTCCAAAACCTCACCAAGGTCCTAAAAAAGTAGAAAAATAGAATCCCAGTAAAATAAAAACGTTAAGATGTTTTTTCTTCCCCGAGAGCCTTAGTGGGTCTTTTGACCTTATTTTGCCTACTACAGGGAGGAAAAGGAGCAGCTTTCGACAAAGCGTGTTCCCACTTCTCTCTCGCCTGCCAAGAAGGATGTGTGAAACACCATTTCAATCCACCATGCCCTTGTGATTCCACCACCACCACCCGTTTCCTTTTCCGATCGAGGGACGGCGGCAGATGGCCTCGAGTGGGCAGAAACCAAGAGCGTCGATCAACAGTTTAAACTTGGCTCAGAAGCCCATCTTAAGGCGGGCGCAGTTTCCCCATCCGGCGAGAAAAGGGCGCGAGTTACGTTTCGCCCCTCAGGAAGAAAGAGAGCGAGAGAAGACTCGCAAGCGGAGCCTCGTGTGGAGCCCTTGTTGCTTCTTAACCGGCTTCGGGGTGTGGGGGGGACGGACCCCAGCGCGGTCGGCCACCGCCGTACGGCGTGCCCTCCACCTGTGCCGCCGCAGCTGGGAGGCGAGGAGCTGCTTCTGTGGAGAGGCGCGAGGCAGCAGCAGGTGGACGCGGTTTTCCCGCTTTCTTTGCCAAAGCGACGGGCATCCGCTGCCGGGTGCGGGGGAGATAAGAAGTCCCTCTTCCTCTCCTCCCCCTCCCTTTTTTCCCCTCATGGACCGTCGCGGAGGCGATAATTGAGGGGGGACGACGACACACGGAGGATGCCGCCGCCGAAACCTCTTCGCCTCGTGAATGTGGAACAAAGGAACTTCTGCTGAAGGAGGGGGGAAAAAGGTGGAGAGGGAAAGCCGGCGCTGTCCCCGCTGCCATGAGGGAGAATGCGCGCGCTCCTTCCGGGAGATAAAAGCCCCCCGAGAAGACCGGTTTGCCGCCCCTCCGGTCGCCTTTCCCCTCACGGCTTGAGAGGAATTCCGCGCTCCCCCCCACAATCTCCCGGGTCTGTTTGTTTTCCGTTGGGGAGGATTGGCTTTTGGGGTCGCTTTCTGAATCATCCCCGCCTCCTTCTTCCTTCCTCGACGCTCAGTTTGTCGCCTTGGATGGTTTGGAAGTGCCGCCCGTTTGGATTGCGGAGTATTGCCGGGGGCGCCCTATTTTTCCCCGCGTGCCGCTGCCCTGGTTGGAAGGCGCAAGAAAGAGAGAAAGGCAAAAAAAAAGCTACAACCAGGCTGTGGTAACGTCTGACCGGACCTCGTGGCGCTCGGATCGGGGCGGTTCTGCCAAGCGAATTTGGTCTGGCGCGCTCCTTCCGTGGGGAAACGAAGCCGCTCTTCGCGCCTGGCTTGGAGAATCTCTCTTGGCTCCCCCCCCCCCCCAAAAAAAAAAACAAAAAACAAAAAAAACCAAACCAGGCTGGAGGCGTCCAAGAGGTTCTTCTCCCGGTCCCGCCATGGCCTTCACGTTTGCTGCCTTCTGCTACATGCTCTCCCTGGTCTTGTGCGCTGCTCTGATCTTCTTCGCCATCTGGCATGTGAGTAGGTCGTTTCTGCAAGTTTACCCCAAGTCTGCGCGTTTAACTTTAACTCCGCGCTTAAAACTTCGAATACTAAGAGTTGGAAGGGACCAGTCCTCTGCTTCAGTGTTTCCCAACCTTGGCAACTTGAAGATATTTGGACTTCAACTCCCAGAATGCTCCCAGCGAATGCTGGCTGGGGAATTCTGGGAGTTGAAGTCCAAATATCTTCAAGTTGCCAAGGTTGGGAAACACTGCCTTACAGCCCTCTCTAAGCCGTTTACAGAGAAGTAAGCATATTGCCCCCAACAATCTGGATTCTTATTTTACCATGTAAGGCTGAGTCAACCTTGAGCCTACCTACTGAGATTCCATCGGCCAAACTGTTGGCAGCTGGTGATCAGCAGAAGTAGCTTACAGTAATGCATTCTAACCACTGCACCACCAAGGCTCTGTATAGTTTGACTTGCTCATCTTTGTAGGAGCCCCTCAAATATTGGAACAGTGCTATTATGTTAACCCAGAGTCCTTCTAAGGAATACTGTGTTCAGTTCTGGAAACCACCTACAAAAAAATATTGATAAAATTGAATGGGTCCAAAGATGGGCTACAAAAATGGTGGAAGGTCTTAAGCATAAAACTTATCAGGAAAGACTTAATGAACTCAATCTGTATAGTCTGGAGGACAGAAGGAAAAGGGGGGACATGATAGAAACATTTAAATATGTTAAAGGGTTAAATAAGGTTCAGGAGGGAAGTGTTTTTAATAGGAAAATGAACACAAGAACAAGGGGACACAATCTGAGGTTAGTTGGGGGAAGATCAGAAGCAACATGAAAAAATATAATTTTACTGAAAGAATAGTAGATCCTTGGAACAAACTTCCACTAGATGTGGTTGGTAAATCCACAGTAACTGAATTTAAACATGCCTGGGATAAACATATATCCATCCTAAGATAAAATAGAGGAAACAGTATAAGGGCAGACTAGATGGACCATGAGGTCTTTTTCTGCCGTCAATATTCTATGTTTCTATGTTTCTTTTCCTTAGACTAGACATACCCAATTCCTATAACTGTTCATGTTTTAACCTCCAGTCCACTATCATTTTTATTGCTCTCCTCTGGGCTCTTTCTACAGTTTCAACCTCTTTCTTTCTTTTTGCATTGTGGTGATCAGAACTTCATTCACACCTAATAGTTATATGTCTGGGAGATAATTTTGGAATCTGACCAAACTAGAATCTTTTAACTGCTAGTCAACTCAAGCATGAGATAGATTAGCTAGAAATTAGAATGGAATAGAATAGAATTCTTTATTGACCAAGTGTGATTTGGACACACAAGGAATTTGTCTTGGAGCACATGCTCTCAGTGTACATAAAAGAAAAAGATACATTTTTCAAGAATCATGTGGCACAGCACTTAATGATTGTCATAGGGGTCAAATAAGCAATGAAGAAGGACACCCCCCAAAAGTTTTTTCAGTGGAGGAGCTCAGTTTTCAGCTACAAGTTCAGAGCACACCTTCCTATTCAATAAATGAGAGCAGGCAATAAGAGAGTGCCTTTTAGTTGCGCTGCCTTAGTGGTTGTGTATTAATTTGGAACAACAGAAGCATGAAGCAGCATGGACAGATGTACATTGAGTTTCTCCTTGTCATGTGTATGCAAATGCTGGTACCAGTAGGGCATGGTTCCTTTTTACTTGAGCACACATTTTGGCATGAAAGGCTACATATGATCCTACTATACTTGTCACAAACTCAATTCTTGTTAAGTCTATGGAGATTCTCAATCATCCAGGTCATGGTTGCCCCAAAGGTGCTTTTCCAAAGGGCAAATTAACTTTCTTGGTTTCTTCCTTGAAAATGTTTCACTTCTCATCCAAGAAGCTTTCTCCGTTTTGACTGAGTGGTGGGGAATGGAAGGATTTGTATTCTTTGCAGATTTCTGGACATTAGCACCCTGAGAGAGCTTAAGGCCACTGTGATTTATCTGTAGCCACAGTGTCACCTGAATCACAGTGCAAATGAATGTGGGGCTTTCTTGGCACTACTGAAAAGACTATGTTGTAGACAGGAGATAGATGGTGTTATATCCTCTCCCTCTGTTGAGAGAAGGCTGTTCAGTTTTAACATAGATGGCCTTTTTGACCACTCTTTCATTTTAGAGGTCTTCTCTATCCAGGATGTAAACTTTGCGGTCTTCAAAATAGCGACCTTTGTCTTTCAGATGGACTGCCGAATCCTGTCTTTTGATGGTTTGTTCTCCTGTGTTGTGCCATGCATTTGTGAAGAAACAATCACTTAAATTCAAACCAGAACATTACCTAGTTATTATCTAAAATAGTCCCCCTTTCTTATTCTCTTATGCTTCTAATGCAGTTCTCTATTTCCTTTCTCATTTTAAAGTGGGTGTTAGGGTCTAAAGGTATGTTTATTGAAAAGTCAAAGTAATTTGGATGTCTTGGCAATACCTTATCCAGACTTCAATTTCTGAAACTCTTCAAACATGTTTGCTTAAGAAGGAAGGGGACAAATAATAGAATAAACAGCTGGAAATGGACCTTGGATGTCCTCTAGTCCAATCCCCTGCTTAAGGCATATATTTATAAACATTCTCATAAATCAATAAAATAGTCTTTTACTATAGTCTTCAAGAGATGTTCTTTCCCCCACTCTGAATTCCAAAATGAGGAGACGTTAGTTTGATGCCTATTATACTAGTTGAACAAATGTGGTATGCATGTCTTTCTCCATCATTGCTGAATACATTACTACTATAATTTAGAACACTATATGGGGTATCAGGCCCACTCAGATTTATCAAGAGACTATGGAAAATGAAACACTGTTGTTATTCTATGTTATATGGTATCACATTGCTTTTTCTCCTCCCTGCTCTATCAAGTGCCTTACTTATGGCTTACATTGCCAGTTAGACTAATATACTTACAATATATATACTTACATCACCAGTTAGATTACCGGAAATAGCTCTTAGGTTGTCATTGTCGTGGCATTTCTCCTCAAAGCGTTCTAAACTATGACCATTTCCCTTTTGTTTTCTTTAATGTGATTGTAATTAACAATTTCTTAATTAGCTATCTGCCAACTGTTATTTTCACATAGAAAGTTGGACAAGGGGCTCTTCATATCAGGAAATGACTAAACACTCTATGTACGTTATCACATAGAGTAAGCATTTATATGTTCTGACTGACATATGCTTAAATCCTATAAATATCTTTGAATAGGGACATCTAGTTCTGACAATTGATGCAGACAGTGGGTAGGCTGAATATGTTACGCCTTTGCCAATTCTCGCATTGATGAAGAATTCTCAGAATAAATAACATCTTTAAAGAAATCATTTTGTTTGAAAGAAAAATCCTAACCGAGAGACCAACCTTATTTTTCTAAAATTCTACACTTGTTCATTGTACAAGTGTATTGGAACATCTTCCTAAATAGCAAGTCATGATGTTTTAATTTCTGCTTTTAGATCTATTATATTTCAGTATATTCAATAGCAGTTGGATACTTAAAATTTTAGGCAAAAATTTCAATTTCACTTTTACTACTGAAAATGAAAAACTGCAAAATTGCAGATTTCGAAAAGCAGATGACAGTAGCAATAGCGTTTAGACTTTACAGCACCTTCTGGGTGGTTAATGTCACCATATGGCCCCCAAAAACCGGGGTCTTCATTTTACCAACTTTGGAAGGCTGAGTCAATCTTGTAACCATCAGGACTGAATAACCGACTGTGGGCAGAGTTAGCTTGCAGTACTGCATTCTAACCTGTTCTGAAAGAAGGCAATGTAAAATTATTTCAATATTGTTGCTAAGAAATCTGATTGGATGTGTAGGTTTCGTCAACAGGAGATGAGCAGCACCTAGCCAACTTTGACTGGTCTTAAAAAGTGAAGGAGAGTTAGATCTGATTAATGTTTGGCTGGGGATTATTAGAAATCTCAAGAATGTAGACTTGGTTGCTAAACAAATTACATATACTGTACTGTAATCAACAGGAGTCATGCTTGATTTAAAGCAAACTTAATTATTTTAAGGCAGCAAGTCATTTATTTAATATAATATTTTTACTCATTGTCCTATTTGAGATATTGAAATACTTCAAGTCCATCTCCAAAGGATAAAGGGGAAAAGAGCAAACATATGGCAGATAAGAAATGAAGAACTGCTTGAAATGGTAAAAATGTAACCAAGAGTTACTGGAATTTATATCCACTAACTTAACACAGGCTCTAAACAGGTTTCTCCTTTTGATGCTAGGAAGGGTATAATGATCCACACATAAAGCCTTTCCATTTTGTTTTCTATTATAGCAATTCAGGGAATTTGAATGACAAAAAAGCTCTGCCTCTTTTAGCTACTGAATTTTTCTTGCAGTCAAAGACATACAGTAATTATAATAACAGAATGTTTCAAAATGCCACTATACAGTATCTATGGGAATGAAAGCTGGAGATAATAGGAAAGACACAAGCATCATGGAAAGTAAGCAGAGAACTGAAAGAATTTTATGGTTGAAAGATGTGTTCTTAATCGGTGCTCTAGAGCAGGGGTCCCCAACCACCGGGCCGCGGACCAGTACCGGGCCGCGGGGCATGTTGCACCGGTCCGTGGAGTCAGCAGCTGCTGGCCCTCATGCTGCCACCCCCTCCCTCCAGCGCTTCGCCTCCCGCCAGGCAAGAGGCCTTGGGAGGCAGGTTCTGCTGGCCACAGGACGATGGACGGGACAGAGGGGCGGGAAGGACCGAGAGGCTCAAGCCTCTTTTGGCTTCTGCGGCGGGGCGCTTTTGCGTTTTTGGCTGGGGGGAGGCAGGAGGGCCAGCCTGACCCCCTCTCTCCAGCACTTAGCTCCCGCTGGGCAAGAGGGCTTGGGAGGCAGGTTCTGCCGGCCACAGGGCGATGGCGGGAAAGAGGGGCGGGGAGGACCAGCACCCCCATGCTTAATCCCGCCCCCAGCCACACCCCTTTCCGCCTCCACCGGGCCATAGAAAAATTGTCTTGCTGAAACTGGTCCCTGGTGGAAAAAACGTTGGGGACCACTGCTCTAGAGCAGTTTCCCAACCTTTTTTGAGCTGCGGCACATTATTCACATTTACAAAATCCTGGGGAACATTGGGGGGGGGGCTAAAAAAAGTTTGGACAAAAAAACCCTCTTTTCTTCCCTTTCGCCCTATTTCTCTCTCCCTCCTTCTTTCTTTATTCCTTCCTTCCTCTCTTTTTTGCTCTTACTCTCTTCTTCCTTCCCTCCCTCTATGTCTTTCCCTCTCCCTCCTTCTCCCCCTCTTTCTATCTTTCTTGCTTTCTCTCTCTTGCATTTTTCTCTCTCTCTTTCTCTGTCTCTCTTGCTATCTCTCTTTTATTCTCTCTTGCTTTCACTCTCTCACACACACTTTCTCTCTTTCTCTTGCTTTCCTTCTCTCTTTATCTTTCTCTATTTCTTGCTTTCTCTCTCTCTCTCTCTCTTGCTTTCTCTCTCACACACACTCTTTCTCTTTCTCTCTCCCTTGCTTTCTCTCTCTCCCTTGCTTTCTCTCTCTCTTGCTTTCCTTCTCTCTTTCTCTCTCTCTCTCTTGCTTTCTCTCTCTTGCTTTCTTTCTCTCTTGCACCCTCCCACCGGGCCCCAAAAGCTCACTTGCCGTCACCGCCAGGGAAGCTCCAGCCGGGCCAGGCTCGCGGCATACCTGACCATGTCCTGCGGCACACTGGTTGAAAAACACTGCTCTAGAGTTTGAAGATCTGCTTGCTTGCTCTCCATTTGGTTTGCGAGTGCTACCAAGAAAAAAGAAACTCACTGCTAGAGAAGAATAGGGAAAACGAAACAACATTAAATTCTTAAAAGTGAAAACTTATTTTATAATGTAATTTATAATGGGACAGATTGGATTGTTCTGAAAAATAATCTATGATTGTATGCCCATACTGACATTTAAACAGTACAGAATAATGTGCTCTTGAAATAATCTGCTTGTTGAACTGAAACAAAGTAAACACTTAACTTGCTTTAAATAATTTTGTAATAATGTGCTGCCTGACTTCTACATCAAAATTACAATAGAATTTTAGCACTAATAAGACAGTATGCAAGATCTCATAAAATAATTATAGATATGGAACATAATGACCCAATTAAACTCATATTGTCACCCATAAATATCAAACAATAGCAGTTAAAACTGCAGTTAGACCTTATAATTTTATAAAAACTAGATGCACGTGCTATAAATGGAGACATTTTCTGCTTAAGGAAGATGACATTAGTTTATTTATGCAGCAAAGAGATATTTTGAAAAAAAATGGCACTTTAGACAGCTTATAATTATATAGGCTCTGTGTGTGTGTGTGTATGAGAGAGAGAGAGAGAGAGAGAGAGAGAGAGAGAGAGAGAGAGAGAGAGAGAGAGAGTGAGTTAGATGTTTAGTATTTGGTTTGCATTGCTGTGTCCTCTGATTTGTTACCTGTGAAGCTATCTTAATTTTTGAAATTTTCTTTCTCAAGTTTTCCACTATCTAATTCCTTGTCTCATCTGAGCCTTGAACTTATTTCCAGATACTCTTTCGTATTGTAACATAAACATATCCCTTTCTCATTACAGGTAGTCCTTGACTTATGACTGCTTGCTTAACAACAGTTTGAATTAACAACAGCCTTGTAAAGGAGGGCTTTACAGCTTTTACAGCTTGTAAAGCACTCCTGACTGTTGCAAACTGTCACAAAGTCTCCCCTCCCCCCTGCAGTCATGTGGTTGTGATCTGGGTGCTTAGCAACCTGTTTGCACTTACATTTCCTTGGCAAGTGTCCTGTAATCATATGCTCACCATTTGCAAACTTCCTGACAGTTTCCCCAGAAAAGCAATGGTTGCAAGCTGCTTCTGCCTGTCACCTGCCCTTCTTGTCTATGAGGGCTGGCTGAAAGAGCTTCCTGCCAAAGGATGATCACTTTGTGCCTACTTTGCATGGTGCTGAAATCCTTCATGCCTGCCTTGCACAGAACTGAAATCTTTTAACTGGGGGCTCTTTCAGTCAGTCCCCAAGACAAGAGGGAGATGAAATTTCAGCCCCTGAGCAGAGAGGGTAAAGATTGCATGGTGCTGTGTTTATGTGGGATGTCAGTCAGGGTCTCAGTGCGTGTTACATGTTAGTATCCAGGGGCTGAAAATCCTGTCTGGATCTTGTTGGGGACGATCACATGCAGCTTATGCAAAGTCTCCCAGGGTTTTCTCCAGCCCTTTGAGGTGCTCCACACTGCTTCCTTGGGATTCTGTCTGCTTAACGACCTGCAACGTCATTTAATGACTGCACTTTGGGGCTAAGAATGTGGTAGTTGAGCAAAGCAGTCATATGACCCCTTGCTTAACAATTGCTTCAGTCACCGACCAAGATTTCGGTCCCACTTATGTTCATAAGTCAAGAATTACTTGTACAGTAGTACCTCTACTTATGAACTTAATTCGTTCCATGACCAGGTTCTTAAGTAGAAAAATGTGTAAGAAGAAGCAATTTTCCCCATAGGAATCAATGTAAAAGCAAATAATGTATGTGATTGGGGCAACCAGAAGGAGGGTGGAGGCCCTGTTTCCTCCCAGGAGATTCCTAGAGAGGCCCCATGGAGGCTTCTCCCTGCCTTTTCCCATTACAGTTTCGGAGGCTCGGGTTTGTAAGTGGAAAATGGTTCTTCAGAAGAGGCCAAAAAAATATTGAACACCTGGTTCTTATCTAGAAAAGTTTGTAAGTAGAGGTGTTCTTAGGTAGAGGTACCACTGTATTATGATGAGTAATTTGTATGATACATTTAATTATAGAATAAGAGAAAATGGTACAGTGTTCCCTCGATTTTCGCGGGGGATGTGTTCCGAGACCGCCCGCGAAAGTCGAATTTCCGCGAAGTAGAGATGCGGAAGTAAATACACTATTTTTGGCTATGAACAGTGTCACAAGCCTTCCCTTAACACTTTAAACCCCCAAATTACAATTTCCCATTCCCTTCGCAACCATTTAGATTATTACTCACCATGTTTATTTATTAAAGTTTATTTTTTTAAAAAATTATTAAAGGCGGACGAAAGTTTGGCGATGACATATAACATCATCGGGCAGGAAAAACCATGGTATAGAGCAGTGTTTTTCAACCAGTGTGCCGTGGCACACTAGTGTGCCGTGAGACATGGTCAGGTGTGCCGCGAAGCTCAGAGAGAGAAAGAGAGAGAGAAAGAAAGCAAGAGAGAGAAAGCAAGAGAGAGAGACACAGAAAGAAAGCAAGAAAGAGAAAAAGAAAGAGAATGAGAGAGAGAGCAAGAGAGAAAGAAAGAGAGAGAGAGAGAGGGAGGGAAGGTGTGAGAGAGAAAGGGATGGAGAGAGAGAAAGAGCAAAAAAGAGGAAGGAAGGAAGAGAGAGAGGGATGGAGAGAGAGAAAAAAGAAAGGGAGAGAAAGAGGGAGGGAGAGGGAAATAGAGTGAAAGGGAGGAAGAGAAAGAGAATTTTTTTGTCCAAACTTTTTTTACTCCCGCCCGCCCGCCCGCCCGCCCGATGTGCCCCATGGTTTTGTAAATGTAAAAATTGTGCCCCGGCTCAAAAAAGGTTGAAAATCACTGGTATAGAGGAAAAAAACCGTAAAGTATTTTTTAGTTAATATTTTTGAAAAACCATGGTATAGGCTTTTCGCGAAGTTCGAACCTGCAAAAATCGAGGGAACACTGTATTTCTTTTTTCAAATACATTTCTTTGTCTTCCCCACACATTATGTGTATTCTTCAAAACACATTATTTCTTGTTTGGTAATTTTTAGGTTTACCCTCTTGTAACATGAAGCAGCATTGATTCAAAAGGAATGAAATAAACCTGCAAAATAAGTTCCAGCATTCACATGATTGAACTGTATATCCTATTGATTTGCCATTACGATTGAGTACCAGACTGATATTAAGGGTGCCAGGCATACAAATTTAACATAACCTGAATATGTCTCTGGAAGCACATTTCAGAATATGTAGCAAGTACAGAGGCATTAAATCCTTTTTGTGCTTTTATGAGCTTCAAAAGCTGAACTTATCATAATATTACATACACTGCATGAAAAATATTGATCAAACTTACATTAGTGTGGTAGTTGACTGTCTATATCTTTGTTCTCTTTCACGTCATAGAATATATACGGTATAAATGTTGTTGCAGATTTTTAACTGTAGCAATCATGTAATCAGTTCTAATGAAAAATATACAGAAATGTTGCTACATAATTAGAATATATTTTTAAAATTAGTTTTATTGAATCCTAAGTTGCTGTTAAAATAACCATTACTTTTTGTTTAGCATTTTGTAGCTATACATTCCTTTTGAAATTTTAAATAAATTTATAATAGAAGTCCTTATTTAAACAAATTATTTATTGTCAGTCCTCCCTCCCTCCCTCCCTTCCTTCGCCCTAATCATCTCTCACCTGCACTATTGCAATGTACATACATTGGACTATCCTTGAAATCTATTAGAAAGCTACATCTGGTGCAAAGTGCAGCGAGAGCAGGCTTTGGGGCCATTAAGATGGTCAATATTATACCTCTGCTCCATGAACTTGACTGGTCTGCTTTTGAGTGCAGTTCAATTATGACCTTTAAAGCTCTTAATAGCACAAGTCCAAGCCACCTACTGAATCGTGCCATCCTCCTAAAACAAGCCCATCATAGTCACGCTGGCAGAGTGGGCCAACTACACTTGTTGATCAAAGAAATCTGACTATTGGAAGTGATTATCCAGTGACTATCCATAAGAAGAGCCTTCTCTGACACAGCACTTGCCCTTTGGAACATTTTATCCTCTAAGCCAGTGTTTCCCAATGTGTGGTATGCGTACCCCAAATAGGACTCTAAGATCCTTCTCTCAGTTATTATTATTGGAGCCACATGCCACCTAGTCTATATCATTGCATTTGGGTGGGGATTTTTGGCCTAAATGTAGACCCTTACTTTTTCACCACTGAATTTCATTTTGATAGATAGTGCATAGTGTTTTAGGTCTGTCAGGATACTTTTGTATCTTAAGCCTATGTTCTGGAGCAGGGGTCCCCAAACTTTTTACACAGGGGGCCAGTTCACTGTCCCTCAGACTGTTGGAGGGCCAGACTATAAAAAAAACCTATGAACAAATCCCTATGCACATTGCACATACCTTATTTAAAGTAAAAAACAAAATGGGAACAAATACAATATTTAAAATAAAGAAGAAGTAATAAAGAAATTTATACATCTTTATTAACAAGTAAATTTAAACTTAAATCAACGAACTCCATTTCTCCTTCCTTCCTTCCTTCCCTCCCTCCTTTCTCTCTACTTCTCTCTTCCCTCTTCCTTTTCTCTCATTTGTTTCATCTTCCTCTCCCTCGTTCTTTCCCTCCATCATTTTCTCATTTCTCTCTCTCTCTCTCTCTTTCTGTCTCTCCCTCTTCCTTTCCCTCTCTATCTCTCCCTCTTTCTCTTTCTTTTTTCCTCTCTGTCCCTCTCTCTTCTCTTTCTCTCACTCACTCTCTTTCTAACTCTCCCTCTTTGTATCTCACACTTTCTCTCTCTCCCCCTCTCTCTATTTCTCCCTTTCTCTCTCTCCCTTTCTATCTCTCCTCTTCATTTCTCTCTCCCTCTCTATTTCTCCCTCTTTCTCTCTCTTATTATATCGATCGGTAAAATCTCGTGTGCTGCCGCGGGCTGGTTAAAAGATCTCAGCGGCCCGCATCCGGCCCGTGGGCCGTAGTTTGGGGACCGCTGTTCTGGAGTGTTGGGGATTCCTGCCAGCTTGGTGTCATTGTACATTCAGAATTTTAGGACATGTTGAAAATGCTCCAGTGAAATGATTATTAGATGCCATCCCTTTGATTCCAATCTGAAAGCACTTCTTCCCTCCTTTACTTTTCAAAGAACTAAGGAGGGATTTTTCTGAGGTGTTTTCCATACCCCAATTCATTCTGTTAGTTATCTTTTATCTGACAATTGCCTAGGCTTTGGCTCCTGTCTCTAAGGTTATTTTCACAGCCCTTAGGTGAGAGTGTGATATGGATACATGGATAGTGATGGTGGGGCCATAACCACTTTCAAAGCATGAACTAAATATGCTAAAGGGTTAAATAAGATTCGGGAGGGAAGTGTTTTAATAGGAAAGTGAACACAAGTACAAGGGGGCACAATCTGAGGTTAGTTGGGGAAAGATCAGAAGCAATGTGAAAAAATATTTTACTGAAAGAGTAGTAGATGCTTGGAACAAATTTCCAGCAGACGTAACTGAATTTAAATATGCCTGGGATAAACATATATCCATCCTAAGATAAAATACAGGAAATAGTATAAGGGCAGACTAGATGGACCATGAGGTCTTTTTCTGCCGTCAATCTTCTATGTTTCTATGTTTCTAACTACCTTTTCCCTTTGGCCAGTAGTTAAACTGCCTTCTAGTCAAATTAAGCATTCCAATATTGAAATGAATTTCAACTCTGATGTTATTTTCACTCCTTATACATTTGGAATAGATCTGTATTGAGCTTGAACCACTTCCAAATTCTAAATGGATTGTGTTGTGGATAGGACTTTCAGTTTGCTGCCCTTAAAATGGTATTGCCCTTGTTTAAATACTTAGTCATACATAGCATCTTTAACAAGAATGCAAGTAACAAAACTCATGCCATAATGTTGGGTACATGGTAAACTTATTAAATTTCAATAATTGCTCAACATTTACTTTCACTGTTGTAGTTTAGAAGCAAGAAAAGATCTGATGAAATTATCATAGATCTAAGTAATACAGTATTTCAGATTTTAATCACCAAATATTGGCATACAAACCATAAGAATAAAAGCTATTAGAATCACACAGAGTTAACTGTATTCTATATAGAGAAGAGTAAGAGATTACCACACCCACACACCTTTTCCTGCCTCGAAAACT
Source organism: Erythrolamprus reginae (assembly GCF_031021105.1). Taxonomy (NCBI): domain Eukaryota; kingdom Metazoa; phylum Chordata; class Lepidosauria; order Squamata; family Dipsadidae; genus Erythrolamprus; species Erythrolamprus reginae. The sequence goes on along the minus strand of NC_091950.1, from coordinate 359,023,890 downwards.
GCAGTGTGGGAGAGCAAAATGCTAATCTTTCTGTACTCATATAATTGGGACAATAAATTCACATTTAATTCAATTTATAATTTCGTCTCCTCATTATTGAGATCTAGCAATGTGGGGGTGGGGAAACTTTTATCACAAAATGATTGAAGCCATATAATATATTCAGCTGTATTTTTTTATGTACATAGGAATTTGGAAAATGATACCCCAAGGATATTGGAAATAATACTCTATTGAGTTAAGGTTCTCTTTGAAAGCCTGTTTCTGTAAAAGCTATTTGTATTCTGAGTTAGGGTTTGCACTAAATGATAAATCATATCATAAATCATAATGTTTTAAATTATAAATCATAATGTTTTAATATGGTGTTATTAAATAATCCATTGCTAGAAAATATAGAAAGAGTTTGAAGGTTATTTCAAAATAATTAGATATGAAAATGTGTTCACTTTTTATTATTTAAGCTTATAGTAAATGCTTGATTTCCAGAGATTTTGAATGGTTGTATAATTGCATAGGATGAATTACAATAGGACATATATTACATTGTTACTTTATGTCACATTCATAAGCTAAAATAAAAAGTTAAATAAAAGATTGGAGGGGGGAGTTAAATAGATAAATGTTTGCAATCAAGCATCAAAAATCTCTGCCCCTACTATTTTTACTTAGATGTTCTGTAGTTATAGGGAAAGACAGGATTTGAAATACAATTGCTGCTTAATCTTGTTCACATATACGGTCAATATATTGCAATAGACTTTTGTCTGGACAAATGTATTACCCTTACCATCACCAAGGGAAAAAATAGTGAAAACTGAAGGAATCAAGATGCCCAATGGAAATACTATCAAGTGTCTGTATAAAGAAAATTATTACAAATATTGACAGCATCAAATACATGTTGGGGCTACCTTTGAAAAGTGTTCGGAAACTTCAGATCGTGCAAAATGCAGCTGCGAGAGCAATCATGGGCTTCCCCAGGTATGCCCATGTCACACCAACACTCCGCAGTCTGCATTGGTTGCCGATCAGTTTCCAGTCACAATTCAAAGTGTTGGTTATGACCTATAAAGCCCTTCATGGCATCGGACTAGAATATCTCCGAGACCGCCTTCTGCCGCACAAATCTCAGCGACCGGTTAGGTGCCACAGAGTTGGTCTTTTCCAGGTCCCATCGATTAAACAATGTTGTTTGGCGGGACCCAGGGGAAGAGCCTTCTCTGTGGCGGCCCCGACCCTCTGGAACCAGCTCCCCCCGGAGATTAGGATTGCCCCCACCCTCCTTGCCTTTTGCAAACTTCTTAAAACTCACCTCTGCTGTCAGGCATGGGGGAATTGAGACATTTCCCCCTGGCTTATATAGTTTTATGTATGGTATACTTGCGTTGAATGGTTTTTAAATTAATAGGTTTTTAGATACTTTTTAAATATTAGATTTTTTTATTGTATACTGTTTTATTATTGTTGTGAGCCGCCCCGAGTCTGTGGAGAGGGGCGGCAAAGAAATCTAATAAATAAATAAAATAAATAAATAAATACGGAAGTCAAGGAAAAGATTAGTAGTGAATACATCAGGAGACTGAAGATGAACTTAAAATCCAAACTCAATGGAGAATAACCATTGTCAATTAACACCTGAACAATTCCTATCATTAGATATACAGCTGGAATAGTGGGCTGGATTCAAATAGAACTAAAAGCCCTTTATTGCTTTATTGCTATTAAGGAAAATAAAACACAAATTTAGTAAAAAATAAATAAATAAATCATGATACACTGATAGTACCTTCAACATGTTGAAGCTAATGACCCAAACATTGAAGATCCAAACATTTTTTGTCTAATATATCACATACTGTACTTGATTTTCAAATCCCTATAATAATATCTTCAAATGATGTTACCCAATGGAGACAAAAATAATTAGAAATACCTTCTTTGCTATTGCTGCAAGAAATCAATCCTTTTTTTAAAAAAAAAGTTGTTATAATGTTATTTTTTTGAAACTTTATAATTTTATTTAGCTTTACTTTGTGGTTATAATCTTGTAGTATATCATATGTTATTCAAGACAATGGTTCCAATTAAAAACTATCTGTACACTGTCTATAAAACATAATTTATTCCTGATATCAATATTATTATAATGATAACTGCACAAACTCTGCCCCGAGTCTATGGAGCCGCCCCGAGTCTACGGAGAGGGGCGGCATACAAATCTAATAAAATAAATAAAATAAAATAAAATATGTATTGAAATTAGGAGTATGATAACTAGATTGCAGAGCTTGAACAACCGAATATGATCTTTGTTATAGAGAGGTAACCTGGATTACTGCAATCTAGCAACAGGAGCTCCACTGAATATATATCGCTCACCTTGCTCCTATTTGCCATAAATTATTAATTATGATAAGTATGTACACAACTTTCTATTATGTAGTGTATGAAGTTCCTTGTAACCTTGGGAACAGAATTACCATAAGCAGGTTTCTGCACTCATCTGAAAATAGTACCAGATGTTGCAAAAGTCTTTGAATTCTGCATTTGGAATGAACCATGAATTTTCTTATAGTCTCATGTCTTTTTCATTGAAGAATATCAGCCAACACATTTTGTTCAACTGCTTTTATTTTGTTAGCAGTAAAAATGTGCTTACTGTTGGAGAGCTACCCAAAAAAACTACTTTTAAAGAAAAGTAATGATTTCTGAATATAGAGAGAGGTATAGTAAGTAAAAAAAGTAAATTTGCAAATATATTCAATAATGTGATTCGTATCATTATTTTTGTATTTTTATCTGCTGTGTAAATTTAAACTTTAAATATTTTATTATCAAGATGCATTTGGAACAAGACAATATAAGGATGAGAAAATATGACATGTTTGTTTTAACACAATACTTTTATAATTAAAGCAGCTTTATCATCTGCTCTTGTGGTTAATCTTTATCAGAAATTATATAAAATCATTGTATCTCTGTTTTGATTATTCTGACTCTTTCGATTTATTTTTAATATTGTCCAATGCAATACTGTACTTCTAAGGTTACTATTTAAAGAATTCTAGCATTGCTGAAGCTTTAGAGAGTTAGAGACGGGGTCTTCTCAATTATTCATGGGGATCTGTGTGAGGATGAGAAGCTAGTGATGAAACATACATCATAACATGGCAATGCAAATTATGCCCTTCGTATATTTGCACTGCAATGTCGCAAAGCAAGTGCAGAAGGATCTTGCAACATGTTCTATCATTTTGGCTTCATCAAGTTAACAGAGGCCATTATAATTTCTGCTTTTTAAGGACTAGAATATTAAGAAGTCTTTATTGTATCTACTACAAATCTTACTCAAATGCCCAGGAAAATAGTGTTGATAAATAGGTACCTCGCCTTAGAGATATGGAACATTTCCCATTACAAAACATTCTGATTGGATGCTTAGTGTGCTTCAGGTTGCAATTCTATATTCATTTGCTAGTAAACCTCAACTTGGCAACATTTATTTTTAATTGGACATATATAGGATCTTTCTGCAAGGCTGTCTTGCAATTACTGCAACTGGCAATAAAGGATAAATATAAAGTGAAACATATTGTACCTCAGTGAAAAGATGACAGTATGGAGGGCTCTTGTTCCATGTATCAATCAGCTGTCCCACTTCATGATACTCCATATCATTCACTGTCAAATCCTGGATTCCATAGCTATTTGGAGAACATAGTATTTTATTAACCATTTGGGAATTTTCTCTCTTCCTGCTGAAATTTATTCCCAAATAGACTTTTTGAACTTCTGTGAAGTTTTGCTCATCTTTCCACTTGTGTTAAGCATTATACAGTACATCCATAAGCTACATGACATTACAATGATATCCAACTTCTATTGGCTAGAGAGCTTCATGAATATTCCTTATTTATGTTTATGCATGGAATGCTGGCATTTAATGCTATTAAATTCCTTCCTATGTAAACAATTTGCAGTTCTTTACTTTATTGGTAGAGGCCCTGGGACAAGATCCTTTTTCAGTACTTTAGTTCTCCTTTCTGATAAAGAGAAAACATTACAGCTCTTTCTTGCTTTTTTTTTTTTTTGACAGAAGTGGAAAGCTACTAAAGTAGAAGAGGGCCAAAGACCCTCTTAGAATGCATTTTGAATAGCTTTGATATGTTTTATGGAGGGAACAGTCACCCTTTAACCCTGCCAAACAAAAGACCCAATAAAATTGGTTTTGTCTGGCTTTAAAACTTTTAAGCCTATAATGGTTATCTTAAGTTTATGCAAGGTTTAAAGGACCCCCTTTAGCTCCCTAAATCTGTACTTGATTGTTCTTTCATTTTGGAGAGGTCTATGAGCTCAAGAGAGATTTTGCTTTTCCATTCTTGGTGGAATGTCATCACTCACGCTGGCCTACTTGAAGATGGAACTTTCCATCCTCTTTCTTCACTTGTTTTCAGAAATTTATTTTTAAAAATATATTTTTGTTCAAATTTTGGCACTGAATTTTTTAATTATGCAAATCAGCCATTTATCATTTCATTGCCTAATTGATTTTAATTTATTTCTTTGCTCATTGATATGTTTTTGGTAAGATTGTAAATCATAGTATACAGAAGTGATGGCAAACTTCCCCCCCCCTAGGGTGCCGAAAGAGCATGGGCGCACGTTTTTCGTTCATGTGCGAGTGCCTACACGCATAATTCAATGCCCAGGGAGGGCAAAAACAGCTTCTCCCCCTCCCCCTCCCTGGGTGACCCTCTGGAGTCCAGAAACAGCCTGTTTCCCAACTTCTGGTGGGCCCAGTAGGATCGTGTTTCACTCTCCCCAGGTTCCAAAGGCTTCCCTGGAGCCCTCCTCCATCCCCCTGGAGGCTCTCTAGAAGCCAAAAACACCTTCCCAGGGCCTCTGTGCAAACCAGAAATCAGCTGGCCGGTACACACAACATGCATGTTGGAGATGAGCTAGGGGAACGGCTCACGTGCCAGCAGATATGGCTCAGAGTGCCACCTGTGCCATAGGTTTGCCATCACTGCTATACAGCAACATGAAAATAATGTGTGTCCTCTGCTTTGCTGAAAGGGAAAATTAGACTAAAATTAAAGTCAATATGTACATCTTCAAATTTTGGTTCTGTAGCTTGGTTTGAACAATATTCAGTGTAATATTCAAGTGATGACATGTGATTTGCATTCTGTGAAGTTTCAAATCATGCTCATTTAAATGTCAACGTTCTTTGTGTTGTGAGTCACCTAGCAGAGAATTCAATATTAATTTTCAAATATTATGCATGCTTAAATACCATTGAGTTTCTACAAATATAATTGTTTGTCGCAAGGAATGCTGTTTTGCAGGTGGCTTACTGTGAAACTAAATATGTGAGATTGGGATAAACAGGAGTTGCTACTATTGTACATAACAGCATGTATTCTTGGCCATCTTGATCTTTATGCTGGGATAGTTACGGATTTACTCAAGTTGTTGAGCATCATTTTAGCATCATGTGTTTGGAGGTGGTTTGGGAATTAAAGGTTGCCCTACTGTCTTTACACTTATTTATTATTTATTAATTAGATTTCTAAGCCTCCCTTCTCGAGGCAACTCAGGGCAGCGTACAACATTAAATATAATAATATATAAGAAATCTAATATTTCTACAACATGGCTGGGGAATTCTGGGAGTTGAAGTCCAAATATCTTCAAGTTGCCAAGGTTGGGAAACACTGCTTTAAACAACCCTGGTAGTACATGAGCAGTTAGTATTATTGCACATAGATAGAAGCTCAAATTCAACAACTCTGCATGATTAGGGTGACAAGAAGAACAATTTCTCGCTGCATCTGTAGAAGGTCAACAAGATGCACTGTTTAAAAAGCCTTTCTTCTTCTTTGAGTGGCGGATGGGAAGAGCCAATCAGTGCAAATTGTTATCAACCATTTGATTATTTCTTGGATAAAATTGTTCATATTTTCTCCAAGCTAGAAAGCAGGCTCCAAGCTAGACTAGATCTCATGAGACGGCTTTGAACCTGAGTCACTCAAGAGAGGAGGGTTTGTTGTGATCTTATGTCCTCTACCTCTGGACTTAACCATGGCATCCTGGTGAGAGAGATTAAAACAAACAGAGGCAGCAGGGAGATAGATCCAGCTAGTAGCCATTATCTCTTGCAATGGAGACTCTGGGTAAGGACCAGAAGTGGGTTGCTCCCGATGGCCGAACCAGGAGTGATTGCCGGTTGGCAATGCTCCCAAACTGGCTCTAATGGCAGCACTATGGGTGGCGCCATCTTGTTTTTGGCTTCTGCGCATGCACAGAAGCTTGGTTTTCGGCACTGTTCATGTGCCTGCGCTGACGCGGCACGGGAGAAAGCAAACCAGTGGCGAGGTAAGTTAGAAACCATCCCTGGTGAGGACTTTAATTTTTCAGCATCTGCATTTGCACAGAGAACTCCATACATAAAGTGCTACATCGCAGACACTGATTTTCAATGTGAGGAAGGTGGCAAAAAACCACCGTTCACATTAATAGCCCCCCCCCCCCCCCCTGTGGAACAGGTAGTCCCCTAACTTTTTATTTTTAGGAGGCAACTTCCTCTTTCAGGGGATTATTTGGCAGAGTGAATTTGGGTGACAGCTTTGTTTTTAAATAAATATTTTATTTGTGTATATTTTTAATATTTTATGTCAAACCACCCAGAATCACTTACATTTTGTGTATATTTTTAATATTTTATGTTAAACCACCCAGAATCACTTTCATTTAAATTTACATAAAAGTAAATGTAATTTAAAAAAAAACAGGGTATTGAGCAATACTGCCATTAGAAGAAAGCTGAGCAGCCATTAACACGCTTTGTTAAATTGAAACATGCTGTTCAATTTTATATCCCTATAGCACAAAGCAATATGATGAGAAAGTAGATAACAAAATTGGCCCATGCTTAGGGAAAACTGTGGTCTACTTCCTTATATATCCTAGCAGTTCTCCCCCCCCCCTTTAAGTGCTTTTTTTTTCTTTTTGGTCCCACCCACAATTCTTCTGCTGTTCCATATGTTACCCTTTGTGTAAATTCTGGAGTGTATGATTCAATTTCCTAATAGATTTCCTTTCCTTTTTAATTTTCTGTAGGTCAATTATTATTAGTGCATTAAGCCAGATGAACACACTTTATCACTTCCTGTTAAGAAAAGTTTCCATACTTTTTTTCATCTTTCTTCTACGTAAAAGAGTTACTGAGGTCAATAAAATGTATGTGTAATATCAATGTAGGCATTAAACAGAAATGTAAGGGATGGAAGTTTGTACTTTAAGGGCCTTAGCACCATATCGTTCTGAGTACAAGACTCTACCAACTCTAAGATATACCCAGCAATGGGCTACAAGCCGGAACGCTAAATTGCACTCGCTGCAGTGGCTCATAAGTGCTTATGGGACCAGCACGATTTTGCTTTTGCACCTGTGGAGGTAGCAAAATTGCGCACGGAGCCGCAGGTATGCTCGTGTTTTGGCAATTTTTTTCCCTTCCGTGCATGCTGAAACACGGGCGCACCTGCGGCTCCATGCACAATTTTTCTACCTCCACAGGTGCAGAAGCAAAATCGCGCTGGCCCCGCAAGCTCTTATGAGCCGCGGTGGCGAGCACAATTTAGAGTTACGGCTAGTAACCCACCGCTGGAAACTGGAAAAAAAATTCTGCCTCTGCCTACCAGCATCCATCGGTATTCATCTGGCTAGCGTCCTTGCAGCAAACAGCCAGGTCAGCTTCAGCATGTTATCACAACCTTAGCTGTGATAACATGCTAAGCGCGAACAGCTAATTAATGGTTGGATCAGCCTCTCAGAATATCACCAATCAGCTGTTCTATGCGTCACATTTTTAGCCTCTGTGCATTGACTTTTTAGTACTGTTAAGGAGCATGCAGAGCGATCTTGAGTTATCAAGGACATGTACAGAGAAATGTGGGATTGCATTAGATGTCCAGGATATATGAGTAATTATCCAGTCATGCACACAGATACGTTAAAGTGCAATTAGTGTTTACTTTTAGAAATAGCACAGTCAAGTTAAACAGTCCAGGCCATACACATTCAGATCAGTCAATAATCTTCTTACCAGCCTGTTTTTTTAATTACATATCAAATATACATTACAGCTTACAAATACATCAAGCTAACAGAGAATAAGATAGAGCTCACTATATCAGTCAAAGTGTCAATAATGAATCAGTAGAGACAGAGAATCATGATCTCTATCACCCTCTTATGCTACACCACAGCCAACTGGAACTCAGTAATACATTTAAAGCTATATTACCTTAATACATAACACACATACGGAGTTGGCTTGTTTATATATTGCCAACCCAACTGTTTGGACAGAGTCCTAACAAGCAAAAACAGCTGATTAGTGGTTGGATCAGCCTCCCATAATACTGCCAATCAGCTGTTCCAGGCTGCAGGGATTGTCAAAGCCCAGTTCCACCTCTGCACATCACATTTTTGGCTTCAGAGTATCCTGTAGCTGGTCATTGTGCATATACCCAACTCATTCCTCTAGTTTATATTTTATAGGAGTATTATTTCTAATACTAAAACAAAATCTGAACAACCAGAGAAAAGAAACTGCCTTATTAAAAATAAAACAACTAGTTATCATAGATAAAATATTTCAAATCACTTCAAACTCTTGGCTATCTTTGGCCTTTTACTGGCTCCAATTGACTAGTCTTAACCCAATCCAAATGAGCAGCAGTAGCATTTATATACCGCTTCACAGTGCTTTATAGCCCTCTCTAAACAGCTTATAGAGTGAGCATATCGCCCCCAACAATCTGGTCCTTGATTTACCCACCTCGGAAGGATGGAAGGCTGAGTCAACCTTGAGCATAGTGAAATTTGATCTGCCAAACTGCTTACAGCCGGTGATCGGCAGAATTAGCCTGCAGTACTGTACTCTAACCACTGCACCACCTTGGCTCTGAATCATAGTCACATGATATTTTAAAAAGAAGTAGATTGCTTGAGTTTTACATTTCCATTCATCCGTTCATCCATTTGGTCATTTCTAACCTGAGTTATCAGATTAGAAATGATCAAATTAAAGCAAATAATCGCAGTGGGTGGGCATTTCAGATTTTTAATTATTCTGTATTTTCCACGAGAAACAAATATCCTGAAATTATAAAATGCAGCATCATGGCACCTGTAATCATCCAATAGTTTCTTCCTGTGCAGATAAGTAACAATAGACAAACTCCCCTTGGTTTCATTTTAAAATAGGTCACCAAACTGCATGTTCTATTAGAAAACTTTCAAGAACAAAAACTAGACTTTGGGGAGGAGGAATATTCTAAATAAAAATATAGGTTCTACTATATTAATTTGTTTTTCATTTTAATCCTTAGACATGTACAAAGTTTACTGTTTCTACAAAAGCTATACAACTTCTGCAATTAAGTTAAAAGTGAAAGCACAAGACAATATTTTGTGTGTGTGGTGGCGGATAAATGAATTTGTGCGTCTCTGGAGTCTTTCTAAAGCTGGTTACAGTTCCATCCCCTGCTAGTTTTCAGTCTCTGGAGGTTTGCCCATGAGTGAATGGTCTCCTAACAAAAAAAATGTGAAGCACCCACCTATGCTGGGCCACTTGGAGGATTGTAAAGAATTCTGAATGAAGAAACAAGGTACAGAATTACCAACTGGGACATATACTTACCACTGCTTCTAGAACAGTGATGGCAAACCTATGGCACGGATGCCACAGGTGGCATGCTGAGGCATATAGAATTAGAATAGAATAGAATTATTTTATTGGCCAAGTGTGATTGGACACACAATGAATTTGTCTTGGTGCATATGCTCTCAGTGTACATAAAAGAAAAGATACAATTGTCAAGAATCATGAGATACAACCCTTAATGATTGTCATAGGGGTCAAATAAGCAATGAAGAAACAATCAATATTAATACAGTCATACAGTCCTAAGTGGGAGGAAATGGGTGATAGGAGTGATGAGGAATAAACTGCGGGCACACAAGGCATTGTCCTATGGCAGCTGATTTTTGGCTTTCTTTTCATCTGTTTTCGCTCTCCCCAGGCTTCAGGAAAGCCTCCTTAACCCTGGAGATGGCGAAAAACAGCCCAACAGACCTACCAGGAGTCCGGACGCTTCAGTGAGGTCTGTGCGCATGCGTGGGTGGGGGCAGTGCGGAGGATTGTGCACATGCACAGGGGAAGGCATTGCATTATGGGTGTGGGCATGCACGCGCACGCTATCATGTCTGCACACCCTTTTGGCACTTGAGCCAAATAAGGTTCGTCATCACTGTTCTAGAGCAGTGTTTCCCAACCTTGGCAACTTGAAGATATTTGGACTTCAACTCCCAGAATTCCCCAGCCAGCAAATGCTGGCTGGGGAATTCTGGGAGTTGAAGTCCAGGTATCTTCAACTTGCCAAGGTTGGGAAGCACTGTTCTAGAGAATACAATTCATTTAAAAATATTTGACTCAGTGGCCTGGGAAATAAAATGCTGAAGTCTAATTGCTTAACAACTCAGATGATTTGTGACAGTAAACGCAGGCAGAAAGAGAAAAGTATGAATATCAATATGGAGTTTATGGCTACCATCATATGCTATAATTATCTATTTGGGAATAATCTGCTTGGAATTTAGTCAGATTTATTTTTAAGTAGACATGTGTACTTGGGTAAAAGCTTTACATGAACATTGATGCTGGGTTCTACATGTTGCATTATAACATAACTGATTCAAGGTGGAGTTTGAATTCTATGTATTCCTAGAGAATCAAATAATAATAGGATTAACACTGGTAACATAGTGTTTCAGATTTAGTATTTTGAGGACCACCACTGATCACTGAATAATATCTGGAAGCTATTTTAATTATATGAAGAGAAGAGTTGTTTGTTCTATTATAAGCATAGCATGAATACAATACTGCTTGTTCTTCTTCTTTTTTGCTTGTTTTAACACTCTGCCTTACCATATTCTAAACCAGTGATGGTGAACCTATGGCACCGGTGCCATCTGCTGGCACATGAGCCGTTTCCCTAGTTCAGCTCCAAGGTGCACGTGTGTGCTGGCCAGCTGATTTTTGGCTCTCATAGAGACTCTGGGAGGGCGTTTTTGGCTTCCAGGGAGCCTTTTTACCCTCCCCCAGCTCCAGGGAAGCATTTGGAGCCTAGGGAGGAAGAAACACAAGCCTACTGGGCCCACCAGAAGTTTGGAAACAGTCTGTTTCCAGTCTCCAGAGGGCCTCTGGGGGGGGGTGGAGAAAGCTGTTTCCACCCTCCCCAGGCATTGAATTATGGGTGTGGGCACTCACACATGCTCAATAGTGCGCACGCATGCTCTTTCGGCACCCGAGGGAAAAAAGGTTCGCCATCACTGTTCTAAACGGTATGTCATTTTTATTACCAGAATTCTAGATTAAAATTTCACACAGCAGAAAATGTAGGGATGCAGATTTTTGTTCTGTGAGTAGCATTCAAATGGCCCCTCTGCCCCCAGATGACCTCGGTTGTCTTCTTCCTCCTGCAGCTGGTCGAAGATCCTGGGGAGAGGGTCAGTGGTGGGTGGCTGCTGGTTCAGACCTGTTCTTTAGAGCCGGTAGCGGAAATTTACCACCACTCGCCGAACCGGCAGCGATGACTAGCGATCCATGTTCCAGAACCGGTCCTCTGGTCGCCACAGTTTATTCATTTATTTATTTATTAAATTTGTATGCCGCCACTCTCCGTAGACTCGGGGCGGCTCACAGCAAAGTTTGCTTTTGCGCATGCGCCAAGGGTCATTTCTGGATGTTTTGCGTGATGTGACAGTGTGGCGCATGCAAAATATGCACTTCTGTCGCGATGCAAACTAGTAGGGAAGGTAAGTGGAACCCACCCCCCGGAGAAGGTGGTTGCAGAATGGGAGCAGTGAGTGTGGCAGGGTGGTAGAATTTCATTTGCTGAAGGGAGCTTGCCAGGTATCACCAGAGAGGAGGCAGCTAAGCTAATTAAACATACGTACGTACGTACGTACATACATACATACATACATACATACATACATACATACATATATTTCAAATGAAAGGACAGCTTCAGTTCAGTTAAACCATACCTTTAGATCATTCCAAATTTAATTACTGTAAATAATCCCATGACATCATAGAATCCGATGCTGTTTTAGCAAATAGGCAGTGGCCTTTGTTATTTTTTAAAATAATAGACTCTTTTGCTGGACCTATTTTAATAGTGAACTTGAAGAGGGTTCAATTTGCTTCCCAGAACTGAGATGGTGGCACTTTCCCATCGTGGGGATCTCTTGGTATTTGCTCTATCTTGAAAACAGACATATTTTTGCTAACTCTTGATTTCACTTGCCAGATTCATGTATAATTCGAGTTTGGATTTTAAACAAAAATTCCATAATAATTCATTACATTGACGAAAAACACAGTTTGACCACTTAAAATCATCCAAGACTTTCCATTTTCAAGAATAACTGCCCGTGCCATAGAGATAAGAAGCCCTCTTTTTCAGTAGTAGATGTGTCATTCTGGACCAGCTTGCCCCCATGGCTGATTTGGTCCCCAGCTTGTTAGTTTTTCAGAAGATGTTAAGATAGTACCTTTTGGGGTACTAGTGGGAGTGTTACATTACTTTCTTTTTTTATTCTGGTCATAGCTTTTGCGCAATGAGTGTTTGGATTGTATGAAGTGTTAGAAGGTGGCTGAGATTTTTTTTTAATTGATTGCTGTGCATTTTATTTGGTCTGTTTTTGTAAACTGCCTTCAATCTGTGGTGATTGGGAAGGATATAAATAATTGCTGCATTGGTCTTCGACATCTGCAATTTTTAATCAGTTGGGAGGGCACCCGATTGAAGAAGGTTGAATAGATGAGGCATGTTATTCAAGGGCCTGAATTAATATTAGCAGCAGCATAGATCAGATGCATATCTTTTCTGGTAAATCTGTTAAAAGGCTGAATTGTGCTGAAAATGGGAGGGGGTGATTCAGTAATACCATGCATGGATTTATCAATTTTTTCATAACATTTTTTAATGAAAAAGCTCAAAAGTTCCTGGAAGTTATACATGTCAACCAACAAACTAAAATCTATTGGGGGGGGGGGGGAGCAATCAAGTTACTATGGAAACCAGGAATTTTGCAAAAATCCATTGAACTGGGTAAATAAGAGATGGAATTATACATGAAGCTGACAAGTAAAGTCAAAAGCTAGAAATTAAAAGGACAAATAAATAGTGTTGCCAAGTTCTTCAAATCCCGGGACAAGAGGAGAGAAACATAAAGCACAGGAAAGATTGTGATGAGCTAAAACATTTTATGGTAAAATTTGGGAAACATGAAGAACTTGGTATTTTCCCAAAATTGAACTTAACTCATGTTGTGGGAGTAATGGCACTCTTTAATCTTTCATTTTTGTTCCAAGTCCAAATTAGGTCCAAGCGGATTTTATAAAAGCAGTGCTTTTACCTCTTATATAATTGCCTCTTTATAAATGATGGTGCAGGATTTCAGAAGAGAAACTGGATTTTTATTCAGCAATAATAGTATGCTAAATGCCCAGATATACCCAAAACGTCTGATATCTTGCTAATTTTTTTTTTAAAAAAATATGAATATTACATTCAAAGTTACAATGGCACTGAGAAAAAAAATGACTTATTTCAATTGCAGCAACCCCCTGGTCACATGATCAAAATTCAGACACTTGGCAGTATGCCAGGGTCATGTGATAACTTTTTGCAAACTTCTGACAAGCAAAGTCAATGGAGAAACTAAATCCACTTAACAACTGTGTCACTAATTTAACAACTGCAGTGATTCACTTAACAGCTATGGCAAGGTTGTATAATGGGGTAAAACTCACTTAATAACTCCCTTGTTTAATAAGGGAAATTTTGGGCACAACTGTGGTCATAAGTCAAGGACTACCTATTTTCCACAGTCAAATAATAGAGAGATAGTACAAGGTCAGCAAGCTCTCAAAGCATTTCTCCAGAACTATTAGAGAGTAGCACCTTCTGTATGTTAGCTGAGCAGTAACCACCCCAAATTATTTTTCCTTTTCAGCTACTCTGTGAATTGAAGTACAGTGATCCCCCGGTTATTGCGTCCCCGACCATTGCGAACAGGGTAATTTGCGATTTTTCAACCCGGAAGTCAAAATACCATCTACGCATGCGTGCCCTTTTTTTCTATGGGCACGCATGCGTAGATGGCAACCGGGAGATCAGCTGCTGGGCGGCTTCCCTGGGTCTTCCCCCTCTTGCTGGCATCAGCGAGGAGTTTCCCCATCGCCCACGCAAACTCCTCGCTGCCGCTCGCCCGCCCTTCGCCTGCCCACGCCGTTCGCTCCCCCTCTTGCTGGCGGGAGGGCGAGAAGCCCTCCCCAGCACCCGCTCGCCCGCCCTTCGCCGCTCGCCCGCCCTTCGCCCTGGCCGCTTCTTCCCAGCGGAGAAATTCCAGCCCCCACCTGGTCCCGCCCGATCCTCCTCCCTGAGGCAGCTCGCCCTCCCATGGCCGCTTCCTCCACCCTCCATCGCAAGCCCTCGCCACCGCAGCCAACGCGCGCTGCGATCTTCAAGCCCGGCTCCTTTCGGCCCAGCATCCCGGGCCAAGCAGCTGCCTTCCGTGACTGAGCCTGGCTGGCCCGGAAGATCGTAGCGCGTGTTGGCTGCAGCGGCGAGCGAAGCCAAGCCGGCAGCAATGTCGCCGCCGCTGCAGCCAACGCGCGCTACGATCTTCCGGGCCAGCCAGGCTCAGTCACGGAAGGCAGCCGCTTGGCCCGGGATGCTGGGCCGAGAGGAGCCGAGCTTGATCCGCTGAGCCTGGCTGGCCCGGAAGATCGTAGCGCGCGTTGGCTGCAGCGGCGAGCGAAGCCAAGCCGGCAGCAATGTCGCCGCCGCTGCAGCCAACGCGCGCTACGATCTTCCGGGCCAGCCAGGCTCAGCGGATCAAGCCCGGCTCCTCTCGGCCCAGCATCCCGGGCCAAGCGGCTGCCTTCCGTGACTGAGCCTGGCTGGCCCGGAAGATCGTAGCGCGCGTTGGCTGCAGCGGCGGCGACATTGCTGCCGGCTTGGCTTCGCTCGCTCGCCGCTGAGGAGCCGAAGATTGGGGGGCGGCGCGGCTCTTTTTAAACATCGCCGCCGACATAGGGGGCTTGCTAGCACCCCCCAAACCCGGGTTGGGGGTTCGGGGGGGTGCTAGCGAGCCCCCCATGTCAGCGGCGATGTTTTAAAAGAGCCGCGCCGCCCCCCAATCTTCGGCTCCTCGCTAGCGCTGCGGAAGTTTAAAACACCATCTGCACATGCGCAGATGGTGTTTTTACTTCCGCAGCGCTACTTCGCGAAAACCCGCTCGTTGCGGGGGGTCCTGGAACGGAACCCTCGCAACGAGCGGGGGATCACTGTATATAGAAAGCCAATGTGGATGGCCAATCAGGATACTTTCAACAAAGGTTTATATTGTATTTGTGCTTTATGCTGTATTTCTCTGTCATGCAGAATTGTTCAAGTAGAAAATGACAAACTTCCTGAAAGGGTGTTGGTTGCAACTAATTCCTTTATTGTATGATATAGTAATGTACAATACAGTCACATTCGTGAAAAAGAATGAAATAACTTTAAAGGCCTATTGCCAAAATTTGAGGCTTACTACATACTATGAAGATATCTGAAATATATTATTGATTTACCTGCAGTTTATTCTTCCAGAGGGAGATTAAGACAATTGAACATTTCATAATAGATACATGAGTGTAGTTTGACTTCAGTTTGAAATATACGTCCTAGCAAAGGTAATATCAGTAAGCTAAAACATTTGAAAGCAGGGCACAATGTATGTAAACAATGCAGCCAAAGTTGAATGAAGCATACCTGTTGTGGTTAGCTCTGGCCCAGCTCCTGCCCCAAGGAATGTGGAGGTGGATGTGGGAGAGACATCCATATGCCGCAGGCCTGTTTTGCTCCCAGTAGAATCTGCCGACAAAGTTTCCTCTGACCAAGGAAGCCTGAGTGACAGGGAAGAGGGGAGTTTGGCAGACAGCCCAGGAGGAGATCAGTCATCTGTATCATCCCTGGATTCTGAACAAGAATTAATGACACATCCACGCATGCGTAGAGTGATGCATAGGAGACAACAACTGAAGGATTATTACAAGAGAAAACGAGGCCACCTGTGGTTGGGTGGGACTGCTGTAATTAGTGCTACAGATAAAAAGTGCAGCCTGGTGTTTTAGCCTCATAGCAGTTTATCTGATTCATTGTTTCATCAAGATCGTGGTTTTTGCTCTTAAGGATTGTGTGTGTGGACTCTCTGGACTTTAGAATGGGACTCAATTTCCCAGTTATTGGGTGAGCAATTGGACTGCATTTAACCTGTGCCTTGTGTGTACCAGAAAATCCCTTTAACATTTAAAAAGGGATCTGTTTCTGTTTTTCTGTTTATAAAAACTTTTGGGTTTCCCTTTTATTGTGTGGTGTATGTCTTCCTGGACTAATTACCCTGTAATTATGGGCGGTTGAGACACGCCAGCAGAACAGATACTTATACTGAAAAAGTTACAAGTGCTAAGTATAACCACATAGTTAATATGCACAAAGCAACAAAACAAGTCAAGAAGTGTCAAAGGAATATGAATCTGAAAACAGTTTCTTCATAAGAATAAATGAATGTGAGTTAGATGCGATAACAGAAATAAGACTGGGTTTTAACAAGAGGTGGGTTGCTCTTACCTACCTACCAATGCGCTACATGCACATCATGGCAATTCATGCTTGCGTGCGTCCTCTCACAAGATTTTGCTTCTGTGCATGTGCAGAAAGCAAAAGGGTGCTGATATCTTGTAAAGGAAAGCCCGTGTGTGCATGATTTTGGTGAATTTTTACTTCCATGCATGCATGGAAGCAATAATAGCCAAAAATGCACATGCATGACTGTTCCCTTGCGAGATTTTACTCCCGCGCATGTGCAGGAAGCAAAATAAAGCCACAAATTCAAAAAAAGGATGGAACCATGCGACGGTCCAGTGAAGACAGCACTGGAGCTGTCATGCACAAATTGTACAATCCACGGGGCACTACCTGTTGTGGTTGGCTCTGGCCCAGCTCCTGCCCCAGGGAATGTGGAGGTGGAGGCAGGGGAAACTTCAACATGTCCTAGGCCTGTTTTGTTGCCGGCAGAGTCAGGGAGTGCAGTTTCCTCGGACAAAGAAGAAGGTGGGGGTGACTTGGAAGAGGGGGCCTTGACACATAGCCCAGGAAGCCAATCACCATTATCTTCGGTCGATTCGGATGACAAAGTGTTAGACCCACGCAGGCGCAGACTTATGCATCGAAGAGACCAATTGAGGAAATATTACAGGAGATAAGAGAGGCCACCTGTGTTTGGGTGGGGCTCCACTAATTAGAGCTGCTGCTATAAGTAGCAGCATGCTAGTTTGGCCATTGTGGAAGATTATCTGATCGCAGTTCTTCAGGATCGTGCCTCGCTGTGTTTGAACTTTGAGGATTTTTCACGCCTTTGACACCAAAGCAGAGTAAAGTGTGTGTGTGTTTCACTTCATGGGAAGAAGGAGGGCTGTGACGTTTCTTCACAGCTACTAGCTAAGTACTTAAGGACTGATTAAGGGACTTGTACAGCCAACAAGGTTGTTTTGGAGAAGAGTGCTCTTTGCAATACAAAAAGGGTGCTTTGTTTCCTTTGAATTTTGTGATAAAGGACATTGTTTTGAATTTTCAAACGTGTGTGTGTCTGAAATTTGTACCCGTGAATTTTCGGGAGGCTTCTACCAGAGAAACCGGCAGAACACTACCGGAACAGAGTTCCGGGGCACACAGTAGCTACATCGGGTGGCTATGAATATAAATGAATTAATACTACTAAATTCACAAAGAAACAACCTGGGGCTACAATCAGACAGGTTACAAATTACAAATTATCTTATCCTGTTTGCTCAATCAGTATAGAGAGATATCTACTTATCCATGAAGATTTTTTTTCTGTGATAGTTTTAATCTCCCAGTAAATTGTTTTTATTATTGTTAATTGAGATGCACAAACAGTAGCACACGCTATGAAAAATTTATCAGTTCTGCAGAATGAAAACAAAACTGGACGGAATGAAAAAAAATATTGCTCAAATTGAAGAACTAATAGGTTTTAGTCACAACGGAAGTCCAAGGTTTTTGCCTGAAACCTAAAGTATTAAACCCCATGTATGTGATTACAATAGTTTTAAGAACATAAGAAGAGCCATGCTGAATTGGGCCAAAGCCTATCAAGTCCAGCATTTTGTATCACATAGTGCCCCCCCCCAATTGTGCACGGGGATCTTGAGCCGAAAGGGAGCAAAATCCTCCCTTTCCCTTGATCCCCAACAAATGGTACCCAAGGAAATCCTGCCTGTCTCAACCAACATAGAGACAGCACTTGGACATCCATTTCAATAATCACCGATACACTTGGCACCCATGAATCTGTCTAATCCTGCCTTGAAGCTATCAAGGCTGACAGCTGTCACAACTTCTTTTGGAAGTGAATTCCATAAACCAATGACCCTCTGGGTGAAGAAATATTTCCCTTCATTTGTCCTCACTTTCTTACCTATGAGCTTTAGGGAGTGCCCCCTCGTCCTAGTATTGTGTGATAGAGAAAATATTTTTTCTCTATCCACCTTTTCTATCCTATGTCTAAGGGGATTTCTATTTAAGCCTAAGCCAGAACTATATCTAGTAACTACATATATGAAGGATTATATTATAGTCACTTCAGATATACAGATATTGAGTCTATGGGAAGAGAGTACTGTATTACTACGTCCCAGCAAGAGAAGAATGCTTAGTAGAATTCCAAATGCAAACATATCGTCCAGGGAGATACAGTCAGGTTTTGACACAGATGCTGAATGAAGAAAAAACATATGTACTTTTAATATGCAGTGTTCTTAGTACAGCTTTAAATACATACTTCTGCTCCTGAAGTGTTTCATTGCATCATGGAACAATTAATAGACAGCATCCATGAATTATGGATGACATTCATGAAAATCTTGATCTCCATTTCAGTTTTTCTAGATTTCTCACTTGCTGGGGGTGTTGCTGCACTTTACATATTGTTATACTATTTTTAAATGTTATTAAATCACACAGAGTAATTACGATAGGGATGGCTATATAAACACAATACAGTGGTACTTCTACTTACGAACTTAATTCGTTCTGTGACCAGGTTCTTAAGTAGAAAAGTTTGTAAGAAGAAGCAATTTTTCCCAAAGGAATAAATGTAAAAGCAAATATTGTGTGTGATTGGGAAACCACAGGGAGGGTGGAGGCCATGTTTCCTCCCAGGAGATTCCTAGAGAGGCCCCATGGAGGCTTCTCCCCGCCTTTTCCTGCCCTGTTTCTTCCCAGGAGATTCCTAGAGAGGCCCCACAGAGGCTTCTCCCCACCTTTTCTGACCCTGCTTCCTCCCAGGAGATTCCTAGAGAGGCCCCACAGAGGCTTCTCCCCACCTTTTCCGACCCTGTTTCCTCCCAGGAGATTCCTAGAGGGGCCCCACGGAGGCTTCTCCCTGCCTTTTTCTGTTACAGTTTCGGAGGATCGAGTTTGTAAATGGAAAATGGTTCTTGAGAAGAGACAAAAAATCTTGAACACCCGGTTCTTATCTAGAAAAGTTTTTAAGTAGAGGCGTTCTTAGGTAGAGGTACCACTGTACTTTCAACAAAGATTTATTGTATTTGTGCTTTATGCTGTAATTCTCTGTCATGCAGAATTGTTCCAGAAGAAAATGGCACTCTTCCTGAAAGGCTGTTGCTTGCAACTAATGCCTATAATGTATGATATAGTAATGTATAATACAGTCACATTCTTGAAAAAGAATGAAATAACTTTAAAGGCCTATTACCAAAATTTGAGGATTACTACATACTATGAAGATACCTGAAATATATTATAGATTTACCTGCATTTTATTCTTCCAGAGGGAGATTAAGACAATTGAACATTTCATAATAGATACACGAGTGTAGTTTGACTTCAGTTTGAAATAGAGGTCCTAGCAAAGGTAATATCAGTAAGCGAAAACATTTGAAAACCTTTTCTGGCCCTGGAGATTCCTAGAGAGGCCCCACGGAGGCTTCTCCCTGCCTTTTCCCGTTACAGTTTCGGAGGCTTGAGTTTGTAAATGGAAAATAGTTCTTGAGAAGAGGCAAAAAAAATCTTGAACACCTAGTTCTTATCTAGAAAAGTTCATAAGTAGAGGCGTTCTTAGGTAGAGGTACCACTGTATAGAAAAATAATAATAAAACTTATATCACAAAAAGCCTGTTAGCGGTAGAAATAAACCAGGCCATCAAAGAACACAGTGGCTGTACACCATCATAGCTGATATTAGCTGGAGCATAGAAAACCTCAAAGAAATAGTACAAGATCAGAAAATGTGGAGAGACCTAGCCCATAGACTTGCCAATAGTCAGATTCAGCTAAATGGATAACCTCATCATCTTTATCAGAAAACAAGCCAGCTCCTCAAATATAAAAATGAGAAAAAAGCAAATGTTTGAAAGTTCAAGAGAAACACAGTATCTGTTCGTATGGTAATATCTAGCTAATTGCCAATAAAGGATGTAATTAAACCAGGAAATACTGAAGTGCAGGTAAGGGGCAGCATACAAATCCAATAAATAAATAAATAAATAAATAAATAAATAAATAATAGGTACAGCCAGGATGCCAGAAAAAGATTCCATCGGATCATGGAAGCAGTAAATTAGGTATGTCTTGAAATTCATTCCTCTTGGGCTCAAATAACAAATCTGGGGACATTATCATGCAAAGATGTGTCTGCCATTGGGCTTTAGCATATAACAAAGAATATCCAGATGCCACTTTATACATTATATGCAGCAGATGTGTAATCAAGAAACTAACTGAACAGTGTTGACTATTGCACAAATAAGCCATTTCATTTAGGAAGAGGGATTCAACCAAAAGTGATGGTAAATAACAACATGTTCCTTGCAATATATTAAATTTCTTTTGTCATAGTCCAAGCTGATGATAATTGATCTATCTTTTCATTGCCCCCTTCCTATATGAGGAACACAGGAAATTGAAAACATTCTAGCAAGGGTTGAGAATAAAAGTAGGGAACATAAGCCTAATTGGCACTAATATTCCTGCCAAAATTTCTTCTGATGTCATTAAGCACCCTGCCACAGCTGACTTTTAATTGTTCTGGTTTTTTTAATTAAACAAACAAATCAGGTTTAGGCATATGGCAAACTAATGAATGAGTTTCCAACATCACTATTATTTCCATTAATGCCTACAGAGTTCACATAAATTTAACAGGAATTTTAAGAAAACCCCCCACATAATTGGCTACCTTCTGTGGACATTTCCTCTAATATTTCTCCTATTTCCTTTTTAAACAGGTCTTGTATTTCCTTTTTCTGTGGTTATTCAGTTTTCACTAAATGTTACTTTAACTTTTTTTTCTTTCAGATTCATTTTACCCCCCAAATCCTGTAATAATATAATTTGTCTGCACTCAGAACTACTTTTCTTTCTATCTTTCATTATTTTCCTCAGTTTTCTAGCATAACCAAACAATACAAGCATGTTTTACGATAATTTCCTATGTATATTCAAGACTTAAATACATTATTTCATACTCTCTTATACATTTTAGCCCTTTTACTCATAATTAAATCTACACCTTCACTTTCATACTTATACTAATCAACCCAGTTCCCCAAGATCATACCAACAGTTGAATTTGTTACCTCATTCTTCTTTTCTATTAGTTTTATAACTAATTAACTATAGCTAACAAACTGCCTCATGTATCCCAGCGGTCGGTTAGGTCCCACAGAGTCGGCCTTCTCCAGGTCCCGTCGGCCAGACAATGTCATCTGGCGAGACCTAGGGGGAGAGCCTTCTCTGTGGTGACCTCGGCCCTCTGGAACGAACTCTCCGGAGATACATACCGCCCCCTCCCTCCTGGTCTTTCGTAAAGCTCTGAAGACCCACCTCTGCTGGCGGGCCTGGGGGCCATGAGCGATGAGATTGTCTCCGGCCGATATTATGAATGATTGAATCTGATGAATGTGTATGTCTGTATATGGAGTTTTAAACAATTTTAGCAATTTATATCAGTCTTTTAAAGTAAATTAGATTTCTTTTATATATTGTATTTATAATATTGTACACCACCATGAGTCATTGTGATAAGGCCGGTATAGAAATCTAATAAATAAATAAATAAAATCAATAAATAATATAACCATTTTTCTATCACACATTGTATGCGTTAATTCATGTTGTTTACTGTTACACCTCTTGAAGTCTTACATATGTCATAGCTGTGCTAGACTGCCAGTTGGCACATCCTCATTGCCCATCACGGCTATAGTCAGTTGAGGCTTTGTATGCAATTTTTAGTTAGATTAAGAAAATATAGATTATATTATCAGACTTAGTTATAATGATGCCACATAAAGATTAGTAAATAGGAGGGCCACATAGCAATCAGTTTCAATACATTTTGGCCAATAAACTACACGTACAACCCAAGTTTTACCTCAGATATTTATACAAATTATATAGAAAAGAGGTTAAGGCCTAGAAGTTAAATGCAGGATTCTAATACATGCTCAGGATTAAAATCATTTTGCATTGGGGATAAAAAAAAAATAAGATGCGGTTCTGAATATTAACCAATGTTTGCAAGCACTAGAGTATTAGCATACACTAAATTATTATCGATATCATAATAAATAATAAAACCAATATAAAACATGTGTGTCTATTTTATATTGGTTTATTTGATATTGATTCTAGTTTATATATATATATATATGTATTTATGTTTATTTTTAAGATTTTAATGGCTAAAATAGGTTTTTCAGACAGTAACACCGTGAACTGCCTTGAAGAATTTTCACCACAGCAGGAAAAAAATAATTGTTAAAAGCACAAATTTGAAAGTGGCATAATGATTTGAATTTTGATTTTTGTAGATAATTGCATTTGATGAGTTAAAGACAGACTTCAAGAGTCCTATAGACCAGTGCAACCCAACACATGCGGTAAGTAATTTAATTAAAATTATATTTTGAAATGTAGTGTCAAATGTAATATTATGATTTTCAATAAGCATTGAAAAATACCATTCCTGGTGCTTTCACGGACAGACCCTTATAGTTTTCTTGGCAACCATATGCAAGCTGATTGCCGTTGTTTTTGACCTCCCTGTCCAAACCCTCTATAAATGACTTTGATTTTAATATGTAAATATAGTGAGCCTGGTCTTGGCACAATTACTTCTGATTTGGAAATGAAAGTTCTTGCAATAAAACCCCATAAACTGAAAGCTGATTCATGCAATCTATAATTGGCTACGGTATTTGAGGTGGTTGCATGCTGCAGCTAAATGCTCTGTAATTCTTTTCAGAAAGACATACTTTCTATAGAAGCGATATAAATAAACATAATTTATAGGTGTACTTCTCAAGGAGAATTTGTGGCCCCACTGTCTTCATTAGACTCTGAGGAAAAGCTCAATCAATCAATAAATCTTTAGAAAGGATTCCTTTGAGGGGGTCAAATATAACCACAGGATGAACTAGATGCAATTATTTAATACTAAGGTCTTATTTCCTGAATGTTGAATGTTCACAAATGGCTAACAATATAAAAATAAAAATTAAAACTTGATAAAAACAAGGAAAAGTAATATTGCAAGAGAGTAACAAACATAATAGTATTATAATAATAATGTAATGTTAGATAGGCATGCCTAAAGAAATGTATGTTAACTAACCTTCTAAATGCAAAGAGATATAATAATATCTGCACACAGTTCCATAACTTTGAAATGATGGGGAACCTTGGTATTTTTTCAAAGGTTACTAATAGCAGTCCAAGGCATATACTGATAGTCTGCAGCTATGGATTGACAGCAATTAACAATCTGGCATAAAATTCAAGAAGTTGGAAACAGCTCAAGGGATCAGGAGTGATTTTTGATTAGAGCAGGAAGCAAATACAATAAATAGGCAAAGAATGCAGATGGCAGTGTCTCAGGTTCAGGATAATACAAGCCTTGTAAGTTCTTAAATCTCTTCTGGAACTTCCAGGGGAAGACTTAAATCATCCATATTCTGTTTTTAAGCGATCATTGTTTCCTAGGATTCATGGAATTATATTTTATTTAAATTGTACTGCTCAAGACAGGATCAGGTGCCATAGTTTGCCTTTGGACTGTTTGACATAGTTGGAGTATAAAATCACTAGATGAAATTAGTGTCTTTTAATGTGGGATGTAGGACTGCTGGTGGCACAGTGGCTAGAATGCATTATTTCAGGCTGTTCTCAGTCTGGAGTTTGATCTTCACACGCTCAAGGTTGACTCAGGCTTTCTTTACTGATTGGAAAGGATCCGAATAATCCACTTCCTCCAAGGCCCTTTGAAGCTGTTGCACAACCACCCTCAAGAAAGGGAAGAGACACACTGGACAGAAATTGTCTAGTATAGCGGGATGAGATCCAATGATGGTTTCTTGTTGAGGGGTGAACCAAGGCCTTCCTAACAGATAAAGGACAACTCTTTCACTCAAAGTAGACTCAACCCATTCACACAACACCTCCCAGGTCACTTTGACAAACAAGGCAAGGTATGGATCTAAAAAGCAGATGGCACAGTTTGCAGTACTGAGGAATCTGTCCACTTCCTCAGGTCTAATAAGTTGCAAGATGACCAGGTAAGACTTCTCCCTGGGCATCTTCTCATCATATATACTTTTTTATCCTGACATGTGAGCACATATTGTATAGCGTGCGCTAGATGAAGAGAGAAAAGGGAAAATGTGAGGCTAAGCCTTCCCACAGTTTTGCATGCAATTGGGAATCTGTCTTCCTCACTGTATTTAAATAATTTAATGGCAAACGAGTGAGGTTTGTAAATTGCCTTTCGATGATCATTATCTTCCCCCTTTCTCCCAATTTTGTTTTCATTGATGGACAGCAGCTCTCAAATATTTCAGATATAGATCTTTATTAAAGCTGTGTGAAGCACCACAATCTGGGTTCTTTGGAAAGCTCGTGCAGCTGGTTATCTTTATATTTGTGTACATATGCTGACTAGGCTTTCTCTGGAATTGCCAGTGAAATGAAGCAGCTGCACATGCATTCACACATGTTGACAGCCAGGGAAAAGGAGCTGAACAAGCCTTCCAAATGACATGCCTGCTGTAACATTTTGAGGATGGTGGGGCCTTGCAATTTCTGGTGTGCTTAGCAAAGCACTCTATTTCAAATGCTTTGTGCAGTCCCAACGTTTAGTCATCTAGCCGCTGGGTTTTTTTAAACTCAAGTTGCCACAGATCACATTTAGATCTAAAACAGGGAAGCAAGTGATCTGATTTGAAACTTTCCTCTTAGGTTACAGGACTGTAACAGAATGTAAATTGGTAACCCCATCCAGAGATATGGCCCTGCAGTTTGCTATGTAACATTTGCACAAATTATGTGATGGGAAAACAATTCTGTGAAACCTTAGCCCCAAGGTGATCCAGTTTAAGATGTAATCGACAGTAGATCTTGTATGTTTAAGTCTTATATTTACAATTAACTGTAATATCCACTCTGCTATTTCTAGAAGAGTACTCACAATTCAAGTTTCTGCTGATCTCTCATTTAGCCAACTGTATTGTACATCCTAAGGAAGCATTTTTTCCCCTTTAGAAAACATTTTCACCTTTAAACTGCAATAAAAGTTTAACTACTTCAAGGCAGCATGAAAAATACTTGCTGATCATGCAAGAATAATGGTTGTTACTTTGAGAAAATAAGGTGGGACTTTCACAGTATAAGGAGAAAGTATAAGACAAAGCAAAAAGTGTGCCTGCACAAAACACACACTTTGTTTCTGTCTCTTAATGTTCTTTAGTACCACCATGTGTTCCTCTCTTCCATAGTTCATCTACTCTGGGGCAGCAAGCTCATCTTATATATCATCAAACTATAAGATCCTTATTTTATCCCTTGCATGAATTTCCAGGAATCAGTTGCTAACTTTAAAGATGCAGTAAAATATTTATAATTATCCAATCACTGCTAAACTATGGTTTCTAATATGCTGGGAGTTGCAGTTCAGATTTGGGAATAACTTCAGTTGCCTGGGCAAAAGTGAAAACATTTGATATAATTGAAATACGTTTAGATTATCTCAGTAGATAACTAAGGCAGTACCATGCAAATTATAGCAGAGGCTAGTATATTATAGACTTTCTTCTGAGATCAGGTAAAATATATGTTGATCTACACAATTTGTTCAATTTTAGGTCTCTTAAATTGTATAGTTTCACTCCATCTTTTCCCACTTTCCTTCAACAGCGAGAGCGGTTGAGAAACATTGAACGGATCTGCTTTCTTCTGAGAAAGGTAAAAGTTATCCCAGATTGATTTTATTGAAGGGAAGCAAGCCATCATGTTCTTTTAAACAGCAATAAATTCTCCTTTTTAATTAAAAAAATATTTTAATTATTTTAAAAAATGAATACAAATCGAAAGTATAAAAATAGAAGGTACAGAAAGAAAAAGAAAATAGAAAATAAAGAAAAACATAAAATTATAGTAGAGAAAAATTAAAGAAATATATAAACGTCTTCCCTTCATCACAATAAATAGTAGAAACAATTTTTAACTTAGTGCCTTCTCTTAAAGTACAACAGATGATCTATTCTTTTCATATCACATCTCTCATCTGTAAACTAATCCTTAAAACCTTACCATCTCAGCAAATGATGTCAGCAAAAGTCCATTAAAATTATCACAGATAACAACAGATCTATCTTAACCTTGATCAAATAATCCACCTTTATAATCCTTCCTTTTATTTTTAACAATCTTCATCTTTAGTTC
The DNA here is from genome assembly GCF_031021105.1 of Erythrolamprus reginae. NCBI lineage: Eukaryota > Metazoa > Chordata > Lepidosauria > Squamata > Dipsadidae > Erythrolamprus > Erythrolamprus reginae. The sequence continues at coordinate 358,996,933 of NC_091950.1, read as the reverse complement.
CTTCCAATAATGTTCTAAATTTTATGCCATTCCGTTTTTCTTTGTCCCATCTCACAAAATTCTTCAAAGCTTCATCAACCCTTTTTTGTAGACCCAATATGGGAAGATTATCCAGGTCATTCCCCTGGTTTGTTATTTATGTATCCCTTTTACTTATTAAAGAAACAGCTGGTTTCTTTTTTATTGTACTTTTGAAATTAACTTCTGGGTCCATTGTTCAAAAATACCCTTCAGTAAGTTGAATGTTAAAATAATTTGTTCCATTGTGTATTCATAAGTAAAATTTAAATGTTCTTTTCTTCTCTAGTTCCTTGAGTGTCCAACCTTCAAGGACTCAGACTTTTTTTTAAGAATTCAAAATAAAAAAATATTTTACCATAGGAAGGATTCTTATATTTAATTTCAAAATCTTATTTCAAATTTATCTGGAACCCCTAGTCTGCTGTAATTTTTAAAATCAAAGTTTTGTTCACCATTGCTGTTTATTCCAGAATATTTTTTTAAAAAGTCTTTGAACTTTTATTTAAATCTTCTTTTATTAAGAAATGAAAGAAATTTACCCGGTATTGTGAAATTTGTTGATCCAAAAGTCCTAATAGCTGAAAAGCAATTAAGCAATTTCTGAAAATGATTAGAAAAGGAAATATGTAAATCCATTGCCCTTCAAAGTTCCAATTATGGATTAAACAGGATAGCTATTCCCATATCTTTGAGAGTATTAAACCCACTGAAGACTGTTGTCTTCTGATTTTCTTATAAGGATCAGCTTTGAGAAGAACATGGATTGGATTGTCCATTTCTTCTTGTAAGAACTGGTTTCATTACTGGCTCTTCGTTCTACCCTTTTAATAGAGCTAACTTCAGTTTGCCATTTCTTCCCTAGAAGTCAATAACAATGCATTCTCAATGACCATTCATTCTAACTGACTATTTTCCAGAGAAGGTTATAAATGGTAAAGAAAAAATTGACAGTTTGATGAACTTTGTAAAAAAGGAATGGAATTACAACTGACTTCCATTCAGTCTCCACACACACACACACACAAGACCCTGAACTTTTGAGAACATCATTTTGTAAAGACAATTTATAACTTTTAGAAGCATAATTGGTGTCTAGCATCTATCTTTATCTTTCTGTACTTAGACCTATGATTGGTCTAATGATCCTAAATTGGGATATGATAAAATGAATTTATATATATATTTTAATTGTATAATGAAGCTGAATTTGGAAGCTGAGTAATTTTATTTCTTACGAAATAAAGGGTTGTTGCAAGGAGACATGCTTCCTTTTCCCTTCGTAATTTAAGTGGCTGAGTGGTAAATGGCCTTCTTTTCTTCTGTAGTGTAATATCCATTTTTCTGTGTGGTTTTTTCATGTAGCAATTTTATATAACTGCAATGAAAAACAGTGTAAGAATGCTCTTTCCTTTCATACCTGTTGAAAATCATTTGCATTCATTTTTACATAGTGCTTGAACAGGCTGGACACACTTGGCCTACATGCCAAATTTCTAATAATGAATTGATAAAAAATTTGAAGAGATTGAAGGAAACATTGTATATATAACACACATACAAATTACAAATCAGACTGGGTTTTTTAAAATCCCTGATTGTTTTTTTCTTATTCCCATGTGTGCTATCATGTATGTATGCTTGCAAATATTTTCTTGTACCACAAAACACATCCTTTCTTCAGATTTTATTTGTCCTAAAGAATTGTTGAAAAGAAATGGTAAAAATTTGGGTAAATAAACACAGCCATAAGTGTTTTTATATTTTTATTATGTATGTGGGGTCTATTTTCTTTTCATTGTACCTCCTCCTTTTGCTTGTTAAAAAATTAGAGAAGAAAGAAATGACAAAGGACAACACTCATATGAGTTTTATAAATCAAGACAACTACTATAAGGCAGAAAAAAATGCAAAAGACTTTTAGTGCTTTGCCCCAACTGAGATTTTGCCTTGGGCACAGAACACTCTCCTTATGCCCCATTATGGATTTAATTATTGTTACTTGTGGAAGGATTTATTCGATTGCTTTTGAGATACTCTGTTCTCTGCCTGGGTGGTTTGAAGAGGCTAAGATGCCCTGGTTGAGTGGATGCTTACAGGATGGGTTCTGGATCTTTTTGATTGCCTGTGGCAATCAAAAAATAGCTTCTGCACTTCCAAATGGTGGAGCCCATGGAAACACCTACAGAACTGGCTTTGTGACATCATCGCCGAACTACTAATGGTTCTAAAGAGCCGGTTAGAACCAGTGGGAACCCACCTCTGATGCTTTACCTTCATTATAAAAAATGGCAGACTCATATTAAATCAGTAAAGATTCTACCCATGTTCGTATCTTTGGGTTTTAGGATATGCCTCTCAGCTTTAATTTCATAATTAGACAGCTGTATACAAATATGCTCAACATTTTTATATCTATTTAATCAATACAGTAAGTTCTTGTTGGAGTCATATAATATGCTTGATAATCTTTACAATTCTGTTCAAAATGTAGTCTTCTACACTTCTTTATTATTGAAGAAGTGTATTTTCATAGTGGCTTGTATTCCAAGATCCAATACCTAGAATTTTACATTAGGCTTCAAGCTGCTTCTTGTCCTTGTAGGTGGTATCACCAATCACCTTAATATTGAGATGAAGTCAAAAGCTCTTCTAAAAATAATATAACTGTTATTTGCTTAGCCACCTTTTGGTTTTAAGCTGTGACCCAATTTTTATAAAGCTAGCAACAGTCGGTTATCATTTTATTAATATATGCGCAAGGCATGGCGATGTCTTGCTGACATCAGCCTTTAATTTCTTTCAAGTCTAAATATCTTCACTTACAGCAGAAATGGCAGCTCTTGGCTAAAACAGACTAAAACTGTAGAAACAACAGACTGAAAGGAATAAAGAATAGCATATATTTCATAAACTCATTGGTTAATGCAGCTTGTCTTTGCTGATAAGCTGCTTTTTAGTGGAGTTTTTTGCTTTGGGAAGAAAAGAAAACAGGATAATTCAAGAAGCAATTGAATGGGATTGTTTTTGCCTACTTAGCAATTATGAGGCATTCATGGTTTGGTAGCAGAGCTTTGGGGAGCAATTAGAACACAGTGCTAATAAAACAAAAATTAGGACATGTGCTGCTTTTAACAACTCCTGAAGATATCTGACCTCATTATAATAGGGCTCCTCATGCCACCTCTGGTAGTCAGATATTTGTGTGCCTTCTTTTTTAAATGTCTGCCTGTGTCTGTTTGTCTGTCTGTCTGTCTAGCTAGCTAGCTAGCTACCTTCTTACCTCCCTCCCTCCCTGCCTATCTACCTGCAGTATCTTTCATAATCACAAGACTTTAACATAGCTATTTTTCCTTTCCCTGACTCAAGACATTATAGATTTTGTAAGGATCTTGGAGATCTTCTAATCTAGACCGATGGTGAACCTTTTTTTCTTCGAGTGCTGAAAATACGTGTGCATGTGATTTCTATTTTTAACCTGAGCTACAAATATTCTCCTTTTTCACTTGAGAACTCCAATATTGCTAATTTACTTAAGTGTTCTAGGGCTTTCTTAATTGATTTTATCCAAGTGAGGTAAGATTAAGCAGGTCTATTCAGAAATCAACATCTGTAGAATTTAATTTATTTTTATTTTGTCAAGTACGTATTGGTAGTTTACAAAGATATAACAATGTTTATATACAATACATGATACTAGTGAGAAAGAGACATTAGGACAGGGGACGGTAGGCACACTGTTGCACTTACGCAGTTTTGCTAGTTTTAAATATATTTAAGATTGGGATTTATTTATCTGTAAAACCAGCCCTGTCTGAGAGTCTGCGAGAAAGTAACAAATTTACAGACAAAACTGAAAATATGTGAAATATCCAAAATTAAAAGCAAAACCCTCGCTTAGGCTGTGTTACCCAAAACCAATCCAAAGGCAGAAACTTTCTATTCTTCCCATGGAAAACAGTTGTGTGGACTAGTATTTAATCAATTATCTGAAGTTCTCATCCACATTTAATTACTTAATTACTACAACTATTAAAAATAATATTTTAATCTATAGTGAATACATTTACTCTTGTATGAAGAATTGCTTGCTTTTATAGACATGAGCATTAACTCTAAGCAATGATTATAGTTCTGCTTTGATTAGTCATCCTGTTCTAAAAATAGAATTTGCAACAAAATACTCTGCAATGTTCCTGCTTGGGTGTAGGAGATGACCAGGCTGAGCCTGAGGAAGGGGTCAAACACATCATTGGTCATGAGTCCACAAGAGAGCTAAGTCAGTCCACCTTGAATTCCTTATCTACCACCAAATTGCTTTGATGTTAGTAGTTCAGATTCTTGTAGAGCACTTCAACTTGCAATAAATCTATATCCATTTGAACTATCTGGACCTCCTGATTTCTCTGGTGCTTCATGTTGGGTTTCCTATAATCATTTCCCATGAGAGAGATTGTATATAATTAATTCAAATTTTTTTAAAAAAATTCACGTGGATTCTTAGTCCACTTATAACTTGGTTCCACAGGACCATCGGGTGAGCATGGGTGCAACTTCATTTGCATGAGTATCAGGCTTGTGCCTTCGCTGCTTGCACAAATGGAGCTTCGCCCACTCGCCACTGTTCATGCAGGTGGAGATGCCTAACACTTCTGTGGTCTGGTTCTGAATGGGTCATGCCCAATAGTGGGCCGCTGCCCAATTTTGGGGGACCTTTGCTGTAAAATGTGTTGACTCAAAGGCTCCTAACAACTGAAAAGCAATTAACAAGTAATTTCCAAAAGTGAACAGAAAAGGAAATATGTGAACTTAGTTTCCCCTTAAAGGCACTGACTGATTTGAGCAAGGTGGATATTCCCTTATTTCTCAGAGCTCTAAACTCACCAGAGATACTGTCTTGCAGCCTTCTCACGAGAAGCTGGTGTTAGGAGAACTTGTGGGTGATTTCAAGCCCTCTCCTTTTTCATAGAGGAATTGCTGAAGAGCAACAATTTACTTGAGATAGGCTGCAGTGCAGGTAGTCCTCAACTTGTGATCACATTTTGAGCCAGAATTTTCATCATAAGTCATTGTGGTTGTAAATTGAGTTGGATCCAAATTTATGACAACTTTTATGACAGTGGTTAAATAAAACTAGCTTCCTTAATGGGCATTTTTGCTTTTTACCCCACTGAAAATTGGCAAAGAAGGTAGCAAACAATGATCACATGATTGCAGAATGCTGCATCAATTGTAAATGCAAACTTGTTGCCAAATTGAGATCAGGTGATCATAATGATTGTGTGTTTGTGTTTGTGTGAGAGAGGGGCGAGGGATGGAGAGGGTTTATTTTATTTATATATTTATTAGATTTGTATGCCACCCCTCTCCGTAGACTCGGGGTGGCTCACAACAACAATAAAACAATGTATAACAAATCTAATAATTCAAAAGTCACTAAAAAACCCTTATTAAAAAGCAAAAACATACACACAAACATACATGCATAAACTGTATAGCCCGGGGGAGATGTCTCAATTCTCCCATGTCTGACGGCAGAGGTGGGTTTTAAGGAGTTTACGAAAGGCAAGGAGGGTGGTGGCATTCTAATCTCTGGGGGGAGCTGGTTCCAGAGGGTCGGGGCCGCCACAGAGAAGGCTCTTCCCCTGGGTCCCACCAAACAACATTGTTTAGTCGACGGGACCCGGAGAAGGCCAACTCTGTGGGACCTAACTGGTCGCTGGGATTCTTGCAGCAGAAGGCGGTCCCAGAGATATTCTGGTCCGATGCCATGAAGGGCTTTATAGGTCATAACCAACACTTTGAATTGTGACCGGAAAATGATCGGCAACCAATGCTGCGGAGTGTTGGTGTGACATGGGCATATTTAGGGAAGCCCATGATTGCTCTCGCAGCTGCATTCTGCACGATCTGAAGTTTCCAAACACTCTTCAAAGGTATCCCCATGTAGAGAGCGTTACAGTAGTCGAGCCTCGAGGTGATGAGGGCATGAGTGACTGTGAGCACCGGTCCAAATAGGGTTATAAAGTATATAAGGTTATAAATTACTCAGGTATGTCATAACTTTGAACTATCATTAAATGAACCGTCTTGAGGACTCTGTGAAACAGAATCTTACAAGCCTGGCTGTGTTTTCCCAGGTTTTATACCAGAGAGTTGCTGGGATAACTGAATCTCTTTTTCATTCTCTCCCACCTGCCTGGGCTTAATGCATGCTTCCTCTGCTCCTGATATTTTCCTAAAGCTTCTGGCTGCTTTCTTCAAGGTCATCTCCATGGTTCCCTAGAGCTTTGTTAATTTCTGGGTGATTCTCTACCTTCCCCTAGAAAAGTATGTTGGGTGTTGTTGTTTTTTTTACTGCACAGGGATTAGTATCAGGATAGTGTCATTAGCATAGTGCAGATTATTAAGGTTTCTTCCTCCAATTTTAAAACTACAGGACCAGAATTTCTGTTAGTAAACAACACAGTTGTAATATTATGTCATATGATCAGATAGTTCAGCAATGGCAATCCTCACAGCCTCTATTGTTGTCATAAGTGTTTTTAAAAGGAAAGTGAACACAAGAACAAGGGGACACAATCTGAAGTTAGTTGGGGGAAAGATCAAAAGCAACATGAGAAAATATTATTTTACTGAAAGAGTAGTAGATCCTTGGAACAAACTTCCAGCAGACGTTGTAGATAAATCCACAGTAACTGAATTTAAGCATGCCTGGGATAAACATAGATCCATCCTAAGATAAAATACAGAAAATAGTATAAGGGCAGACTAGATGGACCAGGAGGTCTTTTTCTGCCGTCAGACTTCTATGTTTCTATGTTTCTATGTTTCTATAAAACAAGTACTGCAGATCATTAAATGAGGACCTCGTGTGACTGTGACATAGGAAGAGGCTCTGAAACCATGTCCTAACTAAGTAGGCTGATACACAAGAACTACGGGGGGGGGGGGGGCGCATGAGAACTATAAATGAGTCCATACTTAATAAGCTATGGAGTATGGGTGGATGTGCTGATGGCAAAGATGCGTACTATAGATTATGGGCAGGTGGGTGCTACAGGGGATGAGGTTCCCATTTTGCCTAGGCTGCTTGAGAGAAAAAGCAGGAAGAGCGATAGCAACTTGTGGGAGCAACTTGCAATCTCTTGCCAGTTTCCCCCTTGGCTTTGCTTGTGGGAGGCTGACAGGAAATGTCACAAAAGGCATTCAAGTGACACACACACACACACTACAACCATTGTAATTGCAAGATGGTTGCCAAGTGCCTGAATCTGACAATCATGGGATTGCAAGGATATTGCAGTCACCACAACTTTGAGCACTGCTTGTAAGGTCTTTTCATTCAGCACCAACATAACTTTAATTTGTTGCTAAATGAATGGTTGTAACCCAAGGATTACCTACACACCCATCTTCTCCTTCCAATCAAGCTTCCCTTAGTATACTACAGCATATAGCATAAAACCCACCTCTGCAGTCAGGCATGGGGGAAATGAGACATCTCCCCTTGCCTATGTAGTTTTATGTATGGAATGTTTGTGTATATGTTTTTATATAAGGGGTTTTTTAGGTTTTTAATGTAAAATTGTTATTTTAGACTTAATATTAGATTTGTCATTGTATACTGTTTTATCACTGCTGTGAGCCGCCCTGAGTCTGCGGACAGGGGCGGCATACAAATCTAATAAATAAATAAATAAATAGATAGATAGATAGATAGATAGATAGATAGATAGATAATAAATAAATAAATTAATACATAAATAAATAAATAAAATAAAATAAAATAAAATAAAATAAAATAAAATAAGAAGAAGTTGTGATCATCCATGTATTCTGTCCAACCTCTTCCTCATTTGCTCAGCTATGCAATAGCTCCTTAGAACAGTGTTTCCCAACTTTGGCAACTTGAAGATATTTGGACTTCAACTCCCAGAATTCCCCAGCCAGCGAATGCTGGCTGGGGAATTCTGGGAGTTGAAGTCCAAATATCTTCAAGTTGCCAAGGTTGGGAAACACTGCCTTAGAAGGATCACCTACCTGACTATTGAAAGGCTGCTTCATGGTGGGTAGGGTTAAGATGAGGTTCCCTTTTCCTGTTAGCAAACTTACTTTGCTGTAAGAACAAATTATGTTATTTGTGCATGATTTCATGGGAGACATAAGGCATTAAAGTTTAAACTGAGCAAAGGCCGTTGCATAGTGTTTACAATTTCTACATAATAACAATTCTAGTTTATTTATGAACAAGTTAAAAAGCATTAGTACAGATGCCTGTTTTGCAAAAATAGTGTATTACTTTCATTCCCTGCTATCTGTTTTTTAACCAATTGCAGTAATGCTTGGTTAAAGAGTGAAGAGATATTTTCTGGTGAAAATGACTGCCAAACTTTTAAAATATATTTTTAGTAAGAAAATTTGTCAAAAGCTTTTGAAAGGACAAATAAGCAGGGTTCTATCGATTGTGCATTAGCTGCATGTGATTTCTAACTCAAAATTCAAGTTGATATAATTATATCTCCATATTTTCCTCTCCTCTTTGTAGAGAGGTACTTTTAAAGATGAAACAAAGGCCAGATTTAAGGATGCTAGGCATATATGGCTGAGTTCATTTGGTTTTCTTCTAGTATCATTTTGATAAAATCTTGAATTGTCACCCAGTAGCAAGTAAGGACATGTGAAACTGTGGCAGTAGAAAGATGTATTTTGACAATTTTACTTACCACAGCATGGGAGACATTCTTAGTTTGATAAATTCTGACAAAAGACATAATGAAAATAGAAAAACTGCTTTCTGTAGGGCTTTTCAATTGACATTGTTGAGTAAGAGAAATGGAGTTTGTGAAGTTTGCCTGCTCTCATCATAGTCCAAATATGAGATTCATGGTTTTCAGTTCGTCCTCTTTTCATATTTGAACCTTCCTTCTAAGACAATAGTGAATCTGTCTTTTTGTGATAGGAAAAAAAACCTATTGATGCCTTCTCCAACAGGAGTTGTACCAAAAATTTAATCCAAGAGGCAACCAAAGGTTAATTACTAAGTAGTATTTATAAAAACTGCAGTGACCTTTCAGATGTTTGCTCATTTTATACTTTAATAGCTTAAAACTCCTATCAAATAATGCATTAATACCAACATTTGTTTTTGCAGCAAAGGAAAATATGTGCTCATTTTCAAAATAAAAGTCATTTATGATTAACTATGCAAGTCTTGTAACAATTCTCAGAGAAAAGGAACTTTGAAAAAACTTTGTTATATAGAAGGTTTTTTTTTCCTGTGACAAAAAATGAAATGTACCTTGTGCCACTTAAAGACAAATTTTGATTGATTGAGTGAAGTATTTAGTAACTCAGGTGGGGTACAATTCTAATACTTTTAATCTTAAATTTAAAAAGTTTCCTTTATTTTCTGTTTTGTTTGCCAACCACTCCATTAAGATGTGCTGCTGAACAAAGCAGTGACATAGCTGCTTATTCCTATTGTCCAATATCCTGGAAGATAATAGCCATTGTTTGCAATGTAATTTCATAACAATGTATTTTTCAAGACTGTTCTTGGAAAGAAAGGTGTGAGTTACTTATCCAACCTCCTTGAAAGTCCTCCAAAACTTTTACAACAATGTTGATTTGTTTACAGCACGAAAACTGCTTTGGTTGCGTTGATGGATGATCTCTGGCGGGCCTGGGACAGGGGTTTATCCTCTGTCCTGGTGCTTCTTGACCTCTCAGCGGCTTTCGATACCATCAACCATGTTATCCTTCTGCACCGGCTGGAGGGGTTGGGAGTGGGAGGCACTGTTTGTTTGTTTGTTTGTTTTGTCCAATACACAATACATATAGAAGAGAATAGACATGAGGTAATATATATAAAGAAAAATATAAAATAGAGGAGAAGATATATGAAAGGAAGAAAATATATATGATATATGAGATAAAGGAAAGACAATTGGACAAGGGATAAAAGGCACACTGGTGCAGTTATGTACGCCCCTTACTGACCTCTTAGGAACCTGGAGAGGTCAATTGTGGATAGTCTAAGGGAGAAATGTTGGGGGTTAGGGGTTGACACTATTGAGTCTGGTAATGAGTTCCACGCTTCGACAACTCGATTGTTAAAGTCATATTTTTTACAATCAAGTTTGTAGCAGTTAATATTAAGTTTGAATCTGTTGCATGCTCTTGTGTTGTTGCGGTAGAAGCTGAAGTAGTTGTGGGAAATACTTAAATCGTGTTTTAGGTGTCGTAGTTCTAAGCTTTCTAGACCCAGGATTGTTAGTCTATTTTCGTAGGGTAGTTTATATATGAGGTTAGGATTCTTTTTGCCGATGGGGAGGGTAGAGCATTTGTTGGTTGATATTTGAAGTTGCCAGGGGTTAGACCGATCTGAGACTAAGTCGAGGTCTTTTTGGAGAGTAAATGTGTTGTCCGTGGTGTTCAAAAGTTTTTACATTGTCGGCAAAAAGAACACAGTTGCTTGTGATATGATCGCAAAGGTCGTTGATGTAGAGAATGAAAAGAGTAGGACCTAGTACGCTGCCCTGTCCTTCAGTGGTTCTCCTCCTACCTCTCCAGTTGGTCACAGTCAGTGTTAGTGGGGGGTCAGAGGTCAATTTTTAGGTTACTCCCTTGTGGGGTGCCTCAGGGGTCGGTCCTCTCCCCCCTGCTATTCAATATCTACATGAAACCGCTGGGTGAGATCATCCAGGGGCATGGGGTGAGGTATCATCAGTATGCCGATGATACCCAGCTGTACATCTCCACCCCATGTCCAGTCAACGAAGCAGTGGAAGTGATGTGCCGGTGCCTGGAGGCTGTTAGGGTCTGGATGGGTGTCAACAGACTCAAACTCAACCCTGATAAGACGGAATGGCTGTGGGTTTTACTTCCCAGGGACAATTCCATTTGTCCGTCCATAACCCTGGGGGGGGGGATTACATTAGAGAACCATCTTTCAGCTGTGGCGAGGGAGGCATTTGCCCAGGTTCGCCTGGTGCACCAGTTGTGGCCCTATCTGGACCAGGAGTCACTGCTCACAGTCACTCATGCCCTCATCACCTCGAGGTTCGACTACTGTAATGCTCTCTACATGGGGCTACCTCTGAAGAATGTTCGGAAACTTCAGATCATGCAGAATGCAGCTGCGAGAGCAATCATGGGCTTTTCCAAATATGCCCATGTTACACCAACACTCCACAGTCTGCATTGGTTGCCGATCAGTTTTTAGTCACAATTCAAAGTGTTGGTCATCACCTATAAAGCCCTTCATGGTACCAGACTAGGGTATCTACGAGACCGCCTTCTGCCGCACGAATCCCAGCGACCAGTTAGGTCCCACAGAGTTGGCCTTCTCCGGGTCCCATCGACTAAACAATGTCGTCTAGCGGGTCCTTCTCTGTGGCGACCCTGACCCTCTGGAACCAGCTCCCCCCAGAGATTAGAATTGCCCCCACCTACCTTGCCTTTCGTAAACTCCTTAAAACCCACCTCTGCCGTCAGGCAAGGGGGAATTGAGACATCTCTCCCGGGCCTATACAGTTTATGCATGAGTATGTTTGTGTGTATGTTTTTGCTTTTTAATAAGGGGTTTTTAGTGACTTTTGAATTATTAGATTTGTTATACATTGTTTTATTGTTGTTGTGAGCCGCCACGAGTCTACGGAGAGGGGCGGCATACAAACCTAATAAATAATAATAATAATAATAATAATAACAACAACAACAACAACTTCAGAAATACAGTACTTTCTCCCTAAACTTTCAGTAATACTAAAAAGCTACATCAGTTTACTCTGGTAGAGCAAGACTACTTAACATGTATTTCTGAATATTTGTGTAAACTCCTGCTTCCTAGAATAGACCACACATATATTGTGTGCTGCTCTTCCATTTGTATTATGAAGTACTATTTAAACAGGAATAATGTGATTTATAAGAGATTGACCGTAGCTGAAGGTTTAATCAGTGATAGGCAAGAGCAATTTAGTCAGGAGTATAATGTCATTTCTAAGCTGACAGAATTTAGGTTTTGAGCAGGGAAACCAGTAGCAGGGGACTTTTTTTCAGAAATATAAACAGCTACTTAAGAAGATAGCTACTACACCCCTTTCCCTATTGGGAAAGAACCTTCAAAGATAAAGATAATCTTTGAGCAGGTTTTTCCAGCATATTTGTCCTAGTTATTTTATAGACCATTGAGTCATAAATTCAGGCTTTAATGTGCACTTCCATACCAACAATAACAACAGCAACAGCAGCATTAAAATCAATCCAGTGTAGTTGAATATCATCAGAGGGTTTTTTTTCCCTTGACTCTTTTATCAAACCCCTAAATGTCCCATAATACTCAGAATAACACAGAGACTATTTTTGTGATAGATAAGTTTATATATATGTATATATTTAAAGGAGGGTAGTGGGAGGCAAGAAGGAAAGGTCCTAGATGAGGTATTAAATAGAACACCTCCCTAGAGTATTGCGGATCCAGGTGTGAGACCCAAATCCTACTAGCAAGACTCTTTCTTAATGATGGCCCAGAAAACATCATTTCTTTTCTCCCTACTCATAACCCCTCCTCCCTTTCTGAGTGCACATGTTGTTGCTTGGATTCACTTGCCCTAGAAATAGCTTGAGAACATTCACAGTAAGCTTTTTCTCTGTGTACTTTACAGCTAGAGGACCAGCAGAAATGTTTTTAAAAAGTGAGTTTGAAAGGTGTTTATTATTTTTTTTAATGCTGCTTAGGGAAGACAACAAATGTTCGGTAAACAACAGAACTTGGAGATGTTACCTATAAAATCTGATATGTGTGCTGTTTTATAAAATTATCTTATTTCATCATTCTTTAGAAATACACTTGTGTGTTATCTGGGGATATTTTCCTAATTTTGGAGTTAGCATCTAAATAATCCTTATCAAAAGAGGAATGTGGAACAGAGAGATATAAGCTTGAATAATATACTGCTCAAAAAAATAAAGTGAACACTCAAATAACACATCCTAGATCTGAATGAATGAAATATTCTCATTGAATATTTCATTTGCACAACTATTTCATTTGCACAACAGCATGTGAAATTGATTGTCAATCAGTCTTGCTTCCTAAGTGGACAGTTTGATTTCACATAAATTTAATTTACTTGGAGTTATATTCTGTTTTTTAACTGTTCCCTTTATTTTTTTGAGCAGTGTATAATGATAAAGAAAATAGTTGTGTATTATTGGTATATATATATGCAGTATCACCATTTCCTCTAATATGGATGAATTGAGGATATTTTATTAAAGACAATTGAACAATATTACCGATTTAAAAAAAAGTTTTTTGTTGGAATAATTAGGTAGTACTTATTTTTCATTCAAGGTGCATGGTTATATACTATTCAAGATGATTTTTCTCTTCAGGAAAACTATTATTTTCTGCTTAAATGAAAAGAAGCATTTTGGAAACTGATATGTGAAAACAAATTTTCTACTATTAAACAGTGCATAGGTAAGCTGCAACTAGGTCTAACTAATCATCAGTTGGGATGAACTTTATATTACTTGAAATGCTTCTAGTTTATATACGGTTCTGTGATTTTTGCATTTGAACTTTAACTACTACTTACGTTCTGCCAAGGTCTTGATTTTGTTCCATAATCTGACCTAAGTTTGTTCACATTGAAAATTCAATTTTAAGCGGTTCACTTTTTGCTGGTTATTGGAAATCCTTCCCTCCAGCATGAATAATTTATTTTCAGCCTATTTGGGGAAAAATGTCCTGCAGCTTGTCAGAGAAGAATGGAATATTTTGCTGCCTCTTTTGGGTGAGTCATTAGAACAGGTTTCTTCCCCCTTCTCCCTGGTTAAATGGATGGTGGCAGTGAAGAAGTGAAACAATTCATTCTTGAGAGACTTTGCTTTCAGATATTTCAGCAATAACAACTCCCCTGTGAAAAGCTGTACTGTATGCTTTTCTTACTTTCTTTAGGACAAACATTAATTCCAGTGTTAGAAGCATCATTTACTTTCTAAAATATGTCTGGCGGATTATGGTTCTTTTATCTTGAGAAACTTCCCAGTAAAGCTGCAAGAGATATGGACCATATTTAGCAGATCACGTGAACTCTCTATTGTGATATATAAATCATAGATTATAATCTTCCATCATATACAAATCATTTATTATGGCATAGTTAACAAACCCAAGTTAGCAAACTCATATATGAATCCTGCCAAGGTTTAATTATGGGCAATATGGAGTTTTACTAAGAAGAATTTTAGTCTTATCTGAAAGTATTTTCTACCCTCTCCAAAGGATCAGATGTGTGGTTAAGAAATGTTGTTGGATTTAGCATTGAAAGTACAGTTGCACAAAGCATCTTTTATCATCTTAGATTGATGAATGAGTTTGGGAGGGATTGCTTAGAGGTTTAGAACTGTTGAGTCTTAATTATGGACGAGATAGTGTAGTTTTGCTACAATTCTGGGCTCAGTGTTCCCAATTTGATTGTTACAACTTAAAAACAATCTGTAAACTAGATTTAAAATAGTGATGTAACAGGAGCAGGTTATGAACTTCTTTGGCCATCTTACTTATCTTTTGTTTTTAGCAGGGGTGAAATTCTAAATTTTCCCCTACCGGTTCTGTGGGTGTGGCTTGGTGGGCAGAGCAAGGGAAGGATATTGCAAAATCTCCATTCCCTCCCCACTCCTGGGGAAAGGATATTGCAAAAGGATATTGAGTCACCTTGAGAAGGGCAGCATAGAAATCAAATAAATAAATAAATAAAATCTCCGTTCCCACCCCACTCTGGAGCCAACCAGAGGTGGTATTTGCTGGTTCTCTGAACTATCAAAATTTCAGCTATCAGTTCTCCAGAACCTATCAGAACCTGCTGAATTTCACCCATAGTTTTTAGGTTCTTAGAGGTGTTTTGGTTATGTGCCAATTATAATATTTTATGTCACATGACTTTGTCCAGTGACTCAAGTAATTGTCAACTTTTAATGACCACATAAATAGGTTTTCTACATGATGAACTGCCCCTAACGTGGTCCTTTTAATCTTCCAACAATACACGCATCACTACTATGACGATCTATTTTGCCAGGGATCATCCCTTCTTCTCTTCCCTTCCACCTTTCCTATCATTAGAACCAACATTGTCTTGCTACCGGAACGGTATAGGATGCTGCAGGAGTAGCAAAAGTTGAGCTGCATGCATGCGTGCATGTCCCAGCGAGATTTTGCTTCTGTGCATGCACAGGAAGCAAAACCTTGCGAGGGGATGCGTACGCGAGATTTCGGAATTTTTTTCCTTCTTCACATGCGTGGAAGCAAAAAAAATGCCAAAATCTCTCTCACACACGCATCAATTTGGACAGGGAGTCACTGCTCACAGTCGCTCATGCCCTCATCACCTCGAGGTTCGATTTCTGCAACGCTCTCTACATGGGGCTACCTCTGAAAAGTGTTCGGAAACTTCATATCGTGCAGAACGCAGCCGCGAGAGCCATCGTGGGGCTTTCTAGATTCGCCCACGTTTCTGCAACACTCCGTGGCCTGCATTGGCTGCCGATCAGTTTCTGGTCACAATTCAAAGTGTTGGTTATGACCTTAAAGCCCTGCATGGCATTGGACCAGAGTACCTCCGGAACCGCCTGCTACCGCATGAATCCCAGCGACCGATAAGGTCCCACAGAGTTGGCCTTCTCCGGGTCCCGTCGAGCAAAAAATGTCGTTTGGCGGGCCCCAGGGGAAGAGCCTTCTCTGTGGCAGCCCCGGCCCTCTGGAATCAACTCCCCCCGGAGATTAGAACTGCCCCCACACTCCTTGTCTTTCGTAAATTACTCAAGCCCCATCTATACCGCCAGGCATGGGGGAGTTGAGACACCTTTCCCCCAGGCTTTTTTTTAAATCTATGTTTGGGTATATATATGTTGTTTGCTTTTTTAAATATGATAGGGTTTTATGTGCTGTTTAATATTAGATTTGTTTTCGCTGGAATATTGTTTTTATTATTGTTGTGAGCCGCCCCGAGTCTTCGGAGAGGGGCGGCATACAAATCTAATAAATTGAATTGAATTGAATCTCCTCACAATATTTTGCTTCCTGTGCAGTAGCAGCGGCAGGAGGAATCTGCCCCTGATTAGAACCAGTTCCAGAGAGCTAAGTCTCTGCATATTGGATGCAAAGAAGGATCATTTGAGCCTGGGTGTTTGTGCCTGAAGTGAGAACTCTGGGTTGATTTGTTCAGTGAACCATTTGTTTACTTTCTTGGTTGTCCATGATATTTAGAGGAGTCTTCTCCAATGCCAAGTTCAGAAGCATCCACATTTTTCCTGCATTGCTTCTTTAAGTCCAACTTTAACAGGTCTCGCCCTGGGGAGCCCTCTGTTCTCTCAGCCTTTCATAAAGCTTTGAAGACTTAATTTTCTCCCCAAGCGCTGGAATAAGATTGTATAATTGCACATTAGAAGATTGACCTGGCACAAGGTCTTTGTTGTTTTTCATCTTTCAATGCTTTAATCTATTTAGTTTTATAGTTTTAGTATTTTATATTTTTTTTATAAAAAATTTGATTGGTAGCCACTCGGATTTCATTGAAAGATAATATCCTACAGCTTGTCAGAGAAGAATGGAATATTTTTCTGCCTCTTTTTGGGTGAGTCATTACAACTGGTTTCTTCCCCCTTCTCCTGGTTAAATGGATGGTGGCAGTGAAGAAGTGAAACAATTCATTTATATGTATTGAAATATTACAATAATTGAGTATGTTACTAAATTCATTTTTAAAGCTCAGCATTCAAATATTTTACTGCTACCTTACTGTTTCATTAATATTTAAAACTTTGAGAGTCTTGGGCTCAAATTACATAAATGATGACTATTTTCTATATATCCCTACCTGGAATTTAAGACTATATTCTGAAGCTTTATTTTTAATGATTCCTGAATGAAGCTTAATATCTAGCTGACAGCAAGAAGGCAGTATCAAAATAAATGAATGAATAAAAAACTAATACCAAACAGCTGAGTAGACTTAATGTGAGTTACTAGCAAGAGATAGTGGAAATAAGCTGATAATCACCAACAGAGTAATAATTTGAATGTTTACTACTAGGAGCTATTTGTAACCCTCTGCCCTTCCAAAGAAAAAGCCCATCAATGAAAGCCTTAGCTTCTCAAATAATGTGATTGATTTTATGCTCAACTAAGAAGGTTAAACAATCATTTGCAAGTATATTAGATTAGAAAAATTAACATAGAGTGGCTCATTAAACCAAGTATTAAAGGTATTTTCAGGGAAGTCAAATCCTGTCTCCAACATGGTAACTTCAGATGTGAAGGACTGTACTCCTTTCATTCTCAGTTTACATTCTGTGTTCAAGTTGTTAGATATATTTTCTGCATTTCCTTGAAGAGCCTGTCATGGTCTCCAGTTTTATAGGTAGATGCAAAGAAGGAACATCATCTTATTTATTTATTTTTCTATCTTATTAATGCATTGTCAGCTGTGATCTGGGGAAAGTATGCCTTTTGTCTTTCTCCCAAATAATTGGAGACTGGACTGAGGGCTGCTTTTCCTTTTTAAAGAATTTTGGAAATGAGTTAAGGTGCAAATGGCTTTAACAAGAATAGTTTAACAAACATTCTTGTTAAAAATAGAGATTTGCTAGAGTTACTCAGTGAGTTGAATGGGCAGTCTCTAAATGTGATCTGTGAACAAGCAACCAAGGAAACAAATACATAAATATACTTTCTCAATTTTGAAAATTAGCAAATGTGTGACCTGCTATGTGCCTGGAAATTTTATTCTTTTTGTATTTTAAATTTTTAAAATTCTCTTTAAAACGTTAAGTGATAAACTGAATGAAAGACAGAAGTTTTGTTTCTCAAAAAAAGGTCCTTGGCTTTCAGAATTTAGACTTATAAGAGGAAAAGATAAATGAATATAAGTACACATTTTTGGCTGCAAATGTTAGATGATTGTAGAAACCAATCTATTTTGCTGCCCTCCCAATTTTTAGCCCTAATTAAGAGCAAAGACAACTGTTTCTTAATGATTAGACATTTTATTTATAAATGCATTCCATGCCCACACTATGTATTTTATATACTATATTGTATTACTATTGTTGTATATTACCACTCATATGATTGTCTAAGGTTGGGGTGCATCCACATGGACCTTTTTCATTAAAAGATTGGATGAATGGATAACATTTCTGGATTGTAAATGATTTTTTAAAATTCTTGAATATCCAACATTTCTCCATCCATAATGTCTCATTTTTTCCCCATTAATGTTAGTTTACATTTTTTGTTCCAGTTGATACATAATATATAATTATGTATCTAGCCTATATCAATTTTAAATGCCAGAGGTTTCCACTTAATTCAGTGACATTTGAAAGTGCTTTTAATTGTGCATGTATGATTTTCCCTAATACATGAAATTCACTAACATTTTGTGTATATTGTGTATATTGAGGAAAAATGATTTTGTTTTATAAGCATTATTAAGTACAGTAGTACCTCATGATACGAACCCCTTGTCATATGAACTTTTCAAGATACGAACCCAGGATTCGGAATTTTTTTGCCTCTTCTTACGAACTTTTTTCACCTTACGAACCTGCCGCCGGCCGCTGGGATGCCCCACCTCCAGACTTGAGTTCCTCCCGTTTTTTCCCACCCTGTCCTGCACCTTTCTCCCCTCTGGATCTCCATGGGTTCCTCCCATTTTCCCACCCTGTCCTGCACCTTTCTCCCCTCTGGATCTCCATGGGTTCCTCCCATTTTTTCCCACCCTGTCCTGTACCTTTCTCCCCTCTGGATCTCCATGGGTTCCTCCCGTTTTTTCCCACCCTGTCCTGCACCTTGATGGAGGGGAGATCAAGAGGGGAGAAAGGTGGGAAAATGGGAGGAACCCATGGAGATCCAGAGGGGAGAAAGGTGCAGGACAGGGTGGGGAAAAACGGGAGGAACCCATGGAGATCCAGAGGGGAGAAAGGTGCAGGACAGGGTGGGAAAAACGGGAGGAACCCATGGAGATCCAGAGGGGGGAAAGGTGCAGGACAGGGTGGGAAAAAACAGGAGGAACCCATGGAAATCCAGAGGGGAGAAAGGTGCAGGACAAGGTGGGAAAAAACGGGAGGAACCCATGGAGATCCAGAGGGGAGAAAGGTGCAGAACAGGGTGGGAAAAACGGGAGGAACCCATGGAGATCCAGAGGGGAGAAAGGTGCGGGACAGGGTGGGAAAAAACGGGAGGAACCCATGGAGATCCAGAGGGGAGAAAGGTGCAGAACAGGGTGGGAAAAACGGGAGGAACCCATGGAAATCCAGAGGGGAGAAAGGTGCAGGACAGGGTGGGAAAAACGGGAGGAACCCATGGAGATCCAGAGGGGAGAAAGGTGCAGGACAAGGTGGGAAAAAACGGGAGGAACCCATGGAGATCCAGAGGGGAGAAAGGTGCAGGACAGGGTGGGAAAAACGGGAGGAACCCATGGAGATCCAGAGGGGAGAAAGGTGCGGGACAGGGTGGGAAAAAACGGGAGGAACCCATGGAAATCCAGAGGGGAGAAAGGTGCAGAACAGGGTGGGGAAAAACGGGAGGAACCCATGGAGATCCAGAGGGGAGAAAGGTGCAGGACAGGGTGGGAAAAAACCTCTTGCCACCTCTCGCTGTCCCTCCCCCCACTCTGTTCGCCTCAGCTTTGTCTGCCGGCAGCTTTTTTTTTTTACAGCCTTAATGTTTTGGATTTTCCTAATCGGCTTGCACGCATTATTGGCTTTTCCATTGATTCCTATGGGAAACATTGTTTCATCTTACGAACTTTTCACCTTACGAACCTCGTCCTGGAACCAATTAAGTTCGTAAGACGAGGTATTACTGTATTAAGCCGCTTAGTCCAAGCAACCCAAAGCAGATCTAACAAGGCTTTCCAGCACTTCTTAGGGAAGATATTGATCTAATTTGGCATTTGGTTTTCTGTGTGTTTAATAAAATTTGCATATATTTTAAACAAATTATTTGTACTGTATTAATGTTTAAAGGGATCGTGGGAATGGATCTCTGATGTAGAAAATAATTAAGAATCTTAGATGTAAATGTGACTTTCAAAAATTTAAGCTCTGCCTAGAAAAACAAGAAGTCTTTTTTTGGTAATGGGGCATTGCTAAATTATCATTCCAGCAATTTACCCCGTATTCAGAAGTAGTTAATGCTTTCGTGATTTGTCCATGCACAACTTATTTGCAACAGCACAGTATGACAAAAACTCCAGGAAAATTTGGGCCTATACGATTTTGAAAATATTGTCAGTAACTATGGGAAAATAATGTTCTTAATGGTTATGATATATGCTATGAAATGTGCCTGTTTTGTTGATTATCACAGATTTTTGCCAGTAATAAATATAAATGGCTGCATTAGTATTTTATCCTATTATTTCTTGTATTCTGCAGTATTTTAAGATCTGCTACATGGGGAGGGAGCTGCCACCATATGTGCATCCCAGCTGGAAGCTTATTCCAATTCATTGCACACATCTGAAAATGCTTCTCCATGCTTGTATCATCCTGTCCTCTTGCTTCCCCTTGTTTTCTCCAACCATCCTGCTTGTGCTCTATAGCTTGCAATTAACACCACTTAATAGCTGTTAAATAGGGTAATTGCCTGTTATCCTTGCAGAGGTGTTCCTTCAGAGCTGATATCTCTCAGTGAACCCAGGCTAACAGCCCTTGAGCTGCTGGAGGAACTGAAAGTGAAATTCGGTTGTTTCCTTGCTCTAAAAAACAAGGATTCCTTTCTGATCTGTAAAATTGGGGCTGGAAGGGGTGAAATGATTCTTTCCTTTCCCTTCCTTTCCTTTAATGTAGAACAAATAGCAGTAGAACACAGATCTCCCTGGTGCTTCACCCATTTCCTCCCACTTATGACTATATGCCTGTAACTTGTTGCTTTAAGATTAAAAAACCCTGTATCCTTAAGATTTTTATTAAGATTGTTTCCTCACTGCTTATTTGACCTCTATGAAAATAATTAAGTGTTGTACCTATCCTTTGCAGGACTATGTACATCTAAATCAGGACGCTGGAATTAGGGGCCAAATTGATGTTTCTAAAGTATAAAAAGAACACCATACATTCTCTAAAGCAGCGTTTCCCAACCGGTGTGCCGCGGCACACTAGTGTGCTGCGAGACACGGGCAGGTGTGCCGCGAAGCTCCTAGGGAAGCTCCAGCTGGGCGGGGCGCTGCCGGTGCCTCGGACCTGGAGCTCCCACTCGCAGCTGTCCCCCGGCTCCTGCTTCCGGCACAAACCTGCTGGGCCCCAAAGAAGGAAGGCAGGAAAAAGGAGAGGTTAATTCTTCCGCGTAAGGAGCTGGTTTTGGAGTTTGGGGTGGGGAGCGATGAAAGTGCGGAGGCGGGCTCCGCGGCTGCCCCCACCCCCAGTGCCTCCGCTCCCCTCGCGCCCCTGGCTTCTCGCCGCTGACGCCCGCCTGCCCGCCCCATCTGCCCCTTTCTCCAGCTCCTCCCGCAGTGGTGGCTGCAACGGCGGCGAGCGCTCGGAGAAAACCTTCTCACAGCGGAGGTCGGAGAAGGTTCTTTGGAACGTTGGGGGTGCGTGCGTGCGCGCGCGCGCACCCTATCCCCCAGCCAGCCTACCTGGAAAAAGCTTTGCCGGCCTCCACAGAGAAGAAAGGAAGAGAGAGAACAAGAGAGAGAAAGAAAGGAAGAGAGAGAAAGAGATAGCAAGAGAGACAGAATTAGAGAGAGAGAGAAGAGAAAGAAAGAGACAGCAAGAGGGGGGAAGGAGGAAGAGAGAAAGAGCAAAAGAGAGAGGAAGGAAGAAAGAAAGAAAGAGATAGCAAGAGAGACAGAATGAGAGAGAGAGAGAAAGAAAGAAAGAAAGAAAGAAAGAGACAGCAAGAGGGGGGAAGGAGGGAGAGAGAAAGAGAGCAAAAGAGAGAGGAAGGAAGGAAGAAAGAAAGAGATAGCAAGAGAGACAAAATGAGAGAGAGAGAGAAAGAGAGCAAAGAGAGAGGAAGGAAGGAATAGAGAAAGAAAGAGAGAGAAAGAGACAGCAAGAGAGACAGAATGAGAGAAAGAGAAAGAAAGAAAGAAAGAAAGACAGCAAGAGGGGGGAAGGAGGGAGAGAGAAAGAGCAAAAGAGAGAGGAAGGAAGGAAGAGAGAAGGAAAGAGATAGCAAGAGACACAGAATGAGAGAGAAAGAAAGGAAAGAAAGAAAGAAAGAGACAGCATAGGGGGGAAGGAGGGAGAGAGAAAGAGCAAAAGAGAGAGGAAGGAAGGGAGAAACAAAGGGATGGAGAGAGAGAGAAAGAGGAAGGGAGAGAAAGAGGGAGGGAGAGAGAAATAGAGCGAAGGGGAGGAAGAGAGATTTTTTTTGTCCAAACCTTTTTGCCCCCCCCCCCCCCCCGCTCAATGTTCCCCAGGATTTTGAAAATGTGAATAATGTGCTGTGGCTCAAAAAAGGTTGGGAAACACAGCTGGCTGGGGAATTCTGGGAGTTGAAGTCCAGATATCTTCAAGTTGCCAAGGTTGGGAAACACTGTTCTAAAGTGTGGCCTTTCTTACATGTCTCTTGTATATGTTTGGAATGGTTTACTCAGATCTTTGCTTTGATCAAATTAAATGTTGATTATTTTTCAAGCCTCTGCTTAAGTTCTTCTTTTGGCTCATTGTTGGCTTAAGTGCATGGCCAAACCTTACACAGAAGTGGAGATGTTTTGGGTTTTTTAAAATACTTTAGGAACATTTTGCTTTCTAGGGAGATTAGTTCAGGAAAACTGAAAACAAGATGGGTGTCAGGTGCATTCCAAGTGTCCAAATATTAGGTTAATACAAAAATACGAGGAAATCCAGATCTTTAATGGTTAGGTGTCTATCTACCTCAAACTACTCTGTAAGTATAATTAATAGTTCTAGGCTGACACCATTGTACTTTGTTTTTTTCTTTTTGGTGAGTGCATTTCCAGTATGTTCTGTTTTTATAGGTTATAAATCAATAGTTTCATGAGCTGGAAGCATTGGCAAAATTTATAAAAATTGGACATTGCTTTTCAGCATTGATTTATAGCATAACTGCCACTTTTTCAGCAAAAAGAATTAAATATGACCACAAATTTATTAAAAAGTACCAATAGAATAGAATCATCATTAAATAATTATTAAATTAATAACTAATTTAAAAATAAAATATTAAAGAATTAAATAATAAAGAATTGTTATTAAAAAGTGTTTTAATAATAAATATTTATCAAAACAAGCCACTCAACATTCAAACAATTTAAACTAAGAATGTTTTTTTGTTGCTGTTCCATTCAGTTGTGTCCAATCCTCAGAGACTGTCTGAGGTTTTCTTGGCAAGGTTTTTCGCAAGTGAGTTAGGCTTGAAAGAAAATGAGTGGCCCAAGTTCACCCGCTTACCTTTTTGCCTAAAGTGGGACTAGAACTCATTGACTTCCAATTTCTAGCTTGATGCCATCTGATATAAACACTACACCAGTTGTTTAGCAGTGTCTAAATGATCGCAAGACAGGCATGTCTTTTGATATTGTTGGAAGAAAAACTCTGGGGTTCGTCCCCAGCTTGGACACACCACCGATGCTAAGAAGAAATGGATGCAGAAGCCATCTGAGAGAAAGTAGAATTCTTTTAATGTAGGAAGGCACAGGTTGAGCGTTCCTGGTTTGCAAGAAGATTGGGGGGGGGGGGCAAATCCACGCTACCTTATACTTGTGCCTTTGATTGCTCTGGATCCTGTCTTCTTGCTTTAATGTGTTAATCCTGTCCCAGGACCTTTGTCCTTCTATCCTGGGGTAATACTGTCAGGAGACAGGAAAAAGGAGATCTGGTGAGTTATTTTTAGCTGGTTTTGAGTATTTTCCAGATTTCCTTTGTTACTTCTAGTAATAGCTTTTGTCAGTCTGCAGAGACTTGCAATTATCCTAAGCACTTGCCTCCCAGTCTTTACTCTGCTAAGGGAAAAGTCTGTTTTTGTTTTCTGCACCTTTTCAGGGGTTCCTGGCGCTGTCTTCTTTGGGGTGCACTTCCCACAGTATAATGCTTTACAGTAATACCTCATGATACGAACTTAATTGGTGCCAGGAGGAGGTTCGTAAGGTGAAAAGTTCGTAAGACGAAACAAAGTTTCCCATAGGAATCAATGGAAAAGCGATTAATGCGTGCAAGCCCAAAATTCACCCCTTTTGCCTCATTTCCGCCGGCATTCGGAATTTGTTCGGGTGTGGGTGGAGGGGGGGAGATGGGGGAGACAGCGCAGGCTGCCCGGAGGGAGCCTCGTGAGTGGATTAACGGAAAAGTCAACAGTTACTGTCCGGCTTGCAATGACTGGAAGGGAAGGAAGGGAAACGCACGGGCGGTTTGTACGTGCGTCTTCTCTGATTTCCTCCCTCCCTCCTTCCCCCTCTCCCTCCTGGCCTCCCTCCTCCTCCTCCGCCTGTATTCCGCCTCCCTCCCAGCCTCCGGGCCACATTCTCCGCGCCGCCGGCCAGCTGTCATCTTCTAAAGAAGCAAGAAGAGGAGGAGGAGCTGGGCGGCTTCCTCCGCCACCACCGGCGCCCAGCTCCTCCTCCTCTTCTTGCTTCTTTAGAAGATGACAGCCAACCGGCGGCGCAGAGGCTGCGGATGGTGTGCATGTGTGGAAAGGGTCAGCGGGAGAACTGGGGGGAGCCGTGGCCACTGCCCCGTGGAAGGGACCCGGCTGGGAAGCTCCCGAAGGTGTGGGCTGGGGTCTTTCCGGGAGAGCAAGCAGCAGGCGTGGGCTGGGGTCCCCCCAGTTCTCCCATGGACCTCTTCCACACATCCCGACTCCTGCAGCCTCCGCGTTTTTCTTTCGGCTTCGGGCTGGACAGGAGGAGCTAAGCCAGCCCAGCGGCTTTTTACATTGGGGAGATGTTGCCAGCCCAGCGGCATTGATTCCTCCGGCCGCTTAGCTCCTCCCATCCATCCAGAAGCCGAAAGTTCTGGCCTTTGTTCACCAGCCTCCACGTATTTCTTTCGGCTTCAGGCTGGACAGGAGGAGCTAAGCCAGCCCAGCGGCTTTTTACATTGGGGAGATGTTGCCAGCCCAGCGGCATTGATTCCTCCGGCCGCTTAGCTCCTCCCATCCATCCAGAAGCCGAAAGTTCTGGCCTTTGTTCACCAGCCTCCACGTATTTCTTTCGGCTTCAGGCTGGACAGGAGGAGCTAAGCCAGCCCAGCGGCTTTTTACATTGGGGAGATGTTGCCAGCCCAGCGGCATTGATTCCTCCGGCCGCTTAGCTCCTCCCATCCACCCAGAAGCCGAAAGTTCTGGCCTTTGTTCACCAGCCTCCACGTTTTTCAGGTCTGCATCCTGGGCGGGCGGGCAGGCGGCGGGCGAGGAGGTGTGACCGAGCGGGCCCGGCTCAGGCTCCGACTAGGACGGGGTGGGCAGCGGCTGGGCGCGGCGGCGAGGGTGCGTCCGACTCGGGGCTGGCGGCACCCGATGCAGTGGGGAACATCAGCGTGGGAGGCAGGAGAGGACCAGGCAACCGGAGCAGCGTCGCCGCCGCTCCCGGCTTGGCTTCCCTGGCCGCCGCAGGCAACGCGCGCTGCGATCTTCCGGGCCGGCCAGGCTCAGCGGATCCAGCCCCGGCCCCTTTCGGCCGAGCCTCCCAGGCCAGGCACCGCCTTCCGTCACTGAGCCTGGCCGGCCCAGAAGATCGCAGTGCACGTTGCCTGCGGCGGCCAAGGAAGCCAAGTCGGGAGCGGCGGCGACGCTGCTCCGGTTACCTGGTCCTCTCCTGCCTCCCACGCTGATGTTCCCCACTGCGTCGGGCGCCGCCAGCCCCGAGTCGAACGCACCCTCGCCGCTGCGCTCAGCCGCTGCCCCCCCGTCCTAGCCTGAGCCGGGCCCGCTCAGTCGCGCCTCCTCGCCCGCTGCCCACCCGCCCGCCCAGGATGCAGACCTGCTGCCTCTCCCCGCGCCCGCCGCCGGCCCGATCCTGCGCCTCCTGCTTCCCCCCCCAGCCAAAAATACAAAGGCGGTCTGCCGCCGCCCGTGGAGCAATGGGAAGCTGAAGCCGCTGGCGGTTTCAGACTCCCTTTGCTCCACGCTGCTCCGCCCTGCCTGTCATGCGGCAGCAGACCGTCTTTGTGTTTTTCGCTGAGGGGGGGAGCAGGAGGACCTTCCTGACTCCCTCCCCCAGCGCCGGACCTCCTGCCCTCCCTCCCAGCCAAAAACCCAAAGCGGCCTCCCGAACATTTTCCGTCTTACGAACCTGCCGCCGCCGCTGAGAAGCCCCGCCGCCTGGCTGTCACCTTTTAAAACAGCCGGGTGGCTTCCCAGCAGCCTCCCGAAGCCAAATGCCAAACCCGAACTTTCGGGTTTGGCTTCGGGAGGCTGCTGGGAAGCCCCCCGGGTGTTTTAAAAGGTGACAGCCGGGCTGCGGGGCTTCCCAGCAGCCTCCGGAATGCCGAACCCGGAAGTTCGGGTTTGGTGTTCGTAAGACGAAAAAAGTTCGTAAGAAGAGGCAAAAATTTTCTGAACCCCGGGTTCGTATCTCAGGTTGTTCGTAAGATGAGGGGTTCGTATCTTGAGGTACCACTGTATTTAAAATGAGGTTCATAGAAGGCTTTCAGAAAATGGCAGACTGGAACTGTAATAAAAAAACATTTCAGTACTAAATACCTGATATGATTATTACATGAATCAGCAATTGGTCTTTTGAAGGATTTCCCTATCTCCTTTCAACCATTAATTCCAACATATTGAGTTGCAAAAGTAGAAAACAAAATTTGAAAAATTAGGCCCATTTTAAGGGCTTGCTAGGTAAATTATATAATTAGGTATGAAAAGAAATTAAAAACTAAACCAAAAACCCCAGAGACAATTTTAAAAACTATATCTTAAGGACTACCATTTGTATTGGTTTAAAAGGAAATTGTAGATTGAATATTTGTAACTATATATTGTAAAAAACCAAAGAATTATATGATGACAACAAAGAGTCAGAAAGATTCCAGTTGATGCTTGGTTTTTGCAGCCCACATATGGAAACCTTAGGACTACAAAGTGTAGCATTTCATACAAGCCAGTTACAAAGTACAGGACAAGATTAATGCTGGACAGAAATTTTTGGAGAACAGTCCTGGAATTATACAATCCATAGTTTATAAATTTTGTCTTCAGGTTTACAGACTGAATCAGTAATGCTTTCACTAGGTTTACCAAAGATTTATAAGGGACATGGCAAACTTTGGAATTTTCAGGAAGTTTTCATTGTGGTTAAAAATATCAGAAAGAAAAGGCAAGAAATAAAAATGAAGCTGGTAGAGTTTTGCAACAAATTGCAATCTAAGATGGAGCATCTCTGGAACTATGGGAATTGTACTGAATGAGATGACTCTAACCAAAGAGGGCCTAGTTTGTGGCTTTTCAGTTGTGTATATTTTTGGCTTTGCATAATGTGTGTTCACAGCCATCATCTCTCCCTGATTTTTGAAAGGATAAAATTAGAAAATGTTCAGGATGCAAGAAATGTTCAGGATTAGAAATTGTTCAGGAGGCAGGAAGTACTCAAGTGTTGAGAAGTGTGGGTGAAAAGTAAAATATAAATGTAATAGGTGAAATAATCCAATATATCTAAAAATCACCCAGACTGAACTGAAGATCTCTTGAATCAGCTCTGAAGACTGACTCTTGATGGAAGAAAAATGAGACTGACAAATCATTCTCATGCCAGCAGATGCAACCAAGATCACCTGCTTTCTGGTTTCCCCAAGTGGACTTCAGTAGCTTTTTTCAAGCCTTTGTATGCCTTTATAACAATTAGTGCTTGGCTTTGCTTGCTTTTATATTAACGCCATATCACCTCCCCCTCTTTGTCATTTATGTATGACTTGTAGAAAATATTAGACATCTGATAAATGAAATTAACCAGATAAAAGAAAGAGCATCAGGAACTTTTCATAAATTTTTCAGCAGACTGCTTAAGCTTGGTATGGAAATCTGCTTGACTTAAAGCCAAAAATATTTTTACTATCATAGGTCATGTGTCCGCATAGTGCACATATATTTTTCTTACTTGCTATTTGTTTACAAGAATCAATTTAATATATAGATTTGTCATAAAATATTACATTAAAGCCAGAGCTGAGACTCAGATTTTAGTAGGTCCCCTGGAATTAAAGGGGTTCAAATTTTAGGATTTAAAAAAAAAAATCATTTGTGTCTAATTTGTAGAGCATACTGCTGGCAGGCCACCTGTTGAGAGATCACAAAGCTTGCTACATGCTGTGCTACCAGGTGGGCCAAGTGAAGTCACACACTGTTTATGCAGGCATTACTACTGGGTTGTGTATACCAGATGACCTGATTTTCTTCACAGTAAACACTTATGTCCCAAACATTAAAAAAATGCTGCAGATATAGCAAAGTATAGAAGCATATTTCAAATGAATAAGATATGGGATCAGGCTGGACCTATTGGCAGTGCCTAGCACAGTGATGACAAACCTATGGCACGGGTGCCACAGATGGCACACGGAGCCATATCTGCTGGCATGCGAGCCGTTGCCCTAGCTCAGCTCCAACCTGCATATGTGCACCGGCCAGCTGGTTTTTGGCTCTCAGCAGAGGCTTTGTGAGGGCAATTTTGGCCTCCAGAGAGCCTCTGGGTGGAGGGGAGAGGGTGTTTTTACCCTCCCTGGCTCCAAGGAAGATAAGTATCACAGAATTGATAAGGGACTTGTACAAATTACCAGTTTGTTTGGAGACGAGTGCTCTTTGCTATACCAAAAGAGGGCTTGGTTTAAGTGAATTGTCATTATAAAGAACATTGTTTTGAATTTTCAAACGTGTGTGTGTCTGAAATTTGTACCTGTGAATTTTTGGGAGGATTCTACCAGAGAGCCCGACAGAACACATCCTGGCTTGCATTCAGGATTTATGTTGCTCAGAATCACAATATTATACAATGACCCCTCAATTATAGAGGCAAACTGTTGGTAATAGACTAAAAGATTTGCAATTATGACTGATCTTCTGGCAAAGTGAATTATTTATGTAATTTATCTTTAACCTTATAATCCTGTCTTTGTTTCCTTTCTCTTTAGTTAGTGTTGCCAGAATATTCCATCCATAGCCTTTTCTGCATAATGTTTCTCTGTGCTCAAGAATGGTTAACCCTGGGCTTGAATATCCCCCTGCTTTTCTATCATTTTTGGAGGTAAATCTATTTTGATTCCTTTGTGTTCAAAATTTTGTCACCTCTAGCTCGCTGGCAGAGGTTCTTATGTTATGAGTAGCTGCCAGACAGGCAGACATGTAATAAATAAACATCCTTCCTTACATGGAGATGATGCTGTGAAGAGAAAAGTGTAAGAAAGTATGTGTTAATTTTTCCACCTGACATGGGGATATCAAGGGCATGGGGATATCCAGCATTGTCTTTTGATGTAGTGAATGATGCATAGAATAGGGCAAGGTCTCATGACTTGGTGATAAAGTCTATACCAGTGTTTCCCAACATTGGCAACTTGAAGATATCTGGACTTCAACTCCTAGAATTCCCCAGCCAGCATTCGCTGGCTGGGGAATTCTGGGAGTTGAAGTCCAAATATCTTCAAGTTGCCAAGGTTGGGAAACACTGGTCTATACTATACTTATATGTTAAAGATACCAGGAGTGGCTAAATGATACTGTCTGGCTTTTCAACAGCATAACACAGTTTTTCCCAACCTTGGCCACTTGAAGATATTTGGACTTCAACTCCCAGAATTCCACAGCCAGCGAATGCTGGCTGGGGAATTCTGGGAGTTGAAGTCCAGATACCTTCAAGTGGCCAAGGTTGGGAAACACTGGCATAACGGACCAGAAAGATAATTTGTTTAACATATCATAAAACAAAATTGGAAAATATTGGTTCTACTCTTGCCTTAGACACGGAAGCTAGCTAGGTGACTTTAAGGTAAGCTTTCTCAGCTGTAGGAATGATGCAATGGCAAACTGCTTGTTTCCAATAAAACTGCATGGACGTATTTATATCTTTGTGAGGAATCAAAACCGAGACACAAGTAAAATAATTATGGCAACTTCATAATTCTACTCTAGTGCTCCTTCATCCATGTATGAAGTGAAAGAAAAAGCGACACTTGCTGTAACATGCAAGAGACCTTATTCTTATCCCACATTGTGCCTCACAGCCTTTCCCATAAGGAGTTAATTTTCCATAACATAGTGCCTGCTCTTGTGGTGTAGACTCTTCTTTGGACTTAGGAACTTGTGAGAAGAGTGTTTTCTCAACTTTGTAAAGAGCTCTGCACAAATAGAAAAGATCCTTGCTTGTACTTTAGCCTAATTGCACAGAGGTCTATGATGTTGTGACAAGAATGAAATAGCACTTTGAAGCACTTTGGGAACAGAACACACGATTAAAGACCTTGTTTTAGTGAGAATCTTGAAGATTTTCTTGTGTTCTCTTTCAGGTATTTCCATTGTCCAGCAGACAGCACAGAGCTAGCCTATGATCCACCTGCAGTTATGAATGCAGACACCTTGCGTTATTGTCAACGGGAAGCCTGGTGTAAATTAGCTTTCTATCTCCTCTCTTTCTTCTACTATTTGTACTGGTAAGCATGGCCTCATTTCTTCTAAAAGGCAATTGCCAACATTTAGAAATCTTTCTTTCCTCTCTACATGCTGCATTGCCTTCCTATCTCTTGAAGGTTCCTAGGGAGAACAGCTTCTACTAGCTCAAGAGCCATCAGGTTGTTAACAACATTACCCAAAGGTTAACTATTAGGTTGCTAACAATCAGAGTCAATGATTACATCTGTTTTTTAATATTCCCCAGCATAAATTCCCTCTCCCTTTTCTTTTTCCCCCATCACCAGTCACTATAATGTGATCCTACCTGCCAAATTTCATTAAAAAAAACTGGATCTAACTGGATCTAACTCAAAATATCATAATTTTTATCATATATTTAGGTCTTTTTGCCATAAATAAAAGTAATTATTAATTTACAAATATGGGACTTGGGAGAAAAAAACTACTAGTTTTATGGATGACTTTTTAACAGCAGGATTTGGGAATGCTGTTTTTATAATAACTTTATAATGTTGTACATCAGAGTGATAGTTTTATTTTTCTAGTTACAGATATGAGAACTGCCTAGCACCAGGCATCAATTCTCATTCACAAACCATTTAGTGAATGCCTCTACGTAAAGCAGCAGGTTGCTCCAAATGGAGCACATTTATTATCTCCTCAGCCTATAAAACAGATTCTGTAAAATGCACTGGAAAAAATTAGCATTGTATTTCAAAGAAGGCACTTTTACTACTAAGACTATCCATTATTGCTGCTCTATTTAAGTGATGTGCAATCTCATTGTAATAGCATTATTTGGTATATACGCCAATATTAATTATATAATGTTTTATATTTGGGCTTTTTTTTTGAGAGCATGATTCCAGATTGAACAACATAACTTATGAGAATCATACAATAAATACATTACTTTGTATACATTAAGAAATTGGCCATCAGTAATTTAGCTATGCAAATGGAGAAAGAACAAAATAAATTATATTACTGTCTGGGCATTTGGCATAAACTATAAATTAGAACCACTCACTCAGTCATAGTTTCTTATTGTTGGATCTGATCACAGGCAACCATACCAACCAAATCAGGGGTCACTATTCACAAAAATTTCCTCCAACTATTTCTCATATCTTATGAACAATAAAAGAGAACAAATGCAGCTCAGGGTTAAACTGTGAAGTGCTTGATATTCTCTGAGCTGTTTGCTTGTTAGATGTTTTATTACCTGACTAGGTAACATCATCCTTGCTAGTGAGTTTGAGGTTTGCTCTGTCTTTATATAGCTTGCCCTAGTAGTGTTGGCTTTCTTCTTTTTAGTTCCTTAATTAGGGCATTGTTCTTGTCTTGATTATTTGTCTGGTATTAATCGCTGTTTATCTGGATATTGATTGGTGGGGAGGATTTATTTCCTTATTTAAACCACATTTATACTGTACATAATTCAATAAAGGCAATTAAAAAAACCTACGTGTTACAGTCAGAAACAGTTTTTGCTTATTCTTTTCTAGATCACTTATCTCTCATGTTCTATATAAGTGTATATTTATTTATTGGATTTTTATTGGATTTTATTATATATACAAAAATGTTGCTGAAATTAAGTGAATATGGATAATTTCACAATGGGATATGATCTTATGAATTTATGCATGCAGCCCTGAGCTGTATGGAAGAAGTAAATGCACTATTACAGTTTTTCAGAG
This sequence comes from Erythrolamprus reginae, assembly GCF_031021105.1. NCBI lineage: Eukaryota > Metazoa > Chordata > Lepidosauria > Squamata > Dipsadidae > Erythrolamprus > Erythrolamprus reginae. The sequence goes on along the minus strand of NC_091950.1, from coordinate 358,964,602 downwards.
TATAAGACACATGTTTTATGAACACGTGAAACTGGATGCAAGGAGGTAAGTAAATAACTATAAATGTTTATAGAATGTTCAAATTATTAGACTTATTTTTTAAAGACTCCTTTATTATTGTTCTAAACAAAATTTAAAAATAAATGTTTGATCTGAAGAGGCCTAATGCTATTGTAACTTCTTTTAAGTAGAAAATTATACTTTCAGAAATCCAAATCAATTTTAACAGCATCTATACAAATATACTCTGAAACATAACAATGCCATGTTATAGTATTAAAATAAGGCAGCTGCGTTAAACCCTGACTTAGTCATGTTTGGAGTAGATCTACTTAAATAGTTGGGAAGAGTTAGTGTGACTACATTTAAGAAAGCTTTTTGGCATTAATATGCTGCCATAATGTACATTTCTCCCATTCTTTGCTTATTTCTATGGGTCAGATACACATGCATAGAAATATATCATGTGCTGCTTGCTGGGAGACAAATTGCTGGGAAGCAGAGGCAGAATTCCCCCCCCTTATTTTCCTCCCCCCAAACTAAGGTGTGTCATATTCCAGTGTGTCTTATATTCTGAAAAATATGGTAGATGCCATCTACAATATAACAACAAATCACCATATGTAGAAATAATCCTATCTCATTTAACTATTGCTGTAACATTGAGTGAATTTCATTTGCAATTGTTCTGCAAAGCAGTGTTAAGGCCATTAAGGACATTTTTAATGGACTCAACGGTGTAACAATATTTCAAAAAATTACATTGCAGCTCTTTAAAAATTCTCACTAATTAATGTTCCTTCTGTCCAGGGGTTGGTTCTAACTTACCTCACTGCTGGTTCACTCCCTCCTGAGCGGCGTGTATGCGCCTTACATGTGCAATAATGAAAAATCCAAAAACCACTCTGCATGCACAGTGCCAGAACTCAGCTTCTGCATATGTTAAAAAGGAAAAAAATATTTTTAAAAATTAAAAAGAAATTCAAAAAAATTTGCGGTGCAAATTCTGTTCTGGTTTGGTGATGCCATCATGATGTCACCAGCAGGTCACTACTGGTTCTGGCAAACAGATCCAAACCGGGAAGATCCCACCCCTGCTTCTTCCCAGAGGAAAAAAGAAAGAATCAAATAAAGAAGCAATATTTAAATATACAGTAAGATAAGAGTTCCAGAGCTGACAAAAATTCCAGAGAAAATGTTTCAGAGCTATTGCATAAGGAATGCAATCCTAGTGTCAGATTTGTGAATAAAATGTATTGCATATTTTCTTGTTAGCAGTGTTCAGTCCAGCGCAATTTAAATACAGCCTGTAGAGATACAATGGTAGCATACTTCTCAAGTAAAGAACTTCATAGTATAAATATAAAATAATTTATAAAAAATATAAGGGATATGCATGTTTCAATGAATCTTTTCATATTCTTCTTTTTTTTCTGTTTATGTTCATTCAGCATGATCTACGGTTTAGTTACTTCCTAATGCAAAGATTTTGTAAAAGACTGAAAACAAAGATGACCGTATAAAGATCCCAACCTATAATGATGCCTAATACTAAAATACAGCAAAGAAATGGAATCTTTAAATCCAGGAACCGTACAGAATATAAAAAAGCAAGAGATAAAGCCCTATAAGAATCACAGGTGACAGCACAAGTGGGAAAGAAAATCAAGTGATGGATGGCTGAGCGAGCTCATCTTCTTCTTTTTTTCCCTTTGTTTCAAAACTTGCAATTTTTTATATCCCTGAATGAAACAGATACTTATAATATGTGAAGTAGACAGTTTCATCTGCATGTGATGGAGTATGACATTTATTATATTAATTTGTCTTCAGAGTGCAGCTTCTGCCACAAATAAGATTGTTTCTGTAGCCCTTTTTCCCCCCCAAAGGAACTTGAAAGCAAGGCAACTACCTTCTGGACCTGTGGCAAAGGAGGTGCAGATAATAGATGTGTGCAACAGTCTACATTCAATCCTACGCTGGAGAAGAGTTGGGAAACATTTGGCTTTTTGCGATTTCAGTGACTGAAGAAAACATATCTCGGGAGAACACAGGGCCAAAATACATTCAAATTGCACTCAGTTATTCTTCATGGTTGATGCTAATGTTCCAACTATGCTGAATTAGGGTAGGTAGTGCGGCAAATAATATTATGTTATATATAATAATACATTTATGTCTAGCATTCTATAATATTGCATTCCTCTTACTGGAGGAAAATATCTTAGTAATGTGATGAAAGCCTCAACAATGTTCTACACCCTCTAGTAGGTCCAATTTACTTTTGTCTGAAACTCTGTCATATCAAAGTAATTGTTTCAGTTGAATTAAAATCAACAGCCTCCCTCCCTTCCTATGTATCTAGTAGAACTACAACGTGGTAGATCTGATTGTTTTTCCTTTTCTGTGCATATTTAATTTTATTTGTTTGTTTATTTGTATAGGTGTTTGTTTGTTTATTTGTTTATTATTTGATTTTATTTGATTTCTATGTCGCCCTTCTCCTGAGACTCAGGGCAGTTTACAACAAGGTAATATAACATGGTAGAAATCTATATAAAATTACCATTAAAAATCCCCATAGTTAAAAACCAAACAACAGATTCAAACATCATGCATCAAACATTCATTCATTGGATAGGACAAGGTATTAAAATTGCAATGGCCTCAAGCCTGCCAGCAGAGATGGGTCTTTAAAACTTTATGGAATGCTACATTCCCAAACATATTGGTTAAAGTTAAAACCAGTGATTCTTTTCTTCTGAATTCATAGAACTAAAAGTGTTCCCTATACAAGGAATTGTCATAGTTTATGAGTTTTGAAGAGAGAAGAGAGAAAAGTAGCCTAACATCTCAGCAGGTATGGCACATTTGCATTAATTGATATTTTATGTTGAGCAGCTTATTCCTTCAGCCCCTCGTTTTCCCCCTCAATGTGCCAACTGCAAACTGAAAACATAGAGTACAAACGACTTCCTGGAAAGAAAGAGAAACTGGTAGTGCATCATGTATGATTTTGAAAAAATATTTATTTATTTATTTATTTTTTATTTATTTAAATATCTATGTACCTGCCAATTATATGCTACATTACCACAAGCAGCTCACAAACAATAGTAACTACAATAAAAAACAAAAATTAAAATACAGTTTTGCTAAAGTACAAACAAATCTAGAAAGAAATTACGAAAAGAAATATAAGATAACATATTACACTTATATTGTGTGTATAAAACACAATACCATTAAAAAGCAGCTCAGTTTGAACAAACTGAATCTTTACTGCACAGTCATATGAATAATCCTTTGTTTATGTCTTGAAAGGACCAGATTAAGGATGGTAAGTGAACACATTTAATCATCTTAATCAGCTGGGCTTGCATTGTCTATCTAACTCTGTATTTTAAGTTGTTTACTATACCTAAGCCTAACAGATCTTGATAAAACAACAAATTCTAAATTCTTAGCAAGCGTTTATGTTTTATGTTCTCAGTCACCTGTGAAAAGGCATAAAGCATGCTAACTCAGAAATTAGCTCTGTTATATTCATTGGTTAATATTCCCACATATATTATAGGATTTTTGCCTAAAATGATAACCCTTTGTACATTAACTTGAGAACAAATATCATTGACTTCAGCAGGAGTATTAGTCTCATTACCTATTAGAAATGGGGTCATTTTGTAAACAGACTTTCTGACAATACCACCCAATGGTCATTCTACATTCAGCCTACAAACTTAATCTATCTACTGCATTTTTGGCCAAATCTTTGGACTTCATTGTTTATACCAGCTTATCTGAAAATAAGACTGGGTCTTATTTTCTTTTGGGGCCCAAAATAAGCATATGGGCTTGGGGGGGGGGTTGTTCCCCCCCTCACTTGCATACCATGTAGTCTCCTGCCCTGACCACTTTTTCTGTTTGCTCGGGGCAGGCCTGGAGACTACACGGTATGCTAGTGCCACTGCTGTAGGATGGGGGGATGGAGCTGCCCCATTCACCCCACACCGGCTTATCTCAAGGCCCCACAACTGGGCTATCCATACCCTGACACCTGCCTCACACTGTGGCCAAGGCACCAGCACACAATTTGGCCTCCGACTCAATTGCAGCTGCGAATAAGCAGAAGAAGTGGCCTGGCCAGGGGTGGGTTGTTGCCGGTTCGGACCGGTTCTTTAGAATTGGTGGTGGAAATTTACCACCACTCGCCAAACCAGCAGAATGACCTGCAGTTCATGCTCCCAAACTGGTCCTTGGCTTGCAAAAGAATCATGCCCGGAGGGTCACTTCTGGGTGTTATGCACAATGTGAATTCTGTCATGTGAACCAGTAGGGAAGGTAAGTGGAACCCACTCTTGTGGGCTCCTGCTGCACATATCTGCTGGTGCTGCCACTGCAAGGCAGGTGCCAGGGTATGGATTGCCTGGCTGCAAGGACCCTGAGGTAAGCCGATGTGGGGCACATGGGGCAGCTCCACCACCCCCCCACCTCGCCTCGTGGTCATGGCACCAAGAGCAACCCGAGAGAATAGTTGGGCAGGTGGCTGTGCAGGCTCTTAAGTAGGGCTCATTTTGGGGGTAGGGCTTATATTAGACCCACACACAAAAACATGCTAGGTATTATTTTCAGGACAGGTCTTATTTTCCAGGAAACAGAATACAGTAGTACCTCTAGATACGAGCTGCTCCACATGCGAGTATTCCAAGTTACGAGCTGCGACGCGAGCGAAATTTCTGTTCGACACCCGAGCTCAAATCCGGGATACAAGCCGAGCTTCCACTAGGTGGCGCAAGAATCTCCTTGCTTCCAGTTATCTCGGCACGAAAAACAAAGTCTAAAGGCATTCGTTTGAGATGCGAGTTGATCGACTTACGAGCTCAGGTCTGGAATGAATTAAACTCATATGTCGAGGTGCCACTGTATCCTGCATTTTTTTCTGATGAAAGATTCTAGAGGCTGAATGGCTTGCACATCATTTTGTATTATCTTCCTTGTAAGCTATAAAAGTACCAGTCAACTATGGATTTGGAATATTTATATAATATGTTAGAAATTATTTTTTCTAGAACTGGATAATATTACTTCATGTTTTCAGTGCATATGATCAGTGAGGTAAATAAAGTTAATCGGCGTTTGAGAAAAAAATTAAAACAGTCAATATTTGTAGCAGACTATGACAATGACAGTATTGTTATATTGTCAACGCTTGCCAGTAATACTGCTGAAATTCAAAGTTGAAATCTGTATAATTCTATGATTTATTAAAATAAATCTTTGAAATTTTTGTAAGGTTTGAGCTATCTGTAATAATTTTGCTAAATGCAATTGGAATCATTGTGTTTTGTTTAAAAGTAAAGTACTCAGTTAAAAGGTGTCTTACTGTATTGTGTTGTGCAAACTTCAGCCTAAATGGATTTGTGTGCCCAAATAGTGTAATATGTTATTCATATTTAAAAAACGTTTTCCTTTAATTTTTTATATTGGCCTTGTTTAAAGAATGGAGAGACACAGTGATGAATGGATACAAAAAGCTGAGATCCAAGTATGGCATCCAAGTAGATCCCATTGAGACCTCTTCTGCTTCCTATCTTTGTGCTTAAATAGAAGTGAGAGAAAGCTGTTTTGAATCTGCACTTCTTTGCATGTAAAAAGCTTTTGACCTTATGGTCAGATCTGCCAGGTGCTTGTGTTGTGTTGGAAGGATCTTCTATTGATAATTGGACACAATTAATGAAGAATTCATGCATATAATCATATGGTTTTCCATCAGTTATGATATACCTCTTTGTCACAAGATTGGAAGCAATCATAGAACATAGAATATTAGAGTTGGAAGGTGCCTTGAAGGTCTTCTAGTCACCTTATATTATTTCAGCAAATGGCTGTCTCTTTCTGAAAGCCTCAAGTGATGGAGCACCCACATCTACATTGATTTACAACCAACTACACCTTCAGCTACAGACATCTACAGATCTACAACCAGATCTATATTGACCTATATTTAGACTACATTGCATTGGGCACTCAGTCATAAGTAAAAGACACTGGGAAATAGGAAGAGTATCATAGAGAGAAGGAAAAGTTATTTATATTTTCTTTATATTTTCAGCCTGGGAAAATATCTCACTTAGCACTTAAGATGTTCTAAATTATTTCCTTGTTATTGTTTGAGACAGAAGTATTTCCAGTGTTGAAAGAACTCAAGGTACAGTATACTATGAATTTTTCCATTCTAGAAAACATATTCCATTTATATCTGCATTAAGCTGGTGAAATGTCAATGGTTAGAAAACTGAATGGGTATTCTTTTTATGAAGATGGAAGTTCATTATGTTGCTGAATCTTATTTATTGCCTAAATTAGTAGTTTAATTAAATTCCACAGAAAAAATCTTTAGTATATTATATAATTCCAGAAGCCTTGCTCAACTTCAGTGTTATTTAATTGCTTTTGTTTCCTCTTCTGTTATGAGCTTTTGGAGAACCTCCTTTTGCTGATCTATAAATTTTGTATGTATTGTATTCAAAAACTCTTCTGTCTTTCTTGGATCAGGTGTCTGTTTACTATATAATATTGAGTGATAGTTAAAAAATTGATCCACCACATCCGTCATTGCGAAGATATTCTCAGTTCTATCCCAAATAAAAATAATAGTTATTTGATTCGCTACACTTTAAGCTAGTTATTTATCTAACTTCTTGATTTTTCCATAATATTTTGAACAAAAACATTTTCTAGGTCTCATTTATTTTAAAAACTTTGTTCTAAATATTTTTGGCCTTTAATTCTAATTGCTTCCGTTCATTCACTAGCATTGTTTTTGTTTTTGCATTCCTTTCTTTTTGATGCCAAAGATACAAACAATTCTGTCTCATAAATGCTTACCTGGTGTCCCATACTGTAGTTAAACAAAATTTATTAAGCTAACAGAAACACAACCTCCTTTAATGTGGAGTTTAATCTTCCAGTTATTGAATTGCAACTTTTGCATCTGTGTCATAAAACTGGTAAGTTTTAGAGCAAGTTTTATGGACTGAATTTTAGTATGTATATTCTTTCTCTGCAGGGGTTTTTTTTTTATCACCATGCTTTGGAAAGAGATATAAGGACATATTTTGAGGAAACTTATGTATTTATTTATCTAATTTATATCTCATATAATTTACACTTTTATATAAAACAGATTTATCTACGTCTGGAGAAGAAAAACATGTCTACAAAAATATAATATCCCTCTGCAATTTGAAGAAGTGGTTGAAAACAATGTTTTGCAGAACTTTATTCTGTTGCTATTTGAAGGCATAATAAATTGAAGCAATTGTTATAATTGCTCCCTTGTCCTTCTTGGATTTATTTTTCTATGGAGCTTTTTTAAAGACCCTGAATACAATAATTGATGTGTAGAGTTCATCAAAAAGAAGGAGAATGGAGGCACATTTTACCCTCACCATGTGCTTCCTTACCCCAATCTCAACAGATGGCAATACTGCTTAACTTAAGCAGGGCTGAATCTGGTTAGAACTTGGGTGGGAGACCTTAAAGAAATAGCAGGACTTAAACTGCAAAGTGAAGAAAATTGATGATGATATAACTGGGAAGTAGTCCTATACTACTGCATGCATGCCTCCATGAAGATACCAGGCCTCAACTTCAGAAAATTTTATTAGACATAAAAATGTAGGAATCCAGTTTGTTCAACCAACCCTGTTGTTTTGGATATGCAAGACATGTAATTATCCATTTTGAACCAGCAATTTTTGCCATTTGGCAGTTTTAAACTGTCTCTATAATTAGCAGACTGACACGATCTTGAGATCTGCCAGAACTTTGAATTTTCCTGATATATTTTTCTACTGGAATGTATTTTGTGGTGCTGTTGCTGATTTGTGTATCGGTACATGTTGGATCTCCTTAACTATTGAAGCATTTTTTGTTTTTGGCAATGCTTTTACAGTGAGCTCTGGCACTTAGATCATTTGGGATGAGTGCTCCCAGGTCCTTGACAGAGTGAGGGTCATCTATGAGGTCGAATCCACCCAGATTGAATTTTGTGTTCTGAATTTTTTTGGCCAACGTGTAAGAGCATTTGTTGGTTAAATGCATATTTCTGAATGGAAGGTGGTATGCAGGTGGGGGTAAATGTTCAGGTTACCCACATCCTAGAATAGGGATATATTTGTTAAGTTAGAAGTTTATAGCTTTAGTCTGGCAAGATTCTATCTGTAGGTGCAAGCAAGTAAAAATTCTGGACTTGAGTGGATCTCATTGTGTCATTTCTGGGACTTGGGCATGACACCATCTCAAATTCTGATTAGCAAACAATTCTAAAACCATTGAAATAATTAAAGCTGTACGAGATAAATATATACTACAGCTGAAAAATTCAATTCAATTCAATTTATTAGATTTGTATGCCACCCCTCTCCGAAGACTCGGGGCGGCTCACAACAACAATAAAAACAATATTCTAGCGAAAACAAATCTAATATTAAAAAGCACATAAAAACCTTATCCTATTTAAAAAGCAAGCAACACATACATATCCAAACATAAATATAAAAAAGCCTGGGGGAAAGGTGTCTCAACTCCCCCATGCCTGGTGGTATAGATGGGTCTTGATTAATTTACGAAAGACAAGGAGGGTGGGGGCAATTCTAATCTCCGGGGGGAGTTGATTCCAGAGGGCCGGGGCCGCCACAAAGAAGGCTCTTCCCCTGGGGCCCGCCAAATGACATTGTTTAGTCAACGGGACCTGAAGAAGGCCAACTCTGTGGGACCTTATCGGTCGCTGGGATTCGTGCGGTAGCAGGCGGTTCTGGAGGTACTTTGGTCCAATGCCATGTAGGGCTTTAAAGGTCATAACCAACACTTTGAATTGTGACCGGAAACTAATTTTCAGTAAAGCCATGAAATGGCCTTTAATGTATCAGGGTCTCAGGCCTGAGTCCATAGGCAGGTTTTTAAAGAAGGCTAACAGGGTTCCGATTATTCTAAAATCTGAAGCAGGGGTGTCAAACTCATGGCCTGCAGGCCAGTTGCATCATACACTGGCCACGGCCACCCCTGTTTTAGTGAAGGGAAAGTTGTGATATATCACATGATGACAGTGTAACAACCCGAGTTTGACATCCCTGCTCTGAAGGAAGGATGTTCAAAGGACAAGAGCTGCAACAGAGAAGGCATATTTCTGGCAGCACACCCAGCCTGTCGGACTGGATGGGTAGAAACTATTGTCAAAAGTCATCCCTAAGTAACCCAGTCTTAAGCTATGTAGGACTTTAAAGCTGACAACAAACACTTTGAATTGTATGTGGAAAACCACTGGTAACTAATGCAGCTCATGCAAGGGCAGTGTTACATACATTGCACACCCAACACCATTTACTTGATGCAGCCAAAATTCAATATAATGTATATTTTTTATCCTTTAATGTAATGGTTAGGGAGATGATTGTTGCATTAGCACTATGGTCCATTTTGATATGGAAGAAGAATAGTACATGTTTATTGATCATTTCATAATAAGATAGTTTTCATTGTGGAAAATGGTCTACGGAGTCTACGGAAAATGGTCTACGAGTCATAGAAACATAGAAGACTGACGGCAGAAAAAGACCTCATGGTCCATCTAGTCTGCCCTTATACTATTTCCTGTATTTTATCTTACAATGGATATATGTTTATCCCAGGCATGTTTAAATTCAGTTACTGTGGATTTTACCAACTACGTCTGCTGGAAGTTTGTTCCAAGGATCTACTACTCTTTCAGTAGAGTCTACGGAAAGGGGCGGCATACAAATCCAATAAATGAATGAATGAATGAATAAATAAATAAATAAAAACTTTCCCAGTTCAGAATTTTGTGCTCTGTGCTTCCCAACTAGACAATAACATTGTATCCATGGACATAAAATGCTTTGTAACTAACTTGAAGGTGCAACATTTACAATTATAATAATATTTCATTTTAAAACATTGCCTAGCTTCAAAATGATATTTTAAACTATGTCACACAGTGAAAGCTTAAGCCTTTAGAACAGTCGTATGGAAATGCCTAGAGTTTAGGCAATTGGAAATTCTTAATAGCATGGCAGGATTAGCTTCAATTCAGGCTGATACTATTTTGAATAAAGGAACTGATGTGCATCTATTTGCTATGTGGGTGTTTTTTAATACCGACTGTGTGACAATTGCATGATAATTGTTCTTAGTAGCGCTGTTGGACAGCAGTCAGAATGACTGAGGGTTACTGAAGTCTATGGACTATAGAGGAAAGAAAAAATATACACTTCAGTTGACACATAGCATAGCTTGGTTTGAGATTTTCTTTGCAAGCTGACCTGATTGGTTCTGTCATGCTGAAGAAAAATTACAGGCTCATTTAAAAGTAGTTGTTACAAAGCCCACTTAAAAAAAATGACACAATGGTGATTCAAATCTTTAAATATGCTTTCTAAAGTTCACAATTCTATCAAGCTCCCAGTCTGGTGAATCATTCTGCCTACTACCATAAAATATGCAACATGGATGGAGGTAAAGAAAAATGGTGTAAGGATAGGATCAGAATCCTGATAGAACTCCCCAAACCTTGAAACAAATGGAATTCCTTCATGCCATAAGTAATGTACTCCAAATAACTGCCACTCTAATATTGCTGATGCATTCAACAAGAATTAGCGGAAATGTGCTGGTTTTGGTTAGGAAGTAGGGAAATTGTCAAGGTCAAGTAGCACATCAAGATTCAATTGGACACCTGAGCAGAACAGGCTGGTAGCTTAGCCTTAACTGAAGTTCCACAAATTCAAAAAGACTTTATTGTTTGCCTCTGTTGAGTATCTTTTCTCTTTCCCAAGCTCAAATTCACAGAGAATTTTTATAACAGAAATAAAAACAATAACAGACAGCACAAAAATAGGAACAATACCAAACAGTTACAATTTGAAATCTTTCTCCCTCTGTATGGTGTCCAGTAAAACTCTTGATATAGTAGTACGGTGTATGAGTAGTGAGTGTTACTAGAGATGTGGGAAGGTTATGCACAGTTCATAAATGCCAAATACAATTGAACAAATGCTGTTATTTTTGATGGTGGACATACGTATAATGTAATGTCATCTTCCATTTTAAATTAGTATAATATTCTTACTGATGTGCTAACATGAGCACTCATATTGTTGCATTGTCACAACGCAGATTTATGGAGAGCTGGTCCAACATAATTGAAAATATATTTTGAGATTGATGCTTGAATAACTAATTTAGTGCACGACAATCTCATTTCTCAAGAAACAAAAAAATCTCTGTGCACAAAATATCTCAGAAGTAAATGCTAAGCTATATGAGCATTAATGAACTACTATTATTTTAGTTGCACAACATGCTCATGCCATGAGAATGGGAGAAAAGCAAAACCCAATTATTTGTTAAACATGACCTAAGCATTGCCCACAAGATCATATGCTAGAACGTCCTCCCTGTCAACGCCTACTTCAGCCTCAATCACAACAACACAAGAGCACACAACAGATTCAAACTTAATATTAACCGGTCCAAACTTGACTGTAAAAAATACGACTTTAGTAATCGGGTTATTGAAGCATGGAACTCATTACCTGGCTCTGTAGTGTCATCCCCTAACCCCCAACATTTTACCCTTAGACTATCTACAGTTGACTTCTCCCGATTCCTAAGAGGTCAGCAAGGGGTGTGCATAAACGCACCACCATATCTTCCATCCCCTTTACTAATACTTCTCTTATATTTCTACTAACTACATGTATATGTTTATGAACTCTAGTATTTCTTCATATTACTCCTATATCTTTTCTTCTAATCTTCCATTGATATATTTTACTATGTTTATATCCTCTGAAACCTACATTATGTATTGGACAAAATAAATAAATAAAATAAATAAAAAAATAAAATCAAGGAAGATTAGATGGGTCTACCACCCCCATCCCAAATCTGATGAAGTTCATTATCATCGTGTGATTAATGCAGTCTCATCTTTGTAATCCAGCCTAAAACCTTACTGAAAAGAGTCTACATAATCTATTCTTCCCCCACAGTCCTTTGGATATTCAAGCCTACACCTTCAGGAAATGAAAGTTGTCCAGTTCTGTTGGATCCAATTCTGACTTCCTGAACAGAAGGCAGAGTGCCGCTTCCTTCAAAGTAGATGGAACCATTCTCTTTCTCATAACTACTGTGCTGTTAGGTGTGCAGATAAAGGAAATTTTCTTTTGCATAAACTAAATGTAGCATTCAAAAAAATGGAGTGAACAAACCAGAAGGAATTTCTGCTAATTGTATTGGAATCATTTTCAAAACTCATACTTATTAAACACAGGGATGAGTTTCTGCTGGTCCAGACTGGATTGCCTGAACTGGTAAAAACCTGCTGGTGACGTCACAATGGTGTCACGAATGGGGTTTAGTCAATGCCAGTCTGTGGGTGCCGCCATGTTTTTTGGGATTTTTTTTCCTGAATTTTTTACTGTTTGGGAGTTTTTTCTTCTGTCGCTCCTTAAAAAAGGGCCGTCCCATCCACCCCCATTTTATACTTGCCTTTATTCCTTTGCAGGAAGCACAACTGATCTGCTTCTCAGCTGTATTTCAGGCTGATTATAGCTACTGAGCATGTGAGAAAGCAGAATTGCACAAGGGGGTGCATGCCCACACAAAACATTGTGATGTGAACTGGTGGCAAAGGTAAATGGAACCCACCTTGATTAAACACCAGCTCAGCAATATTTCCCAAGTTCCTTAAGACATTATAGGAGATAGTGTTTAGTACGCATCAGAATTTAATTAGGAAAGGGACAGAGAGATAGCTAGAATGTGTTTGGGCAGTTTACATTTGAACAGAATTGGAGAAGCCATAACTGTTTAGTTGTAAACTACCTGCAGATGAAGCATGTAGAACACTTGCTCCTCTTTGTAGAGAATGAGTAAATGAAAGATTAATAAAAACATTATTGCAAAGAGACCACAAACCATAATGTTTTCCCAACCAAAGAAAATTAAATTTCCTTGCATAACTTACCTTAGACCTTTGAAAACTCAGGAGAACACACAATAGTAATTTGTATGCTTATCTTAGCATCTAAATTCAATACTGTTTAGCAAGCATGTTTGCTCAAAAACTCAGAAAACAGTGGTTAATCTGATAGGCAGCACACTAAGTAGCAGTTATATTGGAATGATTACAGGATGCTTATAGGGAGGGGTTGCAGTATCCTCCTTAAAGCAAAGAGTTGGATTAGGTAATTTTTACATCTCTTCAATACCGATAGTATTTTTGATATGAATGGAAGAGCAGTCAAGTTACAAAATATATTATCTATTTTGTGAACCCAGACATTACAGATTTAAAACTATATCTTGTAGGTTAGAATATTAAGTGCTTTCAGACAACTGTGGTTTAATCCATAAGATTTGGTTAAGCAATCAACTGTGATATATGCAAACCAGTTTTAATCTTTGCTCTCTCTTTTCTATTTTCAACATTCAGTTTATTTTGTGTTTTCATGCTGTTTTATTATATTGTGTTGTATTATTTATCTGTGAAGGTTATTTAATGCATCATGCATACCACTATTTGCTGTATCTTAGTCCTGCGATGTAGAATTTTTGTAAGATTACTGCAGAAGAGGAAGACAATTGGAGCAATAAAAAAGAAAGTGTTAATATCTGAATGACCTTAATCAAATCTATAGTATAATGACATTTCCCTTTTGTATAAATTGTAAATTAAGAAACAATATAGAAAAGAACAATCAAAATGATCAAAAGTTTTAATTAGGGAATATATGCTAAGATAATTTTTCAAGAAATTTTGTGGAGAAAGAAAACAGGGAAGAAATCCTTCTCTCCACAAATGGGCTAATAGGCTGCCTAGCAGAAGCTTCATAAATACTTCATATTGCAAATAGAGTATCAGAATATTCAATTGATCACAAAATTATACTAATTGTCAGATGAAAAAACCTAAAAGTAACAGCTGGGGGCGGGTGTTTACCAACTCCTATCAGCTTAACCTTAATCAGCTTAACTTCTATCAGTTTCATTACTATTTTTAAGGATGAGGTGGTAGAGCAAATTTCCTGTTTTAGCAATTCAATAAGTAGATTGACTAGAGGAGGAGGACATGTAATACAGTTGCTTTTTTGTGTAGACGTTTCCATTACACTGACTGGAGCATGCAGTCTGTTAATGGCTCTGTCAGTTCTTGTTACTGTTAATGACTCTATCTAGTTCTTCAGGGCTTCGGAAGTGGCATTATAAAAGACTTATTTCATGTCGATGTATGGAAAAATAATACCATGCAATTTACTCCTGCAGATGATTGTTTCATTTAGAAATGCTCTGCTGCAGTTTTAGCTTTGCATTTTGTTTTTCTCTGTTGCATCTGGTTTGATAATTTGCCTCCAATAATGAATTAATTGATGGGTAGGCCAATGTAGTTGTGGGAATGGCTTTGTTCCCCTGCTGCTTTTATTGCGGCTCAGCAATATCCTGTGGTTTTCTTTATACTGAGCTTCTAATATAAGGTTATTGCATCAGATTTTATATAAATGGATCAGGGAGTCCATATCTTTATATTCCCTTATTACTCAAAAGCAGACCTCTTGGAAAAAACAGCTATTAAAGTGCCATCGGGAACAACAGAATTTTCAGTCTAGAAGACTTTAAAATAAACAGGGGCCAATTTGCTTCATATTTTTGTTTTTAATGAAGTGTTTAACAAATCAAGGCTTTGCTAAATAATTAGGCACAATTCCTAATCCCATTCCATAAACAATTCCATTTTAGAAGATGAACATGTCATTCTGTTTATTCCTTTTAAATGATAATTGCCCCTGAAAACAGTAGCCTTTTATACTGTGCATCCCTTTTTCATAGCTTGGACTACCAAATTGCCTTTACTATGTAAATGCTTAGAGCTTTAAAACGTTTTCATATTTTCCTTTATCAACAATTCCTAGTAATAATACCGTAGTAGTAAAAAAAGGCAGAATAAAAATCCATGAATAAACAAAAGAAAAATAATAATAGAGATGTATATTTTTGTTAAGTTACTGAACCACGAATATATTACCGGTAGCCTTCAACTTACAACCAGTTATTTAATGTCTATGTGGAATTATAATGGCCTCAAAAAGGGTCATTTATGGTCCTTGAAAAAACTTTTAAACATTGTGAAATGTTTCTTGCCCTCCTCCGAATGGTCAAATGACTGTATTTTGGGCATTTAGTAACTTCCATTGCATTTACTTTTAAATTTGCAGCATCCTACAGTCATGTGATCGTGTTTTGCAATGGTTTCTGCCAAAAACAAACCAAACCACCACCACCCTTTCAGGGAAGGAATTAGATTAATGACTGCATAGGTTGTTTAACGATCACACAGTTCACTTAATGACCACTGTGAAAATAGTTGTAAAATCAGTCCAGTCTTGTGGTTGCCTTGACTTATGGCTGCTTTGACTCATAAAGAAAATCCAGTCCCAATTATGGCCAAAGTCCCAGACTACCTGGAAAATGAATGTTGGTTCTTACCTGATACATTCCTTTTCAGTTCTTGGCAGGAGTAGTCACATGTGGGTAATAACTTCCATTTAGAGACTGAGCTCGTAACAATTTTGCTGGTCCCTTTGCTCACCTGGATTTGGCAGTTAATTGCAACTAAGTTGAGTACCTGAAAGAGAAGGAAAGCACCACTCCAAAACTGGGTCTGGGCCCTGAGACAGGGAGGGAGTGACTACTCCTGCCAAGAACCAAAAAGGAACGTATCAGGTAAGAACCAACGTTCATTTTCTGGTACTCTTGGCAGCAGTATTCATGTGTGGGACATACACAAGTTAGGTCCTCAGAGGGTGGGGAACAGATGGGCCCACGGTGGAAGGGGTGTCCACTACTCTGGAGAACCCTCCACCCACAGCTGAGGCATACTTATCAATTTTGTAGTGGCGAACAAAGACAATAGGTGTGGACCAGGTAGCAGCTCTACATAAAGGCAGCCAAAGTGGCAGCACTCCTGGTGGAGTGTGCTATGATACAGCCCAGAATCAGGATAGTTTTATGGTGATAAGCAGCGGCAATGCAAGCTTTCAGCCATCGCCCTACGGTAAAGGGTGACACCTTGCGACCCATGGTTGGCGGTTGGTAGGAAATGAAAGACTGTTCCATCTGCCTGAAGTCTTTGGTTCATTTTATGTATCTGCGGAGAGCCTACCTAACATCCAATTTATGCCAATCTCTCTCTTTGGGATGGAACGCTCGGGAAAGAAGTCAGGCAAGATAAGCTGATGGGCCTGGTGGAACCCGGAGTTTACCTTGGGTAGAGAGGACAGGTACAGGCATAGTACGATCCTGTCTGGATGAAAGGTACAAAGATCCTTCCGGACGGACAGGGCAGCCTATTCTGAAATCGGTATGGTGGAAGTAATTGCTAGCAGAAAGACAACCTTGAGGATCAGAAGGTGGAAGGGAGTGTCCATGAGCACCTGCAATACAAGTGACAAGGTCCATCACGGATATCAATGCATCATGACAATAGGGGAAGGTTAGTCGCCCCTTGTAGGAAACTTCACCCTGAGATGGTGAATGAAATGAAATGAAATGCCTCCCTCCACAGACAGTACAGTAGACAGGGCTGCAACCTGCCTATGGAGGGTGTTGGGCGAAAGCCCCTTCTTTAAGCCCTCTTGCAAAAATCACAAAACCAGTTGGAAGGTAGCATGCTTAGCATCAATATCCTTCCCGCACACCACCAGGAGAAGGCAGCCTAGGTAGAATCATAAATCCATGCCATCAACACTCGCCTGGAGACTTGGATCATTTGGATTACTACCTGTGGGCAGATGGTCCTGCTTCAGGATGTCCCACTCA
Organism: Erythrolamprus reginae; assembly: GCF_031021105.1. Lineage (NCBI taxonomy): Eukaryota > Metazoa > Chordata > Lepidosauria > Squamata > Dipsadidae > Erythrolamprus > Erythrolamprus reginae. The sequence goes on along the minus strand of NC_091950.1, from coordinate 358,947,703 downwards.
AACGCCAGGAGGCCAACTGCAATCATCGCAGGTCTGGGTGCTGTATGGCCTCCTGGCTGAGTGAGACCCTGTCATCCAGAATCCTCCAAGGCAAGGCTGGGTTATTGAGAGGTCAACCAGGTCCGCAAGCCAGGAGTGATGAGGCCAATGCGGGGCGATGAGGATGATTTCTGCCCACTCCTCCAACACCTTCTGGATCACCCTGTGGATGAGAGGGAGGGAAGGGAAGGTGTAGAGGAGCCCCTGTGGCTGGGGCTGCGAAGAGCATTGACCTGTTCTGCTCCCAGAGCTGGGAACCTGGAAAAAAAAATCTGTGGACCTGTGCATTGGCTGGCTGGACAAAGAGGTTTGGGAGCAGGTGCCGTTTGGACTGGTTAAATGGCTGGTGGTGTCTGTGCACTGCTTCTAAAGGTGGCCAGGACCCTCATGCCAAACTACAGGGGATCCCAAAGAAAGGAGAGTCCGCAGCACCAAACTTTGGGGGATTCCAAACAAGGGAGAACTTCTGGAATGCAGGTCCATACAAACAAGGCGGTAGTGGTTGCTAGGGCCCTGGGCAGAAAGGAGAGTTGTACCCCTGATATCAGGGATCCCCAAATGAATGAACCCTGGAAAGAAGGGCCATGAGGGGTGAAATCCCCGTTAGAACCTCCGCTGCGAATGAGCAGCTAGGCTCATTACTCTCCGGACCTGGTGGCCTAGGATAGATAAAAATGATTACTTATTGGATTTGTATGCCGCCCCTCTCCGCAGACTCGGGGCGGCTAACAACAGTGATAAAAAACAGCATGTAACAATCCAATACTACACAACTAAAAAAAACCTTATTATAAAACCAAACATACATACAAACATACCATGCGTAAATTGTAAGGCCTAGGGGGAAAGAATATCTGCTTGGAGCTGTTGAAAAAAAGTCTCCTTGGCTGACTGAGTTGTAAAAAACTGCCAAATCCAGGCGAGTGAAGGAGAGTGGCCAGCCAAATTGTTATAAGCTGAATCTCCAGGTAGATGGAAATACCCACACGAGACGACTCCTGCCCAAAGTACTGGAAAACCAGTAATTTTTAGAACTGCCTCAAGAGATTACCGGTACTTGCAATATAGCATTTCACGAATACTGTACTGTATTTCTCTGAAGAACTTGGTTTGTTTAATGTGATTGGGGAGAAACTTTGAGAATAGTCTACATTTGACTCTCCATTACACAGGAAGGGGGATTCATAAATCATACCCACCAATTAAAAGCAATAAAAGCTCTTCCATATTCCCAGCTTAACCAGACTATAGTGAGGTCCAATAAAAACTCTCTGTAGATGGAAGACTACTCACTAGTGGAATAAAAATAATAGATCCAACCTGTAATACATATTTTATTAATATCCTTCATTATTTTATATGGAAAGTATAAACTCGTAAGAATAAGCAAGATTACATGACTTCTCCAGATACTGTAGTGAAGGTTCTGGTAGTAGTTAAATGGGAGAAAGCAAGCTAACGAGCTTGTAATTGTGATTCAAACATTAAGTTCCATATTCCTATATAACTGAATAATGTAGAAATAGTCCTTGACTTACAACCCCAATGGAGCCCAGAATTTTTGTTGCTAAATGAGACATTCACTACATGAATTTTGCCCTATTTTACGAACTTTTTTGCCACACTTGTTTAATTGAATCACTGCAGTTGTTAAGATAGAACATGATTGCTAAATTAATCTGTTTGCCCATTGTCCATCAAAAGGTCACAAAAATGACTCCAGGACAGTCCAACCACCATAAATTTGATGAGTCAGTCGCCAAGCATTTGAATTTTGATCACATGACTATGGGGTTGTAAACGTGAAAAATGGCCATTGTAACTTCAAAGGATCATTAAATGAACTGTTATAAGTCGATGACTATCTGTAGTTTTATTCTTTTCCATTAAGCTTCCCCACTACTAATTAATAATAGAAAATATATATACAGTATTGGGCTTCTGTTAGCACTCCAAATCCTTTGAAGCTGTTTCATGCAGTTCTGTCATTTTTAGCTTTCTGTGAATTAATATATATTTCCTCCAATTGACTAATGGCAGGGTGTAAAAATCAATAGCCAGCCAATGGCTCACTGCTATCCTTTCCTTGCTTTTTAGGAAATGGGGGGGGGAGGGAGAGAGCTTTGTTTCTTCATTGAATTTATCGGAAAGTAGTGGCAAAGCACAACAAGGCTTTTCAACTATGACAGTAAGGGATAGAATTCAAGGAGCCAGAAGAGGGAAAAAGAATTTCCATCAGCAGGAAATTGCCTATCCCAAACTCTAAAGGAAACTACAGTTCTATCTCTGCAGCATCTCTCCTACTCCCAGATCAGCAAAATGCCTCTATGTGCAAAGACTTAAGTTTCCCTAGGGAATTTCTTTTACTTCCTGTCAAAACAAATACTATGTTGAGACACATAGAGATTCCTGCAGTTAACTGTATTAGGGTATGACATGAATTAGCTTGAACTTTTTGTGCAGTTTTTCATTTATCTTAAATGAGTTAATTGAATGTTTTACTTACAAACCTGAAACTCACTTGAAGAATTCTTCAAAATAAATACTGCTTCAACTCTTACTTAAAATTATCTAAGAAAAGCATTAAAAAGAGAAGAATCCTTTATCTCAATAACGAGTGACCTCATATTCATATGCATCAGAATAATTTTGAGTATACTGTTTATGAACACTAGAACTTCTTCTTCATAAAATGTGGGTTCACATGTACTTTTATAAGTACATTTGTCTTAGATCTCAAACTGGGCAAGAATGTATGTATGTATGTATGTATGTATGTATGTATGTATGTATGTATTTATGTATTTATGTAAGTAACATATTTTTGCTGATAAGTGAAAAGAGAGACTAGAATAGATACACATACACACAAGTCAGGTTCCTGAAGTAGATTCTTTTATAGGAAATTCTCTATATTGTTCCTAGAAATGAGTGAACCCAGACAGCCTTCTAAAGCAGGGGTCCAAAACTCCCAATCTATGGACCAGCACTTGTCCGCAGTATATTCCAGAAACTGGGCTACACAAACAAAGCCCCATCCACTGGATGCAGGCAGCATGTGAAACCATGTCCCCTTTGGGCGGCAGAAGAATATCTCTCCACAGAACTGGTCCCTGGAGCCCACTGTTCTAAGGGAATACTGGAGAATGCAATTGGTCAATTGAAGAGAAACTGCAATTGGGCACCCTTCGGGCTTTATGATGTTTCTTTTTCATGATTAAGAGTGATGATCTTAGGAATGAAGGTGTTTTGTGAAGGAATCTTTTGACAAAATAGGGAGCTCGGTATCTTTTTCTTATTTGAGTAAACTGATGTTTTTTGCCAATTTCATCTGTCAAAACAATTCAAAGTGTTGGTTATGACCTATAAAGCCCTTCATGGCATCGGACCAGAATATCTCCGGGACCGCCTTCTGCCGCATGAATCCCAGCAACCGGTTAGGTCCCACAGAGTTGGCCTTCTCTGGGTCCCATCGACGAAACAATGTCATCTGGCGGGACCCAGGGGAAGAGCCCTCTCTGTGGCGGCCCCAACCCTCTGGAATCAACTCCCCCCAGAGATTAGGACTGCCCCCACCCTCCTTGCCTTTCGTAAACTCCTCAAAACTCATCTTTGTCGTCAGGCATGGGGAAATTGATTCCCCTGGGCTGCTTCCACTTTACACATGGTCTGTATGAGATGTATGATTGTTTTTATATTAAGGGTTTTAAATCGTTTTAGTATTGGATTTGTACTGTTTTTGTTGTGAACCGCTCCGAGTCCTCGGAGAGGGGCGGCATACAAAACTAATAAATAAACAAACAAACAAACAAACAAACAAACAAACAAACATTTATTTCTCAATTTTAGCCTTGATGTCAAATTGCCTTAAATAATATTTTGCTCTGTTGCCTAACTGAAAGGTTAGGTAGAAAATGGGGGAAAGTGACTGATGGAAAGTTTGGTATACTTCACACAATACTAATTTCATTTGTATTTCAAACATTCAGACCATAGATCAAAATAAGTTCGGAACTTTCTATTACTCAAATTTGCTTAAACTCATTTTGCTCCAAGACTTGTGGAAAAGGAGAAAGATGACTTGAAATGCTGTATCTGTACCTCTTAGCACCAATGGATTTAAATTGGTTCAAATTATTTTTGTATCATTTCTCAAACGTGTGTCATTTTTTGCTATCTCCATGTTCAATCGGCAGAGACAGTTATATTATAGATTGTTGTTGAAGAATAAAATTGATGAATGGTATAAATACTGTACAACTAAAATTTATAATATTTATAATATTATTTATATCACAGAAATTTATTATTTGAAATAAAGAGGATTGATTTAAATCAGTGTGATCAAGGCAATTTTACTTTCCTTCCTTACGTATATAGGAAATCTGATCTCTAACAATGAAACTATATTCAATAAATGGGCTCAGAATTATGGCTCATTTAATTCAATAGTCAGCTCACAAGAAAAGTGGATGAGACTGAATCTTTGAATCTTATTTACAAAATGGAATAATTTACAGCCATACTGGGAAACCTTCTCAAGAGGCAATAGCTATTTTACTTATCCATCATCTTCTAAGACATGCTCTTGAGGGAGTCTAGGAATGAAATGTTATAAGTAAGTTAACTTTCTGTATTAGGCAACTTCATAGCTGAATTCTAAATCTATCATTGTGAAGATCCCTTCAATCAAGATGTTGGTATGATCATGTGATCAAAGTCCTCTCCTTTGTATTGTATGCAATTTAGTAAGGAATCTGCAGGCTATACAATTGTTTAGCAACCTCTTCTGTCCAGTATTTATTTTATTCCACCCTACCTTCACACTTATGAATGAAATGAATGAAATGCTTGCGATTGAGATTTAAAATTAAACTCTGTGGGCAAATTAAATGATTTCATCGTGACAAAAATATGAAATTGTCTAAATTGGAGACAACAATATAATAAAGAAGAAATGAAACTTGTGCTTGGTTAACAGCATGCAAGTTTTCAACTTTATTAAATAAATTTGCCATTTATACAAAAAAGGCATTTTCACTCAGTAAAATGTTTGATCTTTTCAAGTCTTCAAAACTGTTTCAGAATGGGCAGTACAGAAAGCAATGGATGGCAGAAGAACAGAGTAGATTATAATGTCAATTGTCAAATTATGGATTTTGATTATTATAATGTCTTAAATTAATATAAATATTCCAAAAGAAAAGAATATATGTAGCTCAGGGTTGAATTTGTTATGACCCAGGTGGTTAAGGCAAGGCAGGCCTCTCTCAACAAACAGCCCTCCAATTGGTAAGCACTCCCATGCTACCCTGAAGGCAGCCACCCTCAGTCCCACAAACAACAGCCCCTACAGGGTGGGTTCTAACTTGCCTTGCCGTTTGTGTCTTCTTGGGCCGCGTGGCTACGTGCTGCATGCAAAGTGCCAAAAATTCACACACACACACCCCAAAAGTCAAAACTAAGATGTGGTGCATGCGCACTGCAGAAACTCAACTTCTGCATATGCGCAGAAGAAAAATTCAGCAAAAAAATTAAAATAACATTTTTTTCCAAAAAAAATCCCACCCCCCAAAAGGTGGCACCGACTAGTCTGAGTCTGTTTTTTCCCCATCTCGTCCCTTAAAACTTTGAGAATGTACATAACAACACTCATGTATTGTAATTTGGAATTTGGTTAATTCTATCTTTCTTTACTAGAATCAACATAAAAATAGGTAGTGCAATGGTTTTTTTTAAAGGTGTTCCAGGATTCTGGGAAAAGATATAGTATTATGTTGCTCTATGAGCTTTAATCATAGTAGCAGTCTGAAAAACTAAAATCTGAGAGATAACTTTTGTGATGGTATGCTACAGTAAGCAGTTAGCAGTAACCAAAATTCTTTTATGTAATGAGTTCTCAAAACAAACATCTATTCAATTCTCAGCAAAATAAAAACACTTTTTACTTGACAAGCATGCCTTTTCTCAAAACTATGACATCCCCATTCAGGTAGGCAGGAGGAAGTGACAGAATGTGTCATAATGATGTGTGCATCATTTCTGCAGTAATACCATGAAATGTGTAACATCATTGCAATTTCTACCAGATGCCCATACTCGACTATTTCTGTATTTTTAGTTAATTAACAATCCCTGCAGTCAAGTCTATGTTTTTAAGGAACAATTTACTGTGCACTGACATTTAACACAAAATGTTCAAGGGATTTAAATTATGTAACTCTGACATTTTTAGTTATTATGTATTCATTATCTTGTCTGTTGCTCCTGTCTTTTTAAAAACTGAAATGAGACATTAATGCAATACTTCTTATGATTAAGTCTCCTAGCAACATTGAGCTACCTGTAGTCAGCTCAAGAGGAGAAAAGACATTATACAGAAATGCTTCTATGTCTTCAATGTTTCCAGAAGTTTAATTTATGGCTATTTATGTACTCTGTTAAGCCCTATGGCTTATATAACTGGAATTTATATTAATGAGTACATAAATTGCATATAGAGAAGTGCTATAAGCAGTTTATTATTAGGAAACACAGCATGAAATTAAAGGAAGACTCTTTTAATAAATGACTAAGGATGTTAACATTAAGCTCAGAACCATAGAATAGAACAGAACAGAACATTTATGTCCAAGTGTGAATTTGTTTTGGTGCATATGCTCTCAATAAACATAAAAGAAAAGATATGTTCATCAAGAATTGTAACATACAATGCTTAATGATAGTCCAGGTACAAATAAGCAATCGAATCATATTAGGAACCAGTCAATATAAATTGTAGATTTGGAAGAGATCATTTAAGACATTGAATCTAATCCCCTGCTTGTTGTAGGATCCAAATTAAACCACCCTTGATCCTTGAATAGTAGGAAACACATCTTTTTCAAATTAGTGAAATATGCAGGCAAAAAGATACATCAGTAAGAGTACTGTAAAGAAACAACATACATTATAACAAATAAAATAAATATACAGGAGAAAACAAAATGAAAGAAAAAGGATTCCATGTAATAGCAATATGAAATTAATTCAATATTTAAACCTATTATTAAATCTAGATTTTATGGAAACATATTGTTCTCTTTCCATTTTAAAGACATTGTAAAAATTGATATAGAGCATATTGAATCTAAACATCATGAATGTAAATTTCTTGTCACCTACATAAAATAATTCACTCTGCTAAGCCTTAGACTTAAGAATGCCAATGTTTTTCCTAAAATGTCAAATTTCAAATTTTAGCAGCATAATTCAATATCACATTTACATCTCTAATTACTATATTTCTCCCCAAAACATTAATGTTTATTGTAATTTGAAACCAAAATGTAACTATAATTCATAACAATGAAATGTGAATTAAATAAGCTTCAAGTTTCTTCCGATACCAAGCGTAGGAAGCAAGTCTTGATCATCTTCTGATTAATATCCTTTTAGTACAATATTTGAAGTGTGACATCATAACCACCCTGTTCACTCATCTTACAGGGGATTAAACATTCCCAGTTTCTATATATTTTGCCACAGGAGCAATTTCTTTAACTTCTCCTGTTTGTTTTTGTTTTTTCTTTTAACATGCATAAACAACAAGCAAGAATACCATAAGGGCATCCTTGAGTTACAAGAGCTTCTTCAGCAACGGTTTGAAATCACAATGATACTGAACAAGGAGGACCTACAACAGATCCTCAAAATAACATTCACACATTCAAGCACAGTTACAAGTTGTTCCTGCCATTATTTTGCCCATCCTCTGCCTGCCTATGTTACATAGAGCTTGCTGCCAGCCTGTGTTCTATAGTGCCTGTTTGCAGCACCCATCTGCCTATATTCCATAAGAACTGGTTGTGGAACTTGCCCATCTTCCTCTGCTCTATAGTATCTGCCCATAGTCTGCTTGACTGTAGTTATCATTACAGCTTGCCCGGGACTCTCACTCCTGGACTACCTACTGTGATTAATGTGAGGTCTTCCTGGGGCTATGATGGCAACTGAAACTGGTGGGATTCTGGCAATCACTAAGCAATGTGATCACCTAATGTACTTTACAACTACACTGCTTAGCAACAAAAATTCTAGTCCTAAATGCTACAAACTTCTATTATATAACAAATAATTTAGTGCAGATTGCAGATCTTTATCAAAATTACATTCAGCTTTAGATGTGTGATTTAAACCTTATATTTATTAATATTAATAATTATTATAATTAATAACAGAATGATTATTATATTTATTAATATAAGCAATTTAGAAACTGTAGTTAATATTGGTAACTATTCCCCCTTAGCTTTAACATTTTTTCTTTGATTCCTTTGATTCAATGCTGATTCCGACTACCTGGACAAATCCTTGCTGTTTATTTTGGCAAGATTGCAGAAATGGTTGCCATTGCCTCCTTCCCAGGGCTGAGAGAGAGAGTGAGTTACCCAAAGTTATACAGATAAAATTGTGTATTAGAGCTCACAGTTTTCCAGGTTGTAGCTAGATGCCTTAACTACTACAGCAAACTCGCTCTACTCTTTAAAGGTTTAAGATGCTTAAATCATCATGATACTCATACTTTCTCATTAACACTGTACAATTAAAACTGCATTCAAATACAGTGCTACCTCGGTACTCGAACGCTTCCTTTCTCGTACATTTCGGATAACGAACAAAATTTTCGGCAAAAATTTGCTTCGGTATCTGAACAAAAATTCAGATACCAAACAGCCAAAGAAAATTTTGTTCATTATCCGAAATGTAATCTCGGCAGCTTCAGGGGGCTGAGGAGCTCTCTAAGAGCTCCAAGCTGCAGGAAGGGTGGGGGCTGCTGCAATCTTGGCAGCTTCTGGGGGCTCCTTTCCTCATTGCTTCCTCTTATTACCTGTAAGCAGCTTCAAAAACTTTCTCCTTCCCTGTGGCTGCAACAGCGGCGGCTTCCCTTCCAGTAGCAACAGCGCCGGGAACGTCACGTGATGAAGGGAAGCCGCCGGAGCCATCTCAGCAGTTGCTGCCGCTAAAATACAGGAAATACTGTAGTATAAGGGCAGACTAGATGGACCATGAGGTCTTTTTCTGCCGTCAATTTTCTGTTTCTATGGTTCTGAATGGGTCATGCCCAATAGTGGGCCGCAGCCCAATTTTTGGGTACCTTTGCTGTAAAATATGTTGACACAAAGGTTCCCAACAGCTAAGATGTAAGAATTGCCCACAAAATTATATGCTGCAATGTCCTGCCTGTCGGCGACTACTTCAGCTTCAACCACAACAACACAAGAGCTCACAACAGATTTAAACTTAATATTAACCGTTCCAAACTGTACTGTAAAAAATATTACTTCAGTAACCGAGTTGTCGAAGCGTGGAACTCATTGCCGGACTCTAGTGTCATCCCGAAACCCCCAACACTTTACCCTTAGACTATCCACGGCTGACCTCTCCAGATTCCTAAGAGCTCAGTAAGGGGTGTACATAAGCGCACTAGAGTGCCTTCCGCCCCTTGTTCTATTGCTCTCCTATATCTCCTATACCATTCTTCTTTCCTATATTTATTCTATTCTTTCACTGATATATTTTATTCCTATTACTTCTCTTCTCTTCTTAGATATATTTCACTATGAGTATATCCTCTATAACCTTCATTATATATCTACTATATGTATACCCAATATAACTATCATTGTGCAATGGACAAAATCAATCAATAAAATAAATAAAATAAAATGAAAAGCAATTAACAAGAGTAGATTAGATGGACCATGAGGTCTTTTTTTGCCGTCAATCTTCTATGTTTCTATATTTCAATCTTCTATATTTCACTATGAGTATATCCTCTATAACCTTCATTATATATCTACTATATGTATACCCAATATAACTATCATTGTGCAATGGACAAAATCAATAAATAAAATAAATAAAATGAAATGAAAAGCAATTAACAAGAGTAGATTAGATGGACCATGAGGTCTTTTTTTGCCGTCAATCTTCTATGTTTCTATGTAAAATAAATACCCTCACTTCCGCCCACGATAGCGTTGAAATGAAAAGCAACACTCTTCGAGTCGCTGTAATAAGCCCTTTTAAGAAATCGAGGCGCGCCTGAAAAGCCGCCTGGAGAGACTGAGGTCAATTGAAGTCCCTCGAGCTCTTGCCCCACGGCGCCTCCTCCCGCCGCCTCGCGACCCTCTACGGCTCGGGCTCGCGCCCTCCGCAGCCGAAGTGGTGCCTGTGTGGAGGGCAAAAAGGCGGGAACGGGAGTGAGGCCCTTTCTATCCCCTCCCTCCCACCTTCCAGTTGGAATAACGGTCTCTCTCGCCCGCGGCGGTGGCGGTGGCGGCGGCGGCAGCTTAACAAGTGGGGCAGGGGACATGGTGAGCCTTTTCCCTCTTTGAGTGGGATGCTGCCTGGGAAAAAGCAGCGCGCTTTCATACAGAGACGGGGAATTGCGAAGGAATGAAGACGGAGAGGAGGCGGCGGTGGAGAGAAGATAGTTGCTCAGGTCGTGCGTTTGGCATGCAAAGTAGGAAATGGGAGCTTTGGGCAGAATTAACCACCTGTTAATTTACAGTACTTTGAAAACCGAGGAAATGAAATCAAGGGAAAACGAAAGCGGCGTGTCTGTCTGTCTGTCTGTGTGTGTGATAAGCAAAACTGCTAATGTTAATATATCTTGAAGAGAGAGCTAGATTTTAATGTGACTTTAAAAGTATATGTGTTATAAAATACATGTATGGACATATCTGGACAAATTCATTGGTTCCAGTACACCTCCACCTCTCCAGATTAGTATTTTTGGGGGCTGTACTGGTTAAAAAATGTCCAACAAAAATTATTTATTTATTCGATTTTATGCTGCCTTTCTCCTTAGACCCAGGGTGGCTTACAACATGTTAGCAATAATACTTTTTAAAAAAATAACAGAGCCAGCATATTGCCCCCACAATCCGGGTCTTCATTTTACCCACCTGGGAAGGATGGGAGGCTGAGTCAACCTTGAGCCCGTGATGAGATTTGATGAAATGGTGTTGAAAAAGTTTTTATTCGGAATTTTTAGCTCAGGTTAAAGGGAATACAGTAGTCCCTCGCTATACCGCGCTTCACCTACTGCGGCTTCACTTCATCGTGGGTTTCTGAGGAAGTCGATCGGCAGATTTAAACAGCCCGCCAAACTCGATCGGCAGGTTTTTTTAAAAAAAAAATATCTAAAATTGTAAATACTGTATTTAAATACTGTATCTAAAATAAATACTGTGTGGGAAGGGTTTATAAACACTTAAAACAATGAAAACTTACCAAACAATTACAATATAAATACTTAAATAAGTACTATCAGTCGATAAATTCCCCATCGCGGATTTCACCTATCGCGGCCAGGTCTGGAACGTAACACCAGCGATAGGTGAGGGACTACTGTATAGATAAAATTGGCTCCTTTTACTCAAACGTAGTTCCTTTAAATGTCATGTGACCCTTTAGGTAAGAAGCATATGAGCCCATCATTACATATTACTGTTATGCCTGTCATCCACCTCTCTCTCTCTCTCTCTCTCCCTCCTTCTATTTAAATTTTAACTATCTTTATTGCAACACAGATATATAATATTCCTTCAGGATTCTAGAGATGCTTAGGTGGGGCATGGGCAAAAAAAGGTTGGGAACTACTGGTCTAGACTCTAGAACAGCTGAGACCAACTTCAGCCTACAGAATTCTCATACAGCATGGACATTGGTAAGACATTGAAATCCAGTATCTAAAAATGACCAGGTTGGGAAACACTTCTCTAGAAAATGTCTAAGCATTCCTAAAGGGACATTATTGAATTGTCATACAACTCCTATCTCACTATGTATACGAGAGATGGAAGATAGAGCACGTATGCTTTCAGATGACACTGGTTACAATTAATTTTGGCAATTCCTGTGAATTGTTTTCAGAATTGTAAACAAGTATTTGATTGATTGATGGATCTAGTTGACATTTCTACTACTTTTTAATACTAGAACACATAATGAAACCAAAGTCTGAGAGATGCAGCATCCACATAAAATTTAATACTGACTGTTTCTTGATTTAATTGGATAATTAATAAAATTAGAAAGAATAATGGTATTATTAAGAATTAATCATGTTGGTCCAATACTAGAGACAGAATAAGACAATACTAAATTTCTTGCCTGGGCTTATAAAAACCGGGATGCTTGCTTTGTGAATAGAATGCAAATCTGTATCGGTCTTTATTTTATCTGCACAAATTATATTCTTGAATTTTTTCTATTACTGTGATTATTTCTGTCCTGTCTCTTTTCAGCAACTAGAATGGGTAGACATCAATTAATCAATAAGTAACTTGGACATATATTTTCAACATTGTTAACATAATTCTAAAAAAGCGGTAGAAGTTAAACATGGAGTAAATAGAGGTTAAAATAGCTTGTTAAAATAGCTTTTGCTCTTTTTTATTTTTTTATTTCAATAAAGTAAGGGAAGTAGAATTTTGTTGGTTCTACTATGCAGGAAATTCAGGATTAGAAGAAGAAAAGGTATCTGATTTCAAATATACCGTTAAATAGAAATCTATATTTTTAAAAAGGCATCTTATTTAAAAAAATATCTGGTGTCTATTTTTAATAGAAGATTAGGAGAGGTGAAAGCCCTTCTTTAATTTTTGTTAATTCTCTCAACATTAGAATAATGGATAAGAAAACAAGACTTCAACAAAAACCTCTGATCTCCCGTCTTGAACATGGACCAAAAGACACCAAAATACCACATATGGTGAAAGGAAAATTTGTCAAGCCTGAACAAACTTCTAGTTCTGAAGAAAATGAGAATCTACTAGTGAGAACTTTAAAATTTGAGAATTTATACTGAGCAGCTTGTTTTTAAACTTTATTACCAATTAATTATTTCTTATTGAATGCTACATAACTTAGATAAATATAATATGTTCAACTAGTAAGTATATATAAGATGGCATTAGGAGTAGTGAGGCAAGATAGTCATAGTAAATTTATTTATTTGACTTCTATGCCGCCCAATCCCGAAGGACTCAGGGTGGCTAAATGAATTTTAATTGCTTTGTGACATCCTAATTTCTTACTATAGTTTTCTTTTATCTTAAATTAATTTAATATTTGTAGAGAAAATGGATTTGGTATCAGTTAATAGATTGCACAATACATAATGTACTGAATATAATATGGTTTCTAAAAGTAATCTGAAAAATCTGTTTGGCTCCAAATACAGACTTTTAGTTCAGTTAGGCATGTTGAGGAAAAATAGATAGATAGATAGATAGATAGATAGATAGATAGATAGATAGATAGATAGATAGATAGATTTTTATTGGCCAAGTGTGATTGGACACACAAGGAATTTGTCTTGGTGCATATGCTCTCAGTGTACATAAAATAAAATATACATTTGTCAAGAATCATGTGGTACGACACTTAATGATTGTCATAGGGGTCAAATAAGCAATGAAGAAGCAATATTAATAAAAATCTTAGGATATAAGGAACAAGTTACAGTCATACAGTCAACTTGGGAGGAAATGGGTGATAGGAATGATGAGAAAAAAAAGTAGAATAGAAATGCAGATTTAGTAGAAAGTCTGACAGTGTTGAGGAAATTATTTGTTTAGTAGAGTGATGGCTTTCGGAAAAAAACTGTTCTTGTGTCTAGTTGTCTTGGTGTGCAGTGCTCTGTAGCGACGTTTTGAGGGTAGGAGTTGAAACAATTTGTGTCCAGGATGTGAGGGGTCAGTAAATATTTTCCCCGCCCTCTTTTTGACTCGTGCAGTATACAGGTCCTCAATGGAAGGCAGGTTGGCAGCAGTTGTTTTTTCTGCAGTTCTGATTAAGCTCTGAAGTCTGTGTCAGTCTTGTTGGGTTGCAGCACCAAACCAGACGGTTATAGAGGTGCAGATGACAGACTCAATGATTCCTCTGTAGAACTGTATCAGCAGCTCCTTGGGTAGTTTGAGCTTCCTGAGCTGGCGCAGAAAGAACATTCTTTGTTGTGCTTTTTTTATGATGTTTTTGATGTTAGGTGACCATTTTAGGTCTTGAGATATGATAGAACCTAGAAATTTGAAGGTCTCTACTGTTGATACTGTGTTGTCTAGTATTGTGAGAGGTGGAAGGGTGGAAGGGTTTCTCTGAAAGTCTACCACCATTTCATGATCTTGATTTAAAGATTTCTGGTTTATAGAAAAAACAAAACTTTCCATGATTGCATAAGAACATAAAGACTACAATATGCTGAGAATCACTGTTGAATTTCTAAGAATAAATATTTGCTGCTCAAAATCTGGATATACGAACCTGCAGCTTGTGCTCCATATGTATGCCTTCAGCACCCTAAAATTGTGCTGCAAAATTTAATAATGAAATGGCTGATTTAAGTGGCATAGGTTTTTTTATTATAATAATATTTCATTCTAATATACCTTGAGGGGAAAAAGTATGTATTAAATTTAGAATTAGCAAATGTGTTATCTGTGTAACCACATAATTGACATTTTATGCATTTGCTTTAATTTTACCTCATTAATGATGCAAAATGGATGGAAATAGTACTGATTGCGTGCCATTAAATCTGTCAAGATTGCTTCGAAGACAAGCAGTTTGGATTGCTGTTTTTGTAATGTTTCTTTTTCCTATTGTATTTGAAGTTTTTGAATGGAGGACTGAAAGAATAAGATTTTGCTCCTTGATTTTGGAGATGGTTATAAGGGGAATGAAAGCAATTTGCTTCCAAGAGAGTTGTTTTTTTTCATTTGTGTACATAGTACAGCTCCTATAAATGCATTGAAAATCAGTACAGCCTCTTGTGAATCAAAGAAGGCTGGAGGAACAATTGCAGCCTCCAGACCTCAAATGTTGCCGATCACTGCTATAATCTAATATGGATACAAGTCAGCCAAATATACTGGAACTGACTTAATCACTTCCGAAGTATTCCAGTTCTAACATAATAAATTCTTACTTGGTTGTCTGTTCCAGGAATTTCCTGGTAACTTAGCTTCTGATCTTCGCACAGCTGTTTACAGGAGGTCAGACACTACCAGAAAGGACAAAATAAAAACAGAAGAAAACACGGGTCTTGAATATATGTAAGTGAATTATTTCTATATTTAGTAAAGGATAAATGCATAGGCTGAAATCCAGTGTTTTCTATTGTTGCATCTAGGATGGAATAACAGTCACAGACTGGATACTTTCTTTCTCTCTTGTTTACTGTATAAATTATGGATTTTAGGGGACAAGAGTATTTGAGAAGCTGATGACTTCAAAAATCTTATCGGCTGAATAAAAATCAAATGATACAAGATTTTTTTTTTTTTTGGCTTAAATTTATAGCTGCCCATCTCTTGACAGTGCGGTGTACAACAATAAAAAGAATACAAAATTTTAAACCCCAATATTTAAAAACATTCATACCTCTCTCATTCATTACTACTGGCCAGATCAGAGTGTATCACTCAACGGCACCAGGCCGGACAGCAAAGCCATGCCTTCAAAGCCTTTTGGAAGGCCAGGTGGATGGGGGCTGTGTGAATCTCTGGGGGGAGTTGGTTCCAGAGGACCTGAACCACCACAGAGAAGGCCCTTCCCCATAGCCCCACCAGTCAATATTGCCCAGCTGACTGACCTGGAGAAGGGCGACCCTGTGGGTTCTAATCAGTCACTGGGATGTATGAGGTAGGAGACGGTCCCGTAGATAATCTGGTCTTAAGGGCTTTAACCAACACCTTAAATTGCATTTGGAAACCAATTGTAAGCCAGCGCAGCTTGCTGAGTGATAGTGTTACATGGGTGTATCTAGATACAGTGGTACCTCTACTTAAGAACTTAATTTGTTCCATGACCAGGTTCTTAAGGAGAAAAGTCGCTGCCGAAGGAAGAAGGTGAGGTGAGCGGAATCAAAAAAATCCAAAACTTTCAGGCTTTAAAAAAAAAGATGGACTCTAAGGTGGCGAGGAGGAGCATGTGCCTCCCATACACCCGGCGCGAGGCTGCCTCCTATACAGAGAGAGAAACCCACGCGTGCGAGAGGGGGGAACTTCCCACTCCTTTGATCGAAAGGTGGCTGCTGCTGCTGCTTCTACCTGCTACCTGAAGGGCTCCCCTCACCTCTCGCTCGCTCGCTTTGTAGCCATCGCCTTTCCTTCACTGTGGTGACTCCTTGGTTCTCCGTACTGAAGGAGTGGGTCCAGCAGTCACATGGGTTGCTCCTGTCCAATCCGTTGGAACTGAGCCTAGTATTAAAAAAGACTGCTGGATCCGCCCCTTCCCCAGAATTCGCTCAGTTCGCATATCCTGCGGTTGTATTGTGATAGCTCGTTCAACATTCTAACACCTTCCCTTCGATCTTTCCTTCAAAAAGTAGTAAGATTTATTGTCTTTATTCATTTACTTGCACTAATTGCGCCAGCCGTTTAAAAGAAAAAAATAAAAAAATAAAGCGGCTCGGCTTTTTTCCTTGGGAGAAGTTGCGGTTTCGTTTTCCCCCGGCGGTTTTTGCCGGTTACGATTCCTGCGGCCGCTTGTGGATTCTTCTAATCCTTTGGCCTGGAGGTCCTGGTGCAAGTATTTATATATTGATTATTTATTGTATACAAAAATATTTAAGGGCTTAAGAAATACCTCCTGCGGAGTGAGACGCCTTCTAGTCTCCTGGACTTAGTCGATCGCTTCCCCTTTAAGTAATTACGGAGCGATTTTTTCGGCGCGAAGGCCTTCGCGCCCTTTTTAAATCTAGGCCTCTCGTGTTGGCCTCCTGCCAGCCCCGTAGGCCTCAGTCCACCGCGTGGATCCCGGAGCGGGCCTTGGGGGTCCCAGGCTAAATTCTCCACCGGCTAAGCCTCCAACCAGAGTGCCTTGGTTTACTTAATTACAAAGTTTAGGGAGGCTGGCCCCGCTGGATTTGGGGGCACGAACTCTGGGTTTGCCCAGATTGTCCTCAAGTTTCAGCAGCTTCGAGGCCTCGAAGCAGGATCCATTCCTCTTGGGAAGTCCTTGAAATTCTTCTCCTTATTATTCAGTTATTGGCTCAGCCTTGTCTTCTGTTAATTGTCAGACTATGGCTTCTTTTCCCAAGAGAGGCACTACCAAAGGTCCCAAAGAGGTTAGGCCTACTGGTAATTCTACTGAAGTTCCCCAGGCCTCTTCCTCCTCTTCCTCAGGCACCCATTCCTTAGCCAAGCCCACCAGGGCTGAGAAGAGAAGGGACCCAGCCCTACAAAAAATACATGATAAATCAGCCAAACTTTTTAAGGTGCAGGCCCAAGTGCATATCAATCCAACCCCCCCGGAGGCCTCTAACCTGCCTCTTTCTGGGGTTCCTGTGCTATCCCTGGATGAGCCAAACCTAAATCCACCCCAACCTAACCTATGGGGTTTAGGTCCAGAGGAGCCAGATATTACCGAGGATTCCTCCCAGCCAGAACCTGCTCAGGCCCTCAGGGATCCTCCGGCTTTTCCGGCTGATATTTCTTCCTTGCCACCGGAGTTTCAGTCTATCTTGACTATTCTGACTAACACCATTGACGCTAAACTCTCATCTTTCAATGTGCCTTCTCTGTCTCATCCCCCACCACGCTCCTCCCGTCCCGTGAGTTCTTCTCCTTCCTACAGAGCCCCAGCCATGGAGGTCTCTGACTCCTCTCAGGAAGAGGATGAGGATGTGGATGCAGAAGAGGATGATGACCCATTTCAGCGTCTGTCGGAAGATGAGGAATCTCAGATTAAGATTCCAGCCCCAGCTGCTATCTTTCCTTCGCAGCTTTTCAAATCTCTCCTGCTTAAAGCTAGAGTATCCACGGGGCTAGCCGGGCAAGAAAAACAGGCTACTTCTTCCTCAGACCCTCCGGAGGAAAATCTTCCTTATTTCATGGAAGAACAGGAAGACAATGAGGTAATTCCTATGCCCAAAGTTGTTTAAGGATGCCTTGCTCAAACAGTGGGACCACCCAACCGCTGGCTTTACTCCCACTCCCAAGGACAAAAAAGAAGCTCTACAAGCTCTCCTCCTCCTATGAGGAACTCCTAACATGTCCCAAGCCAGATGAACCAGAGGACAAACGACTTGAGCAAATGCTCAAAAGGAGTCTCCTTGCAGACTCATGGGCCATTAAGAGTGCTGCAGCGGCATCCTTCCTTTCCAGAGCTATGCTCTTGTGGCTTCGTCAGCTCCAACCACACCTGCCTCCAGATGACTTACGGGGCCAACAGGATTTCAACAAAATCTTCGCAGCTCCCCGATATGTAGCAGATGCTTCCCTCCAATCTTCCAGATTTGCAGCCAGGTCAGTAGCAGCCTCCACAACGGCCAGAAGACTTCTCTGGCTCCGCCCTTGGCAGGCGGGAGTAAGACAGAAGTGGCAGTTAGCCATGGGTCCGCTGAAACGTAACCTCCTCTTCGGAGACCTTCTGGACCCTCTCCTTACGGAGACCACAGACAAGAAAAAGGTCTTGGGACCTACCACCAAGAAGGCCCCTAAACCGCAGCCCTTTCGGCGCACAGGGCGTCAACAGGATCAGGGCTTCGCATTTCAAAGGAATCCAGGTCAGTATTCCCCTCGGTTTCGATCCCAATCTAGAACCACCAGGGGCAGAGGTTCCCGTTATCAGAGAGGATCCTCTTCTACCAGGGCTTCCAAAAGAGCCAGATGGTAAGTTTTCCTCCTTTCCCATAGGCGGTCGCCTAGCCTGGTTCTCTTCCGCCTGGCACCGTTCTTGTAAGGACCCCTGGGTCATTGACACTGTGGAAAGGGGCCTAA
The DNA here is from genome assembly GCF_031021105.1 of Erythrolamprus reginae. Lineage (NCBI taxonomy): Eukaryota > Metazoa > Chordata > Lepidosauria > Squamata > Dipsadidae > Erythrolamprus > Erythrolamprus reginae. The sequence continues at coordinate 358,928,891 of NC_091950.1, read as the reverse complement.
GGTTAGAGTTCATTTCACCTCCCCCTAACCGTTTTATTTCTTGTCCTTCTCCCAGTTCCACTCCATCTCGTATCCGAATGGAGGAGGCTATTTCTCATTTGTTGACTATTGGAGCTTTTCAACCGGTCCCCTATCTCCAGAGAGGTTTAGGCTTCTATTCCATCCTCTTCATGGTCCCTAAGACCTCTGGAGGCTGGAGAGCCATCTTAGATCTAAAGAATTTGTACCGGTTCATAAAATATAGGAAATTCAAAATGCATTCCTTATTTTCCATTTTAGCAGCTCTACATCAGGGAGACTTTATGGTGTCTCTGGATCTCACGGAGGCCTACCTCCATATTCCCATTGCCAAGGTCCATAGGAATTTTCTGCGCTTTGCCTTTCAAGGCAGGCCTTTTCAGTATAGGGCTATGCCATTTGGGCTCTCCTCAGCGCCCAGAGCCTTCACTAAACTCTTGGGATCCTTGGCAGCTCATATCCGGGCCTCTCCCATTCATATTTTATGTTATTTAGATGACATTTTAATTCATGGAAATTCCAGAACTGGTGTGGCTGCAGACCTCTCTTTTACCATGTCGGTTCTACAGAATCATGGTTTCTCCATAAATCTTAAAAAGAGCCACCTTGATCCATCCACTTCCATTCTGCATCTGGGAACTATCATTAATTCTGAGATATCCCAGGTTTTCCTCTCCACTGAGAGAAAACGCAGCATTTTGGATCTCATTGCTCGCATCCTGCCCCAGCAATCTGCCTCCATTGCCACCCTATCTTCCCTTTTGGGTAAAATGGTGTCATGTATTGGTATTGTTCCCTGGGCCCGTCTTCACGCCAGGGAACTACAGTGGCTTCTATTACCCTTCCAGAGATCGGGCCACAGCAACTCGAATCGTCGCATCACCATCCCACCGACGGTTCGCAGATCCCTCAAGTGGTGGACTTCTCCAGCCCTAGACAAGGGATCTCCCTTCCGGTGCCCCGACCAGTTTGTAGTCACCACAGATGCCAGCCTCTCGGGCTGGGGAGCCCACGCCCAGGGTCTTTTAGCTCAGGGCACATGGTCACCGGAGGAGGCTTCCAGGCCCATCAATTGGCTAGAATTAAGAGCCGTGTCTCTAGCTCTAAAACAATTCCACTCTCACATCTCCAACCAACATGTGCTGATTCTCACCGACAATATAGTCATCAAAAGCCATATTTGCAGACAGGGAGGCACAAGATCCAAGGCCCTCATGAGGGAGGTCCCGAAGTTAGGCCTTTGGGCAGAGAAAAATCTCCAGTCGCTTCTAGCCGACCACATCTCGGGGAGCCTCAATGTCCAAGCGGACTGGCTCTCGCGAGCGACCTTAGATCCAGGCGAGTGGAATCTCCATCAGTCACTGTTCCACCAAATCTGCCTCAGGTTCGGCCATCCAGTGTTGGATCTATTTGCGACCAAAGCCAATGCCCAGCTCCCTCGCTTCATCTCCAGGTTCCCGTCTCCGGGAACAGAGGCAATCAATGCTCTCAGGAGCCCTTGGCCTCCAGGTCTATTGTATGCCTTCCCTCCAATTCCAATTCTGCCAGACGTGATCAACAAAATCCTCCTGGAGAAGGCCCGAGTAATTCTGATTGCCCCTCACTGGCCTCGCAGGCCCTGGTTCGCGGACCTCCAACAACTGTCCGTCCAGGACCCCTGGCGACTCCCCGTTTCGGAGGATATGTTGCGACAGGGGGCCTCCTTCCACCCGGACCCAGAGTGGTTCCACCTCACCGCCTGGCTATTATCCGGAGGGACTTAGACCTGCGAGGGTATGACCCGGACACAGTGGAAATCATCCTGAAGTCTAGAAGAGGGTCTACCAACCGGATCTACGACCATTCTTGGTCCAAATTCCATCAGTGGTGCTCGCAGGAGGGTTTTTCAGCACCATCCGCCGACACCTGGCCGCCATTTCTCCTGTCTTGGCGGGGCCTCGCAGGCAGCCCCTCCGCTCTTTTCCAGAAATCCAAGAATTTCTAAGAGGAGTGGCCAACCTCAGGCCTTCTAAAATCCACAGATATCCTACCTGGGACTTGCCACGGGTTCTCCACTCTCTTACTCAGGCACCTTACGAACCCCTGAATTCTGCGTCCCTCAGGTACCTATCCTTTAAGGTAGCATTCCTGGTGGCGTTTACATCCGCCCGACGCATATCTGAGTTGGCAGCCCTTTCTATCAGACAGGACCTTTGCCAGTTTTCACCAGGACAAAGTGGTTCTGCGACTGGATCCCACCTTTCTACCAAAGGTTAGTTCCATGTTTCACAGATCTCAGGATATCATATTACCTTCCTTCTGCCTCCAACGAGAGCATCCCCTGGCAACTAGATGGCACACTCTGGATCTCACTAGAGCGCTAAAGGTTTATATCCAACGCACAAGATCCATCCGGAGATCTGAAGCACTCTTCATAGCCTAACATCCCAGATCCTTGGGATCCAGAGTGTCTTCTACAGTAATAGGTCGTTGGATCAGAGGGACCATCTCTAAGGCCTACGAGACAGCTTCCCTTTTCCATTCCAAGGAATATTACAGCGCATTCCACCAGAAGTGCTGCCACATCTGCCGCTTGGGCGACTCAGGCTCCGTTGGAAGAAGTCTGCAAAGCAGCCACTTGGGCCTCGCCAAATTCCTTCATAAGGCACTACAAAATCGATTCGTACGCATCAGCGGACGCTGCCTTCGGCAGAAGAGTACTCCAATCCGTTATCTCTCACGATAGCAATGTACTCCCACCCTAGGGACCTATCTCTTGGGTATGTCCCATGTGACTGCTGGACCCACTCCTTCAGTACGGAGAATAGGCGTTGATTGCTTACCTGAACGCCTCTTCTCGTACGGTGAGTGGGTACAGTAGTCACTTCCCTCCCTATGTGTGGTCTTCTTTACCTTCTATTCTATTTTCTTATAACACATGAGAGTTGAACATTAAAGAGCTTCACTACTGAGCCTAGTCTACGGATTCGCGAATTCTGGGGAAGGGGCGGATCCAGCAGTCTTTTTTAATACTAGGCTCAGTTCCAACGGATTGGACAGGAGCAACCCATGTGACTGCTGTACCCACTCACCGTACGAGAAGAGGCGTTCAGGTAAGCAATCAACGCCTATTTGGCTGAAGCCGAGTTGATCCGGCTGGGACAAAGCGCCCCCTTTTGCCTTTCTGCATCCAGACGCTCCGGGAGGCAACCTCGCGCTGGATGTATGGGAGGCAGCGCGAGGGAGTCACTACAGTGAAGTAGTTTATTTCCTCTCCAAGTGCCCAGAGAAAGGAAAATGCTCCCTTCACTCTGGACTGGCCAGAGCGAAGGGAACAATTCTTTTCTCTGGGTGCTGGCAGAGGGTTATTCCCTTTCCAAGCGCCCAGAGAAAGGAAAATACTTCGTTCACTCTGGGCTGCCAAAGCCTCCTTAAGCGCCACCAAAAGGCTCCTCCGGCAGCCCAGAAAAACCTGAGATGGCTGGGATTAAGGGGAATGGCACAAAACTGGCCGGGCCTTCGTGCCACTCTCAAATTTCCTGGGAAATTTTTCCGGGCTCGGGTTCTTAAGTAGAGAATGGTTCATAAATAGAGGCAAAAAAATCTTGAACACCCGGTTCTTTTCTAGAACAGTTCTTAAGTAGAGGCGTTCTTAGGTAGAGGTACCACTGTATTGTTAAATTTCAGCATACTATCAGTTCCCACAATTATATGATTTCCAATGCTGCTCAACCTCAGGAAGGAAGTTTTCGGATAATTATCTGAATCACTTGAAAAGGCAGCTAGGGGCAATATCCATAGCAGATGTGTGAGTCTTAAAAAGGCATTGCTGATTTAGCAATTTAAAAGAGGTGCTTTGAATGAGCTTTAAAAAAACCTCTTTTGAAGAAGTTATATAGTTCGACTGCTGAGTTCTTTGCAAATAGCATGGCAGGAAGCAGGCAGTCTGGGAGTGAGATATTAAACTTTGAACAAATTGGTTATATGTCATTTTTAGTTAAGAAAGCTTTGTCTAGAATACAGTGGTACCTCGTCTTACGAACTTAATTTGTTCCATGATGAGGTTCGTAAGAAGAAAAGTTCGTAAAATGAAACAATGTTTCCCATAGGAATCAATGTAAAAGCGAATAATGCGTGCAAGCCCATTAGGAAAATCCAAAATACAGTGATACCTCGTCTTACAAACGCCTCATCATGCAAACTTTTCGAGATACAAACCTGGGGTGTAAGATTTTTTTTGCCTCTTCTTACAAACTATTTTCACCTTACAAACAAACTGTGGCTGCTGGGATGCCCTGCCTCTGGACTTCCATTGCCAGCGAAGCGCCCATTTTTGCGCTGCTTAGATTCCCCTGAGGCTCCCCCCCAGTGAGGGGAGCCTCAGTGAAATTGCAGCATCGTAAAAACACAGAGGTCTGGAGGTGGCGTTTCAAGGACATCGGTGTTTTTGCGATGCTGTGATATCACTGATGCTTCCTTCACTGGGAAACCCTACCTCCGAACTTCCGTTGCCAGTGAAGCGCTCGTTTTTACGATGCTGGGATTCCCCTGCAGCATCGCAAAAACACAGAAGTTCGGAGGTGGGGTTTCCCATGGAGGGGAGCCTCAGAGAAATCCCAGCAACGCAAAAACAGGCGCTTCGGTTGGCAAAAGGGGTGAATTTTGGGCTTGCACGCATTAATCGCTTTTCCATTGATTCCTATGGGAAACATTGTTTCGTCTTACAAACTTTTCACCTTAAGAACCTCGTCCCGGAACCAATTAAGTTTGTAAGACAAGGTATCACTGTATTAAGGCTTTAAAAAAAAAAAATTAAAGCAGCGAGCGGACGAAGCTGAGGTGAACAGAGTGGGGGGAGAGACAGCAAGAGGTGGCAGTCCCAACGAAGCAAGGCGAAAAGAACCTCTCATGAGCTCCATGAATCTTTGCCTCCCATTTCTGTCCACCCAACTGTGCTCATTTCCCCCACACCTTTCTCCTCTCTTGAGTTCCATGAGTCTGTGGCTCCCATTTGTCTGGGCGCTGGGACAGACTTATCCCTTCCCCAGTGCCCAGAGAACGCAAAATGCTCCCTTGATTCCAGGCTGCCCAGATAAAAGGGAGGGCTTATTTTCTCTGGGTCGCTGGGAGAGACGTCCTCCCTCCTTGACAGCCCCGCTTTGGCTTCTGCTCTCCTTGACAACCCTGCTGCCTCATTCTCCTTTTCCTCCCCCTTCTTTTCTCCTCATCCTCCTTACTTCCTCCTCCTTCTCCTCTTCCTTTCCTTCTCTTCCTTCTCCTCTTCCTCCCCCTCGTCCTCCTTTCTTTCTCTTCCTCCTCCACCAGCATCCAAACAACTGCCCCCCTCTTCCTGTCCCTCCGCTCTCCCCCCCCAGGTTGCTCACTCGTTTGCTGGAGTGGGACTGGGAAGGCAATCGCTCTTCCCCAGCTGTGTCTTCTGGAGCGCCATAGGGCAGCGCTGGCACAGCTTGGGGAAGGAAGGAGTTTAGGATGGGGTGGAGGGGTTGGTTACAGTATTCTTTTCCTTCTCTTCCTTCTCCTCCTCCTCCCCTTCTCCTCTTCCTCCCCCTCCTCCTTTCTTTCTCTTCCTCCCTTACCGGCATCCAAATGACTGTCCCCCGTCCTCCTGGATCTGTCCTTTCTGCTGCCGGGATATCCCCTTTGCTTGCCTTAAATCCTGCTATTATAGTGCCTCCAAAGTCAAGGGAGGGGAGTATGGAAAAAGAGACTTGGCCATGCACTTTGGAAGGTGGGAGTTTGTCGCTGGGATTCAAAGCAGCGCTGGCAAAAATGAAGGGAATCCCAGCGAGGGGAGCCTCAGGGAAATCCCAACAGTGCAAGAATGGGCGCTTCGGCTGGCAACGGAAGTCCGGAGGCAGGGATTCCCAGCGAAGGGAGGCTCAGGGAAATTCCAGCGCTTCGGGGTATCCCAGCGGGTTCGTAAGGTGAAAATAGTTCAGAAGATGAGGCAAAAAAATCTTAAACACTGGGTTTGTATCACAAAACGTTTGTATGAAGAGGGGTTCGTAAGATGAGGTATCACTGTATAGTCTGTTGTTTTCCGTTGTTTTTTCTTCTATGTACCATATTTTTCAGAGTATAAGATGCACCCTTTTCTTCCCTAAAAAGGCAAAAGCTGAGGGATTTGTTCAGTTTCTTGCACATAAAGTCGCTCAGATTCAGAATGACTGGGACTCCAATTGGGCAATTCTGCCCAAGATGAGAAGGACAGGTCTTAGTCCTGTTGCATAGGATGAATTTGACTTGGTAACACCTGATAAAGTGGACCTGCTGGAGAAATGACACGTGGCTGGATCCAGGCATTGATTAACACTTTATTTATGTATTTATTTATTTGATTTCTATGCCTCCCAATCCCGAAGGACTTCCTTGAGCGAGAGGTCCTTTCCACTACCACTGAAACGGTTGTGTGATTCCTCCTCAAGAATGCAGCCAATTTGAAAAATTTTAGAATAGTCTCCAACCTACCCTTCTTGAGTAAAGTTGTAGAGAAGGTGGTGGTGCTCCTACTCTGGCGGTCCTTGGATGAAGCCGAATATCTTGACCATTTTCAGTCTGGTTTCAGGACCAGGCACGGCACGGAAACAGCTTTGGTCGTGCTGATGGATGATCTCTGGCAGGCCTGGGATAAGGGTTATTCCTCTAGCCTTGATTATTCCTCTATCCTGGTGGCCTTTGATATCATTGACTGCAGTATCCTTCTTTGACATCTCGGTGGTTCTCCTACCTCTCTAGTCATTCGCAGTCAGTGTTAGTGGGAGGACAGAGGTCCACCCCTAGGCCCCTTCTTTGTGGGGTACCCCAGGGGTCCTCTCCCTTCTACTATTTATCTTTTACATGAAACCACTAGGTGAGATCATCCGAAGGCGCAGAGTACAGTATCATCAGTATGCTAATAATACCCAATTATATATCTCGACCCCATGCCAATTCAGTGAAGCGGTTGATGTAATGTGCCAGTGCTTGAAAGTTGTAAGGGTCTGGATGGGAGTAAACAGGCTCAAGCTCAATCCTGACAAGACTGAGTGGCTTTGGGCATTTCCTCCCAAGGACCATTCCATCTGTACATCAACATTATTGATAAAGCATAGAATAATCTAAGCATTTTATTTCTTTTCATTTTTAGTTTCTCAAGAATACATAAGGACAGATCAAAATCAATTGTTGATCAACATGCTGAAACGTTACAATGGCCTCAGAGCAGGAGTTTGGAAGATTATAATTTGGAAAAAAGCCCCCCTATGATTTCTTCTCATGAAAAATCAGATTATACTATTAGTGATATTTCTGTTGAAAATGAAGGAAAGTATAACAGATTATTTAATCTGGGTGGCATAGCAAACCATTCTTAAATGACTATCTTAAAGAGGCTTATGGCCTCTTAAAAACTAAGAAAATTATGATGACATAAACCTTCTGTACAAGGGGTACAATCTGTTCCTTAGATACATTAATTATACTCTTTAGATTTCAATTAGATAAACAACCTATGATGTTAGAAATAAGAGATTATAAGGAAAAATAGCCCTGTCTCTATAAAAATATTTATTCTTGACCAAAAAGTATTATTTGAGTATAATTTCATTTTTATAGACTGTCCATTCCATACCAATGCAGTAGGGAAATAATCTAGATATTATATTGTATTGTATAATATATGTTACTTCTCACTGTCTAGAACAATAGCAATTTTCTATTATAACCCACACTTTCAGTTCTGCCAAATTTTAAAATGAGTGTGTAAGGGCATACATTATAGGAGTACCAGGTATGGGCTGCAAAATTCAAGGTAATCAGTAAAAAACACTTTATAATTATAACTAATAATAATCATATTAAATCAGAATTATCTATCATTGAGATTAGCAATTAAACAAAAATACTTATTCCATTGAGTACAGTATTCTAAACAAAGTTAATAATTTTTCATAGTGCAGGCTTTTGTTTTCATCCAAATAAAAAGGCTAAAGTACCTCCTTCATGCCATTTAGTTTATTCATTCATTCACTCTGAAAAAATTCTAGCTTTCCACTAGATGGCAATGAAATGATATACAAAACTTAAACATGCAATGAATAATATAAAGTTGAGTAATAGGTTTGATTGCTGTACCAGTTTTTGCTGTCCTTCCAGCATCTGGAAAGATGAGGTCCCCAATGCCTGATGACAGAATCAAGTCTTAAAGTTGTAGAGCAGAGGTGTCAAACTTGATTTCACTGAGGGCTGCATCAGGGTTGTATTTGATCTTGGGGGACCGGGTGGACATGGCCAGCTCGATGTCACTTTTAGAAAGCTTTAGAAAGTCTAGAAAGCTTAGAACTACGTCGCCTTAAACATGACCTAAGCATAGCCCATAAAATCATCACCTACAACATCCTTCCTGTTAACGACTACTTCAACTTCAACCACAACAACACACAAGGACACAACAGATACAAACTTAAACCGCTCCAAACTCTGCTGCAGAAAATACGACTCTAGCTACCAAATAGTTAATGCATGGAACTCATTACCTGACTCTGTAATATCATCACCTAACCCCCAAAACTTTGCCCTTAGACTATCCACTGTTGGCCTCATCCAATTCCCAAGAGATCAGTAAGGGACCTGCATAAGTGCATCAGTGTGGCTACCATCACCTGTCCTAATGTTTATCTCTTATGAGTATCATGTATATAAATATTGTTATATCTTTGTATACTACCAATACATACTTGACAAAATAAATAAATGTTAGGGGCGCCTGTGGTGGCCTGAGTGATCTGCCAGCAAAAACGGGCTCTCAAGCTCCATTTCAACTGCAACAGCCCCATGCAACCCTCTGCTAGTGAAAACGGAGCTCGGCCCTTCCAAGTTCTGTTTTCCCTGGCAGAGGCACTCTGGGCCGGTCCTTCATTGTTTCCAGAGTGGCCCCACGGGCTAGATCTAAGCGCCCTGCAGGCTGGCCCCTGTGCCTTGAGTTTGACACCTTTGGCCTAGAGGCTTGAGGACACTTTGTTGGTAATGTTTTCCAGGTCAGGTACGGGGACAGAAAATGTTTTTTGGGATCCTGGCTAGACGGCTCCTTTTAAATAAGCGGACTTGAAACATGCCTCTCCTGCCAGTTATGATGGAGTGCATAGTCACACGCAGAGACAGACAATTTACCAAGCTCTGTGAATGCTTTTTAGGTAACTACTTGCATGTTAAATTTAGGCCAGAAGCACTAACAGCCAATAAAGCTCACGAAGTAGTGGTATAATATATATGCTGATTGAGGAGCATGTGTAACTGCCCCTTCAGCTTAATTTTGAGCTAGTTGAAGCTTTCAAATATCCTTCAAGGGCAGACCATATACTAATGTCAAAAATCAGAGATGTTTGGAGTTATTCTGTCACAAATTCTGTTCTGGATTTGTATCTCAGATGAGGAAGGTAAAACAAGAGAAGCAGATAACAAAATTAGAAAACAGGATGAAAAATATTAAATATAAAAAATAATTAGTGCAAGAAACACTTGTGTTCTAATGAATTGTGCAAAAGCTTCTAAAACCACTGCTTTAGCTGTCTGGGAAACTTTATGAAACGATTTGCTGCTCACTAGATATAACAACTGTAAAATTGTTTATGCATAAGCCACATCTATTTGTTTCCAGATCAGTGGAGGTTTTATGTTAAAAGATAATATTAGATTATACCCCACATAACAAAGATAATATTAAATGCAAGATTTTAGATAACAAGTACCATCTAGTCTTTGACTTAGCACAACGATTATCAAATTATATTGGCTATCTGTTACAGATGATATTAAAAAGACAGGCAGTCAAGCTATTTCAGCACAGCTAAGTTGCCATACAAGGACCTGCATGAAATTTCAGTTTGGTGGTGGAGAAAAACCTGAGAGGGTGAGAAAATCTCCTTCATATGATAAAACTGGTACGTACATCAAAATCAGATATTCTTGATGTTATTGAAATCAGCAATATTAAAAATATCACCTAGTTTTTATCATTTGTTATTCAGTTACATATGTGTGATCACAAGGAGTTTATAGCATATAATCATTTTAAAATGTTATTGTGGCTTGTTGCAGTCAGTCCCCTATTAAAACCTTCCCAAAGACAGGATGAGTAGACATTGATGTTTGTTTATGTTAAAGGTATCATCACAGGATATAAACTGTTCCAAGTAAAGTTGCCTTTTGCAATTGACTGATGGTGATTTTGTCAAGGCAAAGTGGTGCTTCGAGTGGTGCTCCAGTAGTCTTGGGATTGCACCCAAGGTGCTTCTTACTATTGATACTACCTTTGCTTTCTTTTGACAATTGTTCTATTTCTATTTGCAGGTCTTTATATTTTGTTATTTTCTCCAGTTCTTTCTCTTTTCTGCTATATGCAGACACTAACAATTTCACTATCCAGATGTTTTTATTCTTATTTACAATTATTAAGTCTGGAGTATTACTTTGAAAGTGACTGTTTTATGGTCATATCACTTCTTGCAGGCAGATCTTCCAGTGCACCATTGTTGCCACACTGTCATGCCCCTTTTTCTACACAGTTTGTGTAATATTGCAGCAGCTAACCAGGTTGTCCACTGTTTCTTCAGCTTCTTTGCAGAAGTAGCATTTGCTAACAGCTGCTGACTTCTCAATTCTTTATATTTAAGGTTTGTTCTTGTGCAGCCAGAATTAGCCTCAATGTCTCTTTCTTCAACTTTCCTGATCTTAGCCATTACCAGCTCTTATAATTAACTGCTTGCTATTTTTTATGTATTGGCCATGTAATACTTTGCCTTGCTGCTTTTCTATTCATGTTGTTTTTCTTGTAGGTCAGTTCCAGGTTGTTTCTCTCCTTGATTAGTTTCCATGCATTGCTACTTGTCCTGCCCTCTGCTGCCTTGGAAAATAAGGTGGCCCCCTGTTCATTATGATAGCCCCTCAAATACTGGAATACTGCTATCATGACACGCCTAGTCCTTCTTTTCTCTAGACTAGGCAAACCCAATTTGTGCAAATGTTCTTTATATGTTTTTGTCTTCAGGCCTTTAATCGTCTTAGTTATTCTTCTCTGCACTTTTTCCAAAGACTCAACATCTTTTTTCTAATATGGTGAGCAAAACTGAATGCTGTACCCTAGGTGTGATCTTACTAAGGATTTATAAAGTAGTACTAATATTCCATGTGATTTTGATTCTATGCCTCTGTTTCTACAACCAAGGTTTGTATTACCTTTTTGGGTTGCTGCTGCCTACTGCTGGCTCATGTTTAAATGATTGTTCACTGCGATTCCAAGGTCCCTCTTAAGTTACTGTTTTTGCCTAATTGTACTTTTATCTGTGGTTTTTCCTGCCTAGGTGTAAAACCTTTCTTTTCTCCACATTAAATTTCATGTTGGATGTGGCCCATTGTTCAAGTCTGTTAAGATCTGTTTCTGTTCTGAACTTGTTCTCTCAGGTGTTGGCTATTCTTGTCAGTTTTGTGTCATCTGCAGATTTTATGAGTTTCCCTTCTATCCACTCATCCAAGTCATTTATGAAGCTATTGAAGACTGCTGGGCCTAAGACAGAACCTTTTGGTACCCCACTGCCTACTTCCCTCCATGTAAATCTTTTTGAGTATGGCTTGTCAGTCAATTATGAATCCACCTGGTATTGATGCTGCCTAGCCAGTGGTGGGCTTCTATTGGAACGGCTAATTGTGTGCAGCTCCGCAGCTCTGGCGTGAAAGTGCAGAATCAAGCGCAATTTTGCTTCCTGCACCTGTGCAGGTAGCAAAATCTCACACGGGGATGCACATGCATGCACGTTTCGGCGAGTTTTTTTGCTTCCCTGCATGCAAGGAAGTCTTAGAAAGTGAGGGGGTTGGGGATAAACGTGGACCAGTCCTGGAGTCAAGCCTGAATTTGATTTGTATGTGGGACTGTTTGTATCTTTGGGTATTCTAAGATAAATTCAGTTTGACACAGTTTGGAGCTGAGGGAGGATAGAGCCTTCAGTCATAAGATAACTAGCCAATGAGTCAAGCACATTCTAACAGCTGGATGACCTGAGGAGAGAAGTTGCCAAACAACCAGCTTCCAGTTTGTTTGGACAATTTGACAGGTTTTTTGGAAACTTGAGAATCTGAAATTTATATTGGGTGAAAAGCCTGGGAACTTTACTACTGGCTTTTCACCCATTTGTGCCAATATGATGTATCTAAATAAATTTGTACTGTGAAAAAATTAAATGTCTCCGAGTTCAATTTGTGATGGATGCATTACTTGGAATCTGACATTAAGCCAGCACTCCCAAAATACCTCTCTCCAACCAGAGCTACAGTCTAGGGTCTTGAGCCCCAGCTGCTCCCTAGTCAGTCCAGGGAGCCTGAAGACTCAGGGAAGACAGAATGCAGGAGATGGCTGGACAGTAACGAAGGGGGCTATCTGGATGAGTAGCATGGTCTTGAGAATGCCCAGCGGCTGGCTGGGTCAGTGATGGAGGGCGCCTGGCTGCCACATGCTGCTGGTGCACAGTGATTGGATTCCATCTGGGAAGAGCCCAGACCAAGAGGAGGGTGAGCTGGGTGAGTCGAGGCTGCTCGATCTGCTGAGGCATTCCCATGATTGGGATCTGGGAATATTATTATTATTATTATTATTATTATTATTATTATTATTATTTATTAGATTTGTATGCCGCCCCTCTCTGTAGACTCGGGGTGGCTTACAGCAATGATAAAAACAATATATAATGACAAATCTAATAGTTAGAATCTCAAATAACAATAATACATTTTAAAAGTCTAAAAAACAAGAAACCCCAATACAGTATATAAAAACATACATACAATCATATCATACACAAAAAACTACATAGGCAGGGGGAGATGTTTCAGTTCCCCCATGCTTGACGACAGAGGTGGGTTTTAAGGAGTTTACGAAAGGCAAGGAGGGTGGGGGCAGTTCTAATCTCTGGAGGGAGTTGATTCCAGAGGGTCGGAGCAGCCACAGAGAAGGCTCTTCCCCTGGGTCCTGCCAAATGACATTGTTTAGTTGACGGGACCCGAAGGAGACCAACTCTGTGGGACCTAACCGGTCGCTGGGATTCGTGTGGCAGAAGGCGGTCTCGTAGATACCCTGGTTCGGTGCCATGAAGGGCTTTATAAGTGGTGACCAACACTTTGAATTGTGACAGGAAAACTGATCGGCAACCAATGCAGACTGCGGAGTGTTGGAGTAACATGGGCATATTTGGGAAAGCCCATGATTGCTCTCGCAGCTGCATCCTGCACGATCTGAAGTTTCCGAACACTCTTCAAAGGTAGCCCCATGTAGAGAGCATTACAGTAGTCAAGCCTCGAGGTGATGAGGGCATGAGTGACTGTGAGCAGTGACTCCCGGTCCAAATAGGGCCGCAACTGGTGCACCAGGCGAACCTGGGCAAACACCCCCCTCGCCACAGCTGAAAGATGTTTCTCTAATGTGAGCTGTGGATCGAGGAGGACGCCCAAGTTGTGGACCCTTTCTGAGGGGGTCAATAATTCCCCCCCAGGGTGATGGACGGACAGATGGAATTGTCCTTGGGAGGCAAAACCCACAGCCACTCCGTCTTATCAGGGTTGTGTTTGAGTCTGTTGACACTCATCCAGGCCCCTACAGCCTCCAGACACCAGCACATCACTTCCACTGCTTCGTTGACTGGACATGGGGTGGAGATGTAAAGCTAGGTATCATCAGCATACTGATGATACCTCACCCCATGCCCTTGGATGATCTCACATAGCGGTTTCATGTAGATATTGAATAGCAGGGGGGAGAGGACCATTCCCTGAGGCACCCCACAAGGGAGTAACCTAGAAGTCGACCTCTGACCCCCCACTAACACCAACTGCAACCGACCGGAGAGGTAGGAAGAGAACCACTGAAGAACAGTGCCTCCCACTCCCAACCCCTCCAGCCGGCGCAGAAGGATACCATGGTCGATGGTATCAAAAGCCGCTGAGAGGTCAAGGAGCACCAGGACAGAGGATAATATGGGGCCCGCCAGAGATCATCCATCAACGCGACCAAAGCAGTTTCCGGGCTGTAACCGGGCCTGAAACCCGACTCTTGGGGACCTAGATAATCGGCTTCTTCCAAGGACCGCTGGAGCTGGAGCACCACCACCTTCTCAACAATCTTCCTTATAAAGGGAAGGTTGGAGACTGGACGATAGTTATTAAGTACGGCTGGGTCCAGGGAAGGCTTGTTGAGGAGGGGGCGCACAAGCGCCTCCTTATAGGGCACCGGAAAGGACTCCCTCCCCAAGGAAGCATTGACAATCTCCTGGACCCATCTCCGTGTCACCTCTCTGCTGGCCAAAACCAGCCAGGAGGGACACGGATCCAGTAAGCAGGTGGCGGAACTCATAGCTCCAATGGCCTTGTCCACTTCATCAGGTGTCACCAGATCAAACTCTTCCCAGACAGGTGGACAAGTAAAGGCCCCAGTCACCTCAACTGACTCGTCAGTCAACTCTGCTATCCAATCGGAGTCGAGGTCCACCCGAATCCGAGCGATTTTATCAGCAAAAAATGTGTTAAAGTCCTTGGCACTACTCTGCAAAGGTTCCCCAACTCCCCCCTGGTTAAGAAGGGAGCGGGTCACCCTAAACAGAGCGGCCTGGTGAAATTCCGCTGATGCAATCAAGGCGGCATGGTATGCACATCTTGCCGCCTTGAGCGCCACTTTGTAAGTCTTAATATGAGCTCTTACAAGTGTTCGATCGGATTCAGACTTACTCTTCCTCCATCGCTTCTCTAGACGTCTCTTCCCATGAGACCCCAGCAGAATTAGCCATGGCTGACCTTGACTCCAGCCCCCAGGGCTGATGCAGCCCTGAAGGATCTACAATGCACATTAGCCAAATAAGGGATTTGGTCGGGACAAGAAGTCCGTTTTGTGAAGCCTATGTCAGAACATTAAATATTCTTTGACTGAGCTATTATAGGTTTCTGTAAATTGTGTCTCATCATATTTTTATGGGACAGACACTCCTCATCTGGATCCTCTGGTGAGAACTTTCCATATGGTTGAACTTTTCGTATAGATCTCATCTTCCTCAGAGAAACATAAGCACCACAATCACATAAAAGTAGTGCTTCATTAAGGGCTTATTATTATTTTATTCCATATTTTTTGTACATTTTAATTCAAGGTGGCAAATATACTAATATTCCTGCATCCTATTTTCTCCAGAAGAACTATGTGGGTGTGTTGGGCTGAGAAAAAGTAATTGTCTCCAAGTCACTCAGCTGGTTTTCATGCCTAATGGAATCTAGAACTCATTCTTATGACCTCTGGGCCAGCACCTTAACTATTACATCAGACTTCATATAAGAGCACTTAGAATTATAGGGTATTTTTAAAAAATGCACAAAATTACAATAAAAATATCGCAACCACCTAATGCTTGGTCAGCTGTTCATCCAACTCACTATATATGCTTTTAAGCTTGTGTTGCACTCCTTTGTAAAGATTTCTGAAAACTCAGACTTTATTACTTCCCTGAATGACCTAAATGTTTCACAATGCGTGAGATGTGACATTCTCATTACCTGCTGGGAATCTTCAGTTTGCACTTTCAGCCTGCTTATATTGGGCAAGCTTATTCCGTCTGTAGATAATTTCAAAAATTAACAAGGGCCCAAGCCATAACATTTAAGAGTCTTCTAGACAAGGAATGTCCACAACTAGTAAATCAGTTGCCCAAAGGGTTGAATTATTTGCCACTTATCAAGAGCTGGGAGGCCAGGAAGTCTCCCAAATTGTACTTCAGTTAATTGAAATGCAATGTTGTCCTATACAAAGCCAAATATTGATTTATCTTGTACAAGAAGATTCCTGAATAAATTGGAATTTGTTCTTATTAATATTCATTCCAAGTCTATGTTATCCTTTCAAATTCTCATAGCCTCCAGATACAGTACTTGATCAAGATGAATGATATGGGGTGGAGATATTTTCCTTATCCTTATAACTGAAGAACGGATTACTTCAAAAGTGGCTCATTCTTGATAATTTGACTATGATGAAATTCATGCTTACATACACTTTAATCTTTAAACATATATCTGAACATTAAAAGTCTATATACATTACCTTCCTACAGTATATTGACACAACCTAATGGTTACTTTCAGATGCTATGCTAAGTCATATGATACAATTGAGTTCAAACAAATTTATTTAGCCTTCTTCACCTTTCTCCTCTTCATTATCAGATCTAGAAACACTTGTTTCTCCTTTTAGCTATCTGGTTTCTATGTTTTCCAAATAAGGAAAATTATATTAGTTTGCATAGAAACATAGAAGATTGACTTCAAAAAAAGACCTCATGGTCCATCTATTCTGCCCTTATAATATTTCCTGTATTTTATCTTAGGATGGATAAATGGTTATCCCAGGCATATTTAAATTCAGTAACTGTGGATTTACCAACCACCTCTGCTGGAAGTTTGTTCCAAGCATCTACTACTCTTTCAGTAAAATAATATTTTCTCATGTTGGTTCTGATCTTTCCCCCAACCTCAGATTGTGCCCTCTTGTTCTTGTGTTCACTTTCCTATTAAAAACACTTCTCTCATGAACCTTATTTAACCCTTTAATATATTTAAATGTTTCAATCATGTCCCCCCTTTCCCTTCTGTCCTCCAAACTATACAGATTGAGTTCATTATCCTGATAAGTTTTATGCTTAAGACCTTCCACGATTTTTGTAGCCCGTCTTTGGACCCATTCAATTTTATCAATATCTTTTTGTAGGTGAGGTCTCAAGAATTGAACACAGTTCAGTTGCATTACAGTTTGTTTTAAAGAATTATATTAGATAGGTGTTAAGCAAAAGTGATCAGCGTTACCCCTGAATTATCAAGACATGCATTTAGGAATGTGGGATTTCAGTAGATATCCAGTAAATGATGAGTAATCGTTCAGTCGCAAATAGATTTATTAAAGTGTATAAGATTGTTTACTTTTAGATAAATAGCACAGTTCAATTAAATAGTTAAGGCAATTCACATTTAGTCAGTCAATATCAAGAAGTACTGTAATCTTCTTATGAGACTGTCTTTGTCTTAAACATCAAACAAAGATTTATAGCTAATTAACACTTCAGTACTTTCAGAGACTAACAAAGCTTCACACAGAGCTCCCTATCAGACACATATCAATCACGTATGAATCAGCATTCCAGAACACATCAGCCTCCAGCTTCGATCTCTGGCTCCCTCTTCTGGCAGACTTAAAACACCATAGCTAATCATAATACAGCAGTACAGTGGTACCTCTTCTTAAGAACTTAATTCATTCCATAACCAGGTTCTTCAGTAGAAACGTTCTTAAGTAGAAGCAATTTTTCCCATAGGAATCAATGTAAAAGCAAATAATGCATGTAAAACCATTAGGAAAGAAAAGCTCGGAATTTGGGTGGGAGGAGGAGGAGGAAGAAGACAATAAAAGCTCAGAATTTGGGTGGGAGGAGGACAGTCACTGCCGAAGGAAGAAGGTGAGGTGAGCGCCCCTTTTGCCTTTCTGCGCCCAGATGCTCCGGAAGGCAACCTCGTGCCGGGTGTATGGGAGGCAGTGCGAGGGAGTCACCACAGTGAAGTGGTTTATTCCCTCCCCAAGCGCCCAGAGAAAGGAAAACGCTCCTTTCGCTCTGGGCTGCAAAAGCCTCCTTAAGCGCACCGAAAGGCTCCTCTGGCAGCCCAGAAAAGCCCGAGATGGCTGGGATTAAAGGGGGAATGGTAGGAAACTGGCTGGGCCTTCATGCTGCTCTCAAATTTCCTGGGAAATTTTTCCAGGCTTGGGTTCTTAAGTAGAAAATGGTTCTTAAGAAGAGGCAAAAAAATCTTAAGCATCTGGTTCCTATCTAGAAAAGTTCTTAAATAGAGGTGTTCTTAAGTAGAGGTACCACTGTACTTCTAAAGTTAAATTACTCAAATACAGTGATCCCCCGGTTATTGCGTCCCCGACCATTGCGAACAGGCTAATTTGCGATTTTTCAACCCGGAAGTCAAAACACCATCTGCGCATGCGTGCCCTTTTTTCTATGGGCACGCATGCGTAGATGGCGCCGAGCAGATCAGCTGCTGGGCGGCTTCCCTGGGTCTTCCCCCTCTTGCTGGCGGGAGGGCGAAGCCCCCCCAGCACCCGCTCGCCCGCCGTTCGCCCGGCCACCCGCCGCTCGCCCGCCCTTCGCCCGGCCACCCGCCGCTCGCCCGCCCTTCGCCCGGCCACCCGCCCTTCGCCCGCCCTTCACCGCTCGCCTGCCCTTTGCCCTTCGCCCGGGAAGTTCGCCAGGAGTCAGCGGAGAAGCGGCGCGCCTGTTTTAAAAGATCGGAGCCGGCCTGGGGGGGCTTTCCAGCAACCCCCGAGCCCGGGTTGGGGGCTCGGCGGTTGCTGGAAAGCCCCCCCAGGCCGGCTCCGATCGTTTTTAAAACAGGCGCGCCGCTTCTCCGCTGACTCCTGGCGAACTTCCCCGCTTTAGGAGTCAGCGGAGAAGCCGCGCGCCTGTTTTAAAAGATCGGAGCCGGCCTGGGAGGGCTTTCCAGCAACCCCCGAGCCCCCAACCCGGGCTCGGGGGTTGCTGGAAAGCCCCCCCAGGCCGGCTCCGATCGTTTTAAAACAGGCGCGCCGCTTCTCCGCTGACTCCTAAAGCGGGGAAGTTCGCCAGGAGTCAGCGGAGAAGCGGCGCGCCTGTTTTAAAACGATCGGAGCCGGCCTGGGGGATCGGAGCCGGCCTGGGGGGATCGGAGCCGGCCTGGGGGGGCTTTCCCTTTCAGGGCGGGCGAGCGGCGGGCGCGGCAGCAGCGAGGAGTTTGCGTGGGCGGCGGGGAAACCCCAATCTTCGGCTCCTCGCTGCTGGGAAGTAAAAACACCATCTGCGCATGCACAGATGGTGTTTTTACTTCCGCAGCGCTACTTCGCGAAAACCCGCTCGTTGCGGGGGGTCCTGGAACGGAACCCCCGCAATGATCGGGGGATCACTGTATATACAAACATAGATCAATGTCTTGTTTATATATTAACAACCCAATCATTTGGACTTAGTCCTAACAAAAATTATGCTTTCAGTTTTGTTTTGAGGGAGGAAGCATTTGTAATGTATAATAATTTATAATATCCTAATTTGTTGAAATTAATTAACACTCATAAAATTTAAGTCTAACTTCAGGGAGCAACCTAGGTCATACTTACAGTTAATGCTGATTGGTTTATATTCTGTTCTAGGTCCCATGAATGATGATGCCATCTTGCATATTTTGAGACTCAGAGATAAACTTAGCTGGCAGACATTATTACCACCTTGTGAATTTATTAAATCGAAAGATATAGCTAAATTTCGGAAGACCTCATTAATGGTATTTTTCCTTATACTTCATGTCAAGTTGTTCTATTTGTTTAAAATTTGTTTAACTTTTTTATTTATATATTGTATGTATTTGTGTAATTTGTTTATATGTTACATCTATTGTAAGGATTGTTTATTGTGATTATGCCATAGAGCACGGGTGTCAACTTTGATTGCATCTTGGGCCGGATTGTGATATATCACAATGTTTTTTGCCTTTGCGGAGCTGGGGTAGGCATGGCCTATATCTGACATATCTGGCCTGTGTTTGACTTTCCATAGAGTCATCCCCCCCCCCCCCCCCATTTTCTAGCTGTAGATTTGAATTGTTATGTGCAAGTACTGTGGTCAACATAGAGAAGGATTATTCATTCACTATAGAGAAAATTCCTGACAGTTAGAACAATTGATCAGTGGAACAGGTTGCCTCCCAGAAGTTATGAATGCTCCAACACTAGAAGTTTTAAAGAAGATATTGGATAACCATTTGTCTGAAGTAGCGTAGGGTTTCCTGCCGAAGCAGGGGGTTGTTCTAGAAGACCTCCAAGGTCCCTTACAACTCTGTTGTTATTATTTATTAGAGCATCTACCGGTAGCACAGCACTGCAGAGAAATCTTACTGTGTCATTCGATATCACTAAAAGAATGTATTAGCATGCAGTCTCTGGGGAGGGGCTGCATACAAATCTAATTAATAAATAAATAATAATAATAATAATAATAATTATTATTATTAATATTTCCCATTCCTTAGTGATAGACAGCTGAGCTTAGAAGCATGTCTTTTATTGCAGTTCTGGATATTTGATGGAATCTACTTTCTAAATTTTCATTATCTGCTTCTTGTATGAAATGTGCTAGTTGACTATTTAAGTAAAAGACAATTGAATAGCACTTTTGGTTTTGTAGGAAAACTTGAGATTCCTCCCTGAGACCCTAACATATTCTCTTGATGGGTATTGTTTCCATTGGCAATAACAGTTCTGTCTTTTCCCTAGACCAGAGTCTTGGCTCCCTTTTTTTCAAAGAAATAATATAAAAAGTTAGGAGATGTCATGGTTAACTATAAATTAACTATGTTGGCTATTAGCATGAAGTTAGTTCAAACATAGAGGTACAAGAAAAGACGGTTACAGTTCTGCTCTGCCACTCATAGAATACAATAGCTGAATTACATTTGAATGGCTTAATTAAATATTAAAGAATACTGTTCAATAAGGAATGAGATGAACAAGTGAGAAAAGAAGGTAAAAGAAAAATGATTAGCTGGAATGCGAATGGCCCTTCATGATTAACCTATTAACAAGGATATTGGATTTATTAATGCTCAGTTAATGCTCTTAACCAATCGATAATTGGTTATCAATTAACCATATGATCAGATACCTTCTCTCGGGAAATGCTAACAGCTACTTATGTAGTTTATCTAAATCAGAGGTAGATCAGAGGTATTAAACTAGCAGCCCGCGAGCTGGATGCATCATGTGCAGGCCATGTCCACCCCAGCTCCATGAAGATAAAAATCATCACAAAATGTCTTCTGATGGCAACGTGACACTGCAAGTTTGACATCTGTGATGTAGATTGTTTAAGATTTTAACCATCCATTACTCAAGGAATAATTTACTTTTTCTTTAATTACGGAATTTGAGGCCAATGTATGAAAATATTTCATGGTTCCTGTGACTCTGTCAGTATCTAATTGATTGCAGAACCATTACAACCATTACAAAAACAGCTATTATTTTTAAAGCCATCTCAAAATTTTGGTTAAGATCTATGCTTAAATTGAATAATTTAATTGAATAATTTAATTAATAATTACCACATTTGGGACAATCAGACTATATACCACTGCTTTTAGCACCAGCATACATCCCTCTTAGGAGACGGGCTCTGCCTATAATAAAAAGACAATGAAATCTTGGCCAGAAGATGCTTTCCAACAACTTCAGGATTGTTTTGAGAATACAAATTGGGACATCTTTTAGAGGAGCACATTGTAACTGTTCTGTGCTTTATCAAACACTGCACAGACACTATCACTGTGGATAAACATATTAGAATCTATCCCAATCAGAAGACTGGATGACCAAGGAAATCCTGTGTCTCTTGTGTGACAGGACCAAGACTTTTAAGTCTGGTGATGGGCAAGATACATTGTTGCCAAAGATAGTCTTAAGAATGGTATTCGAAAGCCCAAGATTGATTATAAGAGGAAGATTGAGCATTTACAACTTCTGGAGGCAAGTTGTTCCACTGATTAATTGTTCTATGAAGAAATCTGAGGGGTTCCTACAAAAACAAGGGAATCAATTATTTTCCAAAGCACCAAAAGGCACAACAAGGAATAATGGATGGAAACTAACCAAAAAGAGAAGCAACCCAGGACTAAGGAGAAATTTCACGAGACCAATCAAGTATTGGAATAGCTTGCCATTATTGGCTTTCAAAAAGAGTGAGGGAAGTACACCCCACTCGGAGAGGGGCGGCATACAAATCCAAACAAACAAACAAACAAACAAAACAAACAAACAAACGGACAGTGCCAGTAAAACCACTAAAATAATACCGAAAACATAAAACAGCCACTCCCCTTTTTAAAAAAAGTCAACCCCAAAACAAACACAGCAGCTGAGAGAGAAACTAAGAGCAGCTGCTCAGGCTAATTGAAAGCCTGGGCATGCTGCCAAAAGCCATTAACCTTTCCAGCTCTTTTCTGTGTTCTCTATGTTCTAAATTGGGTGCTTCCAATACAGCTGGCTGGATCACACAGGCATTAAATTCAAAGTCTGTATGATCAAGGTGCTGCATTATTGTCCCCTCCTGTATCTTTTCCCCCAGGAAGAACCAAGAATATAGCATTTAGCATTTAGACTTATATATTATTTATTTTATTTATTTATTTATTTATTTATTAGATTTGTATGCCGCCCCTCTCCGTAGACTCGGGGCAGCTCACAACAGCAATAGAACAATTCATAACAAATTTAATAATTTAAAAAACATTTTAAAAACCCCATTATTAATCAAACATACACACAAACATACCATGTTTAAACTGTATAGGCCCCCATGCCTGACGGTAGAGGTGGGTTTTAAGAAGTTTACGAAAGGCAAGGAGTGTGGGGGCAGTTCTAATCTCAGGGGGGAGCTGGTTCCAGAGGGTCAGGGCTGCCACAGAGAAGGCTCTTCCCCTGGGTCCCGCCAAACGACACTGTTTAGTTGACGGAACCCGGAGAAGGCCAACTCTATGGGACCAAACCGGTCGCTGGGATTTGTGTGGCAGAAGGTGGTCCCGGAGATATTCTGGTCCGATGCCATGAAGGGCTTTATAGGTCATAACCAACACTTTGAATTGTGACTGGAAATTGATCGGCAACTAATGCAGACTGCGGAGTGTTGGTGTAACATGGGCATACCTGGGGAATCTGAAGTTTCCGAACACTTTTCAAAGGTAGCCCCATGTAGAGAGCATTACAGTAGTCGAACCTCGAGGTGATGAGGGCATGAGTGACTGTGAGCAGTGAGGCCCTGTCCAGATAGGCCACAACTGGTGCACCAGGCGAACCTGGGCAAACGTCCCCCTCGCCACAGCTGAAAGATGGTTCTCTAATGTGAGCTGTGGATCGAGGAGGAAGCACAAGTTGTGGACCCTCTGAGGGGGTCAATAATTCCCCCCCAGGGTGATGGATGGACAGATGGAATTGTCCCTGTCTTATAATGCTTCACAGTGCTTTTCAGCCCTCTCTAAGCGGTTTACAGAGAGTAAGCATATTGCCCCCAACAATCTGGGTCCTCATTTTACCGACCTTGGAAGAATGGAAGGCTGAGTCAACCTAGAGCCTACTGAGATTCAATCTGCCAAACTGCTGGCAGCCGGTGATAAGCAGAAGTAGCTTGTAGTATTGCACCTCTAACCACTGTACCAGTGAGGCTCTAGAAGTAGCCAACATTGCAGCAGCTATGAAAGAGAGTTTCATCTGATCACAGAAGTATTACTTAATGCTCTTTATAATGAAAATGTTTGTAATCTTGTCCTTCTTCCTGAAAGGAAGAGGTTAATCCTGTCCCTAAATGGGTGATTGATGGGTTTCCCTGCCCTAATCTTGTCAGTTTATTGTTTATTGACTTGATTCAGTGTGTGTCGGCTGCATTCCAGCTGCAATTTTTAAGTGGAGCTATTAACTGAAGGGATAGAGAGAAAAAATCCCCCTCTTGCACTTTATTTTTAACTGGTTCTCCAAACTGCTGAAGCAATTTATTAATAATTCATGAGAACTGGCTGCTTTTCACCTGTGGTATAGTGCAATATTGGGTTTTCAATTTCAATTGAACAGAATGTAAAGTATGTATATTTGTGTTTTTATTTTTATCGTTATAATGTACACTGAAGATGGCATTTGATTTTGTTGTACCATACGCAGTGACAATAAACTAAACTAAATAAGTTATTTATAAAATTGTTTCAAATGTTTTATGCATTATGGAGGAGAAATAGATGGAATACTGAATACTGATGGAATTTATTATTATTATTATACTAATAACTGAATGAGAGAATATGTTTGGAAACACTTTCTAAAATTATCAAAACTTGCACAGTGTAGTTCCTTCCTATTTCTTAAGTAGAGTTAGGTATGCTAATAGTAATTTATGGTTTTCCTTGATCTTTTAATTCATTTTATTTAATAATCATTATATATAATTGGAACAGACTACTTTCAGGTAGTTGAAGAGTACCATTACACTTTACTATCATTTTTTCTGCAAAGCAAAAACACTTAGCTGTTCTAATTTCACATCATAGTTTCTAGTTCCTGATCATTCTAAATGATCGGGATTTCGGGACCCTTCTATGAACCTGTTCCAATTTTTCTGATTGTTAGCTTTAAAATGTAAAAATACATTCTATTTTACATCAATTCAACTTAAATAAGTATCTCAACTATATCTTATATATTTTAACAAAATGGATTATGATGTCTGAGTATTTAACAATTTTAGTTTTTATAAATAATTCACATTTTACCACTTGATTACTGTTTTCAGGATGATGCATTAAAGAAAGATGATGGAGAATACATATACTGTCTTATAAGAAGTAGGGATGACCCCAAAGCAGCCTACAATCCATATGATCTCCAAGTAGTCTCTGCAAATATGGCTAGACAAAGTAAAGAATATTGGACTATTAGTGCCTCATATGTATCCAAGGTAACAAATCGCTTTTCACAGTCCAGAAATAGCAAATTATTGTTCCCTGATCATTTCTTATTTCTACCCCCCCCCCCCCAAAAAAACCCCCCAAAACCTTCTGCAGAAGTAGTTGCATGGCTTAGAATTCAATTGAATTGAAACATAAAATAAAATAATAAAATATTATCTGCACTTCCCTGAGGAAAGACATAACAACAAAACACAGAGAAGCAGTTGAAAAATGTTAATTCATACTTGTACTCCATAGATTGTTTTTTTCAGAAGGATAGCTTGTGTAGGAACAGAATGGTAAGTAAGCACTGTCAGATCGTTTCTGACCTTTTTCTGACTGTGCTTCTGAACTATAGATCAAACAATGTAAACTCTAAAAGAATAGCAGAATAGAAGAAGTGTGAAAATATCAGCTCTGCTCATTTTAACCCCCCCCCCCCAACAAGAACAAGGAAGAGTGGATAAAATTTGCTTTTTATTCATTCTTTTGCTTTTGGGATACCGTGTCCATTTGAGCCACAGCTTTGTCACAGAGACTGTTAAACATGGCTGGTCTCCATTTTATTGGGTTTACTTACATATATTATTTAATGAACAAATTGATAAAAATAAAATTTATTTTTATTAAAATAAGTATTAAAGCTTTAAAGCATTGAAAATATTTCAGCTTCAACCACAACCACATGAGGATACAACAAATGCAAACTGAAAGTAAACCGCTCCAAACTCGACTGCAAAAAATACGACTTTAGTAACCAAGTAGTTAATGCATGAAAGTCACTACCTGACTCTGTAGTATCATCACCTAACCCCCAAAACTTTACCCTTAGACTATTCACTGTTGACCTCTCCTGATTCCTAAGATGTCATTAAGGACGTGCATAAGTGCACCAGTGTGCCTTCCGTCCCCTGTCCTAATGTTTCTCTCTTACTAGTATAATGTATATAAACATTGTTATATCTTTGTTTGACTAAACAAACAAACAAACAAACAAACAAACAAACAAACAAACAAACAAATGGGTTTGACTAAAAAAGTATGGGTGGATTTGCAGGCCCCAGAGATAGTTTGTGCACAGTATTCTCACTCCTCCCCCTTGAAAAGATAACAACAAAGAACAATAGCTGCATGACTATTTATTCTTTTTGTAATTCACCAGTACCCTCTAAAGGTAGAAATATAGATACATTACAGTGCAGTGGAGCAGAACAGATTTTTCAGTTTTCTGTCATTGCTGCCTATTTATCTTGCAGGAGTAAGTAATACTTGAGGAATTGGTGATCATTATCAACACTTAGCTTCTGAAATTAGAAGACTGCAAGAGAAGTGATGGTATTAAATAGTTTATTATTTTTCTTGCATTGGATAAGCAGGGTAATAATGAGAATGGGAGCAGTAAGTTTCTTGTAAACAAATGGCTTCCATCCAGAGCAATCATTTTACAAAATTAAAAAATGTTTCTTAATTTTTGATGCTAAATTTTGGTAGAATAATTATGAAACAGGATCCCCCACCCCCGCTTTTTGGGTGGGAATATAAGAATGGGAATTTAAGTTATTTGAATTGGAGCTTTCAGAGCTTCCAGCTTCCATCACCTCCCTTAATTTTGCAAAGTTAAAAAAAAAGCCATTTTCTCTCCAAACCAGCTGTACATGGTTGTTTTCTTTGGCAGGATTGTTGAGGGAATGTGCTATAAATCTGAATCTGAAAATGAGTCTTCAGACTGTTGCGGAAGGCGAGGAAGGTGGGGGCAGTACGAATCTCTGGGGGGGAGCTGATTCCAGAGGGCTGGAGCCCCCACAGAGAAGGCTCCTCCCCTAGGCCCCGCCAAGCGACATTGTCTAGTTGACAGGACCTGGAGAAGGCACACTCTGTGGGACCTAACCAGTCACTGGGACTCATGTGGCAGGAGGCAGTCCTGCAGGTAATCTGGCCTGATTCCATGTAGGGCTTTATAGGTCATAACCAACACTTTGAATTGAGTCCGGAAACCAATTGGCAGCCAATGCAGTCCGTGGACTCCTGGAGAAACATGGGCATGCCTAGGAAGGCCCGTGACCACTTGCGTGGCTGCATTTTGCACTATTTGCTGTAGTCGAACCTCGAGGTGATAAGGGCATGAGTGACTGTGAGTAGAGATTCCCTGTCCAAATAGGGCTACAACTGGTGCACCAGGCGAACCCGGGCAAACACCCCCCTCACCACAGCCGCCAAGTTGCGGGCCGTCTCTGAGGGGATCAAAAGTCTCCTCCCGAGTGATGGACAGACAGATGGAAGTGTCGTTGGGAGGCAGAACCCACATCCACTCCATCTTGTTGGGATTGAGTCTGAGCTTATTATTATTATTATTATTTATTAGATTTGTATGCCGCCCCTCTCCACAGACTCGGGGCTAACACCCATCCAAACCCTAACAGCCTCCAGACACCAGACGTTGCTTCCACTGCTTCACTGAGTGGGCACAGTGCACTCAGAATTTTCCTTTATTTGAATGTAAAAAAAAAATATGATGATGGTGTAGAAAGTTAGGACCCACTCCGCTCCTAGAAGAATGAAATATTTTATGAAATATTTCAAAAGATTTAATATTTCCCTAAATAAATATGCTCTTGGAAACAGAAAGCAGCCCCCACCTTTTTTAATAGCAGATGTCAGGACTTAAGGCATAAAGAGACAGAAAGCTCTCTTCATAACCAAATATCCTCACCCAACATCCAACAAAGGTATTATTAGCCCTCGATCACAGTCCTAATTGCCCAAAGCCTCTTCTTTGCATCATCTCAGCAGTTCAAACTTCAACTAAACCTGGGAGCTCAGACAACCTCAGCTATGATCCCTACATTACCCCCACATGCGCCCATAGTAGTGGGACAACAGCCAATAGAATTCATGTTCTTGCACAGGAACAGTATGCTCAAGGGCAAAGCCCAAGAGATGGTATTAAAAAAACCCCCACTCAACTCTATGTGGTCAGCCGCCCAAAACCACCCATGTGCTTCTGCTTCATCAATAAATGGATCATCTTTCCAATTAGCCTTCAGACTCCATTTTGTCTCCAGTGTCTTTCTCATGGCTTGGAATTGAACCAGATGGATATTTCTCTCAAAGATGGAGTATAAATTCATAAATACTGAAATATAGTTAAATATTCTAATTAGTTTTTGCCTCATTTTCCAGTTCACTTCCGTGGGTGGAAAACAAGAAATTGAAATAAATCCAATAATGGAATGGCTATATGAAAGGCAACTTTATAATGTGTTGAATAACATGGATTTATATTTTAATTTCAGGTAAGGAATATGTGATACAAAGATATGTGTGCAATTATTTACTCAATCTGTATTATGATAATTTGGATGTTGTGATTGGCTATGTGTGACAAAACAGTTCATTGTGGAAAATAGCATTTTTTCAGCTATACAGATTTTCTATAGAAGTTCATTTCTCTATTTGTTTGTTCATAATTGTGCGTATTATGCACCAAAAGATGATTAGTAACTTAAAACCTTTCTTTTTTGCACTTTTCTCTACATCGGAAGTATTCAGAATTTTTTTAATAGGGTTGATAAATAAATCTCATGACAAGATTCATAGTCAATTGTATTCACGGAATTCATTATTGGGGGAATTTTCCGTAGAGTTTTGCTTTCAAAAACCAAAATTCACAATGTACATTGGGGTTTACCAATTTATAGCATTTTGTATTTCAGCATTTGAGATAGGATAACATAATTTTAATATGCACAAATAGCAACATGGACAGATCCCCCTAGGTATATTCCTTCTTGCATCGTAATATACTGAACATCTTCGTTTCAAACCCAGCTATCAAAACACATGCAGTGAGATTTAAGACTACAGCAGACGGTATGTTATAGAATCATAGCGCTGGAAGGAAACTTTGAAATCTCCCAGTACAATTCTTTTTTCAAAGAGGAGACTATCCAGGTCAAGTAATTGCCCTAGCTTTTTTTTAAAAACCTCCAGTGGCCGAACACCCACAACTTCAAGTTGTTCCATTTGTTAAATGCTCTCATTGTCAGAAAATTTCTCCTTAGTTCCAGGTTGGATCCCTTTAACAAGCTTCCATCCATTGCTTCTTGTCCTACCCTAGGATGCTCTGGAGCACTAATGCCAAATCTTTTTTGCTCAGGTGCAAAAAGGGTGTATGCGCGCACTATTTTGTGCACACATGCTTACATCCATAATGCAATGTCCTCCCCCTGTGCATGCACTCACAACACACACACACCATGTGCGCAAGCCTCATTGAAGCCTCCAGACTTGCGGTAGGCCCTTGGCCCATTTTTTTGTCCTCCCCAGGCATCAGGAAAGCCTCTGGAGTCTATGGGTGGTGGAAAAGGGGGTCCGTTTTTTGCCAACCAGTCTCCAGAGGCTTTCCTGAAGCCTATGGAGAACGAAAACGGTTTCCTCCCATCCTCCAGAAGGCTGAAAATAAGCTGGCCAGTGTGCACTAACATAGGGCAACGCCTTGTGTGCCCTCAGATATGGCTCTCTGTGCCACCTGTGGCATGCTTGCCATAGATTCGCCAATAGAAATAGCAATAGCATTTAGACTTATATACCACTTCATAGTACTTTTACAGCCCTCTATAAGCTGTTTACAGAATCAGCATATTGCCCCCAACAATCTGGGTCCTCCTTTTACCAACCTCGGAAGGATGGAAGGCTGATTCACAACCTTGAACCAGTGATGAGATTTGAACTGCTGAACTACAGCTAGGAGTTAGATGAAGTAGCAGTGCTGCATTCTAACCACTACGCCATTCCGGCTCTAGAGAATAAGTCAGCTCCTTCTCTGTGATAGTTCTGTTCTCTCTGATAGACAACAGGCTCCCTCCTGCAGTTATTTCTGAGTCAGATACCACTTATTCTATATCTGTGCATTTATTTTATTTTATTTTTTTTTAATTTATTATTTGGATTTGTATGCCGCCCCTCTCCGAAGACTCGGGGCGGCTCACAACAAGTGAAAAACAAATCATAAATAATCCAATTAATTAAAATATTTAAAGATTTTAAAAACCCCATATACTAACAGACACACACACAAGCATACCATGTATAAATTAAACGTGCCCAGGGGGAGATGTTTAGTTTCCCCATGCCTGACGGCAAAGGTGGGTTTTGAGGAGTTTACAGAAGGCAGGAAGAGTAGGTGCAGTTCTGATCTCCGGGGGGAGTTGGTTCCAGAGAGTCGGTGCCGCCACAGAGAAGGCTCTCCCCCTGGGGCCCGCCAACCGACATTGTTTAGTTGACGGGACCCGGAGGAGGCCCACTCTCTGGGACCTAATCGGTCGCTGGGATTCGTGCGGCAGAAGGCGGTCTCGGAGATATTCTGGTCCGATGCCATGAAGGGCTTTAAAGGTCATAACCAACACTTTGAATTGTGACCGGAAACTGATCGGCAGCCAGTGCAGACTGCGGAGTGATGGTGAAACATGGGCATACCTGGGTAAGCCCATGACTGCTCTCGCAGCTGCATTCTGCACGATCTGAAGTTTCCGAACACTTTTCAAAGGTAGCCCCATGTAGAGAGCATTACAGTAGTCGAACCTCGAGGTGATGAGGGCATGAATGACTGTGAGCAATGAGTCCCGGTCCAGATAGGGCCGCAACTGGTACACCAGGCGAACCTGGGCAAACGCCCCCCTCGCCACAGCTGAGAGATGGTTTTCTAATATTTGGTTTTTCCTGCCTATAACAAGTGCATGACCATGCTTTTCTTACCACTGAACTGCATCTTGTTTGGCTAAGGCCCAGTGCTCATGTCTGTCAAGATTGTTCTGAATCATAGTTTATCTTCTGAGTTTATCTTTCAAAGTGTTTAAAATTCCTTCCAAATTTGATGAGTTGCCCTTCTCTTCTGTCATCTAGGCCATTTATGAAGCTTATGACAGAACCTTAAGGTACCCCATTGCATGCTACCTTTTGTAGATATAGTTTCATTAACAACTAAATACCCAGTGCAGTTGGGCAGCCAACTGCGACTCCATCTGGTGTGGGTATAGTCTATGCCACATTGTTCTTTCTTACCAAGAGGTAGGCTGTAGAAGAAGAAGTACTGCCAAATACCTTACTGTAGTACAAGTAAACGATTTCCACAACCTTTCCATCATCCACTAATTTAGTCACTTTATCAAAGAAGGCAATAAGATTTATCCAGCATGATTTATTTTTTAACAAACAATCGTTGGCTTCTAGTGTTTGTTTGTTTCATTTTTAGATGCTCACAAATCTGCTATTTGATTCTCTCCAAGCATTTTCCCAAGTATTGATATCAAGCTGATTGGTCTATAGTTTATTGGATCCACCTTTGAAGAGTGGAATTGTATCATCTCTTTTCCAGCCCTCTGGCAGTTCCCCCTGTTCTAGGAGCTCTGAAAGAATTTGTCCAATGGTTCCGAGATCACATCTACCAGCTTTTTCAATACTGTGGGATATAAACCATCTGGTACTTGTGAATAGGTGTTTTTAATCAATTTCTTATGTATTTTTATTTGTGTATCTGTTTGATTTCTGACTATGCTGCTTGTGATGGGTTGGGCTTTTTTGTTGCTATTATTATTGGTATTTGTTTTAGTCTTAGTGTCAGGGTTCCAAATAGTACCTAAAATTAAATCAGAGTCCAAGGCAAAGTATTCCTCTAATTTCCAATTTATTAATAGAGCCATGTTAGCACATGTGGATGAAACCCGAATCTGAAGTCCCTCGGTGAAGTCCAGTTAAAAGTTCAAGCCCTTGTCTCTACTCCCCCAAATCCATCACATTGACCAATCTTCAACTGCCAGCCTGTCAGAATCCATTCCATCTCCTTCCGTTCAGGTGCAGGAGTGCAGAGGCAAAGGATGACCTTGCCTATCTAGAAAGAATTTGTTATGACTACATATTAATAGCCTCTCTCAATTTCCCACAGTAAAGAATACATATTAAAATAGTATAAAGTGCGGGAGGCAAAAGACCCCAACTAAAATGGTTTCAGACTGACATTTAGCCTTTCTCACTCCATATCTGCAGATTCAGGCTATTTGCTGGTATTCTGTTTTAGATATATATCCCTGTTTTCATTTTTTATACTTGTTCTTAGCTTTTCAGAGAGCTGTGTAACCATGCTGATCTAGTCTGGTGTCTTTTATTTTAATTTTTCTTGGTATTGTTTTAATTTAGGACTTTAATATTTTGTTTTTGTCTAAACATAGAATAGCTACATTTAATTTTCCATAGGGTCAATATTCCCACGTCCTATGCCCCACTGCCACTCCACAAAAATAGGCTGGTCAAAGTTAGGTGTCTAGCCTCTCTTAGCAAAGATGCAACATAAGAAAATATTATTTTACTGAAAGAGTAGTAGATCCTTGGAACAAACTTCTAGCAGACGTGGTTGGTAAATCTACAGTAACTGAATTTAAACATGCCTGGGATAAACATATATCCATCCTAAGATAAAATACAAAAAATAGTATAAGGGCAGACTAGATGGATCATGAGGTCTTTTTCTGCCGTCAGTCTTCTATGCTTCTATGTTTCTATGATTGGTGTGACAATAGCAGTACTAATGTTAGATTGCACAAATTGTTTGATTAGCATTCTAGCAGTTATATTTTGGACTTTTAATTGTCTTCATTTCATGTCCCATATAGAATATGTTTCCATAGTTTATGTGGCAATGAAATAATAAGTAATCTTTGATTTATGACCAACTGTTTTACAATTACAGTGGTGCCTCTACCTAAGAATGCCTCTACTTAAGAACTTTTCTATATAAGAACCGAGTGTTCAAGATTTTTTGCCTCTTCTCAAGAACCATTTTCTACTTAAGAACCCAAACCCGGAAAAATTTCCCAGGAAATTTGAGAGTAGCATGAAGACCAGGCCAGTTTCCTGCCATTCCCCCTTTAATCCCGGCCATCTCAGGTTTTTCTGGGCTGCCAGAGGAGCCTTTTGATGGCGCTTAAGGAGACTTTGGCAGTCCAGAGCGAATGAAGCATTTTCCGTTTTCTGGGCGCTTGGAGAGGGAATAAACTTCTGCCATCACCCAGAGAAAAGAAATGCTACCTTTGCTCTGGGCAGCCCAGAGCGAATGGAGCGTTTTCCTTTCTCTGGGCGCTTGGAGAGGGAATAAATCACTTTGCTGTGGTGACTCCCTTGCGCTGCCTCACATACACCCAGCATGAGGTTGCCTCCCAGAGGTTCTGGACGCGGAAAGCAAAAGGGGGTGCTTTGCCCCGGCCAGATCAACTCGGTTTCAGCCAAACCGAGGAGTCACCACAGTGAAGGAAAGGCGCCGCCCACAAAGCGAGCGAGCGAGAGGAGAGGGAAGCCCTTCAGCACTGGAAGGAAGAGGAAGCAGGTAACAGCAGCTGCTGCCTTTCAGTCAAAGTAGCAGAAGGTTCCCCCCTCTCACCCGTCTGGGTTTCTCTCTCTGGCGCAGTTTCTCTCTCAGCCTTGCGCTGGGTATATGGGAGGCACGTGCTCCTCCTTGCTGCCTCAGAGTCCCTCTTTTTTTTTAAGCCTTAAAGTTTTGGATTCCCCTCACCTCACCTTCTTCCTACAGCAGCGACTGTCCTCTTCTTCCTCTTCCACCTCCTACCCAAATTCCAAGCTTTTATTTCTTCCCTAATGGGTTTAGACACATTATTTCCTTTTACATTGATTCCTGTGGGAAAAGTTACCTGATCAAGGAACAAATTAAGTTCTTAAGTAGAGGTGCCACTGTATTTGCATTTATGATGACCTTAGAATAGGTGCTTTACAGTCTGTAAAGTATTTATAACCATTGTAAATGGTCATGCAATTCCCCCCATTCCCCTAGTCATTTGGCCATATTTTGGATGATTGACAACTTTTTTGCAGTTGTCCAGTGCCCTAAAATCATGTGATTAACATTTGCCATTTTCTCTGCTGGTTTCTTCAGCAAGTCAGTGGGGAAGCCATCAGGAAAGATTGCCATATTCTGTTAAAGTAGTTGATAACATTTTAGTCATGAAATTATGTTAAATATGTATTATTTGTGGGTAATTGTTATACAAAATAAATTACATGCCTCTGACTCAACAATCTTTGATAATACAATCAAATCTGTTTCTCGCCTTCTCAGAAGATTTTTCTTTTCTTTTCAGAAAAAAGAAATATTTTATCCTTTGGAAAAATATTGTTAAGTATTCAAAAACAAAGAGAAACCAGTAAGTATAAAGGCCAGACATTTGTACTGAGTGAGTTGATTACCCTTTTTTCAGGTGTGAGATATCTGCTCCGAGTCTCTGGAGAGGGGCGGCATATAAATCTAATGAATTATTATTATTAATTGTTATTAAAAAGTAACAAATGTAAAACTTTTTTTTACCTTCATGGTGATCTTCTACTATAGAAGTATTCATTGTGGCATTCCTGCTACTGTATATTCCTTATTATTTTGCTTCTGCGCATGTGCAGGAAGCAAAACGTTGTGGGTATGCACGCGCACACAAGATTTGAGCGATTTTTTGCCTCTGCGCATGTGCAAAACCAAAATCACTGAAATGTCGTGTGCATGCATCCCATACATGATTTTGCTTCTTGCACATGCGCAGAAGCAAAAAACACTCTGGGATGCATGCGCATGCATGCAGAAGTGAAGCTGTGCGCGCAGCACACCGGTAGCGACGGTAATCGGAATCCACCCCTGGTATGGGTATAGGTATAGATATATGTGTATAGTTTTTAGAGCAAGCAATAGAATTTCATTTTTAATGTGTGCCAATGTGTCCACTGTAAAAAATGACAATAAAGGTGATCTATCTCATCTGTCTGTCCGTCCATCCATCCATCCATCCATCCATCTATCTATCTATCTATCTATCTATCAATCATCTCTACATTGAAGGATGGCCGCCTATCGAGACCTGCATGTTATATAAAATATGCATTTCTAACTCATCCAATTTGTGATTCAATTATTTAATGGGGTTTCACTGAATGTTGGAAAATATTTAAAATAATTTCTTAGTTTTGTGTGAGATGATAGTCACAATAAGAGTTCACTCTTCCTATCTCCAGGAAAAGCAAAATCAACAATTATTTTATTTCTCCCATTTTATTCTGGAGAGTATGTCAAATGTTTACATTTCAGATAATGACTTTATTTTTTCAGTACTTTATTAAATTTCAAAAAATATATAAAATACAAAAAAGGAAGAGAGAAAAGGGAAACAAACTATGGAAAAAGTAACTTTTGACTTTGTTTGATATAGGTATAAACTTGAAAATCAATATCTTTGAATTGGAATAAACAATTACAAATAGTATGATCCACAGGTTAAAATTTCATTCCTTTCAATTTCAAACAAATAGTTTCCAAGTAAAAACAAAGCTAAATAAAACATTTCTCTAATCAGAGCTGTCATTTTTGCCATCTCTGCCAACTCCATTAATTTCACCATCCCTTCTTCCATTGAGAGTATATACGAGTCCTTCCATCTCTGTGCAGAGACTAATTAATAATAATAACAACAATTTATTAGATTTTTATGCTGCTCCTCTCTGCAGACTTGGGTCGGCTCACAGCAACAATAATAACAATGTAACAAATCTAATATTTAAAAACATCTAAAACCCATAATTAAAACCATACAACACAATCATACCATACATAAATTATATAAGCCTGGGGGTATCTCAATTCCCCCATGCCTGGCGACATAGATGGGTCTTAAGCAAGGAGGGTGGGGGCAGTTCTAATTTCTGGAGAGAGTTGATTACAGAGGGCCGGGGTCGCCACAGAGAAGGCTTTTCCCCTGGGGCCCGCCAGACGACATTGTTTAGTCGATGGGACCCAGAGAAGGCCAACTCTGTGGGACCTTATTGGTCACTGGGATTCGTGCAGCAGAAGACGGTTCTGGAGGTCCGATGCCATATAGGATTTTATAGGTCATTACCAACAATTTGAATTGTGACCGGAAACTAATCGGCAGCCAGTGCAGGCCACGGAGTTTTGGAGAGACGTGGGCGAATCTAGGTAGCCCAACAATAGCTCTTGCGGCCGCATTCTGCACGATCTGGAGTTTCCGAATACTTTTCAAAGGTAGCCCCATGTAGAGAGCATTGCAGTAGTCGAACCTTGAGGTGATGAGGGCGTGAGTGACTGTGAGCAGAGACTCCCTGTCCAAATAGGGCTACAACTGGTGCACCAGGCGGACCTGTGCAAACGCCCTCCTTGCCACAGCTAAAAGATGATGTTCTAATGTTAGCTGTGGATCGAGGAGGACACCCAGGGTAATGGACGGACAGATGGAATTTTCCTTGGGAGGCAAAACCCACAGCCACTCCGTCTTGTCAGGGTTGAGTTTGAGAAGCCTTGCAGATAATTGTAATATAGAAAAAAAGCTTTCGGTTTAAATTGTACATTCAATCCAATAATTGTTGGACTTAAGAAAACTGATTCAAAAAAGTCTTGCTTTTCATATTTGCAGATTGATCAAGGATTATGTTATAATCTTTATAACATAAAGATTTCTTGCCCATTTAATTATACAATCTTTAACATTTCATCCTCCACATTTATGCATCTTACAATCACATTTCATTATTATAAATCCAACAGTTTTGCCATTGATAACAGCAAATTCTCCCTTCTTTCTGTTAATTCAGCAATAGGCAAACTATTGAGAAATATGACCTCCCTTTTACAATTCTTTTCTGGTTTTAGTTTAGACTCTCTTTCAGACAAAGAAAATAAATCCACATATGACAACCAAATATGTGAGATAATGGCTTTCAAGATGAATTATGGAATTCCAAGGCATATGTCTACTTGTATTTATTATTATAAACTGAAAACTTGTAGTAATTTAAAATATTGATATTATTTTGTTTGCAGAATGATATTGTATAAACAACTATTTTTTGCTGATGAGATATTGCAAAGTTGCTTACTTTATCTCCAAGCCTTGTGTGTAGATGTGAGTAATCCAGAGAATCCCAGATCATCTGAACAAACAAGTATATATTTTATAAAGGTGAGAGTAAATATTTTAAATGTGTAAACAAAAGAAAGAAATAAGAGCCAATTTGATGTAGGCGGTTAAGACATCAGGCTAGAAACTGGAAGACTGAGTTCTTAGGCACAAAAGCCAGCTGATGACCTTGGGCTGGTCACTCTCTCCCTCAGCCCTAGGAAGAACACCATGGCAAATCAAAATCTTGCCAAAAATGTTTCAGATTTCAATACTGCTTTGAAGGTACAGATAATAAATATATAGGTAGTTCTCCGTACTGAAGGAGCGGGTCCAGCAGTCACATGGGTTGCTCATGTCCAATCCGGTGGAACTGAGCCTAGTATTAAAAAAGCTTGCCGGATCCGCCCCTTCCCCAGAATTCGCTCAGTTCGCATATCCTGCGGTTGTATTGTGATAGCTCGTTCAACATACTAACACCTTCCCTTCGATCCTTTTCTTCAAAAGTAGTAAGATTTGTTTTATCATTATTATTTACTTGCACTAATAGCGCCAGCCGTTTGCGGCTCGGCTTTTTTCCTTTGGAGAAGTTGCGGTTTCGTTTTTCCCCCGGCGGTTTTGCCGGTTACGATTCCTGCGGCCGCTTGTGGATTCTTCTAATCCTTTGGCCTGGAGGTCCTGGTGCAAGTATTAATCTATTGAATTATTGATTATTTATTGTATACAAAATATTTAAGGGCTTAAGAAATACCTCCTGCGGAGTGAGACGCCTTCTAGTCTCCTGGACTTAGTCGATCGCTTCCCCTTTAAGTAATTACGGAGCGATTTTTTCGGCGCGAAGGCCTTCGCGCCCTTTTTAAATCTAGGCCTCTCGTGTTGGCCTCCTGCCAGCCGCGTAGGCCTCAGTCCACCGCGTGGATCCCGGAGCGGGCCTTGGGGGTCCCAGGCTAAATTCTCCACCGGCTAAGCCTCCAACCAGAGTGCCTTGGTTTACTTAATTATAAAGTTTAGGGAGGCTGGCCCCGCTGGATTTGGGGGCACGAACTCTGGGTTTGCCCAGATTGTCCTCAAGTTTCAGCAGCTTCGAGGCCTCGAAGCAGGATCCATTCCTCTTGGGAAGTCCTTGAAATTCTTCTCCTTATTATTCAGTTATTGGCTCAGCCTTGTCTTCTGTTAATTGTCAGACTATGGCTACTTTTCCCAAGAGAGGCACAACTAAAGGTCCCAGAGAGGCCAGGCCTACAGGCGATGAGATTACTAGTATCCCCCAGGCCTCTTCCTCCTCTTCTCCAGGGGCCCGCCCCTCGACCAAGGTCACCAGGGCCGAGAAGAGAAGGGACCTAGCCCTACAAAAAATCCATGACAAATCAGCAAAACGTTTGAAAGTGCAGGCCCAAGTAATCAGTAGTCAAGACCCCCCAGAGGCTTCTAGTCTACCTCCTTCTGGGGTCCCTGTGTTATCTCTGGATGAGCCAAACCTAGACAGACCCCAACCTAACCTATGGGGCATAGGTCCAGAGGAACCAGATATTATTGAAGATTCCCCCCAGCCAGGATCTTCCCAGGCCTTTAGGGATTCTTCTGCCATTTCTGCTGATATTTCCAGTTTACCTCCTGAGTTCCAGTCTATATTTGCTGTGCTGTCCAAAGCCATTGATGCCAAACTCTCCACCATCAATGAGCTTCCCTTACCTCTTCCTCCTTCTCGTTCCTCCCGCCCCTTGGGTTCTTCCCCAGCGGTCAGAGCTCCTATTCAGGATGATTCAGATTCCTCCCAGGATGAATATGAGGATATAGAGGATGATGAGGATCCTTTTCAAGGCTTATCAGATGATGAGGAATCCCAAATAAAGGTTCCTCCTCCAATTACTATTTTTCCTTCTCAATTATTCAAATCTCTCCTCCTCAAAGCTAGAATTTCTACGGGATTAGCGGCCCAGGAGAAACAAGCCTCCACTTCCACTGATCCCCCCGAGGAGAATTTACCTTACTTCACAGAGGAACAGGAGGATAACGAGGTAATTCCTATGCCTAAATTGTTTAAAGATGCTTTACTCAAACAGTGGGAATTTCCAGCATCTGGCCTTAATCCCTCCACCAAGGATAGAAAGTTGTACAAACTTTCCTGTTCCTATGAAGAGCTTCTATCCTTTCCCAAACCGGATGAACCTGTCAAGATTCTTCACTCGGCAGCGGCTGTGCCAGGCGAGGCGGAGGAAGTCCTCCGCCCAGAGGACAAGCGCATTGAGCAAATGCTCAAAAGAGGATTCACCGCTGATTCCTGGGCCATTAAAAGTTCTGCAGCGGCTTCCTTTTTCTCCAGGGCCATGCTGCTGTGGCTTCGCCAACTTCAACAGCATATTCCTCCCGATGACTTGAGAGGTCAACAAGACTTCAACAAGGTCTTTGCAGCTGCCCAGTACGTGGCTGATGCCACCTTGCAATCTACTAGATTTTCTGCTAAGTCTATTGCAGCTTCCACAACGGCAAGAAGACTCCTATGGATTCGCCCTTGGCAAGCGGGAGTTCGCCAAAAGTGGCAGTTATCCCAGGGTCCCTTAAAGCGCGACCTTCTCTTCGGTGATCTTCTGGATCCACTCCTCACGGAGACCACGGACAAGAAGAAAGTTTTGGGTCCAACCACAAAAAAGGCTACCAAAACGCAGTCCTTTCGTCGCCCAGGGCGCCAGCAAGATCAAGCGGCTTCCTATCAGAGATCTCCAGGTCAGTATTCCCCCCGCTTTCGTTCCCAAGGTAGGAACTCCAGGGGTAGAAGGTTTCGCTTCCAAAGGGGAGCTTCCTCTAACAGGGCTTCAAAAAAACCTAGATGGTAATCTTACCTCCATTCCCATAGGGGGTCGCCTAGCTCATTTCGCCTCTAATTGGCGTCTCACCTCCAAGGACCCTTGGGTCATTGACACTGTTCAAACAGGCCTTCTTTTAGAATTTATTTCTCCTCCCCCTAAACGTTTTATTTCCTGCCCTTCTCCCAGGTCATCCTCAGATTGTAACCGTATGGAGGAGGCCATTTCTCATCTATTGTCCATCAGAGCCATTCAACCGGTCCCTTCCGGTCAGAAGGGCCTAGGTTTTTACTCCATCCTATTTATGGTTCCAAAGTCCTCCGGAGGTTGGAGAGCTATTTTGGATTTAAAGAATCTAAACCTATTCATCAAATATAGGAAGTTTAAGATGCACTCCTTGTCTTCTATTTTGGCCGCCATTCACTCGGGAGATTTCATGGTCTCCTTAGACCTCACTGAGGCCTACCTTCACATTCCTATAGCCAAATGCCACAGAAAATTTTTACGTTTTTCCTTTCAAGGCAGGCATTTCCAGTATAGGGCGATGCCATTTGGCCTTTCCTCGGCCCCTCGGGTCTTTACAAAGCTCTTGGGGTCCCTGGCGGCCTATATCCGGGCGTCTCCCATCCACATTTTATGTTATCTTGATGATATTTTGATTCATGGGAACTCCCTAGAGAGAGTGAAAACAGACCTTTCTGTCACCATGTCAGTCCTTCAGGACCATGGATTTTCCATCAACTTTGATAAAAGTCACCTCCAACCTTCCACATCCATTTCTCACCTGGGATCCATTATTGATTCAGAATCCTCCCAGGTTTTTCTCTCTCCCGAGAGAAAACTCAGTATAGTGGAGTTAATTTCTAACATTTTATCTAATTCTTCAGTATCCATAGTTACTCTATCTTCCCTTTTGGGGAAGATGGTGTCATGCATAGGCATCATTCCCTGGGCTCGCCTTCATGCTAGGGAACTCCAGTGGCTCCTGTTACCTTTTCAGAGATCGGGGCACAGCAACTCAAATCGACGCATTGTCATCCCACTGAGTGTTCGCAG
Source organism: Erythrolamprus reginae (assembly GCF_031021105.1). Lineage (NCBI taxonomy): Eukaryota > Metazoa > Chordata > Lepidosauria > Squamata > Dipsadidae > Erythrolamprus > Erythrolamprus reginae. Next base: position 358,888,495 of record NC_091950.1, on the reverse strand, counting down.
ATCCTTCAAGTGGTGGAAGTCTCCGGCCATGGACAGAGGATCCCCGTTCAGGTGCCCGGATCAATTTGTCATCACCACAGATGCCAGTCTATCGGGATGGGGCGCCCACGCCCAGGGGATGATAGCCCAGGGCACGTGGTCCCCGGAGGAAGCTTCCAGGCCAATCAATTGGCTAGAGTTAAGAGCCGTTTCCCTGGCTCTGAAGCATTTCTCTCCTCGCATTCCCAACCGGCACGTTCTCATTCTCACCGACAACATTGCCACAAAAAGCCATATCTGCAGACAGGGGGGCACGAGATCCAAGGCTCTCATGAGGGAGGCCCTCAAGTTGGGCCTTTGGGCGGAAAAACATCTCCAGTCGCTCCTAGCCGATCACATCTCGGGGAGTCTCAACGTCCAGGCGGATTGGCTATCCCGAGCAACGATAGACCCAGGAGAGTGGAACCTCCATCAAGACCTGTTCCATCAAATCACCCTCAGATTCGGCCTACCAATCCTGGATCTCTTCGCGACCAATGCGAACGCCCAACTCCCTCGCTTCTATTCCAGATTTCCATCCCCGGGAGCGGAAGCAATCAATGCCCTCCGGAGTCCATGGCCTCCAGGCCTACTCTACGCATTTCCTCCAATTCCAATCCTCCCGGACGTGATTCACAAGGTCCTCACCGAGAGGGCCCGAGTAATCTTAATCGCCCCTCATTGGCCCCGCCGGCCCTGGTTCGCGGATCTCCAACAGCTGTCCGTCCAGGACCCTTGGCGACTCCCCGTTTCGGGGGATATGCTGCGGCAGGGGGCCTCTTTCCATCCAGACCCGGAGTGGTTCCACCTCACCGCCTGGCTGTTATCAGGAGAGATTTAGAACTGCGTGGTCATGACCCCGATTCAGTGGAGGTCATTTTAAAGGCCAGAAGGGGTTCGACCAATCGAATCTACGACCACACGTGGTCCAAGTTTCACCAGTGGTGTCTACAGGAAGGTCTCTCCCCTCTGTGCATCCCCATACACAGAATTATTTCCTTCCTTATGCAAGGCTTCCATAAAGGACTTTCCACCAGCACCCTCCGGCGTCATCTGGCAGCCATTTCATCTGTCCTAGGGGGTCCCCGCAGACAGCCTCTCCGATCCTTCCCTGAAGTTCAGGAATTCCTCAAGGGCATAGCCAACCTCAGACCTTCCAAGGTCCACAGGTATCCATCCTGGGATTTGCCACGGGTTCTCCATTCCCTCACGCAGGCACCATACGAACCCCTAAAATCGGCGTCCCTCAGGTACCTATCCTTTAAGGTAGCATTCCTGGTGGCTATTACCTCTGCCCGACGCATTTCGGAGCTGGCTGCCCTCTCAATCAGGCAGGACCTTTGTCAATTCCATCAGGACAAGGTAGTCTTGCGACTGGACCCCACCTTCTTACCCAAGGTCAGTTCCATGTTCCACAGATCTCAGGATATTGTCCTACCTTCCTTCTGCCTCCAACGAGACCATCCCTTGGCAACTAGATGGCACACCGTGGATCTCACCAGAGCGCTGAGAATATATATCCAACGCACAGGACCCTTTCGGAGGTCAGAAGCACTTTTTGTAGCCTATCATCCCAGAGTCATGGGGGCCAAAGTGTCTTCAACAGTAATAGGCCGTCGGATCAGAGGGACTATATCTAAGGCCTATGAGTCGGCCTCCCTCTCAGTTCCAAGGAACATCACAGCGCATTCCACCAGGAGCGCAGCCACCTCGGCCGCTTGGGCGACTCAAGCCCCGTTGGAGGAGGTCTGCAAAGCAGCCACTTGGGCCTCGCCAAATTCCTTCATCAGGCACTACAAAATTGATTCTTACGCTTCAGCGGACGCTGCCTTCGGCAGAAGGGTACTCCAATCCGTTATCTCGCACGATAGCAAGCTAATCCCACCCTAGGGACCATCTATTGGGTATGTCCCATGTGACTGCTGGACCCGCTCCTTCAGTACGGAGAATAGGCGTTGATTGCTTACCTGAACGCCTCTTCTCGTACGGTGAGCGGGTACAGCAGTCACTTCCCGCCCTTGTATGTGTCTTCTTTACCTTTCTATATCTTTCTTCCTCTAACAATGAGAGTTGAACACTACAGAGCTTCACAACTGAGCCTAGTCTATGGATTCGCGAATTCTGGGGAAGGGGCGGATCCGGCAAGCTTTTTTAATACTAGGCTCAGTTCCACCGGATTGGACATGAGCAACCCATGTGACTGCTGTACCCGCTCACCGTACGAGAAGAGGCGTTCAGGTAAGCAATCAACGCCTATTCTCAATTTATAATGGTGACCTATTGAAGTTACAAAGGCACTGAAAAAAAGTTCTCATACTTATGACTGTCACACTCACAGCAAGTCCAGGGTCCACATGCTCCAAATTTGGGCACTTGGCAAACAGCATGTATTTAAAATGGTTGCAACATCCTAGGTCATGTGATCACCATTTGTGACTTTTCTAGCTGGTTCTAACAAACAAAGTCCATGGGGAAAGCATGCTTTGCTTAACAATATGATTCACTTAACAGCTGCAGTGATTTGCTTAACAACTGTGACACAAAAGTTGTAAAATTGGGCATGACTCATTTAACCACAGCCTTGCTTGGCATGAGAATTTCTGGTCCCAAATGTAACTTGAGGATTACCTGAATGGAGAATTGTAAAAAAAACATATACCTGAATGTGTTAATGTACTGTTCCTTTTTCTTTTTCTATTTCTGACTGTTAATGTGAGACAACAGGATTTGTTCCATTTAGCTATTACCTAATTTTTTAGTTTGATTGAGGTTCACACTTTAATTATGTATGCTACATACAAGTTTATAACTTGTATGAGAAACTGGAAAATGTTAAAAGAAAAATAAATTAAATGTCATGTTTTTATGTTTTTACCTTCATGGTTATCATCTACTATATAAGTATTCATTGTGGCATTCCTTCTGCTGTATATTCCTTATTAGGAAATGACATATACTTGATCAGCTATTAATTATAATCTTTATACTGTATAACTATAATCTTAAAAATTAATAGTAGTTTGAAAGTGTGATAAACCATTCAATTTCTTCCTTATTCTCCTCTCTTTGCACATCCATAAGCACACATCTGGCTAACCAAATATCTGGAGGCATCAAATTTTGTATTGATGGGTTTTGCATCTGAGGGTCAACAAGTGATAGGTGTAATACTAATTAAATTAATTAAAGATAGAGAACATTTCAAACTAGGAATTTAGGGCCACATTTTCCTTCTGCTTGCTCCCTGATTTTAAAAATTTACAAAATTTTGTATCTCAAATTTTGACTGCCCATTAATGCAGCTTAGGAAAATCTATTAGCAGCTGCAGTATATCAACTGTGATATGTTAATAAGTATATTTGCATGTGTGTGTACTGTTCATTTTTTACATTTTATTGTTGATGTGCCAATACTTAATGTTATGCAGATGAATGAGAAAAATAGATAAGAATTCATATCCATTTCAGAAAAATTGTACTTATAATATTTTTCTTTTGTTCTTAGATAAATACGTCTTATACATACACATTGGATAAATTTTGTGAGGAACAATATCAACAAAGTCAACTTGCTTTATCTCAACTTCAAGCTTTTAAAGATAAAGTAATAAAAATAATTCAGACTTGCTGTTTAAAGGTAATTAATTAATTTGTGTATATTTTTTGCCTTTTTATCTTGAGTATGTTCATTCTTGAATAAAATTTTCAATATACTTTAATATATTTCTTACGTTATATTGTTAAGACTTTTAACTCTCAGTAAGCATAATAATATTTTTTTCTGATTTGATGGAGGAAGTAATGGTGAATAAGATATTTTACTATTGGATCACAATTATCTTACTCTCCTTTTAATATTCTTAGCAGACTAATGCACGATCTTGAAGTTAGACGCTATTTTCTCTCCTGAGAATATGAAATATTTATGATGGATTAGTTCTAGTTTTGATTCGGAAGTAATTAAAAACCATATTTTCTGAAGGTAAAATCTCTGCATATGAAAGGACCATAAACATAATCTTATTGAATTACCTTCTTAGTGCACTGAATAGTGCAACAATCTAACATTTTAGCATCAATTACCAATGCATCTCTCCAGGGGCGGGCTACCATTCCTGGCCCTACCGGAAAGGGCTGGGAGCACATGCCCATGACAGGAGCGCGCACGGGCCCACCGCAAGATTCAGTTTCTGTGCATCCGCAGACGCGGAATCTCGCACGAAAACGCACGCGCAATTTCTTGGGGGGGGGGGTTGCTGAAGGAAAAAGACCCGGAAAATGGTCAGAAGAGCTGCTGATCGCTCTGACCTGATTGACAAAACAAGGTAACTGCCCGTCCGTTCCCATCCACTTGCCTGCGCAGCATGGTGGAGGGGTGAGCTGACAGATATGCCTCCACCGCACCACAAGCCTCCGCCATGACGCAAATTGCCACGAGCGGTCTGCCTGTTCTGTTGGTTCGCCCCTCCACATCACCGCAAGCTCTGCCATGCTACGAGCTCCCCGGCGCCACCACAAGCGGCCTTCCCACTCTGCCGCAAACGGTTGCTCTGTCGACTTGCCCCTCCACCATGCCATGAACCCCCCCTGCCCGATCTGCCACGCCACCGCCCGCTTGCCACTGCCTGCCCCACGTGCCTCTCGTGGTGGCTTCCCCACTGCCAGCTCTGCCACACTGCCGCCCACCGCACCGCACTGCGAGCCCTTACCTTGCTCCGGTGAGATCCTGCAGGGCGCCGAGAGCATGCAGGCTAGATGGCCCCAAGCTTCCGCCATGCGGCCTGCTCTGTGTTCTCCTGCACTGCAGGCATCTCTCTCCCGCAGCGCAAGAGAGCAGGTGTGTGGCCGGAGCTCGGGTAGGCTGCTTTTGCCAGCTGCCGCTGTAGGTGTCGCAGCGAGATTCCGGCTGCTGCGCATGTGCAGCAGCCGGAATCTCACACACGGACGTCCTTCCGGCAGCAAAAACTGCCAGTTTCTTTGCTTCTATGCATGCACGGAAGCAAAAAACCCTGTAATTTTTTACCAGAATTGCTCCATTTGCGTGTACATGGCACGTGCAAGCATGATGGCAACTGGAGCGAGCATACGCACTCCGTTTCCACTGGCGGAACGGTATTTCCCACTGTTCCGGCTGGTGCCCATCACTGCATCTCTCTATATCTTTCATTAATAAAATTAACAGCAGGCATATAGCATACATATACAAAAATATGTAAAATTATAACTGAATAACAGGGTTGGAAAGGGCCTTGGAAGTCTTCTAGTCCAACTACCTGCTAAAGCAGCAAAACCTTTTCCATTTCAGAGAAATGGTGGTCCAATCTCTTCTTAAAAACCTATTGTTTTGGAAGACCTACAACTTCTAGAGGCATTCCACTGATTAATTGTTCTAATTGTATACATATAACTGTACATATACAAAAGTGTATAAAATAAATTAAAAATTAAAAAATTATAACAAGAACTTGATGGTGGTAGATGTCACCAGCATTTAGCACACCAGTGTGGATGTTCTTCATTGCCATTAATTTCTGAAAGAATGTAACCTTTTATGCTGGAAAATTTCAGGTTTTCCATGACGTGACCTATGAGTGATTCTGTTGTATTAGAGCAGTGTTTCCCAAGTTTGGTAACTTGAAGACATCTAGACTTCAACTCCCAGAATTCCCCAGCCAGCAAATGCTGCCTGGGAAATTCTGAGAGTTGAAGTCCAAACAACTTCAAGTTGCCAAGATTGGGAAACACTGTATTAGAGGAATTGTCCTTTGTCAGTATCAGATCCTTGCTTCCCTTACATAGTCTTCAACAATAAGATCAGGATCATCAAACAAATGTTCCAAACGATGATCATTCTGATCATGACTTAATGAGTTTTCACCATTTACATATTGCTTGCACATATGATGTCTATTTCACAGACAATGCCTCATCAGAGCATGGCTGCTTATATTTTTGAAGAAATTGTAGTTAGCTCACACATTTCCTGATCATTCAATGTCTCAAGAGTCTGGACGGTGTAATCATATATTTTTCATATGCACTGGAACTTTTTATCCTTTTTGACACTTCTGTTAATTTGAATAATTCACATTCTGTGATTAACATATTCTAATTGTGTCACATAATTAGGTCCTAGCTATAGTTATCAAATAAAATGTGCATACTCTGCTGAGTTTGTAAACAGAAGCAGATGGGGTCTCAGATATAACCCTTGGCTTGGTATGAGTGGGGAGTCCGGCCTGCTGGGAAGGAGGAGGGCCTGGTAGGAGGGGATCTCTAATGTGTTTGAGAGCCAGAGGTGGTAGCCGGGTTGGCGGTGGAGTTCTCCAGGCTTATGCTGCTGGGGAACTTCAATTTGCCCTCACTTGGTGATCCCTCAGATGCGGCTCAGGAGTTCATGGCTTTCATGACAACCATGGACTTGACCCAAGTAGTTCAAGGTTTGACTCATGGCATGGGAGACACACTGAGATGATCTGGAATTAAGGGGTGTAGATTCTTTTCCCTTGTCATGGTCAGATCATTTCCTGCTAAAGTTAAACTATTAGCTACTAACGTTAGCTACTCTCCAACCATAGGGAGGCGGTAGCCAAATAATTGGTTCCGCCCCAGATGCATAATGGACCCTGAAGGGTTCCAGAAGGAGCTTGGGGTGATACCGGATTCCCTAGTCCAGAATCTGGCTGAGTTCCTGATGGATGCCTGGAATAGGGTGGCATCAAGGGGAACTGGACTGGATTGCGCCTTTGTGACCTCTCCACGGCAATGGATCCAGGAAAGCTCCCTGGTTTACTGAGGAGCTCCATGAGATGTAGTGCCAGAAGAGAGGTTTGGAATGATGCTGGAGGACCAGTAACTCTGAGTCAGACCCAACATTTTTAAGAGCCTTTATTAGGACGTATTCAGGACTTAATACAGGCAACAAAATGTCCACATTTTCCCGCACTTATTGCATCCACTGATTCACCCCCAGCCACCCTATTTAGTAAGGGGAATGGAGGAATTCCTGCAGAGTAGAGCTGAAGAATTTGCTCATGGTGAAAAAATACTATATATTTTAATTACTTTTGCAAATGTATTATTTCATAATGCTGTAGGTGGCAAAAATGAAGGGAGCAGAAACTCTTTTTCAACATCCACCGCATGTTTTCAAAGAGAAACCAAAATACTTTGAGGTAGCGGAATGGCGGCACATTATGGAACGATTTTCTAAGTTTCTTAAGCTTGTAGATAGAATCTTTCAAGAATTTCTTCGCAGATTGGTAAACAATGCCTTAAATACTCTTTGGGAGGTATTTAAAGGTTCTAGTAATATGGCCATTTCAAAAAGGAAGACAAATGAAGACCTTATAAGGTTAGTTTTGCCTTTTTTATGATTAAAACACTGGCTCTTATTTAATAATATTGTTTATAAAATTCTCTCGTAGATTACTTATTGTTATTTAGTGTTATTGTACTATTATATTTCCTTTATTTTTAAGCTTGGGTTACTTATTATAAAAATTATAAAATAATTCTTGGAGTAAACACTTATTATGGGACATAAGTAAAGGGTCAAATATTTATATTTTAAATAAAACTTGATATACTGTATAATTAAGTACATGAATAATAATTTATTGCTCCACCCTACTCAAATTTTGGGGGGATTAACATTCCTAGCCTGGCAATAAAGCAATAAACTTCCAGGGGCCCATGATCTGAGTAACAAAACCAATCTCATCCCTCATCCCAGCATTAAGGCAAAACTTTCCCCCCATCAACCTTCCTAAACAGCAAACCCCTTTCTAACATTAAAGCCCTCTGACTGGAGACAAACTGCTCCATAGCTTAATCACACAAAACTAAAACTAAAAAATGCTACGTGTACAAAGCAATAAATCCAGCAAAGATAATAAATCCAGCATGAAAACCAGAATCATAGAATGGCAAAGCTTTGCTCTTCCTCACCTTTTGCTTCCTCACCTTTTGCTTTTGAACAAATGGATCTGCCTAGTGATGAGGGAAAAAAGGTGGGGGTCATGAATTCTGCATTTAAAAGACAGTTTTAAAACAAAGGTTTGTACTTCACATCTCTGCTGCTTAATGACTAGAACTTAATGACCCTCCTGAACCAATACATACAGTATTTCAGCACTTTTCAACGTGTACCAAATCTTTTTCAGTATTCCATACCTTTTAGTGTGTTTCACCCACAGGATCATCTGTAGTCTGGTTGTCTTTCAATCAACATTCCTTCCTACAATCATTTCTCATTGTAACATTTAACTGTTGATATCCATTCAATTTATCAATTTCAGGCATTAGTCAAGCATTGTTTAACTTGAGATAAATTATATTATTATTAGACTTTTATTAATTTGATAATTTACTGGTATGATTGATCACTTGACTTGATTCGGTAATATTAATTAACTATACATTAATAATAATAATAATAATAATAATAATTATTATTATTATTATTATTATTATTATTATTTATTAGATTTGTATGCTGTCCTCTCCGAAGACTAATTAGTATAATTATTTAACTGCTTATTTATGGTTAGACTGATTGTTGATATTAATTTATTATTAATATTAAGTAATTCCACTGATTAATTGATTTGATTAGACATTATTAGACTGATTGATTATTGATATTATTTGATTGATTATTGATATTTAATTTTTATTGTCATTGATTATTTATATTAATTAATTGATCTGATTAATTATTCTTAGTAAATTTTGATATTTTGTCAACCACTATTTGATTATTAACCATGCCAACAAAAAATAAAAAAACTCCACAAAGAGAATGAAGATTGCAAAAAATGCCACATATACTGATATTATGCTCACAATACCTGCCTGGAAATAAACAAAAATGTAGCCAATTTCCTACAAAAATCTCCCATATTTTTTTATTTCTGTCCATCATGTCTTCCTATACTGGATAATCTAATTTCCATGTCTGAAAGATTCCAAACCTTCAAAACAACCATAACATCACCAACCCCCCTTCCCTCCCATAGATTCCATAGGAACATGCATAGAAGCACACATAGAAGTATGCTTCACATCTTTGGATAAAAAAAGTTATTACAGACAAATGGAAATTCAAATACTCAAAGTCATATTCTAATACAACAAACACTACCTCAATCACTAGCTCAACAACCACTACCTCAATCACATGCACAACTACAGCAACCAATACCTCAACAATTTACCAACCATCCAAACAATATATCCTTTCTCATCAAAGACACCCTTGAACAGGAGCAAAAACCTAATAAGGCTATTCTATTTGGGTTTGAAGTCACAAATGACCCTGATATAGATCAGGTTCGCAATATTATTGCATCAAAATTCCATACCAAAGAAATAATTGAACTTTCTAGAGATGGCCCCGAGTTTAAATATAGAGATGATTCAGTGGTCTCACATTTCTTTAGAGTTCTTTGCAAAAATGCACTCAGCAGACAAAAATTAATTTATACTATAAACTCTATTTACAGAAATGACTCCAACCCAAGTGTATTTGCACACACAAGGAATTTGTCTTTGATGCATATGCTTTCAGTGTACATAAATACAGATCACCTGTAGGGATTCCACATTGCATGTCAGACATTAATACAATCAAGAGAGTCCAGAAATATTTCATAGGAGTCCTTCACTCTTCCACTCGCAACAAAATACCTTATTCCACTAGACTTGAAATACTACAATTAGACAGTTTACAACTATGTCACCTCCGTAGTTCATAAAATCAAAAACTTCGTTCAAGGCCTGACTTATCCATACTACAATGAATCCAATCCCGCAAACACTGAACAGATCTCAAAAAAAATCAAGACCATGGACAAACCAACCTGTATATCGACTACCACGCTGGCTGCATCAAAACTAAGACACACAATCCACCATCCAACCTTCAAACCACCATCACCTAAAACCATCCTAACTTCCAATCCACATTCAATCAAAACCAACCCCCCATAAATCAAAACTAGGTATGCACACCCCTTACTTCCTCAATAGAGCCGGGGTGGCGCAGCAGGTAGAGTGCTGTACTGCAGGCCACACTGAAGCTGACTGTAGAGCTGTAGGTCAGCGGTTCAAATTTCATCACCGGCTCAAGGTTGAGTCAGCCTTCCATCCTTCTGAGGTGGGTAAAATGAGGACCCGGATTGTGGGGGCAATATGCTGACTCTGTTAAAAAATACTATTGCTAATATGTTATAAGCTGCCATGAGTGTAAGGAGAAGGGCGGCATAAAAATTGAATAAATAAATAAAATAAATAAATATCAACCACTGCTAAAATACAAACTAATGAATTCAAGAAGCATCGTTAACAAAATACTTGAACTCCTTCTCTTACTAAAAATTGTTTAATTCGACATTATATTTATCTGCGAAACATGCCTAACACATCCCTTCCCAACCCCATTATTATAGTAAGAGACCATCATGTTTAACAATCTGATCGTGAAATCCGTAGAAGAGGTGGAGTTGTAATCTTATATAAGAAATCACTGAATCTAAAAAAGGTAGAAGTTAAACACGAACTCAATCTTCCAGAAATTATCATCTTTGAACAGTTTATACTACATATAAACTGGACCCTAAACAAATGTACAATTGAACCCATACATTCAACCCTTTACAACACTATTACCAGTCTAGGGCTAGATCAACTACTGTAGTTACTGACAATACTTGACTCAACAATTGTCTTGATCTCATATTCTGCAACAGTTTGCACTCAATTTACGGACTACAAATAAAAGAACCCTCTTCGAACAGTGACCATAATTGACCACCTTAATGATGGGATAATCAATTACGACTTTAAAAAAACAACTATGATATCATAAATGCTGATCTCTCATCTCTTGATTGGCATACACTATTCTCTATTCTATTTTAAAACAATAGATGCAATTTACATAGACTTTTGTAAAGCCTTTTATTAAATAGTACACGACAAACTACTTCTGAATCTAAAATCGTATGGCATCTCTGGACCATTACATGATTGGATAATCGCGTTCCTGTCTAACAGATAACAAGTAGTCAAAATATCAACTCCTCCTGTTAACAGTGATATCCCTCAAGGCAGTGTTCTAGGACCAACACTCTTCATATTCTACATAAATGATCATATTATAATCAATTGTATCATATTGTCATATGATACAATCATATTGTGATCATATTATAAGCAATTGTATTCTCTTTGCTGATGTTAAGCTATTTAATACCATCAACAATGCTGCTACCCTTCAAAAAGACCTTGACCATGTAGCAGAATGGTCAAAGACCTTAGAGTACTCATATCCAATGACCTAAGTGCTAGAATAACAACATTGCCAAAAAAGCACTAAGAGTTGTTAATCTAATCTTACGCAAGTTCTTCTCTGGCAATATTAGACTCCTAACCAGAGCTTTCAAAACATTTGTTAGACCAATTCTGGAATAGAATAGAATAGAATAGAATAGAATTCTTTATTGGCCAAGTGTATTTGCACACACAAGGAATTTGTCTTTGATACATATGCTTTCAGTGTACATAAATACAGATCACCTGTAGGGATCCCACATTGCATATCAGATATTAGTACAATCAAGCAAGTCCAGAAATATTTCATAGGAGTCCTTCATTCCTCCACTTGCAACAAAATACCTTATTCCACTAGATTTGAAATACTGCAATTAGACAATTTACAACTATGTCACCTCCGTAGTTCATAAAATCAAATACCAAAATGTCCTTCCTGTTAATGAGTACTGTATCTTGATGTATTAACTAACCTTGAGGTATTGTCAGTTATTAAAATGAATTGAACTGCAGGTCAATGGTTCGCATCTCATCTCCCGCTCAAGGTTGACTCAGGCTTCCATACTTTCGAGGTGGGTGGGTAAAATTAGGACCCAGATTGTGGAAGAGATATGCTGGCTCTGTTAAAAAGTGCTATTGCTAACATGTTGTAAGCCGCCCTGAGTCTAAGGAGAAGAGCGGCATTAAAAAAATCGAATAATTAAATAAAATAAATAAATAATTACGCTATTTAAAACATTTTTTCCACATGTGCAGAGCATATAAAGATACAATTGAAAAAGCACTTTGCTTATTGACTGAAAATAGATGCCACTGGGTATATGAAAATGAGCATTTTGAAGGCACTCAGAAATTATTGCACCGTTCAAAGAAATCAGAAGCACAACGTGAAATTGTTACTCTCAGTGATATAGACAAGGTGAATTGATTTCTAAATGAAGGTATTTTACAACACAGAATAGTTCATATTTATCTTAATAATAAATATAATCATTATTAAATTTAATGATTTAAATTTAAATTTAAATACATCCTGAATACTTTAAAAAAAATTCTTGCCTTTAAAGACAAAATCATTTCATAGTTCCTTATGAAAAAACCTGTGAAGATTAAATATATTTTCATATTTCTCAAAAATATTCAACAGATTCAAAAGCACTTTATCACAATGTAGTCTTCTCTGTTAGTATTAAGTCAAAAATAATGAATTTTTCTTCTGCTTTTATTTGTTGTTTTAGATTGAAAATCTTTGGTTTTTAATGCTCTCTAGTCCCATTTGCATGATTTTTAAAAATATTCTATTTTTGTTATATTTTCATATGACTTTAGATCTTAGAAGAAGTAAAAAGAGAACTAAAAGGAGAAGAGGAATATTCCCCAATATTTGAAATAAACATTTATCTGAGAATTCCCTATGAAAAGGATATTCGTAGAAAATCTTATCAAGATGACGATGATTATATTGCAGAATCTTCACAAGAATCTTTTAAGGAATCAATAGACTTCGATGAAATTTCGAGCAGCTCATTTGAAGATGATAGCAAATATGAAGAAAAATCAGAAAGTACTATTGAAGATTTGGGTAGCTTCAGGAGGGAAGAAAAAATAAAGCCATTGAGTAAGATTAATAACTTTCTTTGAAAATAAGGCCGCATTTACACTACAAAAGCACAGAGCCATAGCTCATCTCATAGATTAATTAGATGCGCCCTTATTCTATCAGTTCTTTTGGTAGTATCGTGATACATGCTGGTTGATACTGTGTTTTAGCTAGATTTCTAGTCACATTATTTCTTTTTCCTCTAATTTCTTGCCACATTATTTCTTTTCCATTCTATTATTAATTCTATAGAATGATTACTGTATTCAATATGATGTTTCAGAAATGTAGATAATTTAACTTGGATTGAATCAGGAGTCTGATCTGAAACCAAGATTGATGTTTCAACTGATTATTTATTTATTTATTATTTTTATTTATGTATTTGTCAAACAATTATAGGATGGTAATTTGTACAAATAAAACATTAGTTAAGTAATGATAAAAAGTAATGATAGAAGACCATAGAACAGTAGGCACAATGGTGCACCTATGCATGCCCCTTACAGACCTCTCTAGGGCCCCTTTCTAGGGGGAGAGGTCAATTGTAGATAGTCTAAGGTTAAATGGATTTTGGTTTTTTAAATTATTAATTTCTTTTAATAAAAAAGAAGGGATTTGTTTGTTTGTTCCTTTGTTTGTTTGTTTGTTTATCTATCTATCTATCTATCTATCTATCTATCTATCTATCTATCTATCTATCTATCTATCTATCCATCTATTTTTCTATGCCGCCCAGTCCCAAGGGGACTGCCGCTCAGATACTATATTTTTCCGTCCACACTGACAAAAAATTAGAGGGAACATTGGTCAAGACTACAATATTTGTAACAAGTTAATATTAAGATCCCCAGATTTTTATAGCTGGAATCAAGAGTTTATAAATTCAGCTGAAATTGTATTTAAGGTAATTGACTATTTTTCCTCACAGAAGAATATCAGCTTTAGGAAGGAAAATAATGCAAAGTTTAAAATAAAGATTTTGATATCCCTTTCTGTAATATCAAGACCATATTTTTTTTTTGTTCTATTTTTATAGGGGCAATTTTAAAACAGGCAAATTCTGAAATCCTATGCTTTGCCAAGAGCAGCAGCTTGTTAGACATCTTCTCTTTTGTTTCTTTTGCCACAGGCAGGCAGAATCCTTCTCCGTGACAGCTGCTTGCTAGTGTTCTTTTTTCTTTCCTGCAGAACTGTCCAAGCAAGATGCTTCATCTCAATATTACTGAGGTGGAACTGATAACATTTTTTAAACCAAAAAGCTGCTGTAGTGCTATTCCCAGTTTCTGGAAATGTAAAGGAAATTGCAAATTAGTCTCCAAGTGAAATTAATCTTTGTGCTAATCATGAGAAAGACTCAAATTATTATGCTTGAATTATTAGTTTTTAAGGATTGCTTTTGTTTCCCCCCCCCTCCTTTTCACGGAAAAGAAAAAGATGCCAACTCTGCTTCAAGTAAACAAGGAATCACATATGAGAGGTAACAATAATTTAAAACATATTTTGAATTTAATAATGTAAAAGAATATATTTATTTTAATGGCTTTTCGTGTTTTATATATGTGGCAAGAATATTTTAAGTGCAAAAACAATATACTTTTACATCACTTCTGATAAAAGTGATGTGATTTCTAGACCACAAGAAACCTGGAATAGTATCTCCTTTAAATTTGTATTCTTTGCTCATAGTTTATTTCTTTTATTCCTCTCCAATCACCTTTGCCATAGTCTCCAAGGAAAACAGCTAATCCATCTGAAATAAACTAACTTAAATGAAATTCTTCTGATAAGATATCTCTTTCACTGTCCTGAAAGCACCTGCAGCACTTATACTTTTTCCAAGTGTAAAAACAGTACAAAAACAAGAGAGGTGACAATTCCAATCTGAACTATCTTAACTTGGGATATATATCTGATTTTGAATTACTTTCTCCCCCCAGCTGTCACGTGATGGCCCATTGCAGGTTATTCAAGAAATCACTCAATCTTCCAAAGAGACATTTTGGAGTTTGGGAAAGAAGGAAAATAAGAATTTTCCTTGAACTTTCATGTATTTATTTTAATATTCATATTTTGAGCCTCAAACTGTTGTCAGTTTTTTGGATGCCCTTTGACAATAAAAATGCAATATTTTATTTTCCAGGTCTTTACAGTTCTGTACAGATGTATCACTGATTCCTAACAGAAAAACATTTTCAATACAATTACAAGGGATTATAGATGGATTAGAAAACATCATTGGTAAGTAATGTATGGACATGGTAGAAAAAAAATTGAAAAAAAATTGATATAATATAGATTATTTACTATCCAATACAACAAAATAAAGATCTAACTGTCAGATCTAATCTAATTAAAAAAACCCATCTTAGTTGAAGCAATTTTTAAAATGTGTATGAGTCTAATTTGCTATATTTATTTATTTGTTTGTTTTGTCAAGTACATATTGGTGGTATACAAAGATATAATAATAATTATATACATGATACTAGTAAAAGGGAAACATTAGATCATAGGACGGAAGGCATTCTGGTGCACTTATGCATGCCCTTTACTGACCTCTTAGGAATTGGGATAGGTCAATAGTGGAAAGTCTAAGGGTAAAGTTTGGGGGGTTAGGTGATGATACTACAGAGGCTGGTAGTGAGTTCCATGCATCAACTACTTGGTTACTAAACTCATATTTCCTGCAGTTGAGTTTAGAGCGGTTTATTTTAAGTTTGTATTGTGTAGTCATTTGTTGTTGTGGTTAATCTACATTTTTAGTTAAAATAGTCAAAAGTCCTGAGAGTATTTACCCATCCTTGGTGCTCAGCCAGTAATTTAAAAAAATGTTTCATAATGAATTATGATTTTGAAAATATTTTTAAATTACCATATTTTCCATTAGATCAAGTTACATCATTTTCTCAAGATTCTCGGCTTTCAATCTTCATTGATCAGTCTTTACATAAAATAATGCAGCAATGTGAAGATTACACGGATTTTGAACCCAAACATTATCAATCAACATGGCCAAACTGTGATCTCATTCTTGGGACAGATCCAAATTACCAAAACAAAGTATGTTTCAGAAGTTGTACTATATGAGGGTAACAGTTTGCTGCCAAATATATTTCTGAATAATTTTTCTTACCTTTATATCGATTCAAACCATGGTATCTGGTTTGAATCACTATAAAGCTCATACTCATGAGCTGCTTATAATCTTTTTTGTCGTGTCCTCCTAAAACTGAAGATGCCAAAATTTGGCTGAACAAAATTTCTAAATTTTGGAGAAAATGTGAAAAAATAAGTATGCATACATCTCAGTGTAAGAAATTGATTTCTAAAACAATCGACAAATATAGACAAATATAGCCTGCCCTTCTTTACAGAACACTTAAGCTTCATTCTCTTTATATCAAAAGGGCACAAGAAATATTATTTTTCCTATTTCCCCTATATATAGATATATCAGTAGATTAATGGTTCAATCCCCTTATAAATCTTAATTATCAGAACGCTAAGAGATCTTTTTTTGTAATCTGTTGACATTAAATAATTTTCCAAACTCCAATTCCTTCAAATTCACACCTCCACACCCTACATGGCTTAGGTCCAGATTACTGACGGGACCGTCTTCTGCCTAATGTATCCCGGTGACCAGTTAGGTCCCACAGAATCGGCCTTCTCCAGGTCCTATCAGCCAAGCAATGTCACCTGGCGTGGCCTTGGGGAAGGACCTTTTCTATGGCAGCTCCAGTCCTTTGGAACCAACTCCCCCCAGAAATTCGCATTGCCCCATCCTCTTGGTCTTTCAAAAGGTTTTAAAAACACACCTCTGCCAGCAGGCCTGGGGCTGTTGAACGCTGACACTCTGTTCCAGCCGAATAGTAAGTCTATGATGAGATGAATAGTGGTTAAATGGTTTTAAATGTTTGGGTTTTTAGATTAGTTTTCTAAATGTTTGGATTTCCAAAATGTAGCTTTTAGGGTTGGATTTTATTATTGTCTATTTTGTATTCTTTTTATGATGGAAACTGCCCTGAGTCCCCTGGAGAAGGGTGGCCTAGAAATCCAAATAATAAATAATAATAAATGAATAAATGGCAACAAAGGACCATGATCAGAACAAGCGTTAAAATACCACCCATCCTAATAACTGGGAGCTACCTTAGATATTCCTATTTATTCCTGATCTCAGGTTAGCAGGAAATGCTATTGGTACAATTTGATTACATAGGGTCACAGTTGATAAGGTATGTCTGCTAAGAATATATTTCCTAAATCTAATCAGAGGAAATCACCACCATTCTAATGTGAATGCTATCAGTGCTATTTAATAACAATTTTGAAAGATTATAGGATTACATCTATATGTCTTTGATTTTTAAATTTGTTTCCATCTTAATTTTTTAGATTGTGGACCTTCTCTCTCTTCAAAGTTCTTCACTGGCCCGAATAGAATCTTACAGCCGAAACTTTATGGAATATTGTAGTATGGTAGATAAAGCAAAATATACAAAAGACAAAATAGTAGCATTGCATAGAGAAATGACTACAAAGGAGTTTAGAAATATTCTAGAAAATTATACAGTTGATGTAAAGGAGATTGTATGTATGCTTATTGAAAAACGCATCTCTCTGTTTAGAGTAAACAGCTTGAACTTTCAGACAGAGTGCCTGCCATATTTTGAGGGTCTGCTTAAGGCTATTCATGCGTGTTTTTATTCAGCGATTGATACAAAGAATGTGCATCTTGTTGAAGTAAGTATATAATTTTTATTTAATCAATTTCTTAAATTTCTATTCCAGCTATTTAATTGCAAATGTTTAGGTCAAAGTCCAATATATGGAAGAAATCATTCGCTGTAGTTGAAGATCAAAATTTTGTTTGTTATATTGCTGTTAAAATGAGATAACAATACACATATTGTTGTATTTTGGTAAATTATTACAAGAGAAATGTGGACAGAGGGAAGGGTAATGGGTAGACAGACTGATTCAAATGTTGAGGTAAACCAGTGTTTCTCAAATAGTGGGATGCCTACCCCCCCCCCGGATGTGTAACCCCAGAGAACATGCGTGGTCCCTCTCAATTGATTCCCCCAGATGGGGAGTGTTTTCCCAGTTGCACAGTGCTCCGAGCCCGGAAGAGAAGGTGGACAGGCGGGGTGGCTGCATGGGTTCTTGTTGTTCTTGGTGGGCACCACGTAGCCATGAACAGTGTGGCGAACCTGCTGCTGGACAAGGAGAAGCATCTTCTGCAGCTAGGTGAAAGCTTCGAATGGCACCCTAAAGCCTCCTTCCACACCATTCACTGTGAATGCTTGGCAGAGGCAGCGCTTATGGGCCAGGCCAGAGACCTCAAACATCGGCTTGATTAAGCTGGCCTGGTCCCATGTTAAAACAATAAAATTCCCTTGGGGCTCAGCTCAGAGAATTGGGGGGGGCATGAAATGTTTACTTCTTCATGGGGGGGGGGGCATAACATAAAATAATTGAGAAGCACTGAGCACTGAGATTAGAAGCCGCCCCGAGTCTACGGAGAGGGGCAGCATACAAATCTAATAAATAAATAAATAAAATAAGATAGGCAGGGAATGTTATATCAACTTCACTGGATCCCAATAATCTTCAATTCTAATTCAAGGTGCCGGTTGGTACTTGAACATTTTTTCTTGTAAGTTCCTATTTGGACTATAAGTTCATCTTCAGAAGCATTTCTCCAGATACTCCTCCATGTTAAAATATGGTTAGTAGCAATCCACATTTTCAGGGCTAGCTTGTAGTCATTGGAATGCCATCCCCATTGGTGTATGAGATAATACCATTTTTTTCATCATTTCACCACCAGGGCCAGGAAAAGATTTTTGTTGTTGTTGTTCTTCTAGGCCAGAGATCCCAACCTATGGGCCACAGCTCACTAGTGGGCCATGAGGGGATTGCAATTGGCCGTACATGCTCTTGCATCCTCACTTGCATGAGCAGCATTTAAATGAGTGGCAGATGTGTGCACATCACTCGTAGAAATGGAACTGCACGCATGTGTGCAAGCACTAGCCAGCCGCTCACAGAACCATCCCCTCTTCCCCACCCACTCCTGACAGTCCACAAAGCCAGAAATGTTGGAGAACTCTGCTCTAGACATTTAAATCAATATTTGGTTGTCTGGATCATCTTGTTCACCATTCTGGACAGTCCTTATTGCTTCTGAGATTACAAGAAGCAGTTTTGTCATGTAGGTGTTTTTAGAAAGCAGTAAGCATTGTAGATTTTAAAATAATTTTAGCAGAGCTATACAGTTTGTATAAATTAGAAACTAAGTGCAATTAAGAGAGACTGAAAAAACCTGTAAGTACAGACCCTTCAGAAGAGAAAAATCAGGGGTTGTATAATATAACTCTTTAAACAGATGAAGGGATAGCCAGAGAAGGAGACCAAAATATGACCAGTTTTGTTCCAAGATACAGCATTGTCAGCTCTTCCAGGTAAAGCAAACAAGAAACAGGACCAGATGAGTTAATTCTATTTTATTGTAAGATTACATTAAGACACTCTTGCAAGTCTAAAGTATAAAGTTCCTGCTGCCACTTTTAACTCTTTGGTCCATTAGGCCAGGTCCTTCCTAAATTTCTTTCTCTGATCTTCAAGACACTGGAGGCCGCTGCTTCTCCTGTTTGATTGTTTCCTAGGCAGCATCTTTTCCCCTTATTCCCCAAGGCCATTCACAAGAATAATGCATAAGTTACAGGAAGAAAGACTATGATTGACAGAAATAAAATTTCTAATTATAAGTGTGGGTTTTCAGTGGAACCCAGGAAGTGATGATGTTGGGCCGGATGGGCGGAGTCTCATGCTGCCAACATTACCAATTCGCTGAATCAGCTGCCGCAACCAATGTCTACTTGCCCGAACTGGACTGAACCGGGAGGATTTCACTCCTGCTGCATATGTTCAAATTATATTTGATGGCACTTGTAGTGCAAGAGGAATCATTTGTAGAAAGATTGAATTAATAATAAGAAGTACTTTATTATGAATGAAACTACTAAAATATAATTAGAAAGTACTAATTGATATTATCCTAATTATTCTATGAAATTAGAAATTCATGGGATGGTGAGAGGTGCATGTGAAAGCCTAGTGAATGGTAATGAAGGGAAAAGGAAATGATTGTGAAGTGAAATTTTATAACATTTTGAATTAATACAATCCCAGGGAAATGTTGTCAGAGGACATGAATAGATGAGAAAAGGAGAATAAGTTCAGAGAAAGTTATTGGATCGTTCATAAACCAAAGAATGCATGAGACAACTTGTGCCTTATTGGGCATCATTTTCAGAGATATTTCCTTACCCAAACACCTGATACAGAATGATCGGCAGAGGAGATAGGAACACAGTGCTGAGGCCCGGAGCTCGTTTGCAAGCCGACAAGCATGCACGTGCGTCCTGCAGCAATTCGAGATGGCCTTTTCTTCTTGCTGAATCATTCCCTGCCAGCCACCCTTAATCCAAGCACAATACAGCTATACAATCCTAATCAGCGCCGGCTATTTTATGTGGGAATTTTATGCTGGAGCCTCCACAGAAAAGGCTCTTTCCCTAGGCCCCTCCAAGCGACATTGTTTGGCTGATGGGACCTTGAGAAGGCCAACTCTGTGTTACCTAATTGGTCGCTGGGACTCATATGGCAGAAAGCGGTCACGCAAGTAATCTGGCCCAATGCCATGTAGGGCTTTATAGGTAATTAACAACACTTTGAATTGTGTCCAGAAACCAATCGGCAACCAATATAATCCGCAGAGTGTTGGAGAAATATGGGCATGCCTAGGGAGGTCTATGACCGCTCTCATTTTGCACGATTTGAAGTTTCCAAACACTCTTAAGAGGTAGCCCCATGTAGAGAGCATTGCAGTAGTCGAACCTCGAAGTGGTAAGGGCATGAGCAACTGTGAGCAGAGACTCCCTGTCCAAATAACTTGTGCACCAGATGAATCTGAATGTTCCCTAAAGTGTAAATGTATAGATACAGTCATATTCTATATCATAATTGGTGTCATTGTTTTAATTTTATTATTTTGATTATGGTTACTGTTTTTTATAGTTCTCACAATGTATAACAGTTGGAGTAATTAGTAAGCGAAGTAATAAACTGTATCTCAATTGTAATCAAAAGCTTCAGGAGGTTTTCCAAAAAGTTAGAATACTATCATAACAAGAATAATTATGTATCTTTGGATACGTACTTTATACATCTTCGGATACATCTTTAAATATTTACTATTTCATCACTTTTAGGTCACCCAATCAGCAGTAACCAAGTTAAACAAAGAACTAACAACAGTGGATGGATTTGTTGAACATTTACTATATCTTCAGGAAATTTCCGCACAACTACCAAGTATAAGGGTTGACTATCACTATCTTTCTGAGCTCCACTTCATTGCAAATGATTATAACATCTTTCTCCCACATCAGCAGCTTGCTCTCTATCAAACTGTTGTGCGAACACTCCAGAATCTTCAATCAACTATCCTTATCTGTGAAAAACTGAAGGATGATTATGTTATAAAGTTTAATGAAAGTTTGGGAGAATTTATGGATAATTTACAGGTTGAAATGAAAGAATACAAAAGCAAGGTAATACGGTAATAACAAATATATATGCATCTGCTTCATAATAGCAAGGTAAAAAATCTTAAAGCAAAATACATACAATTACTATTATTTTATTTGTTATTAGATTATTTGCTGCCCATCTTGATGTGTGGCAACTCTAGACAGCTTACAACAGTAAAATGGAAAATATTTTAAACATGTAAAAATAATAATAGTGAAGGAATAAAATGATAAAAATAAATAGTGGAAGTCCAATAATATGACATTAAAAACCTTGAGCGAAGGGAGAGCAGGAACACAGGGTCAAGGTGGGGTCGGTTAGTGCAGCAGCGACCTCCAGTAAAGTAGTCCCCTTTGGATCCCCAGGCCAACTGGCAGAACCAGGTCTTCAGGTCATTGCAGAAGAATAAGTGGATGGAAGCAGATATCACCTCAGGGGGCAGGATGTTTCAAAGGTTTGGCGCTATACCAGTGAAGGCTATAGCAGAGAAGTTCTGAATACTGTGAATTGGAATTTTAAAAAAATTATTATTATTATTTTGGTCAAGCATATATAAAATTACAGTAAAAGTATAAACATGTAGCCATGAAATGGTACATGGGAACATTAGGACAGGGATGGTAGGCACATTGGTGCACTTACGAACACCCATTACAGACCTCTTAGGAATGGGGTGAAATTAACAGTAGACAGTAGGTTAAAATTTTGGGGATTTGAGGAAGAAACCACAGAGTCTGATAGTGTATTCCAAGCATTGACCACTGTTGAAATCCTATTTTCTGTAAGAAACTTTGGTGCAGTTTACCTTGAGTTTGTATCTGTTATGTACTTGTGTATTGTTGCAGTTGAAGCTGAAGTAGTCATTGATAGGTAGGACATTGTACCAGATAATTTTATGTGCTACACCTAGGTCAGACCTAAGGCGGTGTAGTTCTAAATTGTCTAAGTCCAAAATTTCAAGTCTGATGGCATAAGGTATTCTGTTGCGAGTAGAGGAGCGGAGGACTCTTCTCATGAAATATCTCTGGATATTCTCAATTGTATTAATGTCCGATATGTAGTGTGGATTCCAGACAGATGAGCTCTATTCGAGAATTGGTCTAGCAAATATTTTGTATTCTCTAGTTCAGTGTTTCCCAACCTTTTTTGAGCCACGGCACATTATTCATATTTTCAAAATCGTGGGGAACACTGAACGGGGGGGGGGGGGGGCGCGGGGCCGCGGGGGGGGGGGGCTAAAGAAAAGTTTGGACAAAAAAATCTCTTCCTCCATTTCACTCTATTTCTCCCTCCCTCTTTCTCTCTTCCTTCCTTCCTTTCTCTCTCTCCATCCCTCTTTCTTTCTTTCTCTCTTTTTTGCTCTTTCTCTCTCCCTCCTTCCCTCCCTCTATGTCTTTCTCTCTCCCTTACTCTCTCTGCCTCTCTTGCTATCTCTTTCATTCTCTCTCTTTCTATCTCTCTTGCTATGTCTTTCTTTCTCTCTCTCTCTCTCTTTCTCTCTCTCTCTGTCTCTCTCTCTGTCTCTCTTTCTATCTCTTTCTCTCTCTCTCTTTCTCTGTCTCTCTTGCTATCTCTTTCTTTCTCTCTCTCTGTCTCTTTCTCTCTCTTTCTCTATCCCTTTCTCTCTCTTTCTCTGTCTCTCTGTCTCTCTTGCTATCTCTTTCTCTCTCTCTTGCTATCTCTTTCTTTTTCTCTCTCTTTCTTGCTATGCCTCTCTTTCTCTCTCTCTCTGTCTGCCTCCCTCTTTCCTTTCTATCTCTCCCTCCCTCTTTCCTTTCTATCTCTTTTCTTTCTATCTCTCCCTCCCTCTTTCCTTTTTATCTTTCTCTCCGTCCCTCAGCGGCGGCAAAGAAGAAGGAAGGCACGCTGCAGAGGGCACCGAGGACAAGAGCGCTCGCTCGCTCCCTCGCCCTCTGACTTCCCTCCCTCACTGCTGAAGGGACGAGCGTGAGGGTTTTTTTGCTTTTTTTTTCCTTCCCCCACCTCACGGGAAAGAGAGAGAGAGAAAGAGCAGCGAACTGCGGGATGCGGCAAAGGACTCCTTGCCAACCCAAAAAGGGGTGGGGGTGGCAAAGGCAAAGTCTGGGAGGCGGGGAAGGGAAGAGCGGGAGACCCCCAGACAGAACGGCTGAGGGGAAGGAAAGACAGAAGGAGGGAGGGATTGAGAAGCGAAGCCAGCGAGGGCTGAGAGAAAAGGGGAGCGGCGCGCGCGAGAGAGGGGGGCGGGCATTACTGAAACGAACGGAGAAAGCCCTCTCTCGCAGCGAAAGCGCTCCCAGGGGGCTGCGAGAGAGGGCTTTCTCCGTCCGTTTCGGGAAAGAAACGGACGGAGAAAGCCCTCTCTCGCAGCCCCCTGGCTGGGAGCGCTTTCGCTGCGAGAGAGGGCTTTCTCCGTTCGTTTCAGTAATGCCCGCCCCCCCTCTCGCGCGCGCGCCGCTCCCCTTTTCTCTCAGCCCTCCCTGGCTTCGCTTCTCAATCCCTCCCTCCTTCTGTCTTTCCTTCCCCTCAGCCGTTCTGTCTGGGGGTCTCCCTCCCTTCCCCGCCCCGTCCCTCTCGCAGCCCCCTGGCTGGGAGCGCTTTTGTCCCGAGGAGCTGAAGCCGCAGCCGCCGCGAGAGAAGTCGCGCCCCAAGGCAGGGGGCGGCAGAGGAGGAGAGGGGGCAGATCGGGCGGGGAGCGTCACGGCACACCTGACCATGTCTCGCGGCACACCAGTGTGCTGCGGCACACCGGTTGGGAAACGCTGCTCTAGTTAAAAGTATAATATTACCAGAGAAGAAGCCACTCAAGATTGGGTTAATCTCTTAATGCTTTTTTGGCAGTTGTTACAGTGGGCTCTGGCACTTAGATCATTAGAGATGAGTACTCCAAGGTTGTTAACAGAGTGAGGTTCGTTTACAAGTTTGTGTCCATCCAGCTTGTATTTTATGTTCAGATTTTTTTTGTCAATGTGCAAGATAGAGCATTTGTTGGTTGAGTTTTGAAGTTGTCAATTGTTTGACCATTCTGACACATAGTCAAAGTCTTTTTGAAGAGTAGCATCTGGTGACAGTTGGTAGTGTTGAATAGTTTTACATCATCAGTGAAGAGAATGCAGTTTTTTAATATGCAAAGGTCATTTATGTAATGTATAAAAAGTGTGGCTCTAAAACGCTGCATTGAGGGACACTGCTGTTAACAGGTACTGGATTTGAATGATATAGCGTTCGATATTTTGACCACTTGTTGCCTATTTAACACAGCTATCCATTTATGCAGAGGGCCAGAAATGCCATAAGACTGCACTTTTAGAAGTCATTTGTTGTGCACAACTGAATGAAAGGCTTTAGAGAAGCCTTGATTGAGATGTGTAGTCGATATGTTTTGCAGTGTAGAAGTTGCAGATTACAGGATAATTTTTTCCTGAAATCAAATTGTTTGTTAGAGAGTAGGTTGTTTGTCTCTAAGTGGAGGGTAATAGATTGGTTTATGATTGATTCCATAACTTTATAAGTGATGTAACATAAAGAGATTGGCAAGTAAGTAAATATGTATTATGTTTAGAGATTCTGCTAAGGCAGAAGAAAGCTTTTTTAAAAAGCACATAGCCCATCAGATCCAGTTGATAGAGATGGTTTTAGGCTTATTTCTATTTCAGATTTACAGAGAATGGAAATGCTGATATTAACCTGAATGTAAATGCTGAAGAAAACCTGATCTAGACTTAGAAATAACACTCATTGCAAAACACTTAATGACAATCATTAAGTGTTGTACTTCATGATTCTTGACAAATATATCTTTTTCTTTTATGTACACTGAGAGCATATTCACCAAAGACAAATTCCTTGCATGTCCAATCACACTTGGCCAATAAATATTCTATTCTATTCTATTCTAAACACTTCAATGCAATAAGCAAAAACTGATTCATACTTTTTAACAATAATGAAAAAAGTTCCTGCTTCTTTTCTTCTGTGTATGCCAGTTGTTCTCCATTATTCTTCCAAGTTATCCCATCTTTCCTTTTCTGTTTTGAGCCCTATAGCACATGCAGTAGTAATTATGTGTGAAGAGTAGGAGAATTTAATCTTCCCTTTACTGTCTACTTTTGCTAATTGGGAAATTGAATGCATTCCACTTTGAGGGTGATAATTCCTTCAAATCAGTGGTAGTAATAGCAGTCCTTTCCTATATAGTAGCACTATTATAAAATTAAAGCAGCAATCACCAAACTATGAGCTTTGCAAAAACCCGTCACACCCAATTATGCATAAAGGAATAGCCATCCTTCTCTGAAAAAAGAAAGAGAGAATGTATGTTGTAAGATATAGGCAACTTTGTTCAGTGTAACGGATCAATTCGGATTTTAAAAAAATATTTCTTTAATTTTGTCCAACTATATTATTATTTCTTTGTCTTTAATTGTTATTCATTTTGTTGTTTAGGTAAGAAATCCTGTCCTCCTCCTTAGTGAAACCCTGCCTAAGACTGCTAAAGAAATGATTGAAAGTCTTATTGAAGAAGCAGGAATTATCAGTGAGAAAATTTTAAATTATGCAAATTACCAGCATGTGCTTGATGGTGCCATTAGTGACATGAAATCATTGTCTGTGGAAAAACTATCTCACAGAAGTCAGGCTGGCGATTCTCAGAGAGTGAACGCTGAACTCTCAGAAATTGAAGGTGAACTACAGTTACGTAAATTGTTGTGGGACTCACATGAAGATTGGGCAAAACTTATCTTTAAGTGGAAACACACAATATTTTGGAATCTTGATGTAGATGTAATTCAAAGTGAGGTTCACAGATTCATACAGAGAATTCATATTCTTGAAAAAGGTAAATCTTTGATAATTGCAATAATAATGAATTAATTGAAACAAAATATTTTATGAATTAAAATTATTTTGAAATTAAGTAAGAACCAATTTTGTTTTAGCAAAATGGTAAAACATTATTAAAGGGAGTCTATCTTTTTTGTTTTTAATTGTGAGATTTTTTGATTTGATGCATTGATAACAAAATGTTATTTATAGAAAGATCATACAGATCACACTTTTGCAAATCTTACTCCCCCTTTCATTGATTTATTGTATAAAAATACTTTTTAAACTTTGCAGGTGAACAATTTTTGTTAAAACTTTTTACATGCATATTTGGATTATAGTTATGTGGATTATTAGTAAATATTCACATGCTAGCTACTAGATTGAATTGTGATAAGTAAGATCATAATTGACTATAGTGAAAATCTTTAATATAAAACCAACAATAGATCAGTGTCACAGGGGGCTAGAAAGGTAGAAAAAATTGGAACATAGCCATATGTGCACATAAGATTTTCCATAGTGGGGAGGAGATAACAGCTAGACGTGGATTGACTAATCCATCAGCCAATGAGGACTGAGCCTGTTTTTCAGTATCTTTTCTGCCCAGTAGCCATTTTCCCGCTTTTGGCTCAGTCCTTGCTTCAATTAGGATGTGTGAGTCAACTCCTCTGGTTATTATCTCTCTCTCCAACCTCACCTACCTTCCTGGAAGAGTTGGGGAGAGGGAAGGCGGGAAAGAGCGGTAGAGAGGAGGAAGGAAAGAGAGAGAAAAAAATATGGAGGCAAAGAGAGAGACAGAGAAACATAGAGAGAGGGGGGGAAGATAAGAGAGAAAGAGAAGAAAGCAAAGAGAGAGAAAGGTAGAGAAGAAGGGAGGGAAAAAGAGAAGGAGAGACTGAGGGGAGGAGAGGAGAGGGAAAGAAATGATACTAGAAAAGTTTTTCTTTTTTATTGTTGCTAAATGTAATATTTGAAAAGAGAAAAAAATGAAGATGCATAAAAATGCATTTATCATGTTTTTCTTAGAACAATTAGCTGAACTCTGCCTTAACATTATTTTAGATAGTAAAATCTCAGTATTCAGGTTAAATTGCCATGTTGGCAGTTTGTGATAAATGAATGGGTTTGGGATTGCACTTTGGGCACTCGGTCTCTAAAATATTTGCTATCACTGCATTAATGGATTCTTGCACTGAGCAAGGACTTAAACAGAGTGGTTGATTTCCAAGGCTTCTTTTAAACCAGACTTTCTTTGAATCTACAATTTCAAGAAGGAGTCTGTCAAAAATTCAAAACAACCTTATGTAAAGAAAGATCAACAAAAGCTCAGATTTCAAACATTTTATGAAAAGTGTTCTGATGTAACTTTTTCATTTTTGAAGGCTTGCCAGAAAATACTATTTTACCCACTATGAAGAAATCATTGATGGATTTTAAGGAATCTTTGCCTATAATCATATCTTTAAGGAATCCTAGTCTTCAACGAAGGCATTGGGAAACAATACAGAATATTGTTGGAGAATCAGTTTCTTGGGATAAAAGACTTACTCTGGAGAAGATCCTGGAACTCAATGTAATATGATATATAATTTAGAAATACCATTTCTAAAAGTATATGTATATTTTTGTTTAATAGTACACATCCTGTTTTTATAGTCTGAAGTTAACACTTACTTAGATTTTCCATTTAATGTACAACATTTTCTCCATGTTTTATTAAGTTTCATCAGTTTAAGTTTGGGGTGAATTCAAGAACCCATTTTTGAAGGAATTAATGCATTATGACCAGGAGTGGGCTGCTGCCGGAATGGGGGGCAACGCAGTGGGGTAGCGAAAATGGAGCTCCACCCCAGAGTACCCAATTTGCACTGAAAGAAGTTGAAAGAAATTCACGGCATCCTGTATAAGCCATGCCCACAGTGTGGTAGTATAAATTTTGGTAGCCCTTCACTGATGATGACCTTGTACATGGGGAATATGTGTTTCTTAATTTAGGCTTCTATACATTTTTAGAAACCATGAATAATCTCAAAT
Organism: Erythrolamprus reginae; assembly: GCF_031021105.1. NCBI lineage: Eukaryota > Metazoa > Chordata > Lepidosauria > Squamata > Dipsadidae > Erythrolamprus > Erythrolamprus reginae. Next base: position 358,860,093 of record NC_091950.1, on the reverse strand, counting down.
AGGTCTTAAGGGATTTCCAGGTTAATTTTCCATATTCTTGGAGCATTGTTTACCACCACTACCACCCAAAAGAGTTTTAAAATTTATTGCATATTTTTAAAATCTGCTTTCATTTTTTAAATACAGTGATCCCTCGATTATCGCGGGGGTTACGTTCCAAGACCTCCCGCGATAATAGATTTTCCGCGGTATAGTGGTGCGGAAGTAAAAACACCATCTGCGCATGCGTGCCCTTTTTCCATGGCCGCGCATGCGCAGATGGTGGAGCCGGGGAGCGACGAAAGTGCGGAAGCCGACAAAGATTGCTTTGAATGTCGGCTGCCCCCGCCCCCCCAGCACCCGCCCGCTCGCTTGCCGCTCGCTCGCCGCTCG